>NC_051313.1:98956548-99556548 GCF_015220235.1 Choloepus didactylus | reverse complement strand
CAAGTTCAATTATATAGTGTGCTACAGAAAATATAGATTTTCCATCAAATAAACATAAATTCCTTTGGTCTCACTTAGAAGTTAAAGTTTTAAAACACAGCCAATATCATCCTTTTCCCTTTGGTCTGGTTTACCTAGTCCTAACCAAGTCCATTTCGTTCATATCTCTAATTAAAGTCTAATCTCTTTTTCAGCTTCTTTAACATTTGCTTCTTTAACATATGCTGACACTCATAGCTGCCTAACTCTGGCTCTGAGTCCCAGGTGCACACAGATACACAAAGTTCCAGGGACTGACCAGGTTATACACAAACAGCTCATCATCTCAGAATTTAGAAATAACCATTACAATTCATGAGTAGATGTGACTGCTGTAAGGGCTTACAATCTAGGAATCTTTATACAAAGCCTTCCCCTGATAACCTATGCTCTCAGATTCAATTCTCAGAGTTTTCACATTATCGTTAGTCCATATTAGTGAGATGTTATAATGTTTGTCTTTTCTATTCTGGCTTATTTCACTCAACATACCATTCTCAAGGTCCATTCACCTAGTTGCATACCTCACAACTTCATTTCTTCTTGCTGCCACTCAATATTCTGTTGTTATGTATACACCACAGTTCACCATTCTGTTTATCAGTCGATGCACCCTTAGGTCACCTTCATCCATTATGAATCATGAATATTGCCACCATAAACACCATGTGCAATGTCCATTCTTGTCCCTACCCTCAGGTCTTCCAAGTATATACCCAATAACAGGGTTGCAGGACCATATGGCAACCCAAAGTTAGCTTCCTGTGGAACCACCACACTGTGCCCCAGATGGACTGGACCATTCTACTTCCCTACCAATGGTGGATAGGTGCATCCCTCTCTCCACATTTTCTCCAGCACTTGTATCCCTCTGTTTATTTTTTAAAGAGTTTTATTCACACACTATACAATCCATTCTAAGTAAACAATCAATGTATAGTATAGTCACGTAGTTATGCATTCACCTCCACAACCTACATGTGGACATTACAATTTCTTCTGCAAAGAAAGAGGAAAGGAGAAAAAAAATGAAGAATAAAATATAGAAGATTGAAGAAAAATTAAAATAAAGTAAAATACAATGAAAAGGTCAGACAACACCACCACCACCAAGAATCCCATATCACTCCCTTATAACCTCTTATAGACATTTAGCTTTGGTATATTGCTTTTTTTACAATTCATGGAAGCATCTTACAATGTTACAGTTAACTATAGACTTTATTTTGCATAGATTTTATTTTTCCCCTAGACGATCCAATTTTCAACACCTTGTGTGCCAGTTTGTATATATTATGTCCCCCAGAAAAAGCCATGTTCTTTGATGAAATCTTGTGGGGGCAGACATATTAGTGGGGATTAAGTTGGAACGTTTGGATTAGGTTGTTTTCATGGAAATGTACCCCACCCAAATATGGGTGATAACTCTGACTGGATAGTTTCCATGAAGGTGTGGCCCCACCCATTCAGCCTGGGCCTTGATTAGTTTACTAGAGCACTATATAAGCTCAGACAGAAGAAGCGAACTTGCTACAGCCAAGAGGGACACTTTGAAGAACACACAGGAGCTGAGAAGAAAGGAGCTGCAGATGAGAGGCAGTTTGAAGATGGCTGTTGAATGCAGACTTTTGCTCCAGAGAAGCTAAGAGAGAAAAAGTGCCCCAAGAGCAACTAAAAGTGACATTTTTGAGGAAAAGCAGCGTAGAGAGGAGCATCCTGGGAGAAAGTCATTTTGAAACTGGAACTCTGGAGTAGACACCCAGCTAACAGAGGTTTTCCAGACAGCACTGGCCATCCTCCAGTGAAGGTACCCAATTGTTAATGCATTACCTTGGACACTTTACGGCATTAAGGCTGCAACTGTGTAACCAAATAAACCAAATAAACCCCCTTTTATAAAAGCCAATCCATTTCTGGTGTTTTGCAATCTGGCAACATTAGCAAACTAGAACACCTTGCAATGCTGACATTTGTTCTCCCTCTTTTATAAACATTCTTATATTTGTACACTTAATCACCATCATTGACCACTGTAGATTTCACTGAGTTATACAATCCCAGTCTTTATCTTCTATCTTTCATTCTGGTGTCATCATGCTCCTAGCCTTCCTCTTTCACGCTCATCTTTCTTCAGAGTACTTACAATATTTTGCTACCATCACACAGTATTTAGCTATCCATTTCTGGATCTATACAATCAATTCTGTTGAAACTTCTGTACTCCTCCAGCATCAAATCCCAATTTCTAACCACTTTCTATCTTCTGATAACCTGTGTTCTCAGCTATCACTCTCAAATTTTTCTCATCAATGTTAGTTCATATTAGCGAGTCTATAGAGTACCCATCCTTTTGTTTCTGGCTAATTTTGCTCAATGTAATGTCTACCGTATACATTTTGACTTTTGGAATTTATATGTTACATATTTTTATTTTATTTTCCCTCTCTTTTACTCTCATGATAGTCTTCATTTCTACTCTCTTATCCAAACCTCTCTCTCTTGTCTTTTCCTATCTACCTGTAGTGCTCACTTTAGTATTTCCTGTAGAGAAGGTCTCTGGTTCACAAAGCCTCTCAGTGTCTGTTTGTCTGAAAATGTTTTAAACTCTCCCTCATTTTTGAATGACAGTTTTGCCAGATATATAATTCTTGATTGGCAGTTGTTCTTTTTCAGTATCTTAAATATATCATGCCACTGCCTTCTCACCTCCATGGTTTCTACTGAGAAATCTGCACACAGTCTTATTGAGCTTCCTTTGTATGTGATGAATCACTTTTATTTTTCTGCTTTCAGAATTCTTTCTTTGCCTTTGAAATTTGATAATCTGATTATTAAGTGTCTTGGGGTAGGTCTATTTGGATCTATTCTGTTTGGGGCACACTGTGATTCTTGGATCTGCAGTTTTATGTCTTTTATAAGACATAGGAAATTTTCAGTGATTATTTTCTCCATTATTGTTTCTCCCCTTTTTCCATTCTCTTCTTCTGGGACACCCATGACATGTATATTCATGTGCTTCGTGTTATCATCCAATTCCCTGAGACCCTGCTCATATTTTTCCATTCTTTTCCCTACCTGTTCTTTTATGTGTAGGATTTCAGATGGTCTGTCCTTCAGTTCCTGAATACTTTCTTTTGCCTCTTCAAATCTGCTGTTGTATGTCTCTGCTCTGTGTTTCACCTCTTCTATTGTGCCTTTCATTTCCTGAAGTTCTGTCAATTGTTTTTTCAAACTTTCAAGTTCTTCCTTATGTTCACCCAATATCTTCTTTATAGCTTTTGTCTCTTTTGCCATATCTTCCCTCAACTCATTAATTTGATTTTTGAATTGATTTAGCATATTTGTTTGAACATCTTTAATTAATTGTTTCAACTCCTGTATCTCATTTGAAGTGTAAGCTTGTTCCTTTGACTGGGCCATATCTTTACTTTTTCTAGTATGATTTGTAATTTTTGGTTGTCCAGGCATCTGGTTTCCTTGATTACTCCGATCAGATTTTCCCAGACTGGATGGGCCCTGGTCTCAGGAAGTTGTAATCTGTATCAGGTTTCCCTGAGTATAAGACCCAGCAGATTGTCAGGCTTTCTTGTGAGTCCTCTAGACACTGTGCCTTTCCTATCCTGCCCAGCAGGTGGTGCTTGTCAGCCTGAAGTGCTCCACCATCATAAAGAGGTGTCTTGCCTTTAATTCTCAGCAGATTGTGTCCCTACCAGGGGCTGAGAGTGTCAGAAGCCAAGCTTGAGCTGTTTCTGTTTCTCCCCCCACCCCCAGGTCCTATGGCCTGAGTTCTCTGAAGGAGGGCAGCCACTTGGGCTGGGCCCCGCCTCCTCCTTTTATTAGGGAAGATAAGCCCTTCAGAGATTTATCTCCTACATTTGACTTCTTCCTTTGTCTCTCTATCTTAACTCCACCCTTGCCTGGGTCAGTGCTGAGAGGTGAAAATGTCTGTGGCTTTCTCTAGTCAATTACTTAGCATGAGAAAAAAAAGTAAAAAAGAAAGAAATCCCTTTTGCAGAGCCAGTCCCCAGCCCCTCAATTACCAGTCAAGAACCAGAGGTGGTGCCCAGTTCTATGTGCCCCTTTCTTGGCACATAGCCTTTTTTCAGTATTCTGAGCTCAGCCAACTCCAAAGCCTCTGTGTTTATCTATTTATGTACTTTTTTTTCCATCAGCCCTGTGTCCTCTCTGCTAGGAGAAACCTTAGGTTCCTTTCCTGCTTGCTCCAGGTTTATCTGTGCTCATAGCTTGTATTCTGTAGTCCACATTCATTAACTAAAACCACAGTTGGAGCTTGGTTGAGCTACCTTCCCTTCCTCCTATAAGACTGCTTCTTTTTTCTACAGGGAAGTGTTTCAGCTCATCCTGCCATGCCAGTGGGGAAGGGGCGCCAGCTCCGCAGTTTGGGGAGCTTTACTTAACAGGTTCTTATGCTGCGCTCTTAGCTGTTCCACCCGTTCCAGACTGGTGTACGATGTGTGACTGGTCACAAATGTTCCCCAACAGTTGTTCCATACTATTTACTAATTGTTCCTGGCTAGATGTTCCAGAGAACTAACTAAATTCTGTACCTCCCTATGCCACCATCTTGCCCTGCCTCAATAATTACATATGGATTTTGAGAAATATTCTTAGCCATAACAAAGGATGAATTGGGGGTAGGGAGAAATATAAATTATGAATTTAAATTTCATTACTGTTTATTAAGGTCTGCCAGAAAGAGCCTCAATGAGGGAACTTAGACTAAAATACTGAGAGGGCAGAGGCTTATTCAGTAGCATGCTGATAAATCAGCTCTCCAATGAAAAGACACTGATTTTTAGTATTTTCCAATTTCTGTGGTATAAATACTCCCACCATAGGCAAATCCATGTTACCAACATGACATCACTGAGTTGAGAAGTAATGATGAGAGGGCCAGCATGCCTATGTTTTACATGTAATGGCTCATTTAATCCTCAGAACAACATTTTCATTTTGATATTCTCCACACAGTACCTTGCACTAAGTAGGTTCCATAACTGTATAATAAATTGATAAATTTATTTTAATTGCATGAATCCACCTGCAAGAATAATACTTAATATTTACTCAGCATTTACCATGTACCAGGAAATATTCTAAACTTTTCATGTATTAACTCCTTTCATCTTTAAAATGACACTCATATAATCCCACATTAGGTATGAAGAAGCTGAGAGGTTTACGGAACTTGCCAAAAGTTACAACTACTAGGTGTATGACCAAGGGCTGGAGCTGGAACGAGTTACCTTGCCTCTCACCTCATTTGAGCTCATTAATTGCTGGTGTGACTTAGCAATGCAATTGGAATAAATATAAAATAAAATAAAATAAAATGGATATATAATCCATGATACCTCCAAACACCTTTTTTCCAAGTTGTGTTTCTTTTATGACCATGCCATTTTTATTAAAAGAACATTATAAATCACTTGTTCCATTAAGCCTATTGTGTATTACTCATAGTAGGCACACATAGATATTTGACAATTAAATGGAGGTACATAAATATTATATATATATATATATATATATATATATATATATATATATATATATATGTATAACCATAATATAGCCTATCCCTTAGTGACATCCTCAAACAGCCTAGGCCAGATCTAACATGGCTTTGATTAAATGAATAAATAAGCCTATTCTATTCCCAATTAAATAATTAAGTCCACTACAGTCAACTTTATTTTTTTTCTATGTGAGGAAGAAAGGAGAAACTTTTATTTGTCATGAAGGATGCATATAAAGTAAAGGTAAAAATTAGTTCTAAAAAGAGGAAAGAGTGGAAGAGCAAAGAGCAAATACAGTGGATCAGGAAATACAGTGCATCTGTAGGTGGCAATTTCCCTCTCCCAAGAATCCTGGGAAATGGGGGCAGAGTGTGGATTTTTCATCCCAAGGAACCCCTTTCTCATCTGCCAGCTACCTGGCCTTTACCTAGTGCCACCCACTGGGAATTCAACATATACCAGCCCAATCATCATTTGTAAGTTTGCTTAGCCTGAGTGGTTAAGGCTCCTTTCCTTTTTTCAAGGGACCACTTTAAATAGGATTTTTTGAATACATGCTATTTATTCTATCCTTCTAGGGATCCCAGGTGATTAGGAAATTCTAACCTTGTTACCAGCTCTTAATTCTCCCCTAGTCTATGCCTTAAATGCTTTGATTAGGAGACGGGATGTGGCCCAGCAGTAAATGGAAAGACTCCATCAGAGATGCTGACATAAGTACAGTGATGACTAGAGACTCAGGGATGGGAACCAACTGCCTGAACAACCGCTGAAAGACCCTTCCCTGACACACTTTAAAGTTTATTGTGAGCAAACATCTCTTATTAAATGTAAACAGCATCTCACTGGAGGTCAGAGACTTGCTGCTACAGCATATCCCAAGGTAATACCACTTTAAGCTCCACATAAACTCTTAAGCAGTTTCTATCCTAAAACCTGACCGTAGGTGGTACAGTTTTTTACGATATGTTATAATAGTGCAATAAATCTGTTAGCTTAAAATCGAATCTCCGTGGCCTTTTAGAGAAATCATCATTAAATGCAGGGTCCTGTTAATGATGCCATCAAAGTGAAATTGTTTAATCTGCTGAGGGGGTGAAAGGTCACCAAATGAATTTTTTATAATACATCAACTTGACACACAATAGGGAAAACTGTAATAGATAAAAGCAAAGGAAAAGGGCACTGTCTTCTTCTGATAGGTCAATAGCAGCCAAGAGAGTCACTCATCCACTTTCCTTTCACGATGGGGCTCCTTTTGCATTTAATATGGACACCCAATTAATACCTCAGCACCACAGACAACCTCATTTTAGGTGACTTATAGCAATTTCTCCCCCTTCCCAGAAATGAAAGTGATCACAATACATCATAGCATTGTGCGAATTAACGCTAATTGATTCAAGTTACCAAGCAGTGATGGGCCACTTATATAATCTAGGCGTTATTGGGTGCTAGAAGGGATGGAGGGAAGATTAGATTCCAGTGTCCGTTGCTGTGACGACGGGAGTCACCTGACGCCTTGTTAGACAGTTGTAAGGTTCTATTGCTGGCCCCAGTGGGGTCGTCAGTAAACTGGAGTGATGTCCAAACATCATTACATGCTGCTCCGATATTAAAGCAAAGGGATTAGCAACTTATTGCAAGCAACCTGGATTTGTCATTGTGCTGTCGTTATCCAATTTCCAACAGCTAATGTGACTGTAGCCTGCAGGCAGAAGGACCTACAGCCAAACTTTTAAAAATGGGGGAGGAGAGTTCCCTCCAAACCTCCCCAGTTTTCACCACTATTTAACAGCTTTCAATACCTAGTCAGGTATGTGAAAGATTTTTTTTTTTTTTCCTTCAGTATTAAGTGCAGGCTGAAAGATGAGGAGAATGCAGAATTTCCCAGTTTGGCAATCACCACTACCCACTCCAACTCTTGCTTTTTAATCTTCCAAATCCAAAAAATTCATCCTGTAGAGGAGGGGGATATTTCCGTTTGCAAGACAAACTCAGAAAACAAATAAAAAACAAAGCTGGCTTTGCACAAGAGTTATGCAGGGGAGAGGGGTGTTTGAGGGGAATGATTAGTGGTCCCTATTTCTTCTTCAACCTTCTCCTCCTAAAAGGTACTAAGCTGGGTTCCTGCAAAGAGCCTCAGGTTTTGATTAAGAGTTTCAGGGTGTCCTAGGCATTTTCAGTCTCTATAGTTTTAAATAGGGAAGATACGGCAGAATATTTATATGTGCCATGAGGGGACAGACTTGAATTCCAAAAGGGTTTCTAGGTTCTGAAATCTGCAAGAGTGAAATAAGTTTTCTAGTCGATTGAATTTAATAAACATCTGTTGACCTTCCTACTATGTACAAAACATTGTTCAAGGCACTGTGAGATATACAAAGATAAATAAAACACCATGACCTCTGCCCTTCAGGAATGCTCTTCTATATAGTCTATAAGACAAGAATGACTTTCCTTACTTGACATATATCATTTTACTTAAATTTCATTGTCCTTCTGCTCCCTATTAAACCTAGCCAGATGACCTAGTGGCTGACAATTCCTGGTAGGGGAGCAATATCTGATGATCTGGCCCACTGTAAATATCTGAGCCTGGCACACTGTAAACACCCAATAACTGTTACTATTGTAACACTATGCCAAATCAGTACTCATCATGTACTTCTACTCTTAGATCACTAAATGCCTCCTGAAAGTCAGCATCCCTTTTGGCCAACTGCAAGTTCTGGAGCACTCTTCTGTCTATGTGCCCACTGCAATGCTATATTTCTTATTAAACTCTTGTGATTCTTTGGAATTATCCATTTCAAGTTGAGATTTGCATAACCCTAGGTGTAGGTTGCAGTGTGCCAGAATATATAAAGACACAGTATAGTCATGGCACATCTTCCAGCAAGGTCAATTGTAAGCAAAAATTGGGGGGACAGAAACCTAGGTATTTTAGTTGGTAAGTCTCTTAAATAATATTTTATAATAAATTTAGCACAGATATCTTATATAGGAGAATGGAAACTCTGAATGCATTTTTTTTAATCATACACAGAATGTCCAAAAGTCCCATTTGTTGTGGGATGCTGTAGATCTTTCCCCAGAGGGGATTTAACACAAAATATTGGTTACACAGGACTATTAAAAGAGTAGAAGTCAAACATGCTATACTTCACAATTTGAAACAAATATTTAATGAACATTTATTGTTTGTGGCACTATGTTTAGGTACTCTGGGAGATAAAACAATGAACTGAAGCCTTGAGCATGTAATAAACATTGTAAAGATAATAATATAATCAAGTTAATTTTATGAAAAAGGTAGGTCAATGGTTAGATTGGTTCTTACTGAATTTATGATTTCTTTGTAGTAGATAAATCATAGATTTAGTAGATATTATAAATATAGCATATTCTTATTAAACAGTCAAGTGAATGTTTTGCCTCTCCATTAATTTTTAAATCTCTAGATTTTCTCATGAGCCATATAATTTTTTGAACGTAATAGCTGTTCAATTAATTTGGGGAATAAAAAAAACATTGAAATGTAGGCTTCAGATGTCTTTATTATATTTACCTAGGACTTCACCATACGTACTTATAAATCTTGAATTCAAAGATTTATGGTTTCAGGAAAAGAAATCAATTTTGGAATTAGAACTACATGTGCATGAGTGCAGGGAAATGCTGGATACAGCTATGTCAATAGCAGTAATAGATTGCCATTAACATCCTTTTCACAAAGAAAATAGAAAAAAATATAAGCCACAAAACAAGAATCAAAGGCATAGGGATCTGGGGCCATTTAGAATAAGACAATAGTACCCCAGGGCATCACTGAAGGAACAAGCCTATGAAATAAATGATAGTTTTAATGATGACTATGAATCATCAATAAAAATGTGAATGGTCTATATTATCACCCATTTAATAAGGCAGGATAAAATGTGATCTGTTTTTTTTTTTTTATTTAAGACAAGAGTTGAAGGCTTTTTAAAAATGCTAGTGATTAAAGGAACAATTTTCGACTGTATGGAAAGCTTGCCTATGCAGAACATCTCATTCTATCACAAAGCCTCATATATGAAATAATAGTCTGATAATTTTTCCATCCACCAATTCAACCAAGCAGTGAATTTGTATTGTAGTGAAAAGAAAAAAATGAGGTAGAAATGTTATTTAAAGACAAAGCTGTGATTTTGCCATTGGGGAGGAAAGAGACAAGCTGGAAGTTCAGGAATCTCTTTTGGGATTAACATTATGCCAGCTATGGCCTAGCTTGAAAAGAACATCCTCCTGTCTCGATAGAAAGATTTTGTCCTTGCATACTCCAAACTGCTATTTCCTGGAAAGCAGGTGCCCAGAAGGCAAAGGGAGGTTGCAGAAGAGAAAATGCTAAATGAGACTGAAGGCCAATAGATTTGTGTCACCTATTGTCTTCCCTAGTTTTCCTCTCTTCCAAGTCATCTTGATAGGGTGCTCCTCATGCAGAATAAGACTTCAAAACCCACTAATGTGATTAGTACACACACATACACATGCACACACAAAACCAGATATTTTTGGTTTTTGAAACTCCCACAGTTCCATGCTATACCCTAACTATAACTGTTTTCATGACCCAAGGTTCATGGAAAAGTCATAAAAAAGGGCTTTATGTAAGACAGCATGCCAGTCTTTTATTGTTGCATAACAAATTATTACAAACTGGCTCCTTAAAATACACAAATTTATTATCTCCCAGTTTCTATGGGTCAGGAATCCAGATAGGCTTGCCTGAGTTCACTGCTTAGCTGGAGGATTTCAAGAAGAATTCACTTCCAAACTCATTCGGGTTTTTGGTGGAATTCATTTCCCCTGCAGTTGTAGCACTGATGTCCCTGTTTTCTTGCTAGCTGCCAGCCAAAATCTGCCCTCTAATCCAGGGTCCATCTGCCTTCCTTCTCACATGGCCCTTTCCATCTTCAAGCAGCAACAGTACATTGACTTCTCCCACTTTTATCTCTTCGACATCTTCTGGCACAGTGAGAGAAAACTCTTCTCTTTGAAGGGCTCATGTGATTAGATTGGGCCCACATGGATAATCCAGAATTGTCTCCTTATTTTAAGGTAAATTGTGCCAACTGTGCTATACAACATACAATCACAGGAGTGCTAGCGCATCAAATTCATAGCCGCCATCCTGGAATTAGGGCAGCACATTCTTGAAAGGCTATTTTAGACATTCTGCCAATGACACATAGCTTTGTCAACCTAATAGTTAACACCCTATAAGAGATGCACAAATATTTAATTTTACTTTATATAAGAACTGTTTTTCTAATGTGAAGATTAATGAGGCAGTAGAGAGAGAGGGAAGAGAAAAAGGAGAGAAGGACATTCAAGAGAGTAAACTCAGGTTTCCACTAAGAGGGAGGGAAGCAATATAAAATACATCCTTCCGGAATTCCAGGTAAAAGTGTGTAGAAAAGGACTCCAGTTAAAAGCAGAGATAAACATGTGTTTATCTCTGCTTCCTCTATAAACTCCACTGAAACGACTTAGAAGAATAAGAATGATGCAGACCACAAGGGTAAAGAAGAAAAGTGAGGAGACAATAACTGAGAACCAAGTTTGGGAAGACAAAAAAGGTTCATAAAATTGACTGAGCCAAACAGAGGAAACTCAAATCCATATGCCTCTAGAGAAGGCTGAAGATCAGGAGAGGTCAATTCATTCCGCAGAACTGAAAGTCCTGGAAATTGGAGGCATCATACATCAAAGAGCACGGGGATGAGGCTCACAGATGACAATAAAGGAACTGGTTACTTCCTATTTTGAAAGATCGGGGCACAGAAGGGAGAGTGGGAAGAGAATTACATAAGGAAGTACATTTTAACCATTACCCAAAGAAAACATGTTTACTTTTGATTAAATAAAACATATACACATATTATTTCAACATATATAGTTAAAAACCAGAAGAAATAGCTAAACGTGTTGAAAGTAGTTGCTTCTGGAGAGGTAGACAAGGAGTAGTGAGGGACAGCAGAGGGAGTGGCTGTAACTACAATCTAATTTTTAAATGTGAGCATGTAATACTTTGATAAAATAATTGAACAACACTGCAAAAGGAAAGACTTCATTTTACAGGTCACATTGATCTAAATCTAACCTAGCTGTTGCACTGAGAAGCTGTCCAACTTGGACAAGTTGCTAAACTTCTCTGATATTCAGAATTCTTATCTGTTGAAGTGGGGGTAATAATCGTTCCCTCACAGGACAGTTTTACGATTAAGTGAAGTAACATTATTAAAACCTTCATGCATATTTTAATCCTCCCTTTCTTCCATGAATGGCTTTTGCAAAGTCTGAAAAATAAATTAAATAAAACAGTATAGAAAAAGAACTATGACAGAAGGACATATGGGAAAATAAAATGCACACGGAATTAGAGTAAAAGGCAGACTGGGCTAGGCAGATTCAAGAAAAATGGTAGCATTAATTGGGTTTCCTTGACTTTCAATACTCTTAACTTGGGTTCAGTGCTTACTTTAAAAGTAGATGACAACTTAATTTCTCCCCACAAAGAAGTAGATAGATTCTTGAAAATAGGAAGCACTTTCCTTGAAAAATAAGTGCCTGATACTGTCTCAACTTGACGAAATGCAATAGAACCCCATTAAATTAACAAAAGTGAACCTCTGAGAACATCCTCAATGCTTTTCAATGAAAGGCCTGTGTCCCTGTACTCTTCTGCTGTCTCAAGGTCAATTCATTAGCTTGTCAATGTTTCTCTTGTAAGTTCAATAGAAGTCCCAGTAGACTGTGGGGGAAACTGAAAGAAACAGCTTGGCCTTGGGGCCTGTACAGGGTTTTGGGGTTGGTTTTCATACCATGCAACTCTTAGGGCCCCCCAAAACCTTGCTAGTTCTCACTGAATTCCATAAAACGTTGTGCTTCTTATACTGTAGAAATTTATTCAGAAATACTTAAGAAGCAGCATTCCCTCATCTCCAGAAGATTTGGCTTATGTCTAGAAAATCTCTCTTAAAATACTGGAGAAACAGAGAGAGATGGAGATATAATACATCCCAATAGAAAATCTATGCTGTAATATAGATGTTAGGCAAGTTTTTATTAAATCTGAAATATATGAGTCACAAGTGAAAGCATATGGCTATGATGGATGGTAAGTCATAAATAAAAGTGATCTTTTCCCTAAAGCTGTCCCACTTCTTCATGATAGAATGATGATGATGTGTGTCCAAACTGGTGCTGGGTCCATTCTCCTTGCTGATTTTCCTCTACTATACCTCTTGCTTCTACTCTTTGGCTTGTCTTTCCTTCTAGTTAAAGGCTGAATATTCACTGTCTTTTATATATATATAATATATAAATCAGTCATTTTGTAATGATGACTTATTAGGAACACACAGTATCATAAAATCTAGATAAAATTTGGCAATGGTCTAACTCTTTTTTTCTCTAGTTACCCACACATACAATATACTTACAAAACCTCAGTGGGACATAAATGAAATCAGGCAATAGGAAAGAAAATAAATTTAAACATAAACTAAGAAATACTAGCTTTTTTTTTTTTGATTCCTGATTCCATACACTCATACATACTACTGTAAGAATATCACTAACATGGTGAAGGTTTGATGATTAGCAAAAATATCCAACATTTACTAGATTATAAGCAATCATGCCACTATTAGTAATTTTTAATTCTGAACTAACGATTCCCAAAGGCCTTTGTATCAACCAGAACTGAGAAAAAAATTGATTGAATTTTCTTTTCATGTCTTTCATACATATTAATGTGCAATAGGGAAGAAAACCATATATCTCCATTATATATACAAAGATATAATACAAAAACACTGGCTAAGGTTTCATTCAGATAGGTTGCTCTGTGTATAAAAAGGCAATCAATCCATTAGTCAAATATACCCAAAAGTGAGAAGTCATCTCTTTTTTTTTTATTTTATTTTGCCTCAGTTATAGTGAATCCCACATCCATTGGAGATGATTCTATAGAAGTAATTACTATTCATTAAATATTAATTGCTTATTTATTACCACCACCACAATTAAGATAAGAAAGCAGCAATGGCAGTATAATTTAAAAGAATATTTGCATTCTAAAAAATCATTGAGTAAATCATCCCAGAACCTAAATAATTTCACCTATTTCAGAGACCCAATATCAACACAAAATGTACATGCATTTGAGTCTATTTTTTCCAGTGGTGGTGACAGATTTTTTTGGAATATCCATGTTTGCACACCTGAAACACTATAACCAAGCAGCATGCATTTGTGAGATGGTTAGTTGTGTATTTGTTTCCTAAGCATCATGATAAGTTCATGCTGTCTCAGTCTGGAATATCATTTCTAATTCCTTTGTGTCTTAGTTTCCCAGGGCTGCCATGACAAATACCACACAAGGAGTTGGCTTAAACAACAGGAATTTGGCTTCCATAGTTTTGGAGGCTAGAAGTCCAACATCAAGATATTGGGAAGGCTTGTTTTCTTCCGGAATCTGTAGTGTTCCAGCTTTCCTCCATCATATGACAATCTCTCTCTCCTTGTGTCTGCTCCTCTGATTTCCACTGACTTCTGGCTTCTACTTCTGGGTCTAGTTTCTTTGTTATAAGGACTTCAGCTATATTGGATTAAGGCCCACATCATTCAGTTTGCCCACACCTTAGCTAATAGTAACATCTTCACAGGTCCTATTTACAAATTAGTCCATACCCAAAGGACCTGGGCTTAGGAATTGACCCTAACAGGGTCAATTGTTCAGGGGTTGGTCTTTTGTGTGAGACCTGATTCTACCCCCAACACTTTGCATCTGCTATAACTTTGAACTATGATCTTAACAGTGTCAGACTCATGACTGATGTCTTAGATAAACTTGGGCTATTCAATTCAACCCTTGACTAATGCATTCTCTCTCTGTGTACTTCACGTACTTCTTCATTTACTAAACTCAGGAAAACATTCAGGAGTATTTACTTCTGTAATGTGTATTGGATAGCAATCTGGTGGAGGAATTCAAAATACAAGCTTGCAGAGAATCAGGATAACAGCCCAACGTACATTGCAGGGATGACACAGGACTGTGCCATAAAGATAGTTGACAGCAATGGTGACCCTGCCTTACACAGTTCACAAAATTAACCTTCCAGGGGCTTCATAATCCTACTAAATAAAACTCAATCAGGGCCACTGCTTTAGCCTAGTAAATTCCTAGTCATCCCTCCAAAACTTTCTTAAATATACGTTTCCTCCCCAGTCCCTGCAGGCAAAATTATTTCCATCTCCCTCAGTGCTCAAGATAGTAGGTCATAGTTGTGTGGTTTTGTGATAAGTGGTTCTTTTGTCTCCAGAACCTAGCCCACTGTTTAAATTCTTTACATGAATGAATAAATGAAAGAATAAATGCACTGAAAACAAGTTGCTATAGAAAAAATCTCTTTCTACATGCTTTCTACTTGAAGGTATCAAAACATAACATCTTAAAACACCTGGGGAATCATGAAGAATGTGGATTTAATCAAGTACTTAAAAATTGAGAACTTACATTTGAGTGGCTTTTAAAATTTTTATTCCTATCATAATAAGCAAGACATGTTATGTGGTTGACTGACACTTGCGGTATAGGCCCAAGAAACCTGCCCTCATTTGGATGTTGTTATAATTCGTACTTACCCATAGCCAATGTCTGCCTTTGAGTGAGTCACCAGTAAGGCTCCAATAGTCATATTCAGAACATTTTCTAGTACTCCAATCTGGTGAGCAGTGATAACCTTGTAAGCCAAATTCTGTAATTTGTTATTTGATAAGGGCAGAATCAGTCCAGTGCTCCTTACTGTTGGCATATCACCAATTTCAATAACCATCACTTTTGAGAGAATTTCCACAGAAGTTGGCGGTGGGATCCTATCTGAGCTCATCTCCATCATGAGAGGTCTACGTTGACCAAATCTTCTATATTGACTGGCACACGCCACAGTGGGACAATTGCGTTTTCTTTTTGCCCTATCATCAGCAATGGTCTTTAAGATTCTTTCATTGCCAGGCATCTCATAAATAATTCTAATTTGGTCTTGGCCAACCTGCAAAAAGTCAGTTAATTTGTGAAGAATCACTGTTTTCCAGCTTTCTGTCAGGACTGAAAACATCACAGTGAGGGCCAAATGAATGGAAATGCCTGAGTGTATTTCAATAGGCTCCTCTCCTTGTAGAACAACATACAAGAGGTTGTCCATGATGTTGAAGTGGTTGGCACCAAAAGTCTCATTCAGCAATGAAGGAGCTGATTGAATGGGAGTGGGTGGGATAAAATTTTCCCCTATGAAAACATGGGGGCTCTGGAGCTCATGGTAGAATACAGCCAAGAGAAGCTTGGAAGTATTTTTATTCCCCAAAAGGAAAAGTCTCAAAATTTGAGGAGTCTGATCCACGAAACAAACCTTGGTGATTTGATTGGTGGGTAAAATGGAATAGAAAGTAGATACAGGCTCTGAGGTGGTGCAGGGAGTAGGGGTATTCACACCACTGAAGGTGTCCACGAAGCCACCAGTCACAGATACTACTGGATATAACTTCCTCATCACCCAAATTGCATCAGAACTGTCAAGAACGAGGACCACATGATCAGTCTGTTGGCAGATGTAGCCTTGAATCAGTGATTGGTACCTGCATTTCTGTTCTTCTTGAAATGTACCTGCAAAATAAAAGAAAATAAACAAGTGACAGATTAGCCACCAATTCCCAAAGAGATTTGAAAGCCATCACTTTCATCATCATCTGTAACCTCATGAAACAGGTACTGAACATCTAAAGTGCTAGATACTGGAAGCACAAAGTCTAGGGCATAATCCCTGTGTTTAAAGTGCCACAAATCTAGAAATGTATGCCTAAAAAGATACACGGTAGCCCAATTAAATATATTTTTAATGTATATACTGTATAATATATGCTATTTAGAGTTAATAATGCATGTGCTAGTTAAGTGTAACAGGAGTTGAATAAGCGAAAGAATTAAGAAGGAATAATCACTAAGGGTTCCTTAATGAAAGAAGGGAAGGTGAGAAAGGGTTACAATATTTGAGCCAATGGAAGGAGAGGTAGATTGATGAGCAGAGAATGTACAGAGGTTCAATACAATTGAACAGGTGTATTGTGACCAGATTGTGAAGGGACTTGAAGGTTGGAACATATACTTTTATTATACTTTCTCCTTTTCTCTATACATGAACAGTAAATAAATGCAGGAGGAGGAAAAGAAGAAAGTAGGAATTTGGGGAGTTGTTGACATTAAATAAAACCCAAGTTGAGGATGGCCGAGGAATAACAAAACAGTATTACCCCATGGCCCATTACTATTCTCACCTATTCCTAGTCCTCCTCTCTATGAACCTAGGAAAATATTTGTTCTGAATCCACAGGAACATTTTATCTTCCAACAACCACAGAGCTACTTTGATTTAAAATTTATATTACCAACATCATCCTTTGTTTTCTAGATATTTTGAA
Source organism: Choloepus didactylus (assembly GCF_015220235.1). NCBI lineage: Eukaryota > Metazoa > Chordata > Mammalia > Pilosa > Megalonychidae > Choloepus > Choloepus didactylus. The sequence continues at coordinate 99,539,440 of NC_051313.1, read as the reverse complement.
TTTGCCATAGTGCAAGTTCATCAATGTAAACTAAGGATTAGAACAAGAAAATTGAATTATTACTGATGTAGGAAATACTATATTTGAGCATAACCTAGCCTGCCTTTTCATCCTTCCTTCCAAATGATATGATTAGAAATATATGCCAGTATGTGGTAACAATTAATTATCAAATTGTTACTTCAGGGATAGGACACATGGTTTCCTTTTGCCTCAACAAAAACAGAAACATATAATATATATTCAATCATTATTTTTTAATTTGTTTTTATAGCCTATCCTCCTTATAAGAGCATCTTATGTAGATTAATACATGCTTGTATGCAAAAGTGTACAGAAAGGGGTATGGATGAGCCTCCAAAATCTTAAAAGACTTGAAATATGAGGATCCAGCTTCTATAGCACTAACCTAATCACATCCCTCTTCTGCATAAAATAGTCACTGGCTCTCCTTTGCTTCAGGAGACATTCCAAATTTCCTTATTCTAGGTATTCCTCCCCTCACCCCAATATTTGGGCTCAAGCCACATGTCGAAGGTAATTTCCTCCTACTCTCTGTATAGTCTCTAAATTTCCAGCCAACTGGACTTGTTTCTGTTTCTCACATGAGTTCATGCTTCTCTTGCTTCTTGACTTTGCCCATGATGCTCCTTGCACCAGCTATAAAAATCCACATTCTATGGCCCTTTCAAGATACAGGTCAAGTGCCACCCCCTCCCTAATTTTGTAATTATGGGATTTATCTCATCCATAGTACTTCATTCTCTGGTGGCATTTCTCACTTTCTTTATTTTATTAATGAATGAGTGATCTTGCAATTTACCATCCAACTTTGGACACTTAAGAATGAATGAGGTGCTACTGATTATTAAGCAGACAGAGAGACCTATACCAGGAAACTCTTGGGCAAACTGGGATGTATGGTCACCTGAATTATAGCTATTTAGTACAGGTATTTAACCTATGAAGCAGTGAGTTCCTTTGAAACCTGGGTTGGATACCAAGTATGTACTGATTCCCCTCAAACTACTAATGTACTATATAGCTCTCACGATGTTTGATAAATATGTGCTGGATATGGAATTATTGGGAGAAATACCCCAGCTTTCCCAAACATTCACAACTCCACCAACAGGGGTAAAGAAGTGTCCCATACATGTGGAGTAAGTCCTTCTTTCCCCAGTAGGGAACAAGAATGAGTCCTAAATATAGGGAATAAGAATATGCCTCTGCAAGTCTTGTGCCTCTGACAGATGTCAGGGGAAATAACATGTACTAGTACTATTACTCAACGTCCCTGATGTCTAAAACTCCACCAACAGGGGTCAAACGAGAGCCCCTGGCCATCAGAGTAAGTTTACCATTCCCATCACTTGGTCTAGAGCGAGCCCCTTTTATTGGCTTCCTAGGAAGCCTACCTTCTTTCACAGGAGTGAAGTAGGAGCACCAGACATTCATACTCTCTACCTTCAGCTCTCACAGCCTTACCCACCTTGAGCCCACCAGTACTCCTTTTCTTAGTTCTTATGCCCTCTGTCCCAGTTTATGTCATTCACCACAAGACAACCCTTCTGCTCCACCCCACTCTGAATTCTCAGGTCCCAAAGCTTCTCCAGCATTTTAATCACTCTAAGACTTTGAACATCCTGTACTTTCTATCCCAATTCTTTCAACTCTCAAAATGTTTCCACTGAGCTGCCTGGAATTTATCTTCAGCAAAATTGCCTATATCCTCAACTTATTCTCTGAGGTTCCATTTCCTTCCTGCTATAGCAGCTACTGCCTCTGTCATGAGAACACTGCTTCCTGCTACAGCCCTTTCCAAGTGGTGATTTATTTCCTCTCCCTCAGTCCTTATAGTCATGGGTTGGGGATCCTACTTCAAATCTCTCATGTGTCTGAACATAGCTGGAGAAAAACATACTACCACACTGACTGCTATCAATTTAAGTTCATGGTCATGAACCTCAAGCAAGTCCTTCATGTGTCTCACATATACATGGTGTTTCCGTGGTAGATGCTCTCTTCCAGTCAATTTCACATCACCTCTTGGCATATAAGGCAATTTAACATCACCTCGTATCTCCTCAAATCTTAGTCCTCACTTTAATGACTGTGATTCTTACTTTGATGAGAAAACTGAAGCAATCAGAAGAGGATGTCTACTGATACCCGACACAAGATATGGTAATACCTATGTTATCATAATTGGTAACTGAATTGAAATACTTTTTTATTATTTTAATTACAATATAATTACATTTTCTTCTAGATGAAACAAGTATAGGGGAACTTTAAATTTAGAATAAACACATACTACTGGTGCAAAATTAAGTGGGGATGCAGAAGTTAATACTGCAACTGAAGAAGTAAAAAAAAGCAAACTGGCAGAAGGTATGTCACCTAATTCTACCACTTCTAGCTGTGTCACTGACCTAATTCTGAATCTCTCTAAGTCTCATTTTATTCTCATTTTTAAACTAAGGGTAATACTCCCTAATACATAGGGTTGCCAAGAAAATTAAATTATATATTAACAAAATAACTAACAGGGTGCATATAACACAAGCTACTCTCAATAAACTGTAGTTGTTTTCACTTTTACTTTTACATGAGAAATTCAGAGATAGAGATAAGGAGCAACAATAGTTCACATTTATTAAACTAGAGTTTTTAAAAGTCCTCTGTAGGATGAGATCACATAAATTTCCTCCATACCATAGTGTTTCACATCAAAGAAAAACCACAAAAATTTCTAAGCAAAAATCGGATGTTGAGTGGGGTGGGTATGGAAAGTCAGTGTTTCTGTACTTGATACAAGATTTTCAGTGAGGACACAATAAACCCATATTAAAAATAAGTATCCTAAGAATGCAAGTTACAAAGTAACAATTTGGTTGTTTTCTATATCACATTTCTTTTTGTGTACAAATCTTGCTATAAACAGCCTAAAATTTCTTGACTAACTTGTTTACCCCAAGTTCATTGAACCAAAATACTGATTACTAAGGTTGAATAGATGTCCACTGGTGGAATGAAAGCCTATCTTCCTCTTCTCTTAATCCTATCCAAATAATGGGAAAGCTGAAAAGCATGGGCATCAATTTTTTCATTCCATAAAAAGATAAGGGTTTTATTTCTGAGGGCCTCAATTGTCCTTTAGGGCCTGACATTTCTGCATAAAGAGTAAAATGGATGTTAAGAATAAAATAAAACTAATGCTTTTGTCAATGAAATTTTCCTGGATCTCTCTGATGACCTTTGCACTTTTTCATCTTTCATTATATATTTATGTATGAACCTCACATACCATATAAAACTCTCTCCTCCTGGCCACTGCTATTGAAGGACCAGCTTGACTAATATCACTGTCTTTAACTTGTGCTGCTAAGAATCTGGCCACTTTACCTGTGTTGTTTGGGGCCCTGTTCATAAGAGGTTGCTCTGTATTTTTTAGATGATGAATATCAAAAGTTACATTTTCAGATACTTCACTCTAGCTCCAAACTACTGAATCCAGTATCTACTTGAGATCTCAACTGGTTCTATTAAAGGAATCTTAAAATCAGCATATCCAAGTATTAACTTTGCATCTTCCAGTCATGTCTCTCCTCCTGTATTCCCCATCTTAGAAAATTGCCCTGCTATTAACCAGGCTGCTCAAGTAAGGGAAAAAAAAGTCACATACTATTCTTCCCCAGACTGTAAACTTCAGGAATGTTAAGGACTATGTCCCTTATGTTCACTGCCATATATCCAGCTTCCAGCACAATGCCTGGTGTAAAAAGGGTGATAAATAAATATTTTCATTTCTAAAAGGTTAGTTTATTACACAAACTTGGAAATAAGGCAATTCAAAAAAGATATGAGGAGAGTCCCAATGAGCATTCAAGTTTGGGTAGTTTCACAGAAAGGGCTGCACAAAGCCATATATTTTGTTTTAATTTACATCCTAGAACTCATAGGAGCATCTACATTGATGAGACACTTTCCCTATTCAGAGCTGTAAATGAAGCTTAAGTAGAAAAATTATCATTGTGTTGTCTAGAACATAGCTCAATTCTTACAAGCAGCAAAAGAAACTATTACTATCTGAAGTGAAATATTTCTAGCATGAATGAGAACTCCTACTCATTTCATAGAAGCGGAGAGCAAGGGAAATTTTTTTTCATATACATTTGCCAAGATCTGGCTCCAAAGTATCATTTAACCCATGGGGACAGAAATAAAATATAACCTTACAAAAGTGCAAACAATTATGGGTTATCACAACCCAAATTAAGTTTCATAAACAAATGAGTGAAGAAGAGAACTTTGGCATTAGCAAATAATAATAATTAACTTATGAACAGAATATATATATATATATATACATATATATATATATATATATATATATATATATATATATGCATTCTGTAAGGGAACCTGTTCAAGGATTCAGTTAACTAATAAGCATTGAAATAACGTTTGTACATGGAAGGAAAGTACACTGGTAGTATCATCTAGGGAGTTATACTGACTGCTCAGCAACTCAATGGACCCGTACATACTTTTTCAAGTCCAGAAACCTTATTTGATTAGGACATCCAAGGCTGATCCAAGTCACACTAAATAAAAATCATAAATAACTGGCAATGAAACTCAATGTTGATATGGCTTCCAGTACAGATGAGTAAACTCATGCTAGACTTAACACTGTTGTAGAAAACAATGATGAACTCTGGAAAAATAAAAAGAAAAGCAAAAGCACTAAAGAGTAAACAAAATGAAGTAAATTCTGGAAGTTTTGTTGGTCTCTCTTAGCTTGCAGGCCATGCAAGGTAGGAATCACATACATTGGCTCAAACTCTGAAAGAAAATCTGCACTATTGCTGACCTAAGAACCAAAGGCAAGAGTTCCGGGTAATCCAGCCTCCAGCAACAGGACGGGTGAACCCATAAATGAGAGAAACATAGAAGGGGTAACCCCAAATCTGTAGATAAACTCTACACAAACTTATGGTTGACCCTTGAAACATATTTGCATGGAACAAACTCCCACTAAGGATAAGAGAACTAAACTGAGAGTTGAATAGTTTCTCAAGAGTTTTTAGTTGAGTTCAACAAAATTAATTGCCTATTTAAAAATTGTGATGCATTTCAGTGTAATATAAAAGAAACCAGACTGTCTCAACATAACATGAACAATGTCAACAGAAAAGATAATTAATTGAGACTAGTCCCAAGGCTCCTCAGATGTTGGAATTAACAGACAAGAAGTTTAAAGCAGCCACTGAAATGAGACTCCTGGATGAACACAAAAGTATTTCCACACGGAATGAAAAGGTAGGAAATCTCAGCAGAGACGTATGGGAAGGGACATAAAATGGAAATTCTAGAACTGAACAGTGGAATAGCTGAAATAAAAATAATTCAATGGGTAGACATAACAGTAGAACAGTGTTGATAGAAGAAAGAGTCAATGAAGTTGAAGACCAATCAAGAGAAGTTTCAAGAAACTCAGTGAATCACGAGTGGGACATTTACAAAGAAATCCATAATAGGTCTATCAAAGTCAAACTTCCAAAAACTCAACATAAAGAGAAAATTGTGAAAGCAGAGAAAAATTACATATTGCATTCAGGGGGAAAACAACTCAAATTATCACTAACTTCTCATTGAAAATTATAATTCCAAGAACTTGAGGGAAACTTTTTAAAAGAATTCTTACATAAAAGAACTGTGAATCCTGAGTTCTATACTCTGTGAAATAAATATATTTTCAGAATAAAAGAAAACTAAGAGAATTGTCTCTGGCAGTCATGCACTATAAGAAATGCAAACAAAATTTCTCCAGGATGAAGATCAATGATACCAAATGGAAACATGATCTTCAAGAAGGAAAGAAGATCAAAATCACAATAAATGGTAAATATATGAGTAAATACAATATACTGCTTGAACTTCTTTAAGATACATAAAATTTTAAAAAATTATGAATTATTTCATGGGCAATATATCAACACTAAAAAAGGGACCTATATGGACCTATATGCTTACAAGATTTCTAGATTTTACATGAAATTGTACACTATGAATTCTGAGTAGAGTATAAAAAGCTAAGGATGTGTCTCTAGAGCAACTAAAATATTAATGCAAAGAGATGTTGCTATAAGGCCAATAGACAGATTAGAATTTATAAAATATATTCAAATACTCTAAAAGAAAATAGGAAAGAAGAAACCAGAAAACAAAACAAAACAAAAAATACCTCATTCTAAGCAACTGATAAAGTAAACAAAAATCAAAGTTGCATAAATGATTTGAACAATTGCAGAATACATATTCTTCAGGTGCACATGTTTTGTTCATCAAGATAAACCAGAAAACAAGTCTTAATAAATTTAAAAGGATAGAAATCATATAGAATATGTTCTCTAACAATTGTGTTAAAGCAAAAATCAATAATAATAAGATACCTAGGAAAATCACAAATGATTTGAAATTTAAGAACACACATGCAAATAATCCGTCAGTCAAAACACAAGCAAATAATCCATTAGTCAAAATACATTGGTCAAAATCACAAGGGAAATTGGAAAATATTTCAAACTGAATGATGCTGAAAATGTAACATCAAAATTTCTGGGATGCAGTTGAAACGGTGCTTCAAGGGAAATGTATAGTGTTAAATGCTTATACTAGAAAAGAAGAATTGTCTAAACTTAGGTGAAACGTTAATAATTTGGAAAAAGAGAAGCAAAACAAATCTAAAGTAAATAGAAGACAAAAAATAATAAAGCTAACAGCAGAAATCTTGAAGTAGAAAAGAGACCCCCTCCCCCCCCAAAAAAAGAAAGAAAGAAAACCACAAACAAACAAACAAAAACCAAGCAACCAAGCCCTTAGTATTTAAATTGCTACAGGGCTCAACACACTACTTCAAACACAGTAGATGTTCTTTAGTTTGTCTTGGCTGAGTGATATGTAATGTCCTTTCCAAAAATGAAACTCCTCTTTTTCAAATCATTTTTGTATATTTTTTGTCCAATGTCTAGCTATAAGATTATTATCCTTTAGCTTGAAAATATTTGAAGTCAACTCATCACAACAACGGTATTCGAGTACTGTGGGGGCCCAGAGCCCGGGCACTCCCCCACGCATAGTGAAAGTGAGTTATTTGACGTAGCTGCTTACTTGACGGAGACAGACGTTAAAGGTCATCAGACCTCCGGGGGGGTTGGGGTGGGTGGGTATGTACAAATGGTACCATAAACAAAGCATTAAAACTCCCCTCCCCTGATCACAGTTGATAACAAATCTCCACATCCCTGTGTTACAAAACCTTGCCCACACTGTTTTCACACCCTATGGAATGTCTTTGTGCTAACCCTGATGAAACACCCCTTGGACGCCCTCCCCCCTTTTTGTGGAGCGCTAACTTCCATCTTCTTTGGCCAGCCACCACTGGGAAGGACTCTCTCCTGTCCTTAAGTCCTATTAAACTCATGTCGAACTCCAAGCCGGGCATGTTCTTTGGTTTTGGAGCTGAACTGGGTTGGACAAGTATATTACAAAAATTTATTGTGAAAATTGTTCCCCGAATTGATGCTAATATATGATAGCTCAATATTGTAAGAAATACAACCATTTCAGATGAAACCATAAGATCGAAATTATGCCCAACTCTATTTATATGAACCTTTTCTATTCTTGAATCACATAATTGATCTGTTCACAAAAGCTTCTACCGTGATAAAACATTTTTTTCTTGACTGATTCATTCTTTAAATAAAAACACATGTAGGAACATGAGTTTTCCTTTCTGTGCTTCCATTCCTGATGGCAGGTGCCTTACAAGGTTAAAATAACAAAGTGGGAAATTTATGATGTAATTCAAGTATTCTTTTGGAGTTATAAGTGTCTTCAAGACACTCTTCTGGAGTAATAAGCTACAGAGGCCATATTGGTAGAATACATACACCTTCAAAGACATCCAGATGCTGTTCTTTTCATTTACTTATTTTTACCTATTTCGATCAGAAACCAATATACCATGAAGGCTTTCCTCTCAGCCATCTCTGCCCTCAGGATCCAAAGCTCCCTATTCCCCTATTCAGTAGTAGAAACGGATGGAACGGAACATGACTAACTGTCCATGTTGGAAGCTGTCACAGAGGAGCCAGGATCTTGAGGGGGAGAACAGGAGAAGAAATGAGAAAGGGGTTTGAATCGAAGAAGGATCAGAAAGGGTCTGACTGTGAGAGTTCAAAAGGGGCACAATTTCTGCTGAATGTGTGTGTGGTGAAGTCTATGATTTGGGCCCAGAAACAAACTTAGGAATAAGGTATGAAAAGCCACTGTCAAATCTTCTTAACCACTGGAATTTTGTATGACTTGGATATAAACCCTAGAAACTGAGGTAAGGAATGGAATAACCATTTACTGTGTTTCCTTGTGTATGCACAACTGGCCAACAGTAAGATGGTTTTGTCCATTCAGCAATAAGAAGCGAACCACCTTACTGATATTATTAAGAACTGTCCTGGGACTGGGGATTAAAGGCCAGGTACATGAGTCCTCAGATGTGTTAATTATTTGCGTTTAACTTTCTTTCTCGATTTCGTAGGAATTAGTGCAGTGTTAATTGTATGCATTGCTTCTATTCTTAATTCCTTGCTTTTTAATATTTTGAACCTCTGCGGTATGAACATTTTACTATGAAAGGACCACATACATTTTGATTTCTGAGACATTTGGTTGGAGATTTACCACTATAACCTTCAAAAGTAAATAATTAGTATACCCTAATTTAAGAAAAGTTTCAAGAAACATTAGCTATTATAAAATATTCTCCCTATGCCTTCCTTCGCACACACCCACAAAATGGAGACATATACATTTTGATCCAATGAAAGTATAAGGAATATTTAAATTGCTTCTTTGGTTCAGATCTTACAAAATATAAGACAAAACAGGGTACCTTTTCAGCAAAATCATATACTCTACAATTTTTTCTATCCTAGGAATAGCACTATGCAAAAAAAATCTATAAAAAATAACATGTCAATTATATATTAAAGTCATTCAGGTTTGGAAATTATATACTATTTTTTCAGCCCTGTGTCCCTTAGTTGTAACAGCAGAAGTTTCTTTGAGACTTGGGATGTGATTGACCCAACCTCTTTGTGAAGGAGATCAAACTGCATACAAGTAGCATTTACCCACTGGGGAAAAATGATTTATGTAGCGGATACACTGTTTCAGTTAATTAGAAAATGCCTCTTTTATTAAAAAGTTAAACAAATGATCAAAATGATCCCCTCAAATAATTATATTGCCATTCTTGTAGTGTAGGGCTATTTCTAGGAGGAATACCCTATAATTTTGGCAATAAAGATTCCATATAAAGGAAATACCCCACTTTAGCAGAAATGCAGATTCTTTAAAAAAAATCCCTGATTTTATTGGAATAAATTAGTCTGACACTTGAGAATTAACTATAAAAAGTAGCTAATGCACAGCTATGATAATTCAGAGTTTCATAAAATACATTAATTAAAAAAAAAGACAGATTGTTGCATTTCAATACAAGCTGAAGTTCTGCAGGTAAGACTGAACCCATCAAAAGGATAGATTCTGGAGGAAGTGAATGAATGACAAATAAGCTCTTCAGAAGTGTAACAGGAAACAGGGTTCAGAGTCCATTTAAGGAGACAGGTTTTGATAGGTTGAAAGACTCTGTCTCAGTGGAGCAGGAAGGAAGGTAGAGTACAGGTGGGTGGAGATTCACTGATGGAGATTGGAGCTCTCATCTGCTGGGAGGTGGGGACAAAGCAAAGTCAAAAACTGAAAGTCAAGTCAGGGTATGTGATGAAGGTTGAGATGAGGGGAGGGCTATTGGGTGGAATGTTTGTACATTGAGAAAATAGTGTGAAAGGGACGTGGTGAAAAAGGGGTGCATACAGTCTTTGTGGTTTCTGGTGCTTATACAATGCATGTGGACTACTCTATAAAAACAAGTACAAAATTATGAATTGAATATTAGGAATGAGAGTGACTATTATTTAGAATGAGAGGGAAAAATCATAGCAAATTACAAAACTAAAAAGCCTCACACATACCATAAACATGATAAAATCCAGAGACAAAAATATTTTTATTAACTACCAACACACCTCTAAATTACTTTTTTCTTACATTATTTTTTGCATACCCTTCTATTGCTTCTTCCTATATCAACAACATTTCAGTGTCTTCTATAGAGAGAATAGGAAGATAATTCAATTATCTTTCCTTTAGCCTGGTTAATTGACATTTTTTTTTTTTTTAGAAGAATTTCTTTCACCTTTACAACTCATTATTGAGAATGTTGTGCAAATGTTTAGAATTGTTGTCCAATATGGGAATTTTCTTAGCAAGTTTTTTTCCTGTATGAGCTGTAATATTTGAATAAATTTTCACAGACTAACTTTTCTAGCAGTCAATTCAAACCCTGTCATTTTTTTGTGTCTTAGGATACATTCATATCACAGTGTGATCTAGAGTCCGGTTTCTTTGTGTCATAGCATGGGCTAAGTCAATGCAGATGGCTAGTATAGCTTTACATAGAAGTGACACTAAACCACAAAAACCACAGCCTTCTAAACCCAAATCAGGTGTATGTCCACCTCAACTTCCCCTTAGCTAAATCCCAAAACTACCTTTGGCCACTTAATCATCACCCTACCCCAAGGCACTTATGGTGAAGGGAAGAGTGGAAAGTGAGCACCATGATAACCAATTTCAGTGAAATTATACTTTTGAAATTTTTACAAAAACATAGGGCCATATGAAAAAATTGCTAGTACTCCATTGGGGGCCCATGTAAGTAAGGACTCTGAGACCTAAATTTCATTACTTTCGTAGTAAGTCTGCGTCATGGAAAATGAATGAACAACTGCCTTGGATATATTTAGTACGATGGCATGGACAAACAGGAGGGGCAGGTTCATTCAAGGTTGAGTTTCTGACTGGGGATTGAGAAGAAGAGACAGTGGGTCACAGATATTAAAGATACTTGAAAATAACTATAAGGAAGCATAGTAAATCTGAGCTGTGAACAAAGGTTTACATATGGCAAAAAATGAATGTGGCAATGGAGTTAATGTCACAATAAAAGGGCTCTTGAAAAAGTGAGCTGGAAAGACATGAAGCTGTGGTCTGAGAGTAAATGCTTGATTTGAAGATTTTGAAAGCTGTTGTAGTTGGTGATGACAATTTTGATGCTATGACTGTGGAAATGAGTAGTAAGGTAGAGTGGAGAAAAAGCATCCCTGAAAAAACAGCTAACAACTCAAGTATTCTAGAGATGACTCAAAGACTAGTTGAGCAGTCAAGGTTTTGGATAAGTTTTTCTAACTGAATGAGAATCATGGCGTTAGGATAGAGGGGGAAATGGTAAGGCAGCTTCTACAGCCTCGGGGAGTGAAAATCAACAACTAATATGCCATTATAGACACAGCAACTAGCGATAGCAGGCAGTGGTCAGATGGTATCAGCCTTAGGGAAGCAGGGTTTTTACTTAAGGGATATGACACAGAGTATGGGAACATGGAAGGAACATCCAGGTTTGAGGTGGGTGACAATAAAAAGTCTTGGCAGGAAGTTGCATCTTCAGAAGATGGTTAGGTTCCAGTTGACACCAAAAAGTGAGGAGAATGTTCTAAGAAGATAGAGAGCAGTTTGCTGATTCCAACTTCAGATTTCCAGAGACAGTGGGAGCAAATTTTAGAGAAAGGGAGTAGAAGGTTGGATGAGATCACGAAGGAAGCAGTGAAGGGGTGTGTTTCTGGAGATAGTGAGCTTCTAGTAGTAATTGAGGCAAAGAGGGATGTTAGACAGAGCACACGTTGTCCTTATATTCTCCAACAGTATGTGGAGATTAGGGGCTAGCAGTGAGGTTCTGAGATTTCACACTTTTTTTTTTGTCAATAGGAGCTTTGGGTGATTGCTTAGGCAGGTCTTAGGTGATGAGATTGTGGTCACCCCATGGTTGTTTCAAGCTAATATATAAAACTATAACCATCATAATATATAATGGTTGCTTAGGAGAGACAAGAAGCCCATAGCTAATAGGAGGGGTACCTTGAAGAGGTTAAAATGGCAAAGAGGAAGCCTTGGCTTCAATTCAAAGACGCCCTCAAGCCATGAGGTTGGGTCCATCCTTTCTTCCCTAGTTGCTGGTCTTCTTTCCTCTCTCCTTTTCTTCCTCCTTCCCTCTCTCTCCCCCTCCTTCCATCCTTCTCTCTCTTCCTCCCCATTTTACTTAAAATTTCCTAATGGCAAATTTAATTATTTCTAGTTCACAGATTGAAAAATCATGTCAGAAGAATTTTGGCTACAATTACTTTGTAGCAGAAATGAATAAGAGGAGGAAAAGAAAGAGCATGTTTCCAAACTTCTACTAGTGCTTTTGGAAAACGGATGTGAAATCTGATCAACTTCATTCTTAGATTGGATTTAGATGTGAGGTTAGATGTGATGATGAAAACTGTGAAAGAGGTGCCCTAATAATGGGAGTCCTCTCAGCACAAGCTACTAATAGAAACACACAGAAAGGTTTTTGGTTATTTGTCAAAAGACATATTTGGTAAGTGCTCATTTACTTTTTTCATGATTTCATTTGGCCTTTTAAATAATTTATCAGACTGTTCCAGGAGTATAAAGGTTTAGCCATGAATTTAATTTTAAAGTATGGTGAAGTTACAAAGGCAATTGCCTAAATACTATCAACAAATAAAATTAATTATTCAAAACTTGAAATCTTGGTCTTCATAAATAAGAGATTTTATTCTTCTTTCTCCAGAACTTGTCAATGACAAAGAGATAGGGTGGATTGTCAGTATCTTACCCTCCATTTTCCTACTTCATCTTTATAGTTAATCAACTCTTGTATTTTAATTTCAGTGTGAGGAGAAAATAAAACCCAAGTAAGGAATGAATGCATTGGGGTTCCAGGGATGCTAAAGGAATGTAGTTCTTAATTGTGACAGAGAACACAAATTAACTACTTAAGGGAGGGCATGAACACAGCTGACAGACCTCACAATACACCCTCACAGTCACAGCTGGCAGGAGCCCACAGTGACACTCTAGCTTCACTTAACAGCGTTCAATCGTTTCTTCCTTTGGATTTCTTTCCCTCCTGTTTCTCTCAGTTGGGGAAGGTTAAGTTTTGAGTAATGATTATCTTTCTTACTTGTTTTTGTCTTTCCTTTTCCCACTTCTCCAAATGGCCTTATCTGCCAGTCACAATTTTTGTGGTCTGCAATTCTGATCACTTTTAAATGAAACCCATGCTGGCTTTGGTAATCATAATGTCATTTACAATTTACCACTAAACACGTTTATTCAGTTAGCAGCACACTGGAGAAAGAGAACTCCATATGAACTCACCGTGAAAGGCCTAATCTGATTATTTCCTCATGAAAATCCAGGCAGGGGTGCTTGTAAGAGGGGCTGAGAGAAGAAGGAATAAAAAGCAAGGTCTGGCCACAGCTGACTTTCATAATCATTGTGAATAGATAAGTGACACAGCCTGTCAGGGGCAGCCGCCCAGTCACCGCAGGGCATTCCTCTCAAAAAGGCAAGAGTGGACAGGACTTAATAAACACTGAGTGACCAGTGAGCATTGACTTGGCATATGCTATTGCATTCAAGATGGACAAGAACAGTGATAAAGTCCAGAAGCTCTCCTCTAAGTGGGGGAAATTAGATTAAGCAGGTTGTATTTGTGTGTGCATGTGTGCACATGAACACTTGCTTTGTGTAAACTTTAACTTCCTAAACTATCCTACACATGCAAATGGTCTTTCCACCTTTCCCTAGATTTAAAAACCAAAAGTAAGCAAGGAGGTGAGGGGTATACCTTGTGGAGGACGGGAAAGAAAAAGGAAGAACAAGTGTGTGTGTGTTTGTGTGTGTATGTGTGTGTGTGTGTGTGTGTGTGTGTGTGTGTTAGAATACTCAGGTTGCTTCCAGGGTTCTGACAAATATTAACTTTGTGTCAATATTTGTCCTTCCTGTCGTGAAATGAGGATTTTCCACCTCATTTCACGTTTGAAAAGAAAATATGCCAAAGGGGTCGTCTTTGCTAGGGAAAAAAAAGAAAAAGAAAAAGAAAAGAAAAAAACCCAACTCCCATCCTTTACTTAGAAAAATGGGTCAGAAGGAAAGAAAAAAGCATTTTTTTTAAATAAATGTTTTGACTCAAAGGCACCTAGAATCCTTCCATCTTCCCCTTGTCAAGAAAAAAGAAAAATTTATATGTTTAAAACTGAACAAAATATATCAACATTAATGATATTTTTCCTTGAGGTTAACACTATCATTTGCTTCAATAATTTTTTTAGCAATTTTGTGATAGATTTCACAACTCATGGTACAGAGATTTTGACAAAAACAAAAAAATATAATCATTCTTTTATTTTCAAGAAACAAAAACAAATCTTTTACAATTCTTTTCTGTCAAACCACATTTAACACCTCATTATTTCTAATTTAGCCAACATAAATGGCCACAGATCAAATAAAGTGAAGAAAGGTTAAATTTATCCCCATCGTTAAATATTGTCAAAGACCCTCAGGCTATGAGAAGAGAAACTCCAAAATCTCAAAGCTGTGTTCCTAAATATACAAAGAGATCAAGTATAATCTTCCAAAAAAAATTAAAGAAAATATTTTTGGTCATATTGAAAATAATATAGAAAAATAGTATAGTGCTTTAGAATGGGGAATGCTATCTAAAATTGTTTTTACAATTTTAGAAATAATGGGTGGGGGTTAGATTTGTAAAGTGATGGTAAATTGAGAATTATGTTCTTATGAATAACAGATTTAATACAGATGATAGGAAACACAACCTTGCTAATTTGAAATCTAGAATTAGAGGTCTTTAAAATCTATTATGTGACCTTAGGTCATTCTCATCTTTATACAGGAGACAGGGTACTATGCTTGCACATGTACTCATACACACAGATAGGTACCAGTAAGAAAACGTAATTTGAGAAACTTAGAAGTTTATTAAATTGAGAAGGTACAACAAGCATTCAATGTTTGGGTCTTGGACCTTCAAACTCAAGGCATTCTGGGTTGGCTTACATAATTTGTGACAGTGGCACTTAGGAGCACAGCCTCCCCTGGTGTAATTCTGAATGTGGAAGATGGTACTCTAACAGTGACTGGTGTGGGGAAGGAGCTTCCAAAATGCTTGGGAATAAATCTGCGCCATATGCGACCACTGGGAAAGCAGAAAGAGGCCACCCACATTTGAAGGCAGTTCTGAAAACCTGAAGCTACCAGGCAGGAAGAGGAAGTACCAGGAGAGGGGTACACACATCTACGGGTGTAAGGGGCCAGGGGGCATGGGGGGCTAGCTGATGATAGAGCCTGCCACAGTTTTATGAACAGCCTCACCAGAGGTCTTGAGCTTGGGTCTATCTTCCCAAGCATCTCCAAATTAATCAGAGGAAAATGAAAAAAACACATCAAACCAGCTATTACATAAATAAAGGGGTGCCTATAAGGCCTTCTGTTAAATGTCTTTCTGTCTTTACCAAGTCAAGTCTTCTAGGATATTTTGAAATATCTTTTGTCTTTTTATAAAAATTTTACTTTCAGGAAAAAAATAATCAGGAAATGAAAGTAAAAGATGAAGTGATAATGACGATTAAGGGAGATGGGGTTACATATGTATTAAATAGTCCCTTCTTCTGAAATGGTTACATATGTATTAAATAGCCCCTTCTTCTGAAACAACTAGTTTTATTTTTAATATTTTAATAATAAAACTTTTAGTGGTGAAAGTCTGATCAAAGAAATTCCAAGGGACTATTTTATATTATTTTACTATGCTAAAATGCCATATCTATATATTGCTTGAAATAAGTGGCTTAGAAAGTGTTTTTGTATTTTTGTTATTTTGTTGTAATATGATTTGCTCCAGAAACATTGATGGATATGGTCTCAATTATGATTTTTATTCTTTGAATACTACATTGAAAACAGCCAAGGCATATGCAAGTTCAGGAAGTACAGCTTAACGGGTGAGAGATCAGGTTTTCAAGTTAGAAAGATTTGCATTGTGCTCTGGCTTTGCCACTTTCTAGCTGCAAAACCAAGGGCAAGTTGCTTATCTTCTCTCTGGCTCTGTTTTCTCATTTGTAAAAGGGGTGGAGAAGAGCACCCAACTCATAGGATGACGGTGAGGATTAAACGAGAAGATGTATGTGTGGAGCTGGAGATAAATATGTACTAATAAATATTAGCTGTTGTCATTCCCATAATTTAAAAAAAGACTTCATGCCCTCCTTTTGCCTCTCTTGCTCTACCCTCATCTCAAACCAGCATTTACCCGATATTCTAAAACAGCACCCGTAAGTATTGTAAGCATCCATAATGAACTGTGTTGAAAGAAACAAGTTATAGCTGAAGAAAATGTCAAAATACAGGCATAAGTGATCATGTTTTTAGAAAATATAAGCAAAAAGGAAGCACATACAGCACATATGTATGTGTATGTGTGTTTAATAAGTGGCTCTTTCTCCACTGACCAAGGGAAAAAAAAAAAAGCCAAATCCAAGATAGTTTTCCTTTTCATCTAATCTTAACTTTTCCATTCATTCCTTTTGCAACATTCTCCTTCCCCTACCCATCCTTTTCTCTTCCTCTTCTGTCTTTTTTTTTTTTTTGCTAGCAAACTTGCCTGCCAGCTTAAAAAAAAAATCTCATGGGTTAATTTAAAGGCAGGGGCAGCCAACAGCATTCCTTACAAATACGATTGCTGGCGCACTCTTTTCCCAGAATGATAAACTTATCACCTCTCCAGCCCTCAGTTTGAAACTGGAGTAGTAATTCTGTTGGATGCCAAAACTAAAATGAATGTGGCTGTGCCATGCCCTGCTCTAAGCTGTGGCTATAATGAGGTTTGAATGGGAAGCCCCGGACGCAATAAATCTGCGCCATATGTGACCATTTCCTGTGTCAGTTCCTTTCTCATAACCAGTGGAGACTTTTTTTTTCCCTCTCCTGACCCCACACCATGACTCTGAAATCTTTCATGGCTGCTTATGGGCCTCAGGCTTTTTACAGCAGTTGTATAAATAAATGAATTTGACAGCAAACATCATAACAGTTAGCAGTAATGTGTGTTCGCCACAAGTGCCTATACTACTCACTGGAGAAATGGCAGAGGAAACAGCTTGTTTTGTTACCTAAACAAAAGTAGTTTCGTTTGACAAGTGGTGAAAGAATTAGTCAAATAAACTTGAAATCCACTAGGACTATTTTTGCCGACTCTTCCTGCCAGTGAAATGTTCCCAGCTCCTCAA
This sequence comes from Choloepus didactylus, assembly GCF_015220235.1. Classification (NCBI taxonomy): domain Eukaryota; kingdom Metazoa; phylum Chordata; class Mammalia; order Pilosa; family Megalonychidae; genus Choloepus; species Choloepus didactylus. The sequence goes on along the minus strand of NC_051313.1, from coordinate 99,522,086 downwards.
TGCCTGTGACTCACAGGTCTTAAGGAGATAAATGTTCCCCCTTAATTCAGAGATAAAGATCTGGGCTGGGAATACATAGCCTTTGACTGATATTTTATATTAATCTTCTTTGCAAGGCAAGACTGTCATGTAAGGGAACTCAGGTTCCACCGGAAGTTGGTGGCAGACAAGCCAGGTGGGAAGGTAGCAAGCTGGTAATAGTGGCCAAATTCACTGATTGTTGAAATTAGCTGAAGCTTATAAGTAACATTTTCTTTCCTTTCATCTTTCTTTTATTCAAGAAAGAAAATCTCTACACTGAAAAGTTGCTGAAATAAAGGGGATTAGCATTATCCCTCTATCTGCATAGCTCCAAGTAAAATGAAGTTGTCTATATTCAGTGAATTTGGGGTCAATTTAGATAAGCAGGAAAAGAGCATAGATTTCCCTAAATTATGTGGATTGCCTGTTTGTAAGACTTTGAAATTTCTTTTTCTCCCTCCCCACCTTTCCCACTGGGCATCTCAGTGCCAATCACACAGTCCCTGCTGTGAAAGATGTTATAGCACAATGGTTATCTTATGGACTCTGGTTATTCATTTTAACTCTGGTATAAACTGCCTAGGTTCAAATCCTGGCTCTGTTATTTACTCAAGTGAGTTAATCTCACTGTGCCTCAATCTTCTCCTTTGCAAAGTGGGGAGGATAACAGTATGGTATCAAGCTCATAAAGTGGCTGTGACTGTTAAATATGCTTTGAAAAGCTCAGAACAGGGCTTGGCACATCAGTTCTTTATTATTATTATTATTATTATTATTATTATTATTATTATTATTATTACTTAAGGGAAACTTGAATATAGTCTCTTTAGCAACACCAGAGCTCTTCTCTATGATAGCCCATCTGGATATTGAAAACATTTTTTTAGATGAAGGTCACTTTTGCTTTTTCTAAGGTGACATTTTTTGTTATAGCCGACTAATCTTTGTCTCTAGAATCTTCTCATATTCCACAGTAATATCACTGATTAGGACACTAAAAGTCGAGAACTGTTATCAAATAATGGCTCTTAGTCCAGGTATATGCTCTGTTCTCTGCTGCATTTTTTAAAATTTAAGGACTAAAATGGACTCACTAAAGCTTCCTACTTGTGTGTGAGAATATATAAGAAAGCATTTTAACATTTTAGAAGGTATGGATTATAATCAATTTGAATAGATATTTCAATTTATAGGGAGCCTATTACCTATACATTAGATTCCAAATGTCTCCATTTGACTAACAGACAAATCCATTTGAATATGCATCTTCCATATCTATTCAGGCTACTACTGTGGAGAAAAGTCAAAAATAGTAAGGAATTGAACTGTATAAAAATAAATGGACTATTAAAATTTTGCTTTCAAAGCAAAGATAATATAACTTCAGAAAGGAGTGTCATCTAACGGTAAAGAACCATGTGACTACAAAACAAAGACTAACTAGAAGGGGACAAAATAGATATATAGTTCAAATGGGGTGGGCTATAAGTTGGGGATAGGGGAGACCTAGGAAACCAAATACATAAGTGACATTCTTTTGCAGTAAAACAAATTTAAGTGAAACTTCATTTATAGTAAAATGGATGCAAATCCCCACTTGCTGTCATTGATCCCAGTGCACAGGCTACACTACTATGTGTAGGAAACCTTTCAAGAATTGGTCTGTGAGAAAATGGCTTTTTTCCCCTACACAATTTCACTGTTGTGGAATGTCATCTGACAAAATGTCTCTCTTGCTGCTTCCAAATCTTTTCCCAACATCTGCTTCTAGGATGCATTTCCTGACTCACCTTAGGACTCCCAAAGGTGAAAACTTAATGCTATGAAAAACTCCCACTATTTACACCAGACGTGGCCACCAAGACTGAATAAACACAGGGCTAAGCAGTATCCTCTTTGCTTGGGCCAACCACTTCGATTGCTTCTTAAATAGCATATGAACATGGTCATCTTGTAAAGTCTATTTTCTGAATTAAAGGGAAAACTGAAGAGGTAGAACATGTCTAAAAGACTGGTAAGCCTAATCAAGCATATGGAGCTTTAAAAATAACTGCTTAGCTCTTTCTTCATTTTTCTCTGTATGTGTGTGAAGATACGTAATATTAGGCTTACCTCAGGAAGTGACAGGTCGGGAAGAATCATTAATTCATCATTAGTCATTGAGCAGAAGTAACAAGTGTTTCTTATGGGCCAGAGAACTTAATTGCCAGAGTAAAACCCTCTAGAGTAGGGGTGAGCAAACTACAGGCCACAGGCCAAACCCAGACCCCTGCCTGTTGTTGAAAATAAAGTTTTATTGGAACACAGCCATACTCCTTTGTCTCTGACTGTTTTTGTGCTACAATGGCAGAGTTGAGTGAAACAGAGTTTGTATGACCCACCAAGCCTAAAATATATAGTATATGGCCCTTTACAGAAGAAGTTTGCCAACTTCTGCTTAAGAGTTCAAAGTTTGTCTCTGAGGTACTGACAAACAGTGTTCAAGATGGAGGCCAATCTCTTACCCTAGGATCTTGCCAGCTGGAAATGGACATGAAGTATAAAAGTAAATAAACTTTTGTGGTTTTAAGATATCGAGATCTGTGGGTTGTTTATTACCACATCCTAACCTAGCCTACACTGATGGATACAGCATCTATGCTAATTTCTGATATATCTTTTTTTCTCTGAACATATATAATATATCCCAGGGCAGGGAACAAAAGCACAAAAAGACTCTTTTTCTTTGTCTTCACGAGACGTGGGAAGAGGACATGAAGTGTTTGATTTGGGATTGGAAATTTTCCCTCTCCAAATATAATTTTCTTTACATAATTTATCCCAATGTTTGCTTCACCTAACATCTGAGAATCAATCAACTCTGTTTAAGCCATCAAAAAAACTAATTTCATGAATCTCTGAAAATTTGCCTTCCCTGCCATTTTGATATAAAGATGAAAATTTCCTCAATATACTGCACAAAGAGGTTATTGAGGTAATTAGTGGAAATATATGGAAATGAGCCCAGAATTGGCACACTGAAGGTTTTCAAAATAAGTTCTTATATTTGAACTTTGACATTTTTAATATGGGTGAAAATGCAAAATGCTGACCATTCTTGCTCATTTTGCAATTCCAGATCTTCTCCTTTTGGGGGAAAAAGAAATAGATCTATTTCTTGGCAGAAAACAACATAGTCCCTTTTGACCTCAAAGAAGGACAAGTTAAGTAAGAGCTGATGGAGAAAATGATGGAGACCATAATGAAAATACTGTGTTCCTGGTATCAGCCATAAGAAAGAAAGCCAAGGGGAATCTTACCAAGAGAAGAGCTGTGATCTGATGAATGGAGATACATTCGAAAAGGTCAATTCCAATTTCTTTTCTTCCTATTCCTGGTCACCTTTGGCAACAGATAGGCTACTATGCACCTCAGTTTCCTTTTATGCATATTAAGTAATACACACGGATATATATCTAATACAGGAAGACTGCATAAAAGTTAATTGCACTGATGTCTGGGAGACCTGGCAGGGGAAATTGGGTTGAAAGAGGAGACAGTCACCCAAGCAATCTGCTCACTGAAGGTAATAAATATGAACCAGGGATGGAAGAGGGTGTGATGCATGGCCAGATCAACCAGATACTGTTTAGTCAATTGGGCAAAATGTTTTATAAGATTCTTACAAATAGGATATTGGCCAGTGACTCCCAGGTAACCTACTTCCACATCATCCTTTAAGTAAGTTCAGTGGTTCCTTCTGAAAACTGTTGCACCACAATTCAGCAAGGTGAAGGGAATTTTTAAGGACAATTTTGAATTTAGCAACAAAACATAGCTAAATTACCAAGATACAAAATTGGCATTGATTATTTGGAGATGGAATGGGTTCATGTAGAGCAAAGGCGTTAGACAAACTATGAGGAAAAGCAGTGGCTGGAGATATAAGAACAAGTTATGACAAAATATGTCTATAGACACCAGTCAGACAAGAAACACTGTCAGGCTCAGGATGCAAAAGAACGCTGCTTAAGCAAAATTTTAGTATAGCTAAACACATACAAGGTGAAGAATTATAAGCAGCTGTGTACTGTTGGCTGAACATAGGGACACTTCGGGATGATCTCTACAGTTTGGTATGAACTCAGAAAATCATGTCATTCTAAATATTACCTTAACACCTCAGATTTTTATGAATTGTGGGGAAAGGGTAGGTGATGGGGAGGGAAAATGGGAAAAAAATCTCATTTTCTAGTTTCTCCCTTATATAGTTCTGATACTTTAAGAATTGATTTAATGCTATTTATTGAACATCTACCCTGATTCTGATAGTGAACTATGCTTTGGGAACACAGTTGTTAAAAAACTGATACAGTGCTGCCTTCATAGAGCTTACTTAGTATACAGCTTCTAAAACAAATATGCTTTCTCTTTTAGAGACAGTGAGCTCATGGGCAATTTGAGAACAGATATCACATCTGTAACTATTTTCTTCTCCCATGCACTTGCTTGATTCCTGATACACAGAGTAAGAGGGAAAGAGCATCAAAATTCCTTGAGTGTACACTATGAGAGTCACTCAACATGTCTTATTTTATTTCATTATCACAGCAGAATTGAGAGGTATTTTTTATTGTTTCCATTTTCCAATTTAAAGAAACAAAAGCCCAGAGAATTTAGATACTTTCCCAAGATTATACAATTGATAAAATACTAAAGCATTGATATAAACTAGGTCTGATTCTAAAATTCTTTCTACTATTACACGAATATGTTTGATAAATGCTTGTTGTTTAATAAACAGATAAATAAATGGCATATTTAACTTATCAGAGTCTTGTCAAATCTGAAACCTCATTTTATTAAAAATAATTCTGTTGGTTGGTGGGAAACTTCATATATATGATAGAGACTGTCTGGACGCTTTCCAATGCTGTTTCTTCTCGGTGAAGACACTGGAAGACTAAATTTCCCAACCCCCTCTGCAGTTATATTGGGGCCATGTAACCGGGTTCTGGCCAATGGGAAGAGGGCAGATATTGCATGATCAGGCCCAAACCCCTATATGAGGTGTACATTCTTTTCCCATTTTTGCAACTGGAACTGAAGGACTCAAAGTGGCAAGCTAGACTTTAAAGCAGCCTAGATTCCTGTGCAAACAGCCAGAGGACAGCTGCCAGGGCAGCCATTCAACCTTCTTCAGATTGAGACGTCAGTGAGAAATAAACTTTTTTGTTGTTAAACAGCTGAGATTTGGAGGTTATTTGTTATCTGGGCTAATGACCCTGCCTCATACAATTTCCATGTTCTACATAAGTAAATGAAGTAAATCTTAAAAGTTAATAAGCAAATGGAGGCAAAGAACAAACTAAGCTAAAGTCCCAGTTTGTTTAGAGGCAAGATTAAAAGGAAAGGCCAAATATGAACTGACCCTGACCTTGACTACAGCCACCATTTAAGGAGGGTCCAAGGGGATCAGTAGTACATTGTTGCCCTCACTTGGGGTTCTTTGGAGCTCTGTGGGAAGAGGCTATAAATGGGCTCAGCCCTCCTAGGCATTCCCCACTTGGTGGCCAGTTCAAAAGTAATTTGGGAGCCCTTGGAGACCACTAAGAATTCAAAGCCTCCCTAAGGACTGGAAACACAAGCTCTCAATTAAGCATTCTACATTGCCAAGAAACAAAATCAGAAGCTACAAGCAACTGGTTGAACTTGGAAGAAAGTTTGGCAAAAGGGCAAAAGCATATTTATGCCTCCCAAGGGATAGCTCATGTGCACTGTGTACAAGGCCAATTTCCATCCACTATGATAGGCTAAGTTAGTTACATGAATATTATGTTTAAAGGAATTCACACATTGGGTCAAAAGCAAAATTAGACTCTATCCATCATTGGGGAGTTTATCATTCCACCAACTACAAAATTCCTTTTTCTTGGACTGGAGGCTAATTTCCCCTGGAACACTGGATTTTCCAGATAAAACTAGCCACTGGTCTTTCAAGAATAGTTTTCCAGGTTAATAGGAGCTGTCTCCTGGGAAAATATTATACCCCATAATGCATCTGGCCAGTTCTTTGGTGCCATTCATATATTAGGGGTAAGAGTGAGAGAATTCTTTTCTGTCCTCTGAGACGATCATTTTATGCCCCAAAGCTTCAACTTCATTATTCTTATCTTACTGCATAATTACAGTGTTATTATTGGTCATAAAATTAACCAGATTTTCCTCTCCTTTCGTTTCCTCTTCAGCATTTGACTCCCCGACCTTCCTCAGCAGAAAAGTCTATTGGTTGATTATACGGTAAGTGTAGAAGTATTTCCTTTTATTTGTTTAAATTTTCCCCACTGCTAATTTCATTTGTGAGTGTACTTGTTCTCGTATTATAAAATGAGGCAAAGAAAAAAGAAAAGGAGGATTTTTTTTTTCACTATTTCTAAGAAATGTGAAAGTTTTTATTCTTGTCTTCCAGTGCTTCTTTCTAAGACTATTCACTTTTGTTACCTGACCATCCTTTGCATTTACATCCATCTACATGGGTACATGGTTTGGCTAATAGCACAAGGCCCCTGTACTCTGTGCACACTTCACTTTACTAAGTTCCAAAGCAACTTCTTTGTTCTAACTAACCCAGAATGGCAAATAGATTCCACTTTGAGGACCACCCTCTGTGGCAGTGCCTGCAAAAGTATTGTCTTAGAAAGGATTTTGAAGTCACATTAGGACAGATTAGGGAAAATGTTGGGATAGATTAGCAGTCTACTGGGCTAAGGGAATGGTGGGGCCTTGACAAAACCAACTGTAAAAACAAACATCACTTCATCTCCTATGCAAACACCTTTAGCACTTATGTCGCTGCCTTACCCAGAACTCCATCCCAATTCCATTCTACAATCCATATCTGATACTTTTAAAGCTTTTATAAAGATTGTTTCTAAGCACTCATTCTGTAATGGCCATTGGCTGACAAAATTCTTTCTATAATTTACTCTAAAACTGAACATCATTATCATCAACTAATGAGGTTCTTTATGTAATGTACTTAAAACTGAAAGTCTTGTCCCAGATAGATGGCAAGTAAGGCTGGCAACACCTAAATCTTACCCGGCCTGAATTTAGAAAAGCACTAAAGATTCACAGTGAGAAGACTTTTGAACTTGCTACATGCTCCGCTAGTAAAGAAGGATGATTGCTCCTCTGCTTCATATGTTAAAAGGGTTAGACTTCGGTGATTTTGAAAACCACACTTACTGGACTGCTTTGCAAAGAACCATGGTGCTCTACCTCTGACCTCATCTTCTCCTACTTTCTGCTCAGGCCACTCCAACTTCTTGCTGATCCTCAAACCCTTCAGGCGCACACCCCATTTGGGGCCTCTGCCCAGGCAGAATCCCAGATATTTGTGTGGCTCATTCTCAGACGTTCTTCCACTTAGTTCAAATGTCTTCCTCTCATTTAGGCCAACCCTGATTAGCATATCCATGCACATACTCTTGTTGCCTCTTACACTGCTCTACATTTTTTTTTCTTTTGTCTATTACACTTACCACTTTCTAACCCACTAGATAATTTACTTATGTTGTGCCGGTTTGAATGTATTATGTCCCCCAGAAAAAGCCATATTCTTTGATGCAATCTTGTGGGGCAGACATAATAGTGGGTATTAAGTTGGAACATTTGGATTAGGTTGTTTGCATGGAGATGTGCCCCACTCAACTGTAGATGATAACTGATGGGATATTTCCATGGAGGCGTGGCCCCACCCATTCAGGGTGGGCCTTGATCAGTGGAGCCATATAAACGTGCTGACTCAGGGAGATGGAGCTCAGTGCAGCTCTGAGTGACATTTTGAAGAGAAGCAAGCTTGCTAGAGAGGAACATCCTGGGAGAAAGCCATTTTGAAACCAGGACTTTGGAGCAGATGCCAGCCACGTGCCTTCCCAGCTAACAGAGGTTTTCCAGACACCATTGGCCATCCTCCAGTGAAGGTACCCGATTACTGATGTGTTACCTTGGACACTTTATGGCCTTAAGACTGTAACTGTGTAGCCAAATAAACCCCCTTTTTTTATAAAAGCCAATCCATCTCTGGTGTTTTGCATTCCGCAGCATTAGCAAACTAAAACATATGTATTATGTGTATTATTTCCTGTCTCTCTCTCCTCTAGAAGTGAAGCACAGTGAGGGCAGGGATCTTTGTCTAGTCTTATACTTACACCCCCAATTACCTAGAAAAGTAACGTGCACATAATAGGTGAGCCCTCCATTAACATATGCAGAATTGAATAAACTTAACTCATCCATTTCTTTCAATTATTAACTCTACAGTTTTTCTGATTCACTCATATTCAGAATGAAGTTTCAAACTGACACTATCTGCTCATTTGTAGCTAAATTTCCTTTACACATGGAAAGTCTAGGTTTGATATCTGCAAGGAAATCTTTCTAAGATGTCCAAGAAGGACTGGGTGTCAAGTTTACCATGTCTTTGAAGTATCAGATATAAACTTACATTCTCTCACATACTCTATTTTCCCTTTGCTTTTCAGAAAAGCTGATGTCCTTGGCCTTCTGAAATCCTAATACCAAAAATGAATATGCAAGTTATCTCATTGTTAAAAATCAGTGAGACGGAGAGGAGCAAACAGGAGGGAAGAGATGGATGACAGTGTCTCTAGTTCCCTCCCTCCATGGAGGAATGGATTAAACATGAGGTAGGCAAAAGGGTCACTAAATTAGGTGGATGGATTTAATCAGGAAGCCTGAAGAAAACGAGTCTGAAGATGGGGAGTAGAGAAAGATTTCTTCAAGAAATGGAAGATAAAAAGGGAAAAAGAAAACTTTACACTTGTATGGCACTTTAAATATCCAAATAATTATAACTCTTACTATTATGTGTTAATAATAGTCCATTTTATGTAACAGATATAGAATATGCATTTTGCATACAGACCTTAAAAACAACCTGAAAGATAATATCTTTATTCTTATTTTATAGACCATTAAACTGAAGGTTAGAGCATTTAAGTAACCATAAACACCCATTTATTCAGTACAGAGTCAGGATTTGAAGCCCTATTATTTTCACCATTCCAGGTATTTTGCCACCATTTTACCTGCCCTCATTTGCCCTTCATAACAACTGTGAAAGGTAGGTAGGGAAGGTGGTATTTCCATCTACCTGATAAGAAAACTGAGTTTCAGATAGTTTAGTACTTGCCCCAAAATAGAATGAATCGATCAAAAATGCTGGTTCCCCGTTTTCTTAGTCCAATTTTGCTACCATACCATGATGCTTTTAGCGTTGGTTATGAAACGTGTCACAAATAGTGGGTACATTTATAAATGAATAAATGAGTCAAGTCTTAACTGTAATCCCCAAAGTGACCTTGAAATTATTTTCACATCATCAAAACATGTGAATTAATGCTCAAAGCATTTTTATTAGAAGGTAACACAGCTCATAAACCACTGGAGTGCCTTCTACAAACAGTATTGCCTTGAGGTCCATCCACTTGAATTAACGAAAAAGTACCACTAATCAACTAGATTTAAGCAAGGGCTAGTGCTAGGCAACGTAACCTTTTTATGTCATATGTCACCTGGATTACATTTTCCCTCTGATGGACAAGTCATTGGTCATAGTAGGTTGCCAGGATTTGACACCACAAATTAATTTGATGAAGTGGTACAGAAAGAGACCTTGTTCATTTCTAAGCATAATCTAGAGTCATTTTATGACACAATGTTTCCAGCTTCTCTGGGAAAATCAGTACTTAACAGTTGCCCTTCATAACATCTGTGAATGGTGTGGCTTATTAAAATACAGCTCCATACAGGGAACAAAGAGATCTGGGCTCCACTAGCAGTTTTCCAAAATTCACTGTTCTTACTCAAGTTGCTTTAGCTCTCAGGAATTCAAGACTCACAATCTTTAAAATTGGAATTAGACTAAATAAATTTTTGCTGAGGTCTCTTTCAACATTCACCATGAAAACAGTTTTATCACTTAGAGATCACTGTGCCAGTACGCACTCTAAAACACCACGCCCTGGCCCTTTTCATTTCTCAGAAACCCTTCTGTCTTCAACATCTTAAACAAGAAAAATCTCCCCAGTCAAACCTTCTCTTTATTTATACTCCTGAAGTGCCTATTCTTTTATTGCACTGAAACATAGGTCTTTTGGTTTCTCCTGGTCTCCCAGTTCAGAGGCTTTCTCCTGCTTCCTTCCATTTCTTACCTAACCACTGCTTCTTTTATCATCACTTCCTTGATCAGCATTCTCAGTCCTTTTAATCTCTCATACCTCATTCTTCTGCAATGTCCACATTTAAAATCCCCAGTCTTTTACAAACCACCCACTTCCATCATTTTTGCCCCTGGGGAGTTTAAGAATTTTGTAGAAAATTAAAATAAAAAAAACAAAAAAAACCCACATAATTGATAACTGTGGCATTTGTTATTAGCACAGGTACTTTATTTCCAACATAAGTTGAGCTTTCACTGCTACTTGATCCATCTTTTATGTGCCCCCTATTTAAATCTCCCCTTTGTTCCAACCTTTGGCTCTCTGTATCCTTCTACCTGCATAACCTCATCACCAACTTTACAAATAAACACATGGGGATTTACTCTCACACTTTTACTCCTAACTTTTTCAAACACTTCCTTTTCTTTGTCTTCTCATCACACACACACACACCTCACCTCACTCCCATACACATTCATGTGATCATGTCCTCCAAACCCATCACCTCTCCTGAACATCAAAACTTTGCCTCCAACCACCCTTCTCTATCAAGGCATTTCCCATCCACTTCAAACATACCTCCTTTCTTGTAGCCCCTCACTCCATGCCTCATTATGAATCACATGCTCATTCTCTATTTTTTAAGAATGACGAAATTTAGGAGACCCAGAAAGTCAATGACTTGCTTGTTCCCTTATTATGTATGCACGTTTACAGGGAGCAATGCTTTTAGAATAAGTTCCAGAATTTATTTAGTACTGATCAACTGCCTGGAAATATGTCAAGTGGTTTACAAGAATTGTAGCTCATCTAATCCTCACAATAAACCTAAAAAGTTCATGCTATCTTTATCTCTATTAAAAGATGCGGAGACAGACGAAAGAGAAATTCGGAAATTTGCTGAACAAATAAGTGATGGAGACAGGAATCCCATGCAGGCCATGTAGTTGCAGAGCTATTCAGGAGCTTCTGCCTCCAGGAGACGATACATGACCTTCAATCAAGGCACTGGATAACAGTGGTATGGCCACTACTGTCTTCTCTCATTGAAAACAATAACAACGACAATAAAAAGAGCAGACAACATGTATTGAGTGCTTACAATGTGATAAGCACTATTTTAGCATATTTATAATGTGATAAGCACTATTTCATTTAATTCTCACAGTAACCCTATGACATAATACAATTATTATTCCCATTTTAAAGGTGATGGAAATGAGGCATTGAGGGCTTAAGCATTTTTTCCTTTTGTTGATAGCTTGTGGAAAGTAAATACCAGGCAGCCTGATTCTAAAGTCCGTGGCTTTGACTGCTATACTCTATGTTCTTGCTATTTAAATACCTGATTATGTTATTCAGAGTAACACTGAGTGCCTAGTGCTATGCATTCCCACTCTCCCCCAACCTTACCTCCTGGCTTTGTCCTGATAATAGCCTTGCCGTTAGGACACCTATTTTCTTTCCCCCACCCTCACTTTTTGTCTTGATAATTTTTAAAAACATCTGCAAGTGTTTTCTCTCTTGGTTTCCAAGAAACCCCACCACATTCTATCTCATCTTGAATAAGCTAATTTTTACTGATCATTTCACAAGCTGCTCCCCCTGCCCCCCCAAAAAAGAACCTCTTGAGACAATTACCATTCTCTCTGTATCTGTAGCCTTCTAAGTCTAGAGTGACCATTTAAGTCATCATTCAAACCAGGATGCTTTTGGGAAAGGGTGCTATTACATTATGCTGGGACAGCAGGTGTAAACTTGCACTGTCCTGGGCAAACCAGGATGTACGGTCATATCACTTCTGACCCAGAGAAGACCATGCAGCTGTACAGCCACACTGTTGACCGAAGAGATTTCCTGGCTAACAGCTTCTGCACTGGCAATGACATCCAGGCTCCTTCCAACAGCATCAACTACAAAAGAATTGGAATTCTGCTGTGACCTTCAAAGAAGAGCAAGCACAAAGAACACAATCTTGCCAAAATTTTAAAATAAAAAATGAAGAATAAAAGAATAAGATTTAAGGCTCTAAGTCCATAATAACCAATGGCAAGTAAAGAAAACTGAATGAAAATGGCCTTTAAAGTATTTAGTAATATTTCTTTAAATCATCAGGGCTTAAAGAACAGAGACTTTACTTCTTAAAGTCTTTTCAATAAAATCCACATTTAATCTCATTGAAAACACTCGTTTCTTGTTAAATAAACATTATCTAATGAACAAAGGATTTTGACAAAATCCTTTCATATCTTGTTATTCTGAAGTATAAATTGAAGCTTTTAACTTGTCTTTATATTGCAACCTCGATCCCAATACTCTAACCCTTCTCCATAGCATTTAATACTGTTACCTCTGAAACATGAGGATAACTTTGCCAAAAAAAAAAAAAAAAAAAAAAAGAGGGGGCGGGGGGAAGAGGAGGAAAAAGAAGAAAAAGAAAAGAAAATGAAATCCTGAAGTCCATTGGTAATGATCAGTACATTATTTTTATCTATCCAGCCTGTTTTTAGAATTCCTTTCTGTAGTTCTGCTTGAAACAATGTTGCATTTACCTGAGTCTCAGGAATTTATACTCTTAACATCTGGAGAAGACTTTTTTTCATAGGTTGTGAAAATGATGACTGAAGGCTTTCTAATACCATTGGTTTAAAAAATAACAGTATGGTATATCTGAATATCTCTGCAAATCATATTAATGATAAATTTCACGGCTTTGAAAGGCTAAAAGGTAGATAAAATTCCATTATGTGACAGTGAATTCTACAATGGAAACATTCATCCCTTCTCTTCCCTGGCCTGTCTGTTGTACATCTAGGATGTGAAAAGCAGAAAAGCAATGATCCAGGTCCAAAGTGAAATTCCAAAGTAGGAAAGTTTGCCTTCGTTGGCCCTTTTGGTTCTTGGAAAAAGAACTTGTCCCACTTTTGGGATCCAAAAACTGACCTCTAGTCTCACCAAAGATGAAGGAATCTGCCATCATTATTTGAATGTTGGTGACTTGTTCTAATAAGTTAGCACACTCAGTTTGCATATTTGAAAAATCTCTGTTGCACAATGAAAGGTCTATCTTTGTGTAAAGGTGTTATAAGTACCAAGTTTCAAGTAGTACCCCAAATTCTAGAAAGGGACCTTCCTGTCTGCAACCCCACGGCACTCTAAGGGCAAGCCTGAGGACAGTCTGCTTTAAAGATTTGGGAGTGAGGGGCAGATGCAAATTTAGCTGAGATTAATAGCTGCTCTACAGTAGTCTGTAGATGCAACATTCTTCCTCTGGAAGGGAAGAAATTGGGCTGAAGTTTCTAGAAGGCTAGTTTCCAAATGATCAGGGAGGGGCCATCTTCTGTCTCAGACTGAGGCCTGAGAAAACCAAATCCCTTCTACTTTACCCTGTAGAACCTACTATATATCTACCTCTTGGTCCAGAACTCTTACCCTACTATTTCCTGTCTCATCATAAAGAGTTTATTTTCAAGATCAGAGTTCAGAGAAAGAGACAAAGCAACTGTACTTCTTGCTCCAAAATCCTTCAAGTTGAGGAATCAGACAGCTAAAAAAAGGATTAGCAAACTAGAAGAACTGCAGTGAAACACAGGAAATTGTAGTCCTGAAGAACTGAAGGTGGGAGCAAGATATCCCTGACTGGTAGGACATCAGCTCCAGAAAGTTTTGGTGCCACTGACAGAAGAAGATAAGCAAAAACTGATGACAAATATTTGAAAACTGTAACAGAGAAGAGAGGAAAACAAAGATTAGCTTCACGGATTTTAAATGATACTAGTAGTAGTCCTCTTGATGCACTGTTTTGCATGTGTGCTTAATAAACATGCTGTGACATAATGGTAACACACATCATGGAATTTGTTAGATTAACATTGCTTTGCAATTTACTCGATTACTATAATAAATACTAAACCTCTATGCCCGGAGTCTGATTTGAGAAGCCCCGTGTGGAAATCCCATCAACACACATTCTGTACCTACCATGTTCAAGACTCAATGCTTGGTGCTTGAAAACCACTTTCTTCACTTCACAGCAGGATTTCTCCACCTTGGCACTACTGACATTTTGGACTGGATGATTCATTGTTGTGGGGGACTGTCCTGTGTTTGTGGGATATTTAGCAGCATCCCTGGCCTCTACCCACTAACTGCCAGTAAGCACAGCTTCCTCCCCCAATTATAACAACTGAAAATGTCCTCAGAGATTGCCAAATGTCCCCTGGGTGGCAAAATCACCTTGGTTGAGAAACCACTATTGTAGACAGGATCTTCGTATACCCTGCCCTTAAATTACTGCTCAAGTGATATGGTTGCCTATGTATCCCTTGAAAACCTCAGCTAGAGCTCTTCTTATAAACAACAAAAAAAATAAGTAGGATGCTTAAATTTCAACTCCTGGGCATTTGCAAAAGGGCTTGTCTCTCACCTGGCATTCATAAAAAATCCTCATTAAGGAGCTATAAATGCTAACTAAGTTGCTCTTGGATCTAGGACAATCCCTATACAGTCAATATCTACCTAGGACATAGGAAAGTAGAAAAGAAGTACAGTACATTATCCAATTAAATTGTCCCATTCTTAAGGAATCACAGGAATCCATTATAAAGATAATGGCACAAAGTAACTGTCTAAAGAGTGACCAAATATTTGGAAATAATTAGCTCTGAGACTGTAACACATAAAGCACTCAACAGCCAGATTGCAGATATGGAGAGGATGATTTTCTTTCTTTTTTTATAAAGTGTGGGACTTCTAGTCGTATACAATCCATTAGATTAGAAGGGATTTTTACCTTACCTAGTCATTCTTGCAGCATAGTAGAGTAGAAAATTGAATCCTTAAGAATTAAATCAAGTGTAGCACAACTTTCCTCATCATCTGAAATCTAACCAGTATGATCAAAATTGTAAAACAAAATTATATTCTAAAAGTACAAAAGAACTTGGTTGAGCTGTATAGTTTATCATCAACCTAGGTTTCTCATCTGTGCCTCAACAATGAGAACGAACCTCTATAAGGAAGATAGAATGAACTTCTATAAGGAAGATTTAAATGTCACTCAAAAGCATCAGATAATTATTTAAGCCAGAAGCAAGATGTTAGACTAGGCAGCCTAATGATCTGATCTAGGATAGTAATTCTCATGGTTCCTAAGGAGCATAAACATCAATCATTTAATAAATACATGGTTTCCAATGGACTCCAGACTGGGTGGAAAAAAAAAATCTCAGCAGTGAGAAAATTGCCCAAGTTTTCCTGGCATATCAATATGCATGTCCCTTACAGCAAGGCTATTTCTAACATAACACATTTCTAATCTTTTTCAAATGCTGTTATATTAAATAATACCAGCATAAGCCCCAGAGGGGGAAATGCATGTAACTGGACAATTAAGTGATGGATTCTAACAAGATCCCACAATTCTTTTTTTTTTTTAATTATAAGCAAGTCTCTGTTTTGATCATAACTATTTTCTTCCTTTTTTAAAAAAATTATACTTTAGCCGACTTTTCTACCTTTCCACCTTGCAGATAACTATATCATGGCTTCCAAAACCTACGTCTCAAGTTATATGTGCCTGAGAAGATATCACCTGACTGTAAGTCTCAGTTGGTTAAACAATTATCTGAATATTAAAGGCTGAGAGATTTTATTTTTTAAATTATCATATGGTAACTTTTATATTTTGTTGTACAGTTCTATGCAGCTTAACAAATATATCGATTCATACAACCACCACCACAAACAGGATACAGAACAGTTTCCTCATTCCAAAAGACTCCTTTGTGCTATCCCTTTATAGTTATACTCTCATCCCACCCCATCCATACCCCTGGCAACTGCTGATCTTTTTTTTTCCATCACTATAGTTTCATTTTTTTTTTGAGAATGTCCAATAAATGGAATCATATGGTATGAAACTGGCTTGAGACTGGCTTCTCTCACTCGACATAATGTCTTTGGGAGTCATCCATTGCACTGTGTGTATAAACAGCTCTTTCCATTTTACTTCCGAGTATTGTTCCATTGTATGAATGTACCACAATTTGTTTATTAACTTGATGAAGTACACTGGGTTGTTTCCAGAACAACAATGAAAATGTAAGTTTTCATTTCTCTCAGGTAAACAGACATGAGTGGGATGGTTGGGTCATATAGGAGGTAGAAGTATAACTTTACAAGAAACAGTTAGACCATCTTCCAGAATGTCTGTATAGTTTTGCACTCCCACCTGCAAGGTATGAGAGAGCCAGTGGTTCTACATTCCTCTCCAGCACTTGGTGCTGCAGGCTGATAGTTTCAAAGAACGCTAGCAAACTTTATTAAAACAAATCTTTAGCACTATTATCAGATAGGACATGCTCAATATAAAGCAGCTATCAATACAATTGGGAAAGAGCATTATTTTATTTTCCAATAAGGTATTTTGAAGAAAGTAAGTTGGTATCAAACCTTTGAAACCATAATAATGGGTTTTAGTCAATACCATCTGGTAAGACCCTATAGAATTTTTCAGAGGGAACTGTAATGGCTCTGAACTATATGTTCAGTTAATTTTGCATCTGTGGTAACTACAAAAATGTGCTCCATGAGTTCTGGGCTATTATAAGAGCCAGAAACAAATTCATTAATTCAAACAAATATTTGGTGAGAGCAATTATGCCAGAGTTAGTTGTAAATAGGACAGATTTGGTGGAGATAAATGATAATAATCAATTACATGAGCAATTTTCCAATCTTCAGTTACATATAGCATTCATCAGCTGGGGATATTGAAACTGGGTCTTTCTTTGATCAGTGCCAGGAACTCACTCATAAGAAGCATACATGGAAAACATTAACTGTGCTTTAATTCTGATTTCATAACAAACAATGAAATCACCAAGCATTTCTGATAAATTAGTGCAAATTAAAAGTTAATTAAAATATAATACAAATGGTGATACCTGAATAAGAACTTTAAATCCAAGGTTCTGGAAAAAGCAAACCTAGAAGGCTGACAGAATGAAAACTGTTACTCAAAAATACCAGAACACTTTTGATAAATGGAGAGAACGTTCTGAATGTCACTGATGGCTAAAACACAGTTCTCCTCTCTGACTGAGGAGTGTGGCCAGGCTCCACCCCACTCCCACCTTCTTTCTCTGAATGGTCTGTCTTTTGTCCTGTTTCCAAGTTTTCATCTCATTATTTCAGATCATCTCAGTATTTTAATTCTCTAGCTAATTCCTCTGGATTAACTGCTCGGGTCTGGATGAGATCTGCAGCTTCCCAGTGGAAGATAATAGCCCATGAGGAAGCAGATCTGTCCCCATCTTGGAATCCTTCAGTGCATCCCATCCCAGGTCCCTGTCCATCCAGAGGGGAACTCACACATTAATGGCTCATTTGTGCTTCACTAAGGAGATGATTATATGTCAGAGCACTTCTTTCCACATGTACTTCATAGTATTCCCTTTGGTAACAAAAAAAAAAAAAAAAAAAAAAAAAAGCAGCCCATTGCAGGGAATTGAAGACCTCAAGCTTATACAAAAGGCTAATCATTTTCTAGGAGTTAAGCAAGTAACTCAAAGAGTTCAACTGCTAAAAAGATTCTTTAGAAATAAAGCTGGCTGAACATAATCAGTTCACCCTAATTGATTGCATACAGTTTCATTACATAACTGAGGGTTTTAAACCTCTAGCCAATTACTTTCTCAAATAGAGGTTAAATTCTTGATTGGTTTATTCAAGGTAGATTTAGGTGAGATTTAAAATACAACCTGCCTTATCCGAGCAGCCAGAAAATGCACTCTTTTTGAAAAGTGAAATTAGTATGGACTTCCTATAACCAAAAGGGAAAGGGAAAGAGACAAGAGAAAAATTCACTAAGATGCTGATATTAAATAACCAAGATATAAATGCTGGGTTATATTTTATACAATGGGATGTTTTTGCTACATGATTGCCTAATTTTTAGATCTCTTTTTTCTTTAATGGTTGGTGTCACCAATAATGCTGCATTTGAAATTCTTAAACTAGAATTATGCAAAAATTAGCATATTTGGCCTGACATATTAATTCAGAGGCACCTCTTAGGCTGTCTGAGTTATCACCTCCAGTCTTTCACAGATGTGGCCTAGAGTTAAGTCTGTCTAGAGATTTTAGCTTTTGTTTCTGAACATATCCTTCAGGGTCTAGTCAAGTAATTTAAAATAATCCTTATTATAAATACTTGTATTTATATTGCATTTTTAGGATTCTGTTAATTAAAATTCTAATGGGATAAGGCAAGGTCTTCTCTCAAAACTGCACGGCTAGAGAAACAAATCAATTAAGTAGTTTTTACTCAACCGCCATTATGCATTCAGCCCTATACCAAGACAAATGAGGTACAAAAGAAGGTTAGACACAGATATAGGTGAGATACAGAACTCACAATTTCAGTGCCCAGGCTAGTGTTAAAATGTTGCATTAGGGAAATATTTAGAAACTAATTGTGTCTTCGATTTATATGAACGTAATTAATAAAGCAGGTGTCAGTAAATTTTTCTGTAAAGGTATAGATAGTAAATTTTTATACTTTGTTGGTCGAGTTCCACAATTTTTAAATGATGACATACAAAACTTTATGGACACCAAAATGTGAATTTCGTATAACTTTCACATATCATGAAGTATTATTCTTCATTTGATTTTTTAAAATCTTTCAAAAATGTGAACACCATTCTAAGCTTGAGGGACATACAAAAACAGGTGATGACCAGATCTGGCCCACAGGCTGTGGTTTGCCAATCCATATTAAAGAGAATAGCAGACCTCTCAAATGGCATATATATATAATTATTTTCAAAGTTTTACCACAAAGTAAAACAGAAGCACATATTTTTAGTTTACTTTATGTTTAAGGTAGCTAAAAAGGAAACATGGTGAAAATCAGAACTTCATGGTGAAATAAATAATCCATTGTAAACTACAAATCAGACTCCCAATCCTGAACTCTTCACTGAACTATGCTTGCAAAGAATGTTATCCTCCAATGCAATTTTTCCCCGAAGGAAATCTGTAGCCAACAAACTAGTTTTTAAGGAAATTTCAAAACACAGTGCTTTGGAGAAACCCCAATGTACATTTTGTCTTACGTTCTGGGCGATGCAGGTAAGATACCCTTTATTCGTCCAAAGAACATAACACTTAATTTGGGCTCACCTTGTGCAATATTTTTGTTCCGCTTGACCTTTTTCAGAGGATGAGACTTTAAAAATCACAAGATGACTCCATTGCTAACATTTCTGAGCTTGTCTGTTGACTTGAGGTATGCTTTATACTTACCATATCTCAGATAATGTATTTGGTGAAAGTAATTGTTATATATTTTCTCCTCTAAGATGTCAATAAAGTATACAGAATTTGAATGTATGAAATTTTCTCTGTGACTCAGAATATCAGAAATTTGCTTTTTGCTTGCAGTTGACATCAATTAAAAGCATTATGAATATCTACTATAATTTTCCTGGAATTTGTGCTAGGTAAGGAGAACACTAAAGCAAATGGCTCCCTTTCTTCCTCCAAGAACTAAAATTCAAGTGGAGAAGACACACAGCCAAACAAAGCACAATGATGGTATGTAATGTATGCTTCAATAAAGTATGCATAAAGTGCTGCATAAACACAGACAGAGAACTTATGAAAATATTGTTGAAGGTTTTTCTAAAGATGTATATTATCCCCTTGTGGTCTTAGTAATAAGAAGACTAAAACTTCTACCTGGGAATAGAGGGCCAGAATACTCGCAAGATCAGGAGAAGAAAGAAAAAGAGGAAAAAGAAAAGAGGGTTAACGACAAAACTTCAGGGATCACTAGCATTGAAGATATGGGTAAAAGAAGAGGATGCAGAATATGAGGGGAAGATAATAGCTGGCTCCAAAATGTCTTTTGAATGGCCTCAGAGAAGAGACATGGTCAGAAGGGGGCTGAAAGGATCACTCACATGGTACATGACTAAGAATAGAGAAAATTCAATTGTCTGTATCTGTGTCAAAGAATGGGGGGATGCAGATGAGCATAACATTCCAACCCTAGACCCACCTTTGAGTTACTACAGTACCAAGAGGTTGGAGAACCAGGAGAGAAAGCATTGCCTTGGAAACTAAAGCAGGACGGGACTGTAAGAATCAGGAAGTGGGCCCAGTATCAAATTCCCCAGAGATCATATACATAAAGACAAGATATCCAGTTAACTTGGCAATTGCTAATGCCTGCCAGTACACTTTCAATGAAGTAATGGGAGAAGAAGCTGCATTGCAATGAAAGAGAGAGTGAATGAGAAGTAAGGAAAAGTCAACAACTGCAGACCTCTTTAAAGAAGCTAAACTATGAAGTGGTGAAGAAGGATACAGCAAAAACCACAGGGGGATGCAGGATCAAAGTGCCTCAGGAATAGAGTAGTTTGAAGACCCAAGTTGAGACTGTCTTAGAGCTACTCCTTGGAATCCTACGTGACATGCCCACAATGACAGCAGCGCAAATTGATGGCTGCCCTTCTCCAGAAAATGTCCCTCCCTAAAGGGCTCCATTTCCATCTAAAAGTCCACTATGAAAGATTCATTTAGTTGGGCCTACAGGCTTTTTACTAGTAGCAATTTTCTATTAAAGTGCAAATACCCAGGTAACAACTGGAAATGAGGCTTGAAGTAGACAGGGGAAGTGAGAAGGTGAATGCCAAAGAAAACCTGTCTTGTTTCATAGCTTTGCCTAAGCTGGCCCTGAATTCAATCACTAGTGATAACAGAAAATTACGTATATTCTGGTACAGGCAGAGAAGGGCATTTCTGATTAATCGTGTATGCCCTGCATACAAAGAGGCATCATGCTCAGAGTATCTATTTCTAAGGATAAAAATTCAACTCAATAAAGCTAACACTAATTTGGATCAAACTTAATTTATCAGGTGATACAGATGGCACTCAAAAATGTTAAATGCCCTGGGTTCAAACTTATTGCAATCATTTGTAATTTTTCCTAAATTAAATCACACAAGTAAAGGAAGGACTTGCAGAAATATAAGTCTATTCGTGGTTGCAAGGTGATTTGCTGCCTTGAAATTTCTCCAACAATTCAAACAATGCACTGATGTTTGTATCTTTTGTGACTGCTGCTGCCTCCAATCCAAGTTCTCTTTCTTCCTGCCATGGATACACATGGACAATATTGTTCTCTCATATTTTGAAGGCATGTTATTCACAATTATGTATGCTCAATCTATATGTGTCTGTTATATACATATGGGCAACTGGAAATAATCTTTTTAACCTATCTAAGAGGATTGTGGTCCCAAGAAGGACCTTTTTGTCTACATCCGACCAAATGTCCTTTCCCATCTCTGTGCAGGATGACTTTATACACCCTCGCTAATTCTCACCTCACTCAAGATCGGCCTATGGTAGAAAATGGATACATGGCTAACTAAAGACAGAGAAGCAAGAGGAAGAGGAGGGGTCATTACACTCTAGAAACCATTTTCTATCCATTCAATTCCTGATACTGTGTCATTTCATCATTTATCCATTCATGCCTTTCTTCATAGTCCTGTCCTAGGCCAAACTCTTACAATAAAAGGCTGGGGAAAGTGTGAATCTGATTCTCTTCTGAAATATAAATGAATTGTACTTTGTTTTTTGGGGGGGGGAGCAGAATGCAAAAGAAGTACAATTAGCTTTATGTGTGATTTTTGTCTTTCCCTTAAGCAATAGGTGAACCCAGCTTAGAGCTGTGGCAGTTGCTAAAAGTTGGACCCCTCAATATTATGACAAACGCTCTCATAATTTATATGAAAACCAAGCTTGGTGTGGATTGGAAAAATACTATTCAAACACGTTAAGTTACTACCTTTTCTAAATAAACTTACATAGCTGCTGTGGTGATTTTTAAAACATGCTCATTTAAAAGAATTGCTGAATATATAGAAGTTTTGTGTCAATATGTATTTTACCAATGTCAATGAACAATGAATGATCACTATTCTGTAGTCTTGTTTTGTTTTATTAGGAGAGGGGGTGGGTCTCTCACTTAAAAAGTTTGGGAATAGCACTAGGAAGGATGCTGAATTGAAAGGATGCTGGGAAGAAACTGACTGGCTTCTTTACCCATCATTTCTGCTTCCTTTTCAAGTGTTCCTATTTCTGTCTACGGCCACCTTTAGCCCAAAGAATTCCTTTCTGCAAATAAGACAAAGGAAGCCCTCAGGTCTGATGCAGCCCCATGCCAGGAAGCATATCTTAGTGAGCAGAGCCCAGGCTGAGTAGCAGACCCAGTTGGCTTCCATGGCAACCAAGCATTCCTCCATCTGTGCTCTGAATCACATATCCTCCTAGTTTCTCAAGTTACATTTCTCCTGTACCTTTACTTTCTTTCTATTGACTTCTCATGAGCCTTTACATCTGTTCAACCTCCCGTAATTTACCAAATCCCTTATTCCCATGTTCAGCTCCAGCTACCATCTCATCTCCCTCTTTTCCCCTCCACCCCTTCACACTTGCTAGACTTCTTGATCAAAACTTTTACTCTAACCTTCTCCATGTAATCTCCTCCCACTTTTTCCTCAACCTATTCCTTTCTGACTTCCAATTCTACCACTTCTCTGAAACTGCTTATATCAAGATGACCAACGAAGTCTGTGTTACTAGATCCAATTGTTTCTTCTTAAGTCTTATTTTGTTTTTTCTAGTTGTAGCATTTGATACTGTTATCATCCCATCCACCTTGGAATGCTTTCATTCCTTGAATTTAGTGACTCTACACTTCCCTAGTCTTCCATCTGTATGTCTAAGCACTCCATCTTAATATTCTACAAGAACTTCTGCCTAGCCATTCTTTCAACATTGAGGGTGGAAGGAGGCTCTTCTTATTCTATACTCATAATTTCATTCAGTCCTTTGCCTCGGTTACTGTCTATATGATGACCTAAAATGTTTGACCTCTCATGTGAACTACAGAGCTGTAAATCTGACTCCCTCTTGGGCATCACCGCTTGGAAGTCTAGAACATACCTCATTTAGCTTGTCTAAAATGGAATTGTTCCTCTTCTCCAAACCTTTTACAACTCCAGAGCCCTACCAGCCACCAAGTTGTTTAAGGTACAACCTGGAAGTCATGCTTCTCACCTTGGCTTTTCTTGTCCTCTACCTCCAATCAATCAACAAGTTCAGTGAATTTCACTTTAAAAATGTCACTTTAATCCATCTATTTCTCATTGCATTGCCCTGGTATATGCTGTCTTATTTCTTCTTTGGATTTTTGCCCTCGTACCTGACTCCTTGCTTCCATGCTTGCCCCCATCCAATCTATTCTCCACAGCCAGAATAATCTTTTACATACAAAAATCTGATCATGGCAGCAATCCTTCATTGATTTTAGGATCAAAGCCAAAATCCTTAACATGGATAAGCATTTCTGCAATCTAACCTCTTGCATCCCAATATCATTTTTCTTTTCATTCAAGAATGAAAAGTACAGTCTCTGGTCTCTGGTCTCTTGCATATATTCTCCCTCCATCTCATATACTTTTCCTACAATTTTTTTCTTTTCCTGGATAACTCATGCATCTTTCAAATCTCAGTTTACAAATCACGTGCTCCTAGAGGCCTTCCCAGGTCCCCTCGATCAAGAATTGACAAAGTACAGCCCACGGGCTTATTATCTATTGTATGACATGGAAACTAAGAATGGTTTTAACATTTGAAAGGATTGTGGAAAAAAAGAGGGAACAGGAGGAGAAGCAGAAGGTGGAGCAGCAGCAACGCAAACCAGATACAGCCTTTATAGTCTAAAATAATGTCTTTGAAAACCTAAAATATTTACTATCTGGCCTTTTAAAGAAAAGTTTGCTGACCCCTCCCATAGATCATCAGCTCAGGTCCCCCAACTGTGTACCCTCTAATGCCCTGTACCTGGACTTCTCCAGTTATCCCACTCAGGTTTTCTTACAATTATTTAACAACTCCTTTCTGCACTAGACTCATAGCCCTGCAAAGTCAAGTACCATGTTCATCTTGATCCCACTTTATCTCCAGTATGTGGTACATAGCAGATTCTCAATAAACATTTGTTGAATGAACTAAAATGAAAATGAAAATAAATGACAGCTTTCATATGGTTGGTGCCCACAAATAGGCTATGGAAGCACTTCCAGGGACTTATGACTAGGAACACCATACATTCCAGTTTTCTCAGGGTGATGATGATTTAGGCTTATTTTCCCAGAAATATTATTAATATATAGTCCCTCTTTTCCTCTCAAAAATTGTCCCACTTCAGAAGAACTTGGGATATTAAGAAAAAGGTCATAGGCCCATCTGCCTGGGAGAGTGACTTCCAAGACCACTAGAGCAAAAACGACAGTGGTCTTTGTATCCAAAAGTCAGAACTCTTTATACAGGAAAAAAATCATCATAACACATGGTTTCATAGTCCAAAAAAAATTAGTAAAATCTGCATTCATGGAACATCATGACTAAATAGACTTTTGTTTGGTGACCTGGAAATTTGCCTTTTTTTAAACACAGGGTATTTAACATAATCATTGTACATAACCAACTTTTCAAAATCAATCCATCCTGAGTTTGAGACAGCCAGTGTAGTTACATTTAATGAGTAACTTTATCACAAGTTCATTTTTTGTACATGCAATATATAATTGAGTCACTCTTTTTTCTTTTGGTATGATGGGGAAATATATATCCTAACTAATCAATATTCAGGAATGATGAAATAAGAGTTATTTTAGGCTATAGAGTTTAATAACTGAAATTAACTCCAAGAATCATCTGGTTCAATACCATTATTTTATGTAAACGGATTTGGAGGCCAAGAGAAACAAATGTTTCTACAGTGTATAATGCTCCTTGGGAATTAGTGACAGACTGGTTATTAAATATGTTTTCATAAACTGAAATTGAAATAAGCATGCTAAATAATCAAATATAAAATTTGAATTGTATTCTGTTTTTCAAAGATTCAGAACTTACTTTAGAATTCTTATGTCTAAGATTTATCCAAATGAATAGAAATCTATATAACACAATGTATATATGTGCCTTGCATATCCAATGGAAGGTAATAAGAATCCTACACTTTTCTTTTTTCCTTTTAACTTTCTTACACCATTTCACCATTGTTCTGAGCTGCAGGCCAAACTATATATGCATATATCTATTACTAATACCACTAATAAAAATAATAATGGGTATTTATTGAATATGTACAATGCAGTAGGCACTAAGTATACATGATATTACAGCAACCAGATGAGTGAAGTGCAATTATTTTGCCTCTTTTAAAAAATGAGAAAACTGAGGGTAGTAGCAAATACCTTGCCCAAGGATATACAGCTAGTAAATGATACAAGTGGGGCCTCATCTCAGATCTCTCTGAGTTGACTATGAACCAGCAATCTATAATAATTATTTCCTTAAGAATTTGTGTTGGACACCTCTTGTGTGCTATTTCAAATCCTATTGGCCCCACCTCTTGCTCCAGGCACTCATGTGGTGCCCAATTCCGTGCAGGAGAAAGCTGATAGTGCCTTGCCTTCTGTCCCTGGGTCTCTCTTATGCTCCACCTGAGATGCCCACATGCACCACTTAGTTCTCATTCATATGGAACCAGGACTAATTGGAGTCATGAACCCATGTAGCCCCCTTTTGCCCCACAGGCAGTATTGAGATACATTTCATAAGGGTCCTCAGAAGGCTTCACCAGGATCAAGCACCTCCTGTAGGTATCTTGAGTTGCTTTCCCTCCTTTGTTTCCACTACTGCAGTCCCTGGTTCCTGCTCCCTGGGATCACCTCTCAAATAAATAACCTCTGCACAAGCCTTTGACTCAGGCTCTGCTTTCACTGGAATCCCGGATAAGAAGAAGCCATTTCCCCCACCATCTGAAATCATCTTGTCTCTATTCCTGAGCTTTATACCACTAATATGCAACAGCTAACATGCTTTATCTGAAGAGGAAATCTGTCTCTGATGGACCTGACTTCTTCATTTCCTGTGAATAGCAGAGCTATCTGGATCTGTCGGGTCTCAGGACCACATTGAGAATATTTGTGTATCTCGGCTAGAAGCCCTTCTGATTAGTCAGGCTCCTTGAGTTGGAAACATAAGGATTTATAATGAAAAAGAATCACACAGTAAAAACAGAAAGAATGAAAAGAAAACAAACCAATAAAGAACCTATCCTATCATAACATTTGAGATTCTGGTATTTGCTGGCTTTGGAGTGAGTTCAAAATAAATGAAAGAAATGTGTATTTTATTAAATGCAAATATTTAGAAGATGTGGAGGAGAAAAAGAAAGATAAAATGCTTCCAATCATATTTGCAACTATGAGGCATCTCTTTTCTCCTTCAAAATGGTTAGATGTTTTCTTTGCATTCAAGCTATCCACTCACTTTGGAAGTAACTCCTGGGACCAACCAGAAAACTGTACCAGGAGTAGCAAAGTTGCACGTGCAAACAACCAACAGAGATGGGCACCATTCTGTGTTCTCAGCCTGACTGTAATACGATAACCAGCTCTTTCTAGCCAAGTGGATGCAGCTGCCCATCCTACTTCCTCTGCAGGAAGAGCCTACTGCTTTTGACCTGAGATAGACCAACCTATAATAAACTCTATCCTTCCCTTGCAACATCTGCAATCGTTAACATGATCTCTGTTTGTCTTAAAGTATAAATAGATCCCAAATTTTGAGTTCAGAAAACACTGAACCGTAACAGCATAGCTTCTTCCTTTTCTTCTTCATAGAGCTTTATCCCTCTCTTGGGTTTTGGAATTCATTTTAAGAACAACAATGTAATAGAATGGAGATGAAGACAATTTGAGAAGATCAAGGATACTTAAAGAGGTCAGAATTGAAGAATTGTTCTCCTGCTTTTGTTTTTCATATACACACAGAAATAGATGCTGACTGTGGATTTGTGCCATGCTCTGTATACTCTTCACACTAAAATTAGGCATTTGGGGCAATCATCAAGATAATTCAAGAGAAGAAACTCATTTCATCATTAATTTTACTTATTCAGTACCCAACATATTTTACAATGACTGAATATAACAACTTTTAATTTTTCTTGAAGAAAACACTTTCTTGTTCCTCATAGTTAGTGTACTTCTTTTCAAGAAGAGATAACAGGCAATTGTTAATCCTTTCCTCTGATACAGATAACTGATAAAATATAGAGCTGACAACCCAGATTCCCAAATCAGTCCTGCCACTGGGGAAACTGGCGTAACTTCTTTGAACCTCAATTTGCTCATTTATAAAATTTATAAATAGTATCATTGACGTATTTAAAAAATAATGCATGTAAAGAAATCAAAGTAGATTGTAAACAGTGGAAAAATGTTATTCATCACCATAATTACTAAGGTATCATTAATAATGTATAATTATCCTTATAATTGTAATCAGTTTATTGAATGAGCTGGACTCAGCAGGTGCAAGGGAAGAAATTTCATCTTTTTCACAAATTCCCATTTAATCTGTCCAATGATTTTTCTTCAGATCCTAGAAGAACCCTAGACAGATCACATAGCTTTTTCTGATTACTTTCAGATATTAAAAACTCCAGTCCAGTCAAATGCAACATAAAATCCTTCTGAACATTCCATCCCTCAGCTTGGGCTTGCCTCAGGCTAGAAAGTCTGTGATGGGGAAAGGGGTTGTGATTGGTGGCTTGGGACCATTTGGCCACCTTGATGCTCTATTCCTCCTGCACCACTTGTTATGAGGCCTCTGGTCCTCCAGTGTTGAGGCTGGGGCCTAGGGTTGAGAAAATGAAAACAATACAGAACAGAAATGTCCTCCTTGACTGAGAACAGTTGTCATCTAGCATTGATGTCCTCTGAGTATTGTGGAGGCCTAAAACTGACTCTTTCTACTCAGGCCCTGCTACCATTCTTCAGAGGTTTGCACTAAGGACCTGCAGTTGCCTGCCTGGCATGGGTGATGCTTGCTACTTAAGACTGATCCAGCAACCCCTGGCATCTAGTGTCTATCCCTCTCTTCAGGTCACCTCACGTCTCCTTGCTGGGTCTCTTTTAAAATGGTCCATTTTATGTCCCCCCTAAAGGGGCCATACTTGTTTTACACTTGGCTAATGGAAACGCATAGCATCTTTGCCCAGCAAGCTGGGAAGTCCATCCCTCTTTACCACAAATGGCTTCAACCAGTGTCTCGTCTGTAGACTCTTCTTTAGCGTGTCAGACAACAGTCCCCATCTGTCTATACTCCTCTTAGGGGTACTCTAAAGACCAAATTATTTGGTGTAAGATTTGAGGGGAAGCATCATGCTCCCTCCTCTATGAGAAGAGATGGAGAATTCATAGCACATTAAAAATAGTCAACCAATGATTCTCACAACAGTCCTCTTCCATCTCCCAATGAATTCTCACCTTCTCTTATAAATTATGGAGGTGCAATATGGACTAATTTTAGCCACTTCCTTTGCAAGGTCAGCAGAGATGGTCTTGGTCTGTGCTACTTAACACCATAGCCACTCACCACATGTGTCTATGTATATTACAATTTTAATTAATCAAAATAAAATAATTCAGTTCTTCAGTTTAATGAGTCACATCTCCAGTGCTCAATAGACACATGTGGCTAGGGCCTACCATACTAGATAGCTTGGATCTAGACAATTTCTAGCATTGCAGAAAGTTCTATGGATAGTGCTTAACTCTGGAACCTCACTTTTGAAGGTGTAGGATTTTGCCATTTATTATTTTGTTTTCAGGCCTTGGGGTCTCTGCTGAAGCTACAGTACAAGAGAGAAAAATCACATTTACCAATGTTATATAATCAGTAAGTAGGTTTTGTCATCTGGGTTCTGGACTAGGGATGTATCAAACCACATGAATATGACTATTTTTCAGGATGCTGAAATCATAGATAAAAATAAAACACTAAATTAGAATTGTTAAGATCAGGTCTCAAGTCTAAAATATCCATTCATGTAGAATAAGCATTTCCACAATTTCTGCCCCCATAATAGGACAGAACAGCTATTACCCTTTATATTTACGGTGTTTTATAGTTTAGCTAGGTAGCATACATGAATTATTTCATTTTTTCCTAAAACTCTAAAAAATAGTCAGAAAAAGTATTATTTGACCATTTTACAAAAGAGGAACAAGCTTAGAGAACATAAACACTCAAGGTCACAGAGCGAGGAAGTAGGAGAGCTAGACCTCAAGCACAGATATCTCCAAGCTCCTTCCATCTCATTACACGGCTTCCTGAGGGGCAGGGAAAATTCTGAAACCAAATTCTTACTAAAACACAAAGAAAAAATTCAGCATTGAATCACTGTGAAAGATGTCCGCAATTTTGATACATCAAACATGTATGTTCTCCTAGATAATTAATATGCCTAGAATTAAAATTCAAGGCCAGTCTATTAGCAGGATGTTGAGATGCATCTGCTCTGATGAAGAACATGAAGGACAATCACTAGAGATTTTCCATATCCCTCAACAAAATTGGGAGTTTGGTTTTGTTTTTCTTGCGCACATTCCCACTTTGTCTTTTTTGCATTTTCTTTCATTTATTCAGCAATACTAGTCAATGCTAGCCCATGTTAATTCCCTGGGAGGACATGAGGAGAAACATATCACCTAACAGGTAGAGCCACAGGAACACAAATCATTGTGATGAATGTCACTGATACTGGTACACACCATGCAGGCTAGAGTTTTCTCACTCAATTTTTGGTAACCAGACTTAATAAAGATGAAAAGTATGAATAAATGCATAGGAATGAGCAACATCAAATTCAAGACAGTTATATCTGGGAGTGGGCAAAGAGTGGAATTCAACAGAATCTGGGACGGGCCCACAGGAGCTTCGAGGTAAATATGCAATGTTTTATTTCTAAAAATGGGTGGTAGGTACAAGGGTATTCATTATGCTATTCTTTATACCTTTTGAAGAATGAATTATTTTCAAAATAAATTGTTTCAAACAAAAAGTAAAGTGACTAAGGGGTAATTTGCTGGAATATAGATTATTTTTATAGGCCTGTTGGTCTCTTTATTTTGATGCAATTTTATTGAGATATATTCACATAGCATACAATCCTTCAAAGTGTACAATCAGTTGTTCATAGTTATGCACTGATCACCACAATCAATCTTTGAACATGTTCATTACTCCCAAAAAATAAAATAAAAATTAGAATAAAAAAGAACATCCAAAATGTTACGTTCCCCTCTTTCCCACATTGTTCATTTACTTTTTTTCACACTCATTCATTGTTTCTTTTTAACTTCATCAAAAAATTAAAAAAAACAAACAATAAAACACATTTCAAACAAGACCAAAACAAAGGAATAAGAAAAAACCAATAACCTAGAACAACTACATTGCTTCCAACATGTTCCTGCCCTACCCCAAGAAAGTAGACAGACTATAACCCAACAAAGGAATAAGAAAAAAAATAAAATAAGTACATTTCTGCAAACTTGTTCCTACCATATCCCCTGGAAATTAACAAATCATAGTCATTCCTGAGCATTCCCAGAATATTAAGTTTACTCTCCATAATTTATCTGTTCTTATTAGATTATCGTTGCCCCTTCACTATTTGCTGTCTATCACTGGGTCCCCTACATTCTACAGTATAAACCATTTATTTTACATTTTTCACAATATTCACATTAGTGGTAACATACAATATCTCTCTTTTTGTGCCTGGCTTATATCACTCAGCATTATGTCTTCAAGGTTCATTCATGTTGTCATATGTTTTACGACATTGTTCCTTCTTACTGTGGCATAGTATTCCGTGTGTACATAGGTGTGTTATTTGCGGGAAGCTTTTCTTTATTTTTCTTTTTTATTTTGTTTATCCACTCATCTGTTGAAGGACATTTGGGTTGTTTCCATCTCTTGGCAATTGTGGATATTGCTGCTGTGAACACTGGTGTGCAGATATCTGTTCGTGTCACTGCTTTCAGATCTCCCGGGTATATACCAAGAAGTGCAGTTGCTGGATTGAAGGGTAACTCTATATCTAGTTTTCTAAGGAACCTCCAGACTGTCTTCTAGAGTGGCTGTACCATTACACAGTCACACCAACAATGAATAAGAGTTCCAATTTCTCCACATCCTCTCCAGCATTTGTAGTTTCCTGTCTGTTTAATAGCAGGCATTCTAATTGGTGTGAGATGATATCTCATTGTGGTATTGATTTGCATCTCCCTCTAGCTAGTGAAGCTGGACATTTTTTCCTGTGTTTTTCTTTTTTTTGGCCATTTCTATTTCATGTTCAGAGAACCATCTTTTCATATCTTTTGCCCATTTTATAATTGGGCTGTCTGTACTGTTGTCATTGAGTTGTAGGATTTCTTTATATCTGAAAGATATCACTCTTTTGTCAGAAACATGGTTTCCAAATATTATTTCACATTGAATTGGCTGCCTCTTCACCTTTTTGACAAATTTCTTTGAGGTAAAGAAGCTTTGAAGTTTGAGGAGTTCCCATTTATCTATTTGTTCCTTTGTTGCTTATGCTTTGGGTGTAAGGTCTAGGAAGTGACCTCCTAATACAAGGTTCTGAAGATGTTTCCCTACATTATATTCTAGGAGTTTATGGTACTGTCTCTTATATTGAGGTCTTTAATCCATTTTGAGTTAATTTTTGTGTAGAGTGTGAGGCAGGGGTCATCTTTCATTCTTTTGGATATGGATATCCAGCTCTCCCAGCCTATTTGTTGAATAGACTGTTACGTCCCAGTTCAGTGGTTTTGGGGGCCTTATCAAAGATCATTTGACCACAGATCTGGGGGTCCATCTCCAAATTCTCAATTCAATTCCATTGATCAATATGTCTATCTTTGTGCCAGTACCATCCTGTTTTGAGTACTGTGGCTTTATAATAAGCCTTAACATCAGGGAGTGTAAGTCCTCCCGCTTCATTTTTCTTTTTTAGAATGTTTTTAGCAATTCAAGGCATCTTCTCCTTCCATATAAATTTGATAACTCTCTTTTCCAAGTCTGCAAAGTAGGTTGTTGGAATGTTGATAGGAATTGCATTGAATCTGTATATGAGTTTGGGTAGAATTGACATCTTAATGACATTTAGCCTTCCTATCCATGAACAAGGAATATTTTTCCATCTTTTTAAGTCCCCTTCTATTTCTTTTAGTAAAGTTATGTAGTTTTCTATGTATAGGTCTTTTACATCTTTGTTTAAGTTTATTCCTATGTACTTGATTTTTTTATTTGCTATTGAGAATGGTATCTTTTTCTTGAGTGTCTCTTCAGTTAGGTCATTTCTAGTAAATAGGAACATTACTGACTTACGTGCATTAATCTTATATCCTGCTACTTTGCTAAATTTGTTTGTTAGCTCAAGTAGCTGTCATGGATTTCTCAGGGTTTTCCAGACATAAGATCATATCATCTGCAAATAATGACAGTTTTACTTCTTCCTTTCCAATTTGGATGCCTTTTATTTCTTTGTCTTGCCAGATTGCCCTGGCTAGCATTTCCAGCACAATGTTGAATAACAGTGGTGACAGTGGGCATCCTTGTCTCATTCCTGATCTTAGAGGGAAGACTTTCAGTCTCTGCCATTGAGTACTATACTGGCTGTGGGTTTTTCATATATGCTCTTTATCATATTGAGGAAGTTTCCTTCAATTCCTACCTTTTGAAGTGTTTTTATCAAAAAAGGATACTGGATTTTGTCAAATGTTTTTTCAGCATCTGTTGAGATGATCATTTGATTTTTCTCTTTTAATTTGTTAATGTGTTGTATTATATTGATTGATTTTCTTATGTTGAACCATCCTTGCATGCTTGGGATGAACCCCACTTGGTCATGGTGTATGATTTTTTTGATGTGTCTTTGGATTTGATTTGCAAGTATTTTGCTGAGAATTTTTGCCTCTGTATTCATTAGGGAGATTTGCCTGTAGTTTTCCTTTCTTGTAGCATCTTTACCTGGTTTTGGCATTAGAGTGATGTTAGCTTCATAAAATGAGTTAGGTAGTGTTCCGTTTTCTTCAAAGTTTTGAAGGAGTTTAAATAAGATTGGTGTCAGCTCTTTTTGGAAAGATTGGTAGAATTCCCGTGAAGCCATCTTGCCCTGGGCATTTATTTGTGGGAAGCTTTTTGATGACTGATTGGATCTCTTCGGTTATGATTGGTTGGTTGAGGTCTATTTCTTCTCTGGTCAGTCTAGGTTCATGTATTTCCAGGAAATTGTCCATTTCCTCTACATTATCTAGTTTGTTGGCATACAGTTGTTCATAGTATCCTCTTATAATTTTTTAAATTTCTTCAGGATCTGCCATAATGTCACCTCTCTCATGTATTATTTTATTTGGGTCTTCTCTCTTTTTGATTTTGTCAGTCTAGCTAGGAGCTTGTCAATCTTGTTGAACTTCTCGAAGAACCAACTTTTGGTGTTATTTATTCTCTCTATTGTTTTTTTTTTTTTTGTTCTCTACGTCATTTATTTCAGCTTTAATCCTTGTTATTTCTTTTCTTCTACTTGATTTAGGATTGGTTTGCTATTCATTTTCTAGCTTCTTCAGTTGTTCCATTAGTTCTTTGATTTTAGCTCTTTCTTCCCTTTTAATGTATGCATTTAGAGCTATAAAGTTCCCCCTCAGTACTGCCTTTGCTGCATTCCAAAAGTTTTGATATGCTGTGTTCTCATTTTCATTCGTCTCTATATATTTAGCAATTTCTCTTGCTATTTCTTCTTTAACCCACTAATTGTTTAGGAGTCTGCTGTTTCATCTCCATATATTTGTGAATTTTCTAAGTCTCTGGTGGTTATTGACTTCTAATTGTATTCCATTGTGATCAGAGAAGGTGCCTTGAATAATTTCAATCTTTAAATTTATTGAGGCTTGTTTTATGTCCCAGCATATGATCTATTCTGGAGAAAGTTCCATGAGCACTAGAGAAGAATGTTTAACCTGGTGATTTGGGATGTAGTGTTCTCTATATGTCTGCTAATTCAAATGCATTTATCATATTGTTTAGGCTTTCAATTTCCTTATTGGTCCTCTGTCTGGTTGATCTGTCTATAGGAGAGAGTGATGTATTGAAGTTTCCCACAATTATTGTGGAAACATCTATTGCTTCCTTCAGTTCTGCCAATGTTTGTCTCATGAATTTTGGGGCACCTTGATTGGGTTCACAGACATTTATGATTGTCATTTCTTCTTGTTGAACTGCCCCTTTTATTAGTATGTAGTGACCTTCTTTGTCTCTCATAACATCCTTGCATTTAAAGTCTATTTCATCTGAGATTAATATTGCGACTCCTGCTTTCTTATGGCTGTAGCTTGCATGGAATATTTTTTTCCATCCTTTCACTTTCAATTTCTTTGTGTCCCTGTGTTTAAGATGAGTAAACAACATATTGATGGCTCATACTTTTTGATCCATTCTGCCAATCTATATCTTTCAATTGGGGAGTTTAATCCATTAACATTCAATGTTATTACTGTGAAGGCATTTCTTGAATCAGCCATCCTATTCTTTGGTTTATTTTTGCCAGATATATTCTGCCCTCCCCCCACTCCCTTTATTTCCTTTAACATACCCTTACTAAACCTCTTTAGTTCTGAACTCTTCTCCGCCTCTCTCTCTTCTTTGTTTCTCTGCTGGTAGGGCTCCGTTTAGTATCTCAACTAGGGCAGGTACCTTGTTAGCAAATTCTCTCAGCATTTGTTTGTGAAGATTTTAAGTCTCCCTCAAATTTGAAGGAGAGCTTTGCTGGATAAAGAATTCTTGGTTGGCAATTTTTCTCTTTCAGAATTTTAATTATGTCATACCACTGCCTTCTCACCTCCATGGTGGCCGTTCAGTAGTCACTGCTCAGTCTTATGTTGTTTCCCTTGTATGTGGTGAATTGCTTTTCTCTTGCTGCTTTTAAAACTTTCTCCTTCTCTTCAGCATTTGACAATGTGATCACAATATGTCTCGGCATGAGTTTATTGGATTTATTCTGTTTGGAGCCCACTGGGTGTCTATGATTTGCATATTTATGTTGTTTAGAAGGGTTGGGAAGTTTTCCCCAATAATTTCTTTGAATACTCTTCCTAGACTTTTACCCGTCTCTTCCCCTTCTGGAACACCAATGATTCTTTTATTTGTGTGCTTTATGTGTCCATAATATCCTTAAGATCCATTTCAATTTTTTTGATTTTTTTCTCCATTCTTTCTTTTGTACTTTCACTTTCCATTTTGCATTCTTCGAGTTCACTTATTCTTTCTTCAGCTTCATCTAATCGAGTACTATGTGTATCCAGAATATTTTTAGTTTGATCAACAGTTTCTTTTATTTCCATAAGATAGTCTATTTTTTTATGTACTCTTGCAAAATTCTTCCTTATGCTCTTCTAGAGTCTTCTTCATGACCTTTATATCCTGTGCCACAATTTTGTTGTTTGTGATTACTTCTTTGATTAATTGCTCCAAGTACTGTATGTCCTCAAATTTTTTGATTTCAGTGTTTGAGTTTGAGTTATCCATGTCTTATGGTTTCTTCACATGCTTTAAAATTTTCTGTTGTTTTCAGCCTCTTGGCATTTGCTTATCTTGATAGGGTTCTTTTAGGATGTGCAGGTTTATTTGAACAATTCTGTATAATTTGTCAGAGCTATAGCTTGGTGGAGTGCACTTTCTCTGACTTACCAGCAGATGGCACCCCCTGAGCCACCTATTATCTTCAAGCCAGTTCTTCACAACTTTGTCTATGTGGCAAGTAGGGATCCAAATCTTGTGGGGGACTAATCAGTGCCTCAGATTTCCATATGTAGTTGATGCAGCCAGCCCTGATGGTGGGGGGTGTGCTCTGTGTAGTTAGGGATGGGAGGTGGCTTTAAAACTCAAATCTCCCAGCAGTTCCTGGAGACTTAAAGCAGTTACATAAGCCCAACCCCTCAGCTCAGACTCCCCACAGTCCCTCTCTGCTGCAGGCCCACAAGTCCCTGGGATTGGTGTAGGGCTTGGGACTTCCATGCAGGACCCCGCCTCTGAGCTCTGCCCTCCGCAGGCCTCCACAATTGGAAGACTGCACAACATCACAGGCAAGCGGAACCCCCAAAGGAAGCTCTGGGTTGCTGTGCCATGCAGGGGCTTTCCCAGCCTGCTGAAAAGATGGCTGTATGGGGTATGGTAATGTACCCGTTTTGCGGACTTCCACCTTCCTAGCTCTGGGACAATTAGCCGCGGGTGTGCGAAAGGCTATCGTCCACCCAGATACTGAGGTGGGTGCCTGGGGCATGGAAGGCACCCTCCCCATCCCCCGCGCTCAACTGCATAGCTCTTGCTGCTGGATCTGAAGCCACTTTTGGGGTTTTTTAATTAATCCATCTCCAAATAACAACCCCTGGTTTCTCCTGACTGCAGCATAAGCCTTGCTCACTCATTTCGAAGCACAGATTCTTGGTTTCACCAGGTGCACAGTCCCTGTGGATTTAGCCGACCTTGTCCAGCCAGTGCAACCCTGGAACTGGAGTTCTGGAGCACTTTCTTTCTTTTATCTAGTGCTTTTCATGGAGAAGTTTTTTGAACCATCTCTCCTAATCTACCATTTTGGATTCTGCAAGCCAGTTGGTCTTAAGTTGTGTATTGAAAAACAACTTTACTCATCTTGTTTGAAGTATTTTTATATAACAAGGCCAACAGAAGGTTAAAAACTAGGGTGCTCTCTGATAAGGCTGGTTTTTCTGAGATGGGCTGATGAAAGGTGAATGTGGAATTAAAATGATTTTCTTTTAATTTAGCTTGATCACGTCATTCATATGAGTCACTAATACAGTGAACCTAGATGGAGGAGGTAAGAAGAGATAAATTAAGTATCTAAAACTATCCCCAAAGAATCAACAACTTCAGCAAAGGGTTCAAAATTAAATAGAGACAGTCCTGCAAATCCAAAAATAGAATGCAATAGTTCTGGGGTATTGATAGGCAGAGGCATAAGAGAGGGGTGCACGGTCCCACTGCACGGTCCAGAAAAGCTTCTCAAAGCTCCTCCTAAGCTGGGTCTCACAAGCTGAGTGTAGTAGACCGTACAGTCATCATTTGGCAGCCTGGCACGTCTCTGCCCCTTTCCCTTCCCCTAATTCTGGAACCAGGCCTCTGGCCACAAGAGTGGTTCTATAATCTAGATCTGGCCAATCATATTTCTCTATTCCTTTGGACCGAGTGAGTGGTTCTGAAAAGGACATAAAGGTTAATTACGAATCATTTGTGACTGATATATCAACATTGGGAGAAAATAATTTCTTTTTCAGCTGGGATTACTAAACTGGGCTTCTGAGACAAGATTCCCATCCATATAGAAAAGGCCCTTTGGCAGCAAGAGAGAACGAGGCCAAGAAGTCATGAGATGATAAGTAGAGACAAGCAAACAAAGAGGAGAGGGAGAGAGGGCTGGCAGCATCGACTCTCAGTCCCAATTCCTTATAGTCCTCAAGGGCCAGGTTCTTCTAACTCTTCAGTTCTGTTAGAGACCTCAGTGTCCTTCCCAGAAGCATAAGCCAAATATTTATTAAGGTTGCTGAATGTACTTATTGCTTAAGGTTCTTAGAGTTGTGCTTCATTTCTTGCCCTAATTATTATTTTGAGTAATTGATCACCTGACAAGCAGGAAAGAGGATTCTGAGAAAAGCATGGAATGGACACAGGCCTGAAAGCATGAAGTAGCATTAGAGAAGAAAGTAGCCTGTGTTCAAGGGCACTGGGTCTGCTAAGAAATAAAACTAGCCATGCAGGCAAAGGCCAGGTCGAAAAGCCTTTTATTTGCTTTGACCCTTGTTGCAACAGGTACCACCACATGTGTCTCCCTTCCAAAGGGTCTTATTTTTAGCAAGGTATCCAGTATGAAAACCCATGGTCAAATGAAACCATGTTAAGTGATTTTTTGCTAATGGCTAAAAATGTTTGCTTCATCTCAGAGCACTAAGATGATCTAACAGAGGACCTGATCAAGAAAAGAATTAATCTTTAATATACCCAATGGATCAGTCTTTTCTGTTAAAACTTAAGGCCTTAGGGCAGGTGGGTTGAGTAGTAGACACTACAGGTTGGAGGGGAACATTCCCAAGGTGCCTTCAAACCAGGCCACATGGACCGCCATCTGCTTAGCCTACAAGTGAGTGTCATCTTCTCTCTACTACGCTCTTCTACTATGTGTACCTCTGCTCACTGCAGTGGGGCACTAATGATGTGGGTCATTCCCCTGTGCTCTGATAACCACACACCACTTATTCTAGGATGCTCACTTCCTCTGAGAAGAAAATGGGGAACAGAGTTGTCTTTATGCAATTGAATCAAGAAATATTGTCACCAGTGTTCACAGCCTATAAATGTGAGCCTAGTCACTGTTGCTTAGGGGGTAAACATTTTAAAGGATACAGAGAAATATTTAAAGCTCCATTTAAGATTATCTACTTGATGTTTAAGCAATAAGGAGGGATTTGAAGTTGAGCACAGAGAGATTATACCGCTACACTATGTTACCATCACTAAATAACATTTATTATCTGCCATCTGATCCATAGATAAATAGAGACGATCACAATGAAAGTGATTTATGGTATTTTCAGCTTCTCTCAAATAAAATGGGAACAACTATAAATGGAGATATAATCAAATAAAAAAGCATGAAACAATGTTTAAAGTTGATAATGCAGTTCAGTGTGATGATAAATGCAAACATACTGCATCAAGACAAAGGGAAATACAAATGGAATGGTCACGTGTTTGGAGTGTTTCTTATTCATGCCATGGGAAATTATCATTTAAGTACTTATAATAGGGAACAGGGGTTATACTTTTTTGTGCTTAAGCTATTCAGACATTTCATCAATTTAACTCAAAATAGAGTCCACACAGGCTCACGTTTACTCTAGCTGACCAGAATGACCAGGTCCTAATATATTGACGTGGCTGCTTCATAGGCATAACCAAGAATCAGACAATGTTAAACCCATATACAGTGTACAGATTTAACTTTAATGTCCATTAAAATATTAAAGCTTCTGAGACAGATAATGTAGGAGCATAAAGAGTGTGCCAAATTAGGAGTCTGATTGTTTTAGGCAATTTTTCATCAACGGTAAAAAAAGGAAACAATAGCATAGAGCAGCTTTCCATTTAGGACTGGATAGTTCTTTATCGTGGGGGGCTGTCCTGTGCACTGTATGATGTTCAGTAGCATCCCTGGCCCCTACCCACTAGATGCCAGAATTAACCCCCACCCCTCACCTGACTGTGACAACCAAAAATGTCTCTAGACATTGCCAAAGTTTCCCTGGTGAGCAAAATTGCACCCTCCCCACCCCCACTCCCATTAAGAACCACTGATTTGGAGAGCTGATGAGGCTCAAAAGAGATAATATATGTTACTGTCTTTATAAATTGTAAATTACCTTATAAATAACATATCTCTTTATATTATAGAGCTTAATTTTCCAATTTTTAATTGGACTAACTGTATTATACCACACAATAAATGGTATTGCTTCCTGATAGCATAAACTTAGCTTAGGTTATTGGCAAAATTCTATTAAAAAAGTAAGGTCTGGCAGTTCTTCAAGCGCAAGATCATGCTTTATTCACATTTGTATCCCCAGAGCCTAATACAGTTCCTGACACATAGCACATCTCCATAAATATTTTGTGAATGAACCAAAAACGAAGTCTTACAGGAGATTTTACTATGCATATTTTTAAGACTGTTTTAACTTTAATGGGTTCCAATGAATTACATGTATTTGGCATTCCAAACATTAGAAAAGCTTTCACATGTATGTGTATGGAAGTTGGGGTGGGGGTCATTCCCAAAGAGGAGAACATTCTTAATCAATTCTATTTTCCAGTCATATTTTTATATCTTTTATTAAATATTTTCAAACATTACCAGAAAATTAACAGATCACCACCACCACCAGAGTAATCGACATCATCATCATTTCTTGGAACTGCTAATTCACCTCTCTCTTATCTACTCTTGCAATGTGCAAAATAGATTTCATCATTCACCCATTACAAATAGAACAAAATCCCATTTTAAAAAAAAATCTCACAAGGTTCCTCATGCTCTCATGCTCTGGCTTTCATCCTCTTATCTAACCATATCCAACAGGCTGCTCATATGCCATGATTCAGTCCCTCTGACCCTCCTTCTGTTCCTTCAATGCCCCCATGCTCATCCTGCCTTGGGGCTTACATGCAAACTGTGCGCTCTCTCTCTTTCTCTCCCTCTCTCTCTCTCTCTCTCTTTCTCTCCTCCTCAAAGGCTTTTCCCTCCAAACATTAGCTGGCCAACTCCTACTCAATGTTTTGGTCTCAGTTCTAACATCACTTCCAAGAGCAGCCATCATTGACATCTGCCTCCCTAATTCTGCATTATAATGCACTTACGGCATTCCTATTTGTCTTCTTTATACCATTTATCATAACTTATAATTATACATTTTCTCTTTTTTGTTTACTTTCCCTAGAAAGGCATGAGGGTAAGTATTATGCCATTTTGCACTTCCTGCTTTTATCACAATACCTAGCAAACAGTAGAAGCCCAATAAATATCTGTTGAATGAATAAATGAATGTGCACATCTTAACATTGACTTTTGGAAGGGAAAGCTAAGGGAGCAAAGATAGCAATTTGAGGCTCAAAAGGAGAAGACAGCATGGGTAGGGGAGGTAGTTGAGGGTCAGCTAGCCCCTGAGGGTACCACTCCCTTCAACCACATTGTATCTGTTCCTATTTCCTCCAGTAATAAACAAAGCTGGCCCAGCTTCTCTTTCCACTGGAGGGCTCTCCCCTCCTTCATCTTTGTCACAGATTATTGTTCTTCCTAAAAGCACCTCAGAACATGTCCAGAAACACAGCAGACAGTG
Source organism: Choloepus didactylus (assembly GCF_015220235.1). Classification (NCBI taxonomy): domain Eukaryota; kingdom Metazoa; phylum Chordata; class Mammalia; order Pilosa; family Megalonychidae; genus Choloepus; species Choloepus didactylus. Next base: position 99,480,922 of record NC_051313.1, on the reverse strand, counting down.
AGAGCTTTAGTCCTACCTTTGTGTCCCCTTGTCTCTGTGACAGACAGTGAAATTTTAGGAGTCACTCATCTGCTCACCCAGGCTTTCAAACAAAGACTCTCCTGACCTAAGATGCCATGCATTCCCCAAAGTTCCAGCTTTGGTTTATTTTCTCTCTGTTTTAGCAATCTTTTTCACCCCATAGTTTCACCTACCACCTCACTGTAGATAATTTTCAATTTTATCTGTAGCTCCAATTTATCTTCCAAGGTCTAATCCCAGAGATTCCAACCAATAGCTGAATACCTGACTATCTCCCCTCCCATACGGTAGCACCCCAAATAGCATTCCTCTTTCTCACTTCCCCATATCTGTTCCTGGAACCTCCGTTCCCTGAGAGATTCTGACTCTGAACACTGGACTCATTGTTGATTTGCTCTCCTCGGTCCCCAGCAGTCAGGAGCTGGAAAACCCTTTCTATTTCCTCTCTTTTGAATTTCTTTGATCTGTACCATCCTCTCCATTTGATTGCTATCAATTTTCTCCAGGTCCTCAGTGGAGTTCCTCTAAACTTAATCAATTGAAACAGTGTCCTAACAAGTGTTTCTATTTGGTCCAGGCTCCAATCCATTCTTCATGCTGCTTCCTGTTGCCTCAGTAATCATTCTTTAGTACAGCTTCTCCTCTATTCTAGATCTTCAAAGTCTCTCCAATAGTTACTGAAATAAATAGAAGTACTCTATTTACTCTCCAAGAATATTGCTCTATCCTCCCTTTCTTGTCAACATTTTTCCCAAAAGAAAAATTGCCCCACACCTTTTAATATCTTTATGTATGCCTGCCCTAAATCTGGAAAGCCCTCTTCTCCCTTAGCCAAAAACTCATCCATCCCTCCACTGTCATCTTCTTCATGAAGCAGTCCACACAAAGTATTGTTTATATATTTAAAAGTGATTTTCTCATATTGCTTCATATTGCAGTTTGTTACCTCCTTGAGGTCCAAGGCTGAATATCACTTACATGTAAATTTCCCAGAGAGTCTATACATGGGAAGGGTCGTGGGCATTTAGAAAAGTACGGACACTAAAGTCAGACAGACCTGGGCACAAGTCCTGGCTTTACCATTTGGTATGTCATCTTAAGCAAAGTCCTGAAACTCTGTAAGCCTAAATTTCATCATATTTAGAATGGTACTTAATTTCCAAGTTATTGTAAGGATATGATATGTAAGGCACCCAGTAGAGGGGAGCTGCTGAACTAGTAGTAACTATTATTGCATAGTAAAAAAGGATCAATACATCTTGGTTAAATTAAGCAAAAATTAGCATTATGAATGTTTCCTGCCTTCCAAGAGGTTATAATCTAATTGGGGAAGGAAGTCACCAGCAAACACTAACAGACTTAACCATTCTACGCAAAATGTAATTTGAATAAATGACATCATGACTAAGCCCCAAGGTTGTCTGAAATAGAAGGCCTCACTTATTGCTGGGGTGCAGGGAGAAGGTGTGACCCCGAAGGACACGCAGGGCCTTCCAACATTCTCTAGTCACTTGGAAAACCCTCAGGGATGAACCTACTCTGAATAGTAAAGGGTTACTCTCATTCGTTTTTTTTTTCTTAAAAAAATAATGAAGCTTGTTTTAAATGAGCCATTAATCATTTATTTGCTTCACTAATTACTTTACTGATTTCCTTTTTAATTACCTTTTTATTAAAAGGCATCCTAATGGAGGAAAAAAAAATACTGGCTTGAAGAAGGGACTGAACGTCCAGTCTAATAGGCTATATGATCTTGAATGAGTCATTCTGCTCCTGGCACCTCCATGATCTCAGTTGTAAAATAGTAAATGTCATGTATGTTTCCTACAGGAAACTTCCAGGAAAGAGTGAGGTGATGAGCCCTATTATACAACAGATTCAAAAGTGAGTTCCTATGGAAAGCCTTTGGAGTTCCTATGGAAAGCTCAACCTCCCATGCCATTAATGTCCCAGCACATATGGCTCCATTTGGAGGGAGGAATATGGGGGAAGGGAGTGGCTTTTTAAATTACCAGGTACTACCATATAGACCAGTGCTAGAATTTATACTCACAAAACTGCTTGCTATTGAAAAACAATTCAGGTTCAAGTGGAACAATTTTGAGAAATGTAGGAAAATAAATTCTTGAGTATGTCAAAGGATGATGATGTACCTACCTTCAAAACTGGAAATGAAAATGTCACAATATTTAAAAGTTTAAAAAAACCAAAACTGAAAGTTAGATATTATTTTCTTTTTTTAATTAAAAAAAATTGAAGACATTAAATCCTGTAAATAAACCCATCTGGCTCTACAAATAATTGTCACAGTCTTTGTTAACATGGTTTCTAAACATTGTCTGTTTTTCCCCCATTTTTTCTTTGAATAAGTTTCTATGCCATAAACTGTGGTGAATCACATGTTTCTTACACTAAGCTGCCAAAAGATGTGAAGCTGGAGAAGTCACCCATAATGGTGTATGAAGACCACCTCCATCAATGACAGGTGGAAAGCCTTAAAATTCAGCTGAATCAGGCTCTGGCAAAAGCAGTTGTGTGTCATGGTTCCATAACTGGATGTTCCCAAATTCTGACGTGGTGATTTCTAGATAAGAAAGATATTTGCATCATTCATTCCCAAGCCCCTCAAAAGAGAAAGGGGAAAGAAAATATCCTTAATCACCTAATCACCTAAATCAGTATTAATCACACAAACACTAAAAAATCTGGGTTTTCCAGATATATTTATGTACAGACAAAGTACAGATAGGTATAGGTATATGTATAGGTATAGGTATGGGTATAGGTATAAGTATACCTATTCTTAGAGTCACTGTTTATGGTATGCTGAATAATGGCCCCCACAATGTCCATATTTAATCCCTGGAACCTGTGAATGTTACCTTATATGGCAAAAGAACTTAGGAAATTAACATTAAGTTAAGGATCTTGAGACGGTGAAAATATGCTGGATCACTCTGGTGGGCCCTAAATGTAATCACAAGTGGCCCTATAAGAGAGAGGCAGAGGGAAATTTGCCTTTGAAGGAGAGAAGGCAATGTGATACAGAGACTGAAGTGATGTGGCCATGAACCAAGAAATGCTGGTGGCTACCAGAAATTCTAAGAGGCAAGGAATAGATTCTCCATTGGAGCCTCCAGAAATAACCAGCCCTGATTTTAGCCCTGCAAGACTCATTTTGGACTCCTGGACCTCCAGAACTCTATAAGAATCAATTTCTGTTGTTTTAAGCCAATAAACTTGTGCTAATTTGTTACAACAGCAATGGGAAAGTAATACGCCATGTAAAATTCAGACAGTCAGGATAGTAGTATAATGGTTCAGATTTAGGGTTGGATCCCTGCTTTACCATTATCTATCTCTACGCCTTAAACTCCATGAGCCTTGCTTTCCTCACCTGTAAATTGGTGACGCCAATAACTACATTTTAGAATTCTAGTGAGGATTAAATTAAATAATGTGAAAGTACCTATTATAGCATCTGGCACAGCATATGTGCTCAATAAATGGGGCCAGATATTACTGAGATAAGAATAAGTACATACCACACTTTCTTCTTGAGCATAATGCAGCTCCAAATCAACTCAATGTCACAAAACCAAATGAACCACATTCCCATTACTTAGCTACATGACACATACGTAGAACACATCCCTCAATTAGCTTCAGCTTTAATTCTACCTTTGATAGTAAGGTCCCACTTTATATCCATCAATACTGAATGCAATGCCACAGATTTCACCATGGCCATTAACATGGTGATAATGTTAACAGTAAGGGGGGCGGGGACACTCCCACCTGGGAAGGAAATAAAGATGACCCCCAAGTGCGAGGTTGCAGGGGAAGAAGGATGAGAGAAGGGAAATGCTTCAGAAGTACCTCTCATGCCATGTGGCTCAGCTCTTCTTGGTTGAAGAATAAGGGAAAGCAGTCCCAAATTAGTAAGACTCCTGGAAAACAGAGGTAACCCTGTGACCTGTGTGCGTTCCTGCAGTGGAAAGGACCCCCCTAACCCCCTCTCCCTAAGTCGGTGAAGGCACTTGGCTCAATCACATGGTGGCTGCCACTGGTGGCTTTCAGGATGTCCCGTGGGGAGAATGTGCACCCACCCATCTGCAATTGGCTCCTGGGTCTTTTTTAAACAGCACTGAACAATTGCTCCTTGGTTTTAAAGAAGTTTGTGTTTCTGTAGCTATTTCCATTTTCAAGGCAGAGAACCTGGTGGATGTTCAGCAATTGAAACCTTGTCCCATTTTGGAAATGATATAACTCAGAGCATTCTCCAAAGGAGTTTCTCATCATGCATCTGATTATGTCCATATTTTATTTGGAGAAATGGAGGGAAAGAGGGAGAGAAAACACAAAGTAAAAAAAACAAACAAACAGAAAACAAGAATATGAAAGCAACAAAGTCCGAGAAAGAAAGAAAGAAAGAGACCATCGGTTGCTTGTGCGTGACTCTCTTTCATATGGAATTAATGGTGGTTTAATGGGGTATGAAAGGATGTTTTACTGGAAACAATGAGGAACAATTGTCTAGCACACGTTTCATTTCACAGGTCATTATTGCATTAAGAAGTAAATCGACCAAGTCCGGTAAATAACAGTCTGTGTATTGCCGAGAGCTTGGAACCAACAATTTTAGCCATCACCAACTAATATCTCTGTCATTTTAACCCTTGCAGCATTGTGCTAGGGGGCTAAACAATTATAGTCTTCACCCAGCTCTAGCAGGTGAGCATAATTCATTGCTCCTCTAGTCCCTTCTTTTGCAAAACCCAGAAGGCCATATTTTAGCATTGTTGTTTTGTTGATGAGCCAGCCTTAGTCAACTGCAGCTTTGGTGGCCTTAAAAAACAACCCCTGCTTTAGTGAATGCTGCAGGCATCTTTAAACAGACTGCTTCCTCTGCAAAATTAATTGCTGCAAAATGCAGTGCTCTCTCCTCTGAGCTTTGCAAGCTCATACTCAGCTATTTGGATGGGCCATAGATGCGTCTGAGAAATCCAGGGAAAATGAGCTCCTTTTCTTTATTATGGGAGGTCACAAGCATCATCAGGCCCTGTACATCCAGGAATTTCTAACACCTAAATTCTGGTTCCATTAACTCAGGGGCAATTGGTGGATGAAGCAAATGCTGGCTGTATTTAGAAGCTGTATCATAATGAATAAACATATCAAAGGTAATTTAAAATAAATAGTCATGTTTAAATACATATAATGCCCCCTCCACATATGTTCATGCCCTAATCCCTGGACATGTAAATATGGCAAAGGGGCTTTGCATGTGGGATTAAAGCTATGGGGAGATTATCATGGATTATCTGGATGGGCCCAATCTAATCCAATGGGCCCTTAATGGCAGAGAACTTTCTCTGGCTGGAATCAGAGATGAAGCAGAAGAGCATGAAGAAGAGATTTGAAGCCTAAGAGGGACCCAATCCACTGTTGCTGGCTTTGAAGATGAAAGGGGCCATTAACTAGGGAATGCTGCAGCCTCTAAAAGCTGAGCACACCCCTGACCTACAGCAAGCAAGGAAATGGGGATCTCAATTCTATTACTGATTGGAAGTGAATTTGGCCAACAACCTGTGTTGGCTTGGATATGGATTCATCCCCAAAGGCTCCAGGAGGGAATGCAGACCTGCTGACAACTTGATTTCAGCCTTGTGAGACTCTAGGCAGACAGCCCAGCCAAGCCTATGAGGCTTCTGACCTGCATAACTGTGAGATAATGGGTGTCGTTTTAAGCCACTACATTTGTGGTATTACTGTCATGGCAAGAATAGAAAACTAGTGCAAGAACCAACCAAGATAGGATGCTCAAATATTCAAGTCATCACCCAAGCCAGAGCCAAGATAAATGGTGGCAGTGGTGGCAAGGGAATAGTAGTCACTAATGTTTGCTTAATGCTTACCCAGTGCCAGTACTTTATATGCATTGCCTGTGTTACAGCTCTAGAATCTGCTCCTTCAATCCTTAAAGTGCTCAAGCAGGAAGAGAGACTATAAGATGTATGTATAGGTTGGTTTCCATCTGAGAAATGCTCAAGAAAAGTTGCATCTACCAATATCAATCAAAAAAGGAAGCAACTGACACATTAAAGAAGTAGCTTCAACTCCCTTTCCCCATGGCAATTATTTCCAAGAACTCATATTCAATTTTCTTTAATATGCATCCTTTGAGGGAGCTAATCAAATGAGAATTGGGTCCAACAAGGAGTCCCTAATTCCATGAAGGCTGGCTTCTAAGGCTAAAAAAATTTCTTTTTTGATATGTCCCATTTCTTGAATTGCTTTATTTAATAGCCAAAACATTTTTCAGGATTTCCAAATTTTCATGTAAATGAGTTTTACTGCCATTATTCTTATTAAAATAAGTAATGCATACAAATGATGTTAAAAAATGGCAACATCCCAATTGCCCCCTCTGGGGATAGTGAAGATATAAGAGGCAGGGGGTGTTTTCTTTATCATAGCATAACTTTTACTATTACATTTATACATTCAAAAAATTCTTTAGGATAAACTCTTGAAAGAGGAGCTGGTGAGTCAAAAATACATGCCTTTAGATGGTTGACAGAAGCCAAGAGGTTTTATCAACTGATATTTGAGAACAAGGTTGAGGACTGTTTCCCCACACCTTCTCCAACACTAAGAATTATCACGCTCTAGTCATTGCCAATCTGGTAAAATAATAATATAAGTAATAAATAAAATATAGTAGCAGTGGTGGATGCTTTTATTGAGTGCCCACTGTTTTCGGCACTCTGCTAAGTAGTTTAAACAGCTTATCTATTTTATACCTTATAATAAACAAAGGAGTATATAATATTAATATCTTCACTTTCAAAAGGAAGAAACAGGCTTAAGGAGAATAAGCGATTGCTTAGAGTCATATATCTAGTAAGTGAATGCAGTTCCCACTCAGGGCAAAATTCTTAACCTGTGCTTTGATTATGAGGCATACTGGGAGTTTTTGTCTGTTGATTGGTATTTGTACTTATTTCTCTGTGAATTGCCTTTTGGAATCTTTGGCATATTTTTTTAAATTTTTCATTCTTAAAAATTAGTAAGTTTTTTGCATATTAAGGAAATTAGTCACTTGTCTATCATATGAGACGTAGATATTTCCCACATTTTGATTTTTATTTCTTCTAATATTACTTATTTTGTAGAAGTTTTAATTCTTACATCAGTCAAGTTTTTCAAATTTTCCCATGTTTTCTCGATTTTATATCATGCCCAGCACGTCTCCCCTCCTCTACTTAGTCAAATTCAATCTCTCTCCCTCATTGATTTAAAATGCATTTGGATCTATTTTTAACTTTTAAAAAAATTGTGTCTATTGCAAAGACATTTTTGAATGATTGCATTCAAACTGTCACGGACCTGCACCATTCTTATTTCTAGTGAGTATGCAAATATATGGAGGAAAAACTGTAAATGAGATCAAAGAATCTTTCAGATCCATAATATTGAGAAGAGAAGATCTCAAGCATGAATTTGCTTAACACCTGCTGGCAAGGCACAAAAGTTTTCTTCTTGATGGATCAGCTCAAGTACTCCCTTCCATTAAACTGTGCACACATACATACACATGTAAACATATATAACAAATAAACAAAATTATTCATCTGCCTTGGACACAAAATAAGTTAAAGTTTGAGTTTCAGCCTTCCAAATTTTTCAATGCTACTGCACCAAAAAGATGAAAGTAGCACTGCAGGTTCCCTGCATCATTAAAATTTAAAGACTAGGAATACAGCTTACTATTTTATGAACTCTTAGAAATAATATAGGGAAAAAAGGAAAAAAAGAAAGGGAAAATGCAAAAGAGAAAGGAGAGAGCAGGTATATTATCATGGAAAAGTCAGTAATTTTCATTTAGTTACAGGTATTCAAAAAGAGCCCCTCTTATGGAACATTGATGTCACTGCTTCTCATACCTCAAAGCACAAAAATGTGAGTGGCCTTTTCAATAAAGGATCAGTAACTTGGATGGTAAAATTTCCAGCCTCAGAAAATTTTGATGCTTTATTTGGAGGCCTGGGTATTTAAACGGAGGTCCTGCTAATGGCAGATACACCAGAGCCAAGCAAGCCTCTTTCTTTCACTAACCAAGTTCTGTGTCCAGAATCAATTAGAATAGTTTCTAATTCTGGTATTAATTTCTAATCCTAGAAATCTAAGTTGTATCTTATGACCATTCACTTATAAAAGTAAAAATGGAATTTAACAAGGCTGAATGGTGTCTAGTGTTCAGATTAAAAAAATCAGTTCTCTAATACATGTCCCTATAGAACAATGAAAAATTATACCACTTGTGCCTACTGAGTCCTTGAAATGTGACCAGTACAACTCAGGAACACAATTTTAAATTTTATTTAATTTCAATTAATTGTAATTAAAATTTTAAAACTAATACACAATTCAGTTGTTGGAAAATGTTTACATGTATCTGTTACAACTTGTATATGTGCATCTATTTTTTCATCTGTAAAGTCTGCGCAATCTAGAGATCAAAAACCTCTGATAAAAAATTAGTTACTGAATTGAAACGTGCTGAAACTGTAAAATACACACCAGATTTCAAAGATTTAGTATGAAAACTGTGCAAAATATCTCAAAAATTTTGATATTATTACATCTTAAAATTATATTTTTAATATATTGGGTTAGATAAAATATATTATTAAATTTTATTTCATCTGTTTCTTTTTACTTTTTATAATCTAGCCATTAGAAAATTTTAAGTTATACATCTGACTCCTTTTATTTCTATTGGGTAACACATTTCTAGATGGATAATGCTCAGTTCTTGGTTCTACATTTTGGGCAAACCACTGACATACTGAAGAACATACTGCATGTGAAAGGCAGGGACAACTTCACAGAGGAGGCTTTACACTGCAACCCAGAGGACACAGCCCTGCATCTGCTCCTTCTAAAAAAAAATAGCTATTCTAGAAAAGGAAGAACTAAAAATATCCATTACATGTTGACTAACTGAAGGAATTTAGAAATTTTATGCTTGAAAGATTCTTAGGCTTATAAAATCACTGTTTTATTATCTTTAAATATGTAAAAGGCTGTTAAATGAAAAGAATTAGATTTATGCTCTGTCACACCAGAAAGCAAACTAGATTACTAGGTAGAAGTCATAGGAAGAAGATCCTAACAGAGCTCTTTCAAAAAATATTGAGTGGCATTGTGAGGAGTGAGCGCCCAATCCCTGGAAAAGTTAAAGGTATAAATAGTCTGTGCATTGAGTTGGAAGTGGAGCTAGTAGTGGAACTTTATGGAACCATCCAAATTAAGGATGCTGAAATCTTGTGATTTCTTTCCAATGGGTATATATTCCTGTGCCCAAGGACTAATGGATTAATATGAGGCAATATTTCCCAAAATGTATTATTAAGTACACTAATTCTAAGAAAAATTAAAGTGTAACATAAGCAATTATTTCCTAGTCAAATAAGTTTGAGAAATACTAGGTAACACAAAGTTAAACATTTTTGAAAACACTTAATTGCAGGACTTATCAGAACCTTTAACATTTTAATGCACATGATAACTCTCCAAAATAGGAATAGAGTAGTCAGGGTTTTCAAAATTTATTTGGTCATGAGCCACTATTTTCACAAAGAATCTCCTGAGGTTAGTGATTGGAAGAACTTTTTTTGAAAATGCTAATCAAATTATGCATTAATTAAATATGGTGTTTACATTGTAGAACATGAATTCTTGACTTATTTCACTCGTTTAATCATCTATTTCTCACTCACCAAACATTTACCAAGCATATGTTATGTTCCAGGAATATACTAAAATTTCAAAGATGTTTGCTTTCGATGTAATCACAGTCTGGTGGAGGAGGCAGACTTATAAAAAGACAGCAGTAGAGTATGGTAAGTGCTATAAGAGAGGTGAATGAGAGGCAAGTGGAGCTTCAGGGGGGCAGATAGTCACACTGCATGTGAAAGACAGTGACAACTTCAGAGGAGGCTTTACACTCCAACCCAGAGGATACAGCCCTGCATCTGCTCCTTCTAAACACAACTCTTTCACTTGCTCTGTCATCTATCCATGCCTTTTAAAACTTTACCCACACATCTAGGCTCTTCTCCATTTCGTATCCTTCCTAGAGCTTTTTCTATATCCCCAACTATACATGATCTCTCCAGTGTACTTTGTGCCAATTTTTTACCAACTACATCTCATACACAGTGTCTTGCTCTCAGTAGGTAGGCGGTAAACATTTAAGTTGTAAAATAATAAATAAATCAATAACTACATGAATTCACTGGGAAAAAGGAGGGCTACAGAACAACAAAGTCTAAAGTAATGTAACGACTGCCATAATAAATGTTTGTCTCATGAACAAACTGTCTACTCCATACTACTCAGCTATCATCACCAAACTTCCATTGGTTAACTTGGAAAAATGTTTGACTTGGACGTGACATAGTCCATTTATTTCATACATAGAGAAATGGCCATATTTTAAAAATAGATAATAGTGTGGGGAAGAAGATAAACTAAATATGGTATTTTGTGGTTGTTATTACATTGCCTTTCAAATTGTTAAAGTAACTGAGAACCATTTTAAAATCTAAAAACCTATTTGCTACCAAGTAAAGTAGAAATATGGGAATTGTTCAGTTAAATATATGTCAACAGAGTCCCACCAGATGATTCAGACTATCCAATGATAATTATTTAGGAGTGGTTAAGGGCCCAAGCTTTAGAGTCAGACAAATGAAGATTTGAATCTTGATTCTGCATATTTAGCTGTGAAACCATGAAAAATTAGTTAACTTTTCTAAACCTCTATTTCCTCAAATGCTGCAAGGGAATAACAATCCTTATATGTTAAGTTTGCTGTAAGGATAAATGAGAATATTTATAAACTGGCACATGGAGTGTTTTAGGAAAATAGTAACTATTATTATTGCTAGCTAGGGTGGGTGATTGCTGGAATAGCACGGTCTCACTTTGCTTTGCTTTATGTAGACAAAGCTTTCTGTGTAAGAAAGGCAGCTCTGAAGGAGCTAAAGGTGGAAACAGCAGAGAAAGAAGGAAGAGAACTTGGAAGGAAGGTACCAGGTATGTGTGGCATCATGCTTAAAACATGAGTCCTATCCTGACTTCTGTTAATTTTATGATTGACTTGGGGTAAGTTACTAAAAGTCTTAGCATCAATTTCCATATCAATAAAATAAGGTAGATCTTGTTGACAGGAGCAAATAAAAGAATTTGTCTAAAGGTCTTAGCACAAAGCTGGGCACGTGGTGGACACTCTATAAGTGTTACTTGCTCTCATTGTTAATGGAAGATCTGAGGAGCAGGACAGTTGCAGCAAAAAAAGGTCTAGATTTAGGAAAGGAAAAGGAAATTGTTCCCATGGATCACATATCTTTTCACATCTTCCTTTACAAATCACAAATGAAAATCATTCTGGCTCACAGTATAGACTCTTTCAAAATGCAATAGAATATTGTGATGCCATTCAATGCCCTGGAGTCCAGGCCAGCCACGTGGGAGTGAGAGAATAAGGTGGAGGAAAGGTGCTCTTTGGGTTTTACAAAGAATCACTGGAGGCTTTATCCTCTTCTGCTGGGGATAAAAATCCCTTGCAGCCACATATCCCAAAGATTCTAGTATTTTCTGAGACTCCACTGTGTCTTTATATTTTAATACCCTGACATCTGGAATCCTAAAAGTCTAATGTTTAACCATAAATATCTGCTGAGATTAAAGAGCTATACACCAAGTTTCAATCTTTGGGGCCTATAATTGCTTGGGAAAAGAGAATGGCATTTCCCCCTCTAGCTAGAAGAAAAAGACCTCTACAAGCATAGATATTGGCAGACAAATTTTCTAACAACCATTTCCTTTCTCCATTCTGTCCTCTCATTTTCTCCCTCCCTCTCCACTCTCCCATTTTATAATACTATCTTGCTGTCATTCCCAGGACAAATGGGGAGAAAGAGAAGCTGAAAGAGCTTAAAGAAGCGATACATTTCAAGATCTAGCAACAAAGAATTGGGAAAATGCTAGCCATGCTATGTTTGTTAAGCGGCTGAGCATACGTCTCCACATTACTTGACTGTCCCATTATTCAGTTAGAAATCACTTCATCACTCTGTGGGCTCACAGTCAAATGCCAGCTTTATTTTCTTTTTTTATCAACCTAATCTTTTATTTTTGATTTGACGCACAACTCTTTGAAGGTCTCCACAATGGTTTATAACTTTCTTTCTTAAGAAGTGTCCAAGAAGTACCACAATTTGAAAAATGTTTCTTACCTTTTTATGGTAAAGAACGGGCAACTTTTACCTGTCCTGAGGGTGGATTGAGTCATAAGCCTGGTCAGACCACAAGACTTTACTGGAAATAATGTCAAGCAAAGTGTGGGAAAAGCTTATCATGAGTTCAGCTTTATAATATAATGATTTAATGCAGAATTTTAAAAATAAACTTAGTATTGAAGCCATTTTTATCCAGTGACGTATTATGAAAGTGATATTTCAAGGTCATTCAACTCATTCCAATGCTAGGAAAAATGATTAAAAAATAAGGCTTAACATATTCTTATTATCCAAAGACTTAAATTAGCTTGTAAAATATCCCTGTATCTCTTTAGTTGACATTCTTTTTCCATTTCAGAAATATATCCAGTGTGTAGCTAAGCAAGTTATGTTTATAACTTTTGGTATTTTGATACAGAGAGCCAAGTTTTGATTATTCATGAGCAATCCAAATTGGCCACTTTTTAAATTAAAAATGTTAATCGTCTTCTTAACATCTTGATTATTTACTTCAAAGGGAACATATAAATCAGTAGCAGTGATTCTCAAACCTAGCACTGCCCAATCACTTGGGAAGGTTTATTTTTCATGTATTTTTTTAAAAAAAAACAAAAATTCCTGGGCTTCACACAAACCTATTGGATCGAAACTGCCCCAGATGTTAAAGGAATTTTTGATGTCCCAGATGATTATGGTGACAAATCAGCTTTGGGAACCGCTGTCCTAAATATATCAAATTCACCTCCTAAACTGAAGGAAGATGGGCAGGAGAAAGTGCATTTTGGTGTCAGGTATGTCTGGCAGTTAACACCATGGGCAAGATACCAATTGCATTTCACATACTAAAGGGAAAATCAATGCCTTCCTTAGAGCTCTATTATGACAATTTAAAAATAATACTTTTAAAAAATAGTTATTTCGTCTATTCCTTACAGTAATTTTGTGAGACTTCATAATTGTCATTAAAGAGATTCAGACCTCTTCCCTTCTTCTCTCTCTCCTCAGATGGAAATCCATGTCTCCGACCTTCACAGCTTCTTTGCTGTGGGGCTTGTGCATCCGACCACCTGTTCCACATCTCCACTGACAGCCAGGTCTGGGGCAGCCTGGATTCCACTTGCAAATCTGCTCTGCCTCCACTTGCAGCTATTTCTTAAAATTGGCAAAAAACATTCTTCAGTTGCTAAGGCCAAAAAACTTAAATATCAACCGTTATTCTTTTCTTGCCTTCACCCTCCAAATCCAACCTCTAAAGTCCTGTAGACTCCTCCGTGAAAATATATCCCAACTCCATACAATTTTTAGCATCTCCACTGCAACAAATAGAAACTAAGTTGGTGCTTTTCAAACTATTCATGGCAAACAAGTAGGAGTTTGTTTCTGTTTTCTGATTGTTTTAAATTTTCAAGCCCATGGAAGAGAAACACTTTTAAAAATACAATAGAAATTATTAGACAAAGTACACATACAAAATATAAGCCCCAACTTCTATTTATTAGATCCAACAGGCATGCAATTATCCTGTCAAATTGCCATGTTTCTAAATACTAATTCTTGGTCGTGATCTCATTGTAGATGGTAACACAGAGTTTTGTGGGCCAGCATATCGTGGAGCAGCACACCTCTCAGCCCCATTCTCTCCACCGGGAAGGCTTCCTAACTGCACTGCCTGCTTCCAGTCTTATTCCCACCCAGCAGCAAGTATGATCGGTTCAGAGAGGGAATCAAAACTGATCACCTCCTTTCTTAAAATCCGCCAACCCCATCTTATTGAATATGAATAAAATCTAAACCCCTTACCCTGACCATTAAGATAGCTGGCTCCTGTCTGCCTCCAACTACTCCACCTCTCATTAACTACACACCAGTCACACTGGCCTTTTTTCCACCCTTCAGACATGCAGAGCCATTCTCACCTCAGCCTCTGCCCCCGCTGGTCCTTCTGCCCGAAAAGCTCCTCTCCCTGCTCAGAGCCTTGACTCCAAACTAGGACCTCATTCAGGTCCCACTTCAAATGTAACTCTATGTCAAATTGCAATGCCCCCACACATGCGTGTGCACACATACCAAGCTAACTCTCTAGCCCCAAACCCTCTTTTATTTTCTTCATATCTGTTATCACTATTGGAATATTTTCATTTATTTATGTATGCATCTCTCTACTGGAATACAAGCTCAGTGAAAGCAGGATCTTTGTCTTGCTCCCCTCTATACTTTCCACACTTAGAAAGGTACTGCTGAATGAACGAAAATGCCAACTCCAGTAATTCAGCACAGAAGAGGTGCTCAAGTAATGTGAGCTTCCATTTTACTGCCGTTCTATTTTCTTTCTTCTATCTCAGCTGCTGTAAAATGCCACTGAAACTAAAGCTCTAACTTCTTTCAAAACTCCCCCAACAACAACAGTTGTTCACACTTATGAACCAGTCTGAGAGGTGAGTTCATCCATTTTTGGTTTGGAGCAGACAGGAAATGAGTAAGAAGTCATGGAGAGCTCTGGTAACTTTCTAGTCCTGCCTAAAAGAGATATTCATTACAAAACTTAATTTTTCTAAATGACTTTGAACTTTCAGATCATCAGATGCATTCATAATCAAAAGAAATCCATTCCAGAATGACATGTAAATGGTTGCTAGAGCATCTCCTGCTTGGGATTAGCTGCCTCACACTCTATTGCCGTGCATTTTTCAAAGTTGGCTGCAAATGCAAACTTACAGATAAGTACAAAACAAAATTACCAGTTCACTTTTTCCCCTGGCTACACACCCTGCATTGCACAGATAGCGCATAACCCACTGGCACTGTGTTCCTCACAGGTGATCCACATGGATGGGTTTTGCTCCTGATGTCAGAATATGTGACAGTATGCTAGGTCCCATGGATATCTAAGTGGGAGGTTTTTGTGTGTGAACTTATATGCGCAAATGAAAGTCTGTTTATTTTCTAATTAAAAATAAACATCAAAGCCCATGGACTCCAAACTGTGTAGACAGGCTTGATAATGAAAAAAGAGCATAAAGTTGTGTCAAACACGATGGCGTTTGGGGTAAATATGAGCTGTGGCTCCTGTGGTGTCCATTTTCATTTTCATTGAACAGATTTCTCTGTTTTACAGAAATGTATAGATTCAGTGCTTGAAGAAGGAATATCCCAAACCCATATTAACTCTCTTGAGATTCAAGTTGCACTTTTCCCATCTACCAGATTATGGACAGGAATTGGAAAGTTAGTAGAAGAGAATGATTTTTTTAAAGGGTGTACTTGAGTAGTAAATGGGGAATCTACTCATATTTTGGAAGTCAAAGGAAAACACTGCCTTCCTGTCAGCACCCAGAAAGCACCATTTACTATGTTCTCTCTCCTTCATTGCAAAGAGGATGCAGATTGTATTTTTAGTGCAGTAAACAGCAGATTCCACTGCAGGAATCCTTGCAGTTGGTACCTATAGCAACCTCATTTAAAATGTTATAAAGCTTTAAAACATCAGGAGCTTAAGGCAGTCGGTCATATACACACTCAGCAACACACACACACACGTCTGTCCATACACTGATAGTAAATGGTGTATAATAAATAATACAACTGCTGGAGCTTTACCATTGAGTCATGTTTCACAATCAAGGTAAAGAGCTGAGAAAAATAAAAGCACTAGTGTGAAAACCAACAGCCAGAGTATATGTGTGCCTAGACAGCATATTACTCCACAGGGTATGCCACCACTCGAGTTCAGCCAAAGAATATTCTTATTTAAACATTGAGCATTCGATGGGCATTTTAGAGTTTCTATTTATAAAAGATGCTGCCAGTGCCACGCCCACATGCTTTTGGCATTCACCTTGCACATCAAAGGCAAAGGTGTGCACAAACCTGCATAGGCAAAGTGTTGGGGACGATTAAGGTAGCATGTATAAAATCCACCCTCAGCGATGCCGGAGATATGCAACATGACCGCTAGGGCTGATGCAATAGCGGCTTAAGTTGCCCTCAGCCTTCTATGGAAGTGATAGCCGTTCGCGCCTAAGATTTGCGCCTAGAGTGCTAGCTTTACTACCTGCCTTCTACCCCAGCAACAGTAGCCACCAATCCTGTGCTAGCCTTACATCTGCCATCCGCCCTAGCAACAGCAGCAGCCAATCCTAGACTGCCACCCGCCTTTGCAGCCACCAATCCTAGGCCGCCACCCGTTCATACTAGCCACTCCCTCTACCTTAGGGTATATATACCCTGCCTCTTCAGTAAAGTTTTGCAGCTTGATCAGAAACCTGTCTTGCTGTCGTTCCTCGCGTCTCTTGTCCCATACCATTCCTCCCTCACAGGATTTGGAGCTTCCGTTGAACGTCCCGCCGGCCGGGACAGCAAAGGAACTGCGTGCAGCTGCCACTCCCTGCTGAGAAGAGTTTTACCTGGTTGAGAGCACAAGTTGCCCATGACCAGGGAAAGCCAAAGGGCTGGAGGGTTAATGTCCCCAGAAGCAGCCCTCAGCTAATAATGGGTGGGGATTTGAAGTATAAATAGATTAACTTCCTCACTGCTTGGTTGCAATAATGCCCCCATGGTCTCTTGGAGCTCCCCATCAGATTTGCGCTCCAGCTGCCCGCAGCGGTAGCTGGCTGGAAAACACACCATTACGACTTCCTTCCCTTCCTTGCCTCACTTCCCCTCTTCCCTACTTGTGTTTCCTGGAACTGTAATCCATTACCCCACAAAATCCACCTGTACTTTGAACTTTGTACTGGGGTTTGTTTCTGGGGCAACCCAAACTAAGACATTATCTTCAGGCTTATTCTTTTTTATTAGAATGAAATGTAGATACCCTGGAACACATATCCCTTGTTACTGATTCCAAGGAAATGTGATCCTCACCACAAACCACAAGTTCAGAAAAGCCCTGCAATTATTCACGTACTTGTTTTATAGTATGAGGATGTTTTGCCATAGCACAAAGTCCTATAACAGTGGGATAATTCTTAAAACCAATTGAAAAATGGAGTTTAGAAACAATTTGGATAGATCTATTAATAAGTAGGAGAGTGGCTGCTTTTTATTTCTTCTCTTACTACTTTCCCAATACTTTCTCATTAATATATGTGCCCCCAAATTTCATTCCTTGTGCAAGAATATATTTTCTACTTAAACCCAAAAGACATAATCAAAATATAAAAATGGGTATTTATTCAGCATGTTCCATCTTCTCAGCAGGACTTAAAAAAATTACTAGAGAAGTTGTGGGGTTACTGAACAATCATGTATAAAATAAAGGATTCCCATACACCTTGCATTGGTGTGGAACACTGTTACAATTCATGATGGCACCTTTTTATAATTGTACTTTTTTTTAACAGCAGTTACCTTTGTTACAATTGTGAAAGATTATTAAAATAGTACTATTAACTATCATTCATAGTTTACATTAGGAGTACTTTTTCTTATATACCACCCTATTATTAGTACCTTGTATTAGTGTCGTACACTTGTTATAATTCATGAAAGAATATTCTTATACATGTACTATTAACTATAACCCATGGTCTACTACAGCGTTCATTGTGTTATACAGTGTTTTATCTTTTAATGTTTATACAAGTTACATATGTCACCCAAAGTTTCCCCTTTTAACCACATTCACCTCTATAATTCAGTGCTTTTAATTATACTCACAATAATGTACTACCATCACCACCATCCATTTCCAAATCTTTACAATCAACTAAATAGAAATTCTGTACAAATTAAGCATTAATTCCCATTCACTAAACCCACTCTACCCCTGGTAACCTGTATTCTAAAAATCTCTGAGTTTGCTTATTTTAATTAGTTCATATCAGTGAGATCATACAATATTTGTCCTTTCACTCTGTACCATGTCCTCATCCATGTTGTCACATGCATCAGGACTTCACTTTTTTATGGCTGAATAATATTCCACTGTATATTTATACCAAATTGTTTATCCATTCATAGGCTGATGGACACTTGGGTTGTTTCCATTTTCTGGTAATTGTGAATTATGCTGCTGTGAACAACAGCGTGAAAATATCTGCTCACGTCCCTGCTTTCAATTATTCTGGGTATATATTTGGTAGCAGGATTTCTAGGTGATATGATAATTCTATAATTAGCTTCCTGAGGAACCACAGTGACTGCACCATTTTCCATTACCACCAGCAATGAATCAATGTTCCTATTTCTCCATATCCTCTCAAATACTTGTAGTTTTCCGGGTTTTTTAGTAGCAGCCATTTTAGTGAATGTGAAACAGCATCTTATTGTGGTTTTGATTTGCATTTCCCTAATAGCTAGTGATGTGGAGTATCTTTTCATTTGCTTTTTTGTCATTTGCATATCATTTTTGGAGAAAAGTCAAAGGCTTTTGCCCATTTTTTAGTTGGGTTGTTTGTCTTTTTATTGTTAAGTGGTAGGATTTCTTTATATATTCTCGACATTAAACCTTTATTGGATATGTGGTTTCCAAATATTTTTTCCCACTGAGTAGGTTGTATTTTCAGATTCATGACAAAGTCCTTTGAGGCACAAAAGTTTTTAATTTTGAGGAGGACCCATTCGTCTATTTTTTCTTTAGTTGGTTGTGCTTTGGGTGTTGTCTAAGAAACCACTGACTAACACAAGATGTTGAATATTCTTCCCTACAGTCTACATTTTCTTCTTGGACTTTTATAGTCTTGGTTCTTATATTTAAGTCTTTGACCCATTTTTAGTTAATCTTTATATATGGTGTAAGAGTGAGATAGAGGTCCTCTTTCATTCTTTTGCTTATGGATATCCAATTCTCATAGCACCATTTGTTGAAGAAGCTATTTTTTCCCAATTGAGTGAATTGGCAGCCTTGCCAAAAATCAATTGGCCAGTGTTTCACCCCTCTTGTCTTTGCAAGAGTGCCCACATGTTCTCCCCCATACATTCTTAATAAATTTTCTGCCTGTTGACTCTATGCTGTGCTGTACCCTTGAATTCTTTCTCACAGCATGGCCTAGAACCTAGGAAGCTGAATCCAGCACAAAGCATAAAGACAAGCCTCAAAATAATTCATCTGATCCATAAGCAATTTAACTGCCACTAGAACAAATTCAATACTCTTGAAAACTCAACAAAACCAAATTCAGACACTCAACAACTTAACACTAACAACATCCAGTATTCAATAAATATTAGACATGTGAAGAAGAAGGGAAATGTAACCAGAAGAAAAAGTCCAGAGAAAGAGACCTGGAAATGACAGAAATGATGGAAATAACAGACAAGATCTTTAAATCAGTTATTAGGAACATGCTCAAAAATCTAAGGGAAAACATGAACATAATGAGGAGAAAATGGAGGCTAAAGAAAGAAACAAATGAAACTTTAAGAGATGAAAAAGACATCTGACATGAAAAATTCAGTAAAACACTGCAGAAGAAAAATCAATAAACTTGAAGACAGGGAATAGAAACTACCCAAACTAAAGGAATGAGAAACAAAAAAGAATGAAAAATAGAAAATGGTGGGGGGTGGGGGGTGGGGTAGAGAACATATCTTTTTTGACCTTTTGGGGTATTATCAAAAGTGTTCTAATACATATAAAGAAAGGAAGGGGAGAGATGAGGGTGGGGGGAGTGAAGGATGACAAAATAGCTACAAAATTTTCCAAATTTCCTGGAACAATAAACCTATAGAACGAAGAAGCAAAAAAAAAAAAAAAAAAAAAAAAAAAAAAAAAAAATTAATTGACCATAGATACAAGACTCTGTTTCTGAATTCTCAAGTCAATTCCATTGGTCAATATATTTATCCTTATGCCAGTACCATACTGTTTGACTCTGTAGTTTTGTAACATGAATTAAAGTCGGGAAGTGTGAATCCTTCAACTTTATTCTTCTTTTTCCAGATGTTTTTGGCTATTCGAAGCCCCTTACCCTTCCAAATAAATTTGATAATTGGCTTTTTCATTTCTGAAACATAGGCTGTTGGAATTTTGATTGCGATTGCATTGAATCCTAAATCATTTTAGGTAGAACTAACAACTTAGAAATATTTAGTCTTCCAATCCGTGAACATGGAATGCTCTTTCATTTATTTAGGTCTTTTTAAAATTTCTTTTTAGCAGTGTTTTGTAGTTTTCTGTGTCCATGTCCTTCACATTCTTGGTTAAATTTAATTGCTTCTGTAAATGGAATTTTTTGTTTTCCTCTTCAGATTGTTCATTACTATTTTATAGAAATACAACAGATTTTTGCATGTTGATCTTGTACCCTTCTGCTTTACTGAATTTGTTTATTAGCTCTAGCAGCTTTGTTGTAGATTTTTGGGAGTTTCTATGTATAGGATCATGCTATCTGTAAATAGGGAAGATTTTACTTCTTCTTTTCTAATTTGGATGCCTTTTATTTCTTTTTCTTACCTAACTGCTTTGGCTAGAACTTCCAGTACAATGTTGAATGACAATGGTGACAGTGGGCATCTTTGTCTTGTTCCAGATCTTAAAGGGAAAGCATTCAGTCTTTCACCATTGAGTATAGTGCTGGTTTGAAGTTGTTATGTACCCCAGAAAAGGCCATATGACCTTTTAATCCATTCCTGTGGGTGCAGACCAATTGCGAATGGGACCTTTTGGTTAGGTTGTTTCAATTGAGATGTGACCCACCTAATTCAAGGGGGATCTTAGTCCTTTACTGGAGTCCTTTTGTGAGAGGCTAAAGGCAGAAAAAGCCAAGAGACAGTGCAGAGAGAAACAACCAGAGAAATTTGGAGAGCTTGGCAAAAAAGTCCTTGAAGACCTGAGAAAGAAAACCCATGGAGATGCAAAGAGAGGACCCACAGAAGCTCAGAGAGGGCCTGTGGCAATGAAAGAGCTTCAGAGCCGAAGGCAATGAAACCTTGGAGTGAAGGACCAGCAGATGCGGGCCATATGCCTTGCTATCTGACTGAGGAACCCCAGATGCCAGTGGCCTTTCTTCAGAGATGGTAACTTCTTTTTGATGCCTTAATTGGGATATTTTCATGGGCTAAGAACTATAAATTGTAAGTTAATAAATCCCCATTGTAAAAGCCAATCCATTTCTGGTATACTGCATTCCAGCAGCTTTAGCAAACCAAAACAAGTATGATGTTAGCTGTAGGTTTTTCATATATGCCCTTTGTCATATTGAGAAAGTGTCCTTCTATTCTTGATATGTCTTGATATTTTTATCAAGAAAAGAGGCTGGATTTTGTCAAATGCCTTTCCTGCATCAGTGGAGAAGATCATGTGTTTTCTCCTTTGTTTTGTTAATATGGTGTATTACATTAATTGATTTTCTTATGTTGAACTACCCTTGTATACCTGGGATAAAACCCACGTGATCATGGTGTATAATTCTTTTAATGTACTGTTGGGTTCAATTTGCAAGTACTTTTTAGAGGATTTCTGCATCTATGTTCACAAGAGAAATTGGTCTGTAGTTTTCTTTTGTTGCAGTATCTTTATCTGGCTCTGGTACTAGGGTAATGTTGGCCTTACAGAATGAGTCAAGTAGTGTTTCCTCCTCTTCAATATTTTAGAAGAGTTTGAGCAGGATCAGTATTAATTCTTCTTGGAATAATTTGTAGATTCACCCATGGAGCCATCTGGTCCTGGGACTTTCTTTGTTGGTAGGTTATGGATGACTGATCCTATCTACTTACTAGTAATTGGTCTGTTGAGGTCTTCTGTTTCTTCTAGAGTCAGTGTAACTGTTTATGGGTTTTTAGGAATTTGTCTATTTGATCTAGGATTTTTAATTTGTTGGCATACACTTATTCATAGTATTCTCTTCTATCTAATTTTCTTTGTCAGTCAGTCTAGCTAAAGGCTTGTCAATTTTATTGATCATTTCAAAGAACCAACTTTTGGTTTTGTTAACGCTCTCTATTGTTTTTTTATTCTCAATTTCATTTATTTCTGCTCTAATCTTTGTCATTTCTTTCCTTCTGCTTGCTCTGGAATTATTTTGCTCTTGCTTTTCTAGTTCCTCCAGCTGTGCAGTTAGGTCTTTGATTTAGCTTTCTTCTTTTTTAATGTAAGAGTTTAGGGCAACAAATTTCCTTCTCAGCACTTCCTTTGCTTCATCCCATAAGTTTTGATAAGTTGTGTTCCCATTTTCATTCATCTCAAAATATTTCCTGATTTCTCTTGCAATTTCTATTTTGGCCTACTGATTGCTTAAGAGTGTGTTATTTAACTTATATATATTTGTAGATTTTCCAGTTCTCTGCCTGTTACTGATTTCCAGCTTCATTCCATTACAGAGAAGATGCTTGGTATAATTTCAATCTTTTTAATTTATTGAGATTTGTTTTTTGACCCAATATGTGGCCTATCCTGGAGAATGATCCATGTGCACTTGAGAAGAATATAGTCCTTGCTGTACTGGGGTGCAATTTTCTGTATATGTATATTATGTCTAGTTTCATTAATCATATTATTCAAGTTCACTCTTTCCTTAGTGATCTTCTGTCTAGATGTTCTGTCTATGATGAGAGTGGTGTATTCAAGTCTCCAACTATTGTTGTAGAGGTGTCTTACTTCTCCCCTCAGTTTTGCCAGTTTTTGCCTCATGTATTTTGGGGACCATGCTTTGTTACATAAATATTTATGATAGTTATCTCTTCTTGGTGGATTGCCCCTTTTATTAATATATAGAGTCCTTCTTTGTCTCTTTTAATAGCTTTTGACTTAAAGTCTATTTTTCTGATATTTGTATAGCTGCCCCAGATCTTTTTTGGTTACTATTTGCATGGAATATATTTTTCCATCCTTTCACTTTCAAGCTATTTGTGACTTTGAGTCTAAGGTGAGTCTCTCATAAACAACGTATAGTTAGATCAGACTTTTTTAATCCATTCTGCCAATCTGTGTATTTTCATTGGGGAGTGTAATCCATTAAAATTCAGCGTTATACTGTAAAGGCAGTACTTATTTCAGCTATTTTGTCTTTTGATTTTTACGTGCTTTACTCCCCCCCCCCCGCCTTGGTCTCTCTTCCTTTATTGCAACCTCTTTTTCTGCATAGCTGAACTTTTTTGATATATCTAACCAATCCTTTTCTCATTTCTATTTCTGTATATTTTTTAAATACTTTCTTTATAGTCACCCTGGGGTTTATACTGTACAATCTGTATCTATAACCTACTAATTTGAAAAGATACCAACTTAGCTTCAGTAGCTTACAGTTCTCTGCTCCCATAACCCTCTGTTCCCCCTCTTTATGTTGCTTTTGTCCCACTTTACTACTTTATATTTTGCATGTTCATTATCAGTAATCTGACTCTAACAGGAATCAAAGAGTAGAATTGCTTATTGGGGTATGATACTATTGAGTTTTGCATTTACCATTTTAGTTACCCTTACATTTCTTCACATGACTCCAAGTCACTCTCTCTGTCTTTTCCTTTCAACCTGCAGAACTCCCTTTAATAATTCTTGCAGGGCAGGTCTTTTGTTGATAAACTCTATCAATTTCTATTTATCTGTGAATATTTTAAACTCTTCTTCATTTTTGAAGGACAGTTTTGCCAGGTAAAGAGTTTGGGGCTGGCAATTTTTCCTCTTTCAGTACTTCTAAATATATCATAGCATTGCTCCCTCGCCCTCATGGCTTCTGATGAGAAATCAGGACTCGGTATTATTGAGGATCCCTGGTATGTGGTGAATCACTTCTCTCTTGCTGCTTTCAGAACTCCCTCTTTATCTTTGGCATTTGACATTCTGATTAGTATGTGTCTTGGAGGTGGTCTATTAGGGTTTATTCTGTTTGGAGTACATTGAGCTTCTTGGGTGTATATGTATGTATGTATGTATGTAGGTATGTATGTATGTATGTATGTATGTATGTATGTATGTATGTATGTGTGTGTGTGTGTGTGTGTGTATACGTCTTTCATAAGAATTGGGAAATTTTCAGCCATTATTTTTCAAATATTCTTTCTGTTCCTTTTCTCTTCCTGGACACCCATGACACATATGTTTGTGTACTTTGTGCTCTCACTCAAATCCCTGACACTGCTCAGTTTTTTATGTTATTTCTCTGATATTCTGACTATGATTTTGATTGTCCTGTCTTCTAGTCCACTGATTCTTTCTTCTACCTGTTAAAATCTGCTGTTGTATGCCTCTAGTGTATTTTTAATCTCTACTATTTTGCCTTTTGTCCCATTAATTTCAGTTATGTTCCTTTTTATATTTTCAAATTCTTTTTGATCACATATTGTCTTCTTAATATCCTTTATCTCTTATGCATATTTTCCTTCATCTCCTTGAACTGATTTAGGAGATTTGTTTGAAATTTTTGATTAGCTGTTCCAAATTCTGTGTCTCCTTTGAGGTTTTAGTTTGTTCTCCTGACTGAACCATATCTTCCATTTTCTTAGTGTGGCTTGTCATTCTGATTATTTTGATGAGGTAACTCTGAATGTCAGTGTTTCCCTCTTGTCTAGTTCTTTATTGTTGATTGGCTTTGTGCTAATGCTCTTCTTTGACACTTGGTCCAACTTATTCTGTACCTTTAGAATAGCCTGAGTTTAACTGATCAGATTTCCTCAGCTCCTTTTCATCTGATTCTTGCCCTGGATATGTGGTAAAATTTTTAAGATTGCACTTTTTGTGTAATTGTTTCACCTGCAGGTAAAAGCTTCCTTTCTTCTGTTTTTTCTCTGGGCATCTTCATCTGTTCTGCTTTCTTTTGTGCATAATTTTCTCCCCAGGTTCTATGATTTGTTTAAATTCGCTCCCTCACTTGGTGCCCCATTTTCTTTATACTTTTCAGCTCTCGGACTTTCTTCTCTTAGAGCAGCTCCATTTAAAGCCTACCTTTTTATTTTTTCTCTGTGAGGCTTCTTTTCTGCCTCTGATTTCTTTTCCCTTAGAGTATCCTAATGGAAAAGAAACCAGAGGCAGAAAAGGCCAGATGGTCAATTCAGAAAGTTGGGTCTCTTCAGAAAAGTCCATTTTGTATTTATAAAATGTAGTCCAGTTGCCAGTAACTGGATTGAGTGAGTGCACCACTTGGCAGTCACCATGATCTCCCCTCTTCCCCACAGGGACCCTTTTGTATACAGTGCTCCTCAGTGGCTTGTGTTCCCCCTGGGTCTCTGTTGACTTGGGTCCTTGTGTCTGGATATGTGTGAAGTTCTACCTCAATGCTGTAAATGGCTTTATAGTCTGTGTCCCACTGCCTCCAAGCAACTTCCAAGCTGTGCTGGACCAAGTGAAGGGGAGGGAAGAGGATGGTGGGTTGGAATGGAAGTTTCCTGCCTGATGTTTTTCTTTTGTAGATCCAACATTTGTGGAGTCCTTATTCAGTCTCTACTATCCTCCAGAGTTCTAATCAAGTGGATTTGTCCTTTTATTCACTGAATTTCAGGAGAGATTTCTTCAGATGTCTTACATCCTCAGCAATACTTTTTTTTTTAATAATTTTATTGAGATTGATTCACATACCATGCAGTCATACAAAGCACAGAGTTGTTCTTAATACCATTACATAGTTGTGCATTCATCACCAAAATTAATTTTTGAACATCTTCATTACCACACACACAAAAATAATAAGAATAAATATTAAAGTGAAAAAGAAAAATTAAAGTAGGAAAGACCATTAGGTGCCTTTTTTTGCCCCCATTTTTCTACTCATCCATCCATACACTGGACAAAGAGGAGTGTGGTCCACATGGCTTTCCCAATCACATTGTCACCCCTCATAAGCTACATTTTTATACCATCGTCTTCAAGATTCAAGAGTTCTGGGTTGCAGTTTGATGGTTTCAGGTACTTACTGCTAGCTATTCCAATTCATTAGAACCTAAAAAGGGTTGTCTATATTGTGTGTAAGAGTGCCCACCAGAGTGGCCTTTTGGCTCCTTTTGGAATCTCTGTGCCACTGAAACTTATTTCATTTCATTTCACATTCCCCTTTTGGTCAAGAAGATGTTCTCATCCCATGATGTCAGGTCTAGATTCCTCCCTGGGAGTCATATTCCACATTTCCAGGGAGATTTACACCCCTGGGTGTCAGATCCCACTTAGGGGGGAGAGCAGTGATTTCACCTGCCAAGTTGGCTTAGCTAGAGAGAGAGGGCCACATTTGAACAATGAAGAGGCATTCGGGAGGAGACTCTTAGGCACAATTATAGGCAGGCCTAGCCTCTCCTTTGCAGCAACAGTCTTCCCAAGGGCAAGTCCCATGGTAGAGGGCTTGCCCATCAAATCACCAGTCCCCAATGTCATGAGCACATCAGCAACCACCAAGGGGGGGAAGCCCAACACCTCTGCATTCTCCCCCAGCTCCTCAGGAGTGCTCTGCATATTTTTTTCATTGTTTTTGTTTTTGATTTTTTTTAATTAACTATTTTTTAAATTAACTATTAACTATATCAAAAAATAAAAAAGTACAAAAAAATTTCAAACAAACAATAACAAGGGAGTAAGCAAAAGACAACTAACCTAAAATAACTACTTTACTTCCAACATGTTGCTACTCTACCCCAAGAAAATAACCTAATATAGTAACATTTCTGTGAACTTGTTCCTACCATACCCACCAGAAATTAACAAACCATAGTCATTCCTGGGCATTCCCAGAACGTTAAATTTACCCATGAAAGCTTATCTGTTATTGGGTTATCATAACCCCTTCATTAATTGTTCTCTATCGTTAGTTCCCCTACACTGTACATTATAAACCATTTATTTTACATTTTTCAATGTTCACATTAGTGGTAGCATATAATATTTCTCTTTTTGTGCATGGCTTATTTCGCTCAGCATTATGTCTTCAAGGTTCATCCATGCTGTCATACGTTTCACAACATTATTCCTTCTTACTGCCACGTAGTATTCCATCATGTGTATATACCTCATTTTATTTATCCACTCATCTGTTGAAGGACACTTGGGTTGTTTCCATCTCTTGGCAATTGTGAATAATGGTGCTATGAACATTGGCATGCAGGTATCTGTTCATGTCACTACTTTCAGATCTTCCAGGTATATACCGAGAACTCAGCACTACTTTTTAAAACCTATACTGTCATTCCCACAGCTTGTTACTCTGTTGCAAATATAAGCCTTCAACATATGCAAAAAATGTTCACACATGAAATTTTGTGGTAATTAAAAGAATTATGTATAGAAACTTTTCTAAATGCCAAGTGATATAAAGTAGTTTGTAGTAATAGTTCAGAAGAAAGAAAGGTGGAAAAGAGTAAAAGGATACTTGGAAATGTCTGTGAGACCAAAAAGTATTACAGATAGATCCTTAAAGCAATGACCTGGAGGCCTCAATTCCTTCTGTATGCCTTTGAATGGTTTGGGACAAAATAACTAATATTCTCCCATCATTAATTCATTCATTTGGTCAGTCAGTCAATAAATATTTATTGAGCACCTACCAATTATATAGCAGTGAGCTGGACAAAATCCCTGCCCTCATCAAGTTTGCATTTGGACAAAGGAAAGAGTACAACAACAAGTAAACAAGTGTAATTATACTTCAGGTAGTGGGGTTCTGAAGGAAAATAATGCAAGGCCATATAGTAAGGCTAGGGAAAAATGGCATCATGATCATTTTACATGTGGTAATCAGAAAAGGCTTCTCTGAGAAGTTATCATTTGAACAGAGGGAACCATATCTGCAAAGAAGTGAGGATAACATATTCTAGGGAGAGGAAATTGCATGTGCAAAGGTACTGAAGTAGGGAGAAGCTTTGCACATTAAAGGAAAAATGAAAAGGCAATGATGAGCAAGTAAAGATAGAGTCACAGGAGATGAGGTTAGAGATGCAAGCAGGAACCAGACACTTCAGGGCTTGTAGGCTTGTGGTTTAGATTTTATTCTGAGTGGGGATGGGAAGCCATGAGAAGGTTAAAAACATCACTCTGGCTATTGTGTGAAGAACAGACTATCAGGTACAGAAGTAGAAGAAAGGAGAGCAGTTAGGAGGCTATTCTCTTGTCAGGTGAGACATGATGACTAGACTTGAGTGGTAGTAGTGGAAGGAATGAGAATTGAGAGATTTTCAGTCAGGAAAATGAATAAATGATTGCTGCTAAGTTTTTACTTAATTGTCCAGGTGAATGGTGGTACCAATTACTGGGGTAGGTTTAGCTAAGCAAGACACAGGTTGTGGATGGGGTCAGAGGTGAAGAATGCCATTTGGGGCATTTTGAGTCTGAGATGCCATTACATTTCCCAGTGGCGTCAGCTGAATATACAAGATCAAAGTTCAGGGCTGAGCCTGAGTGGAGATATAAATTGGAAATCATGAGTATTAGATGATATTTCAACCTCAGATCTGAAGAGCAAGACTAGAGAGAGAAGGAAAGAAGTCTGAGGACACAGCCCTGGGACATTCCTACATTCAGAGCTTAAAAAGGGGAAAGGAGACCAGAAAAGAAGTCTAAGAAGAAACAGCAACTGAGGTAGAGGGCAACCAGGGAAATTCTTTATTTGCAATAGGATTCAGCATGTTATTACTTTTGGAAGTAGAAAAGCAATGATATTTTCAGGTGTCTGGCTATAAACATTTATAACCAAAGAAACTTTGGTTATATAAGCAAGAGGACAAAGGAGTTCCAAACATAGCTCCCTGAGGACAATTAGAAGATGGATAAAAAGGAGGCAAACTGCATGGCATCTACACTATTACCCTCTTCATAGTGAGAACCTTTAAGCCCTAATGAAAGAGAAAGGTAGACTTAGAAGCCTGAGGAGCTGGTTCCATGGCCAACATTGCAAAACTCTCTGCACGAGGAGTGCTGCTTCATGCCCAGGGGCAGAGCTAGTGAGCAGATTGTTCTCCCCACTTGTACATGGAGCTGGGTGTTGGGAATTGGCACCTGTGGCATAGATACAGGAAGTTTCATGAAGGCACAGCAGTGTTGTTGTGAAATCTCTTAATCACTCAACATTTCTGTGTGACAAGAGGGCAGAACTGCAGATTACTACAGACCTACTCTAGAACTCTTTTAGATCTTCTCTAGTGTATTTTCTTTCCCATAGGTAACACAAGTCAAGCTAGTTCCTATACACGCACATTCTCTTTTCAAAAGCATTGCTTTCAGATTCTCCTGACCTGTATTGAAGAAGGATCCAGTCCATTCTCCCTCTGTTTTAGGAAATACAGAGACTGGGGGAGGCAGGCCCAGAGCACTTCCATCCAGATCCTTGAAGAGATATTTGCTTGGACTTTCACAGTCCACTTCAGGGCAGATCACTCCTCCTAGATCTTTTCTGCAAAGATAAATAGAAAGCAATTCTCTCACTCTGTGAAAAGCAGCAAGAAGAAAACATATATTGTTGGTGCTGATCTTGTGAAAAATAAATTCAAAAGGATTTTATTAATAATGTTACATAGATATGAAATAAAGTTCTATATTAAATAAGTTACTTCCTAGTTACTTAGTCAATAAGAAGGGCATTCTTAATCAAATATTCTGAAAATCTGAATATGCAATTGCTAATGTTCTAAGAAACAAGAGAGAATGAAATGCTTCTAACTAATATCTGCTGAACATAATCATTTCTTTATGGTACTTTAGGGCCCTGCAGTATTTTAGGATTATCATTATAAAGACAAATTATATTTGTTCTATATATAAGCAAAGTAAAATTAGATATGCTTATTCAACAATATCTATTGAGAATTTACTACTGTCAGGTGTGGGGAATAAAATAGTGATAAAAATAGATATGGTTCCTTCACTTTAAGAATTTAGAGTCAAGTTGGGTATATAAACAAATAATATGTAATCACAATATTGAATTATAGAGAATTTATTTTCTTTCCCCTGGTCTAATACTTTTAGGTACTTTTAGTAATAATATTAAAAACTTACTGCATGTCAACCATGTGACAGGTGTTAAATAGTACAAAGAATCAGATGTTAATATCATTTAGTTTTATAACTGTTTTAGCCCATAGATAAGATATAATAAAAGGAAAATTAGGCAATAGGAAAAAAATGGCAGAATAACACAAAGTTCATACCTAATCGTGTTTAAGAACCTGAAATGGCTCAGGGATGGGCATCAAAAAGAAAATGGCGTCAGGCAAAATATATGAACTTTTCTAATTAGGGATGATTTCTTTTGATTCTTTTTTTCTAAATAAAGGATTTTTCCCCAATGTTGCAGACAAAAAAAGGTAACTCATTCTCCAGGCTTCTAACTTCCCTACTCCCTTTAATGGCAAAAGAGAATTCCTTATGTAGTTTACGGATCCTTGAATAAAACTCTCTGATCATATGTCCAAGAACAACTGATCTGAGCATCAATATCTGTCTTTAGTTTAGTTTAGTTCAGACTTGCCTGACAGCTGAGACACCTATAAGTCCCTGCACAAGGGCAAAGAAGACCTACTTCTGAAGTCTTTTGCTGAATTTCATTTAGTCAGTCAACACAGTTTTAGTATTTACATATAAAATGTCAAGTATTGTGCTTGGTATTGGGAAACCAGATATAAATAAAACAGTAGAAACATATATTCAGACAGAAAATCCTTACAGTCCATTATAGTTTGTCAGCACTTTGTGTTTTACATATACTGCCTATCTGTACTATATTGTAAGATTTCCTTTAAATAATGGTAAATATTCAGATGAGGGTGACACAAAAATGTTTAACATTCATCAAACTCACCAACATTTAATTTTCTTGGTGCCAGTTAGCTATAGCTGTGTAATGAACAACTATAAGAACATCATGGCATATGATAGTAAGCATTTATTTTTCATGGGTTGTCGGGGCTCAGCTGATCTGGACTGGGCTCACTGGATAGTTCTGTTGGCCTCAGATAGACTTCCTCATGATCTTTCAGACAACTTAATGACCTCTTCTCTAGGTTGGGCTTGGCTGAGACATTTTAGTGAGGACACCTCTGTTCCACATGTTTCTTAATTCCCTTATACCATAAAATCAATAATGAGCCTGGGTTGGTGCATCATGTGACAAAAGGCAGAACTGCAAGAAACATAGGAAGCACAAAAATCTTTTGAGGCCTGGTCTTGGAAGTTGCATTCCATCATGTCTTCCCTTTCTGTTAGCCCAAAAAAGGTCACATAGGTTAGCCAGGTTCAAGGGATGGGGAAATAGACTCTGAATTTTTAGTGAGAGAAATTGCAAAATGTTATACATCAAAGAGCATGGATATAGGAAGGGTAAAGAATTGGGGCCACTGAATCAATCTACATTCCTTTCTAGAAGTAGTCATTGCTATTTCCATTGAGGACTTTGTTTTTATTTCAACATGGTTAGGGATTTGAAAATTGCCAAATTTTTAATAATATGGCTTATTATATACACTAAAATGGTACCTGGGTTGTAATGGATGAAAATAGAACT
Organism: Choloepus didactylus; assembly: GCF_015220235.1. Classification (NCBI taxonomy): domain Eukaryota; kingdom Metazoa; phylum Chordata; class Mammalia; order Pilosa; family Megalonychidae; genus Choloepus; species Choloepus didactylus. The sequence continues at coordinate 99,449,238 of NC_051313.1, read as the reverse complement.
TGTTTCTATCCTTGATCTTTAGCATCCTGGTCCTCTCTGCTGTTATTGGGTGCAAGATTCCAGTGTTCTCTGCATTTGGCAGAATGCAGACATCTAGGTCATCGCTATAGCAACTCTTCACAAAGCTAGAGAAGGTAACATCTGAAATTTAAAAAAAAATCATAACATTATATCTTATAAACCACCACCCACAATTACATATCGCACAATTAAAAGTTCCAATAATAGTTTATGTCCAGAAGTAAGGTTAAGCTATTCAGGACAGTTCCAGGAGTTTACCTAAACCTTGAATTAAAGTATCTGTAATTCCTCAATACAAGAACTCTGTATGAAAAATAGAAGAATATTTCAATACATTAAAGTCTTAAGAGTGATATTTTTTGTCAGAGACTTGATCAAAATTTGCTTTGTCAAAACAAACTAACCACCAGAGAGACTAAGAGTGAAGGGAATGAATACAAGTACAAAAGGGATCTAATAGAAGATTTTACATAAACTGATTTTAATTCTAACTGCCCCACAAACTACTAATAAACCTCAGACAAGTCACATTTCTGCACCTTCCTCATTTGTGTGATAGGAAAAAATAACTTACCTAAGAGAGTTGTTATATAGGGCAAATTACATAATTGCTGCGAAAGCTCTTCAAAATGTAAAAAGCAGTGACTTTGTAAGGAATCACTCACTGTCATTACAAACCACCACTGTGGTTATCAATGTCCAGCAGGTTGCTAGGGTGGACAGGGAGCACTAGACCACCCCATCACCCTTTTGTTGATATAATTTCAGAATACCACTAAAGATTCAGTGCACAGATGTACATAACTAGGCTGTTCAGATAAACCCAAATGCCCTACCTTGAAGTTTCATGATTCCTGGAATTGAATGACCATTTTTCACTTTGTGCCATGGCTCCTGAGGCCACAGATGTGGTTCTGAGGTGAATCCAGGCCACAGAATACCAACTCGACCTCCTCTTGGATTGGAAGGAGGACGATCTGTTGATGTTGAGTTGGCTGAGCAAGGCTTAACTCTGTCCTCAATGCAGTCAAAAGAGGAGCTCGTGGCCACAATGTGTGACTTCTTAAGCACAATCTGTATGTTATCGATGGAGCTCTTTGGAACAGAAGACACATACACGACTGCCAAAAGACCAATAGTGTTGTCTACCAGAGTGAAGTTCTCTATCTGCACACTGTTCTCAACATGTAGCATGGCACCGTAGTCAAAGTTCTTGAAAGCCAGGAAGCCAGTGATACAGGTGCAGTTGTCAAATTCATCTTCCTTATAGAGATGAAGGCCATGAAGACTTGAATGGGCCACGTTGTCAGACCAAAATGCTTCAGAAGGGGCACACCTATGGCCTTGGATGTGAAAGCCAAGTCTCTCTGATCCTGCTACAACGTTGCCATGGAGGCTGATGTCCTTGGCCTGATTCACTCTGATGCCTGCCATCCAACTGGTGGACCACACTGGCTGTGTCACCAGAACTACAAGGTTACCAGTGAGAGAATAGGCCTGACCCTCCAAATCAATGCCATGGCCAGCGGTACCAAATACTATATTGTCCTTCAAAATGAGGCCATGGCTTGCAGCTGCATGAATTCCCCCACCACAGTTTTGGTGCAGAGTAGAAGATACAATCCAGGATCCCACAGTTACATTAGTGAATTCAATGGATGAATACAATGATGACCCAAAGTTCTGAATTTCTACATTTAAAAGTTGAAGGACACCTGAAAATAAAATTCATTCCATCAGTTACTTTCTTCTTCCCAAGAGAAGGCAAAAGAATAGTCCATTTATAAGTATTGGAATTTGTAGACTTTTAATTAAAATGTAGTAGTTTCTTCTCAGCACCAGCACTATATTTCACACCACTGAGTCTCACTGACAAAATATAAATCATTAGAAATATCATATTAATGCCTGAAAAGATTTCATATCCAGTCTGAAGAATCTGGTATCAGAGGAGAGGTGAGATTGGGAAAAGATCTAGATGTTGGAGATGAGCACAGCTAAGTTTAAACATTCTGTTCATCTGTCTGCAGTTCTGGGTCAAGGAACTGGATGAGAACAAAGGAAATATGAGTTCCTGGCCACTCATCTTAAAGTCATGTCTCCCTCTCGGTGTCTCAATGATCTCATGTGAAAAGACGATCCCCACCTTCACAGAACTATTAAATGAACAAAAACAGTGGCCAACTCTATGAAATGTTTCAAGCATTTCTGAAGAAGAGTATGACATCAGTGCAAAGCTTATTTCTGTTTAGTTTATGTCCAGAAACATGATACTCAATAAGTGCTTCTTGATGAAGACATAATAGAAGTAATAACATTTTTAAATCATTTTAAAGACTTTATGAAATATTTTCTGTATTTTTATCCTTACCATACTATATTCCCTGTTTCATTTTCACAATAATAATATTATTCCAAATTAAACGTTTATTTTTAAAAACGCAAGGGCTTCTAAGTCAGAACTGAAAGTGAATATTACTTCTGCCACTTACTAGCTGAATAATTTTTCTTATGCTTCATTTATTCATTCACATTTATTTAGCAACTAATACTGTGCAGGCACCATGCTAGGGAAACAGAGATGAAAGATTCAACCTTACCCTCAGGGAATTCACGTGCTTATGAAGTTGTACAAATAAACAGACACTTTTATTATAGATTTAGTTTCTTTATTTATAAAGAATGAGGATGAAATGTTTCTCTTGCAGGGATATTGAGGATTAATGACATACAGTAGGTGTGAAAAACAGCACACCTATTCCTGGTCCATAAGAAGCACTCAACAGAGTTCCTCTCCTTCCTCTGGGGATGATTTAGGAAGCCCTGGATTGGCAATGCCAGAAGTTCAGGATCAAGTCAGTCCACTACTGGTTCAGCTCTGGTTTGGTGCTCAGGATTGGACAAGGATTGACTTGTCCTGTTCCTGTGCCCATGCTCCAGTTAGCTAGGGCCCTGACTTGTCCTCCCCTACCTGTTTCTCTGTCTTCATAAACTGCAGGATAGTCTGGTTTCTACAAGACCAAGACCTAGTCTTTGTCTCAGTCTTCTGGGGCAGGGTTTCCCAACCTCAACATTATTGACATTTAGGACCAAACAATTCTTTTTGTGGGGCCTGTTCTGTGCCTCATGGGGTAATTAACAAGCAACCCTGGCCTCTATCCCACTAGATGTCAGAAGATCCCTCCAGTTGTGACAAGCAAAAATGTTTCCAGGCATTGCCAAATGTCCCATGGGGAACAAAATTGTCTCATTTAGAACTTAAGGAATGAGAGCTTATGGAGGTGGAGCTTGTTCTATGGATAAGAAATCCTGAACTTCTGATTTAAGGTCAAAACATTTTCCTTTACCAAACTGCTGCAGTGGATGTGCCAACAAAAAGTGTCCCATCTTCAATATATTTGTGAAGTGGTTAGATCCTTTATTCAAGATCTTCTCAGAGATTTTGCTGTATTGATGTACACAGTGACTTTTTAAGATGGAGCTACAGTGTACAGCCTTTCCCAAATTTATTTGAACAGGAAACAACTTTGGAATAATGTGTAAGGACCACAAGTTTGTGAAACAAAGGCCTAATCAAATAATTTTGCAGCTGCCAAAATGGCTAAAGTTTGAAAGAAATGAGAGAGTTTAAACTGATCCTTAAAGTAGTCTAGAATATGGAAATCATTTTTATTTAAATTTATACTATTGATTTGTAGCATGAACTGATGTCTGCCAGCAGATATAGCATGCTACTGGGAAAGAGTAATAGAAATTCAGGAAAGAGATAAAATTCAAGTGTCATTAAATTATCTATAATTTCAAAGCAGAGGAAATTTCACATCTGTTGAATATGTTTTCTTTGAGGTAAAAATGCACATATGTGCTGCTCACTAGTATGTTATTTTAACATCACACTGATAATTAAGCACAGATTAGGAATGAAAATTCTTTGCATCTCAAAGTCCAAGGAAGCCTTCTAATTCAAACATTTTGTTTTACAAATGAAAATTCTCACAGTTGGAATGTCTGACTATCCTAGATGAATAGGCTCCAATCGGTAACTCCTTGTAACTTAAAATTTCATTTACCTGAAAATTCTTCTTGGCTGGACTTTCTGAAGGACCCCACAAGTAGTCGCCCTTTACATGATGTATCAGGCTGGATTTGTATATTTCGGGTCAACAGTCCAACCTCAGCAGCCAAAGGAATGTATCGGCCATCTTCTGTACGATGGACACTTCCTGGGGCAATAGGAGTAGGAAAAGAAAAAATCTTAAACACCTGTTTCAGAAATCATCAGCTGGGGACCCAGGGAACCTGACAAATGAAAACACTCATTCCCCCTCAGAAGTCGACCAACATTAAGGTCTGCTTTTCCTCGGGCATTCTCTGCAAATGTCAGCTGAGAAATGAAAAGGCTGTTCACTGGTCTCTCTTTGGGATCAGAGTGAGAGTGTTTGAGCAAGAATTCATTTCTTCTCAATAACGGTGGGTACTGGGACGGGCCACTGGTGCAGGGAAGTCAGGGCAGACCTGTCAGTTAGTGGAATCCCCAACCTCCTTTCTTCAACACAGCAGCACGAGACTTCAGTGCTTGGTTGCAACATTGTCCACTGATCCCTTTCTGGGCCTGAGGAATCCCAGATCAACTGGGACAGTGCCAGAGCCAAAGCAGCAATGTATGAAAGTAAAAGGGAAAGAGAAGGAAAAGAGGGGCAGTGTGGAGTGCCAGCTGTGCCCTCTTTTAAGCTCACCACAGCTTGAGCAATCTTCCTCACTAGCAAGAACTCAAGCGCCTTGCTGGTTTATTTCACTGCATTTCACGATGGATCTTACCAGCAAAGATTGTTGAAGACGTCTCTTTGCCACTTTTGAAAAAAGAAGTCATCCTTGGAGGTGTGACTTAGAAATAGCTTTAGATTTAGTCCTCTGAAAACATGTATTTCTCTCTCACATATCAGAGATAAGAAGATAATTCTCTTACCCTTTTATGTCCATGACTTATCACTTATTAGCTATTTCCTGGATGAGATTTATTTATTAGATAGAACCAAGAAGCTTCTGTTTACTTATTAATTATGTGCAATACATTTTAACTGTGTGTAGTATATAAAAATATTCAGTACATTTTTCTTTTAAGAAAAAGGTATTTGCTTTTTTCCCCCAGTGGTAGTCATCAATACATAAAATATACTTCATGTCAGGAAGGACACATTCCTAACTATGGAAAACAAAGTCATTATTTACAATAACTATCACTTTCTAAGCGACTGTGACTTAATGTGCCAGGAAATGAACTAGAAACTCAGTGCCCATGAGTTTTATTCTGGTTTAGCCATGCAACTGCCCAATGACTTTGAACTATCCTCAACCCTCTGCTTCTAAACTTGTCATTATAAATAAGAAGCAAAAACAAATTCCTTCACCTGTAAGTATTCCTTAAAAATTAGGCAATAAAATTAATGAAGGAATAGAAATAAAGCCTTAAAGTAACATCCATTCCTTCTGAATGGCCTTGTAGCTGAACAAATTCTTTGTAACCAACAAACCAAAGCTGTACCTATGTGCCGGTGTTTGAGACGTTCATGGATCCTAACGTGGTGGCCCTTGATTTCTTTCACAGTGAGGACCTCTGCTTCATGAGGCTCATACGAGGAGGAGCTAAGGATGATTTTATCACGTGGTCGCCAGTCTACTGCATCCTTCACTATAATTCTGTAATAACATAAAGATGGCATCAAAAATAGTACAGTGCAACAAAGAATGCCTACTAACTGTAGAGAGAGAAAACCTACTGTGGCAGACAGTTCCCAACAGGGGGAATGAAGTAGAAATAAGACAAGACAGAAAAAAGCTTTGGGGAGAAGTTTAATTCTAATGGAGTCAATTTTTCAGCTTATAAACATATATATTATAGGGATAGCAAAGATATTCCTTAGTCATGAAGTACAGGGCAAAGGAACAAGAAACGAAAAAAAAAAGGTCTAGGGTTTAGAAAATGTCATCTACACATGGTTTCCTACATCACACAGTTTCACAGTCTTCCTCCTTGATTGGGAAACAGTTTGAATAATAAAGGCATTTCTGAAGGATCTTTTTTCAAAATTTCTGAAGAGCTATACTGTCACTTGTTGACAATTTGCTCTCATGGTTTAGGGCTCATACCTTCAGGATCCGACAGACCCAGTTGTGAATCCTGGAGAATTCTAGCATGAATCTAGCTGTGTGACCTTGAGAAGTCAACTTAACTACTCTGAGCTTCATATCCTTATCTGAAAAGTGGCAGTATTTAAGCTTTTCCTCTCAAACAGGCTCCCAGTGTTACTGTTGGGACCAAAGGGGACGTATTCCTTGAGTGTACTCTGCTCCATGCTTTGTGTGTTCACTGCATTATGGAACAATGAATATTTTGTTCATTATTTTTTTTTAATTCCAGTATTCACCATTCCTGGTCCCTGGTCCCAGTTTTCTACCATTACTGTTACTCTGCAACCATTTCAGAAAATCCTAGCTTAATGACTGTTTGCATTCCAGATATATCCCATGCCTTTGAGTAATACTAATGAGAGACCTATAGGCCACAGGGGAGAGGAAAGACCTTTTTTGTTTTGAGCAAAACATAGCTAAAACAATAAACAAACAAAAAATTAAAAGAGCTATTTGCAACATAATTGGACCTAAATTGAAGCCATATGCAAAGAGGGAGGAAATTATGAATAATTCCTATGGAATGGTCCTTAAAGATAACTTTTTAAAAACATAAACAAAATACCAGCACAACTTCCTTTACTCTGCCATTAATATTCTGCCTACTTGAGGGAAAATATAATACTTATTGGTCAAAAGAACATAATTACAAAAAACAAAAAAGAATATATGCTTCCAAATTTGACCCGAGAGTTTTTACAACCATGTATGTATGAGACATTCATATATAAAACCCTACAATTTAAATGAATGTGTTAGCTAAACTTTGGGTTAGATTTTAATGATAATGGCTGTATTCCACCACAGTCTGAGTCTCAGGGTGTACAGACCCCAAAATCTACCATGCCCCACCCAATGCCCCAAGGAATAGGGATGGCTACAGAGTTCTGAACTCTTTACTAACATTGAGGTTCTTTCCTTCTTTTCTTTTCTTCCTTCCTTCCTTCCTTCCTTCCTTCCTTCCTTTCTTTCTTTCTTTCTTTCAACTCCAGTTTAAATTTTTTAGTCAGTGACTTTCAAAAGTAATGACATTCCTCAGTCTGCATTGGAGTATGTTAGGTTTTGAAGAAATGGAATCCTATGATGATGTAGATAAAGATGGTGACAACAATTACAGCTATAGTGCATATCAATTATTTCTCTACCTGATCTTTCTTCTCCCTCATTTCAGAAAATCTACCGCATCTCTTTTGAGAACTGCTCTCCTCACCCACCATACTAAGTGATTTTAGTGAAACCTGCAGATTATAATCCCACAAACTCTTCACCAAAGGGAGGGCATGGGATCCAGCCTGTGTACATTCATCAAAATCCTCCCCCAGGCTTTTGAATTGAAACTAAGCGAAGAGAGTAATTTCCTCGCTTGTGGTGGTGAGGCTGGGAAGAGCTGGAAAGCTCTGGGCTCACTTGCACCCTGCAGAGTGGGAAAGCCATTCTTCAATAGAAACAAAGGAGGTTGAAATATAGAAAGATAAGAGTTAAAGACAGACAGGAGAGACTTGGAGCAATCTCCCAGATGGATTAAGAAGGGTTACTTTTACTTTCAACTAAAAGAATCCTGAACAACACAATAGCTACCATGACTTGCAGGCTTATTAGTGCCAGAAACTGTTTTAAGCACTTTGCAGACATTAATTCATTTAATCCTCTTAACTACTCAGTTAGCTAGGTATCATTATTCTTACATTACAGAAAAAGATACTGAGGCTCAGAGAGGATAATTTACCCAAAATAACATATTTAGTTAGTTGCAGAACTAGAATTATTTTAGTTGGCCTGCCTTCAAAGCTCAGGCTGTTTTACTGCGTAATACTATCTTCAGGCTACCTTCCTTCTTCATATGCCTCTTCTGAGCCTGAAGAGAGAGTAGCCAATCCGAAATTAGGACTTGGTAGTTCATTAGCCAAGAAAGAATCATTTGCCTTTAGAGACTATATGTGATCCTGAGCTCCTGCCAATAAATGGATAAGGCTACCAATTACATATTCTAATACTTGAATTAAAGCATTAAAATAATAAAATTGGAGTAATAAGAAAAATAAATTATAGAAGTTTCTGAAATTAAGATAATTCAAGATTCTCATTTACTAGATAATATGCCATTGAACCAAGAGGCTTACTAAGTTCTGATTTGCAGAAAAGACACATCAATTCAATGTAGCAGGCATGTATTTAAAACCTTCATATGTTGCTGTGTACTAGATGCTAAGTGAGATATCAATTCAATAAAAGATATTTTCTCTCCCCTGTAGAAGCCACTTGGAGGAATAGCACATGCACAACTTAAGCAGTTTAGTCTCATTCACTACAAAGCATATTATTAAAATTATGAATCATAAAATGACATGCTATAACAGTTCAGATGGTAGGAAATCAATGTGTGCTGGAGGGGACAATGAAAACCTTGCAGGAGATATGATGGAATCTTTCAGGATATGTAGGAAGTGAAAAGGAAAAGAGGAGATGCAAGGGTACCTGTGAACCTCTCATTTTATTTATTAAGTATTTAGGGAGCCAGTCCAAAAGCTGTTATACAGAACCATGTGTGAAGTGCTGAGAGTAGGAATTTAACAGAAGGCACCAGAGCAAGAAATATTCCAAAGAATACCATCACTTAGCACAATTTGGTGAGAGTAATTAACAGCTGAATTATGTGTGTGGGTGTGGTTGAAATGGAGGTATAGAGCCAAGTATGTCACTAGAAGGAAAGCTGGAGGATAAAACATGGGACTGTGTAACACAGTGAACCCTGTGGTGGATGACGATGGGATGGTGACTAAGAACAAAGATAAAAATGATCTTTCATGAACTAGAACAAATGTACACCACTACTAGAAGGAGTTAGTAACAGAGTGGCATGTGGTAAAAATTGAACCTATTGCAAACTATTAACGACAGTTAACAGTAACATTTTAATATTCTTTCATCAACAGTAACAAATGTACCACACCAATGCTAAGGGTCAATAATAATGAGATAAGGGGTATAAGATTTTCTTTTTTTTCTTGGAGTAATGAGCATGTTCTAAAATTTGTCATGATGATGAATGCACAACTCTGTGATGAAACCAGGAACCATTGGTTGTAAACTTTGGATGGATTGTATGATATGTAAATATATCTCAATTAAATTGCTTAAAAAGAAAATAAAGGAAAAAAAGGAATACCATCACTAATTAAATATAGGAGATAACAGACTAGATAAAATCAACTATGAGTTTCAAATTAAAGGTCTAAGTCCTAGGAGAAAGGCTGTGGTGACAAGTGAAGATTTGTTCTTCAGTTCAGAGTTACTGCCTTTAAGTAACAGATTAGGTTAATAAATCACTAGAGACACATGGAGGATAACAGGACAAAGAGACTGGATAACACTTTATACACCATCTTTCTTTCGAATAAACAAGATAAGAAATAAGAAAAAAAGCAAGTATTTTCAAGAAAGTTTCCTCCATAAACCTGATCTTCTCCCAGTCTTCCCATCTCAGTAACTGAGGCTACTCCTCACTGAGATGCCTGGGTCTCTTTCACCCAATGTTCAATCCATTGGCAAATCCTGCTGCCTGTCTTCAACATGTATTTAACCACGTTTCCTTCTCCATCACAACCACCCTCATCTAAGCCATCATCATGTCTCTTCTGAAAATTTGCCATGACCTCAAGCAGTCTCTCTACTTTCATGCTTGTCCCTCCACCTCCGTCAATAATTCTCCATGCAGCATAAATCAGATTAAAACATAAAAAATCTTCCAATGGATAGAATAAAATCTAAAGCATTTATCATAGGATTGATTGATAAAATAACCATTTAATTTCAAAGAACACAGAATTACCCTTAAAAGAAGCACAAGTAAAACATTCATGTATCACATGTGTTGGGTAAAAACCAACTTCTTTGCATCTAAAAGTATAACATGTCTTCATTTGTCTCCAGTCCAAACATCCAAAATTTTTATTCAACAGCTGCCCCCTCTCCGCAAAGTCAACTGAAGCAAGCAACAATAAAGAGTAATTTAATTTACAGATAAATGTATATAACATAGAACAAAAGAAAACATTTTTTTCTTCTAAATATCTTGCTAAGCTTGCTTTGGTTCATAGAGTAAGAAATGAGTATAAGTTCATAAAGTTAACAGGACACTTTTCCTCTGAAATAGTTACAAATAAATTATACACAAATAAGTTCAGATCTCTAACTCTGTTGCTGAAAATTCATAAATGGGTCCAAATGAAATCTGACACCATCATAATCATTAGAAAGGGTTATTAAGCTTTTAACATAGGGAAAATTGTAGCATAATGTTTAAAGAAATGGTTTCAATAAGGTTTGTAGCTCAGTTAATAACACTGTATCAGTATCAACTTCTTGGTTTTGATAATGTTCTATAGTTACATAAGATATTGTCATCAGGGAAAACTGAGTGAAGGGTATATGAAGGGTACTAGTTTTGCAATTTCTTGTGATTTTTAAATTATTTCAAAAATTTTCAAAGGTTTAAAAAAGAAATAGTTTGCAGATATCCATAAAATGAATATACTATGCTAATTAAACATCACTCATATAAACTCCAAGTATTTATCCTTAGGATTGATACTAAGAAATTTAGAGTTTTGTTTTTTTTTTTTTAAATATAAGTGACATGTAGAATAAAAGCAATGGAATCAGACAAACCAAGTTCAAAATTCAGCCTCAGGAACTTCTAAAAGTTGAACTTGGAAATGTTGCTTAACTTCCCCAATGCATCTCATTAAAATGCAGATAATGTCTAACTCATAGCATTGAGATTTAAATGAGATAACATGTAAAATGCTTGTAGAGGCCTGACATATACTAAATCCATGTGATAAAAACTCAATAAATGGTAGCTAGTTAATTACTATAGATAGTTCTAATTAATAAAATTGAATTTCTTTCAAAAATAGCCTGTAGCTCTGACTCTGAATGAGGTTTTTAACACATTCTTATAAGAAAAATCTATTTATATGGCTCCTGCCAAATTCCAACTTGCTAATCTTATAATTGTAATTAAAGTTTCTCATTGATCACTGTTAAAAATGCCTACTTCACAAATCCTTTGTGGTATCAGAAAGGCACTTGAAACTCAGCATTACCAAATGTAAATTCATAACCTTTCTGCCAAAACTGAGTCTTCTTCTAGCAACTGATAGTCTCATCCATCTAGGCAAACCAGAAACCAACAGAGCAATGGCCACACTTTCCTCTCCCTCACTCCTCATATCTACTCCATCTTATAGATTTGATCACCTGCCCACTTCTCTCCATTTTTCCACTCCTGCTGCCTACTACTAGTTGCTTAGGACTTAGCAGGAGCCTCCTAATTGGTGTCCCTGAATCCACTTTTGCCCCCTCCAGTTGTCCAAATCACAAGAACAGTGATTTTTTTTTTTTTTTTTTTTTTTTTTTTAGAAACACAAACACAATTTGTATCTCACTCACACTACCCACTTAAAAACCTACAAGAACTTCTTAAAGTAAATACAAAGTTTCTTGGTATTACCAATGAGTAAGGGCCTGATCCCTAACTACTTCTCAGAACCCTCCTCATGCTCAACTCGTGCTCTCTACAACCACCATGGCTTTCTTTCAATCCCTTGCATTCTCTGTTCTGCTTCCCACCACAGAATCACCTCTCTGGCTTTTGCTTCTCCGTTTGTGATGACTCCTCCTCTATCAACTTCTAAAAATTTAAAGGGGCCCCAATCACATTACCAAGCTCCAATATTCTCCTCTGCCTACGTTCTCTCCATCAGTGACATCATCTACTTCCAGGATGGCTCCCTATCATTTTCCCCCCAAGCCCTAAGTCATGTGTCTAATTGCCTTCCAACATTTCCACTGGGTTTCTACTGGTCATATACAACTTAGCATGTCCCAAGCAAGACCCCTGCCACCCTCCACCCTGATAAATCTGTTCCTCTCGATGCCTTCCCATCCCAGTGCATGTTTTCACCTCCACAGGTTGCTCAATCAAAAAACCTGAAACACTCTTCCCTCTAATGCAATTTTCTTGACTCATTACATTGGCTAAAACTTTAATAATAATATTTAATGATTACTGGAATGGATGGTAATAAAAATGTCAATTTTTCCATAAATAGAAAGCTAACTGTTCGAGAGATGATTCTTTTTAATTTAAAGTAATGATTCTTAACTAAAGGCAGAGCCACCCTCTTAGAAAACGATAGCCTTGTAGTCTTATTTACCAAACATTTATACCAAAAATGTTTGTTGAATTTTACTAAATGCCTTTTGTTTCTGCAAAAAAAAATGACTGTATTTTTCATCTTTAGGGATTAAAGTTTTGAGAAAATCATACTAATTGAACCATTCTTGCTTACTTGAACAAATTATATTTTATCATGATTTTCTTCTAAGAAATGTCTATATTTCATTTGTTGCTGTTTTACATAAGATTTTTGTATTATATTTACAACTGGATATTGTCAGTGTTCTTTTTTTTTTAACTTAGCAGTTGTTTTAAAAATAGGTTTTGTGTTTTCTCCCTAAAGTTAATTGAGAAGCTTTACATATTTTCTTATGTTGTGGGATAGACTATAAAATAGGAAATGTCTGATATTTGAATGACTGAAAGAACCTAAGCCAAATCCATTCTTGGCAATAAATCTTTGATAACTTTTTTTCTTTTGCCATTATCGATTCCTTTAATCTTATTCATTTATAGCCAATTATGATAATTTATATTCCTATAATTATTTTTTCAAAAATTTCAAAACAATATATAGATGTATATATTTTTGTGCTACCATTTTCATCTTTTCTATACCTGTCATATCTGAATTCTAAATTCTGATTTTATATATGGTTTTACGTGTATGATTAAAGTATTTAGAGATCAAACTGCTATTCTTTTTTTAAAAAAAAATTGTATTAATTTTATACTTTCTAATTCACTAATTTCTGCCTTTATAGTACTGATTTCATTAGTTTTATTGGTTATTTTGTTTCTATTTTCTCATATTGAAAGCTCAGTTTGTTTATTTCTATACTTTCTTATTCAGTAATGAAAGCATTTGATGTGATGACTGTTCAGCCATGTCTCTTATGCTGGACTTTCATTATTGCTATTTCCCAAGTATTCTGTGGATAAATTTTGATCTCTTCTTTAATACAAATGCTATTTAAGAGAGGGTTTCTTTGCTTTTTCTTGCAAGATATTGATTTATTTAGTTTACATGCTACTTTAATCTCTACTATGTTATATTGTAATATAGCCTACATCGTTTATTTTACTAAAAGATATCAGAGTTATCTATCTAGCTACCTATCATCTATCTGTCTACATACTGTAAATAGTCTATAGGCAGTAAAAAAAAAAGTAAATTCTTTGGTTCTGTAAAGAGTTTGATACATGTAAATTAAATTGTCTTGATTATTTATATTTTTCATATTTTATATTTGTTTTACAACCCAATTAAAAGTTTAAGAACTGAAAGAAATAAGTAAATATCTTTAATTGCAATTTTTGCTTCTGTCAATTCCCTTTCATTTCTTAGAGATTTTGCTTTACGTATTTCTACATTATGTTATCTGGTACAAAAAATCTCATGACTGCTTAAGTCCCACTGGAGAATTCCCACTGGAGATTAAAGTCTTTATTAAAATAAAATGTATCTATTTGACTGATTTTATTTTTTATATTGATTTTTACTTTCTTGTTAATAATGTCGAGGCTTCTACTATCATTTTGATGATTCATTTTTATCTAATATTTAATTTTAATTATGTTCTGAGTTGAGTTTAAGTTTTGCTTTGGTAAAAAAGATATGATTGAATTTTTTGTTTTAACAGTTTTTTTCAGTATAGGGTCATTTCAACAAGCACATTTTATTTCTATAATTGGCAGATTTATTCTTATTCTGTTGTCCTTTGTAGGGTTTTTAAAATTTTTGTTTTCTTAATATTTCATTTACTTTCCTTTTGCTATTTTACCATATATTATATGGTTTCATGCATCTTTTTTCCTATAGTGATTTGGAAGTTATATGTCCTATTTTTTAATTCTGCTAGTGAAAAAATTAACTCATGTTTACTTTTAATAGCACTCTCATGTTCCCTTTACAGTTTTTTATCACTATGGGAATATTTTCAATCCAGATTTTTATCTGAGAATTATCAACTTTTCAAATTTTATGTAGTTTCTTTTTAAAGGACCTTTATTAGAATTTGTCTCATTTAATATCACATTTACAACCATATTATATTTAATTTTTTTTCAAAGCTTATCATCAGTCCTTTATATTATGCTATTATTTTTCTTGAATTCTTAATTAGAACACCATTTTATGTTTTTTCAGTTCTTGCAAAGCGAAGAATACCTTTTTCTGCTTTCACATGTGAATGGCCTTTTAGCAGGTGTCTTTAGTCATAATCTTCTGTCCCCAATTTGTAGATGTTGTACCACTATCTTCCTGTATTTAATGTTGTAGATGTAAATTCTAAGGATAACAAGCTTTATTTCCCTGTTTATCTTTCAATTTTTTTCTTTTTTCTTCTTTTACTATAAGCCTATGTAATAATCATTATTCTAGACATTTATCTGTTCAGATTAAATTTAACTACACTCGGGTTTGCAACGTTTATTTCAGTTACAGTTTTTAACATTCTTTCTGTTGTAGTTATTCTAACCTCCATTAAGGAAGAGCAATTACCTATACATACCTTCCAATTTTCTATTTTCTATTTCTAATACCATCTCTCTTATCATATTTATCTCTTGATCTTGTCTCCTGCATTCAGGTAGAGCTCTGACAGTTTGTTCTTCAGATTACCTGTTCAATTTGAGGTAGTGGTGATTCTGTCTTTTACTGTCTCCAATGCATTATTAAATTCTGTTATTTTCTCTTGAATCCCTTAAGATTCTTCATATGTTTCATCTCATTCCCATTTCATTTCTGCCTCTCCCTCAACCAGCTACCTTTTTACTTCATTGTGTTCTTATCTTTGATCTCTTATCTCAGAGAATCCATATATTTTTAGATTTTATTGACAACAGTAAACAGGTATTATCTAAAATTTACTCCTGGAATAAACTGTGTTTTCCCCTTGCCTTTTACTGGCTCTGTTCTTATGTTACAGAGATATTTTTAATCCCCTTTAGTCCCTTATTTTTCCATTTGTTCATCCTTAAATTATGATTGTTAATCTAAAATTTAATTTCATATTGTAATAAACCTCAAACAGAAGTAAAATAAACTGAAAAAAATCCCTAACTTATTCTTAACCCTTACCTCTCATTTCCTGGGGCAATATCAGTTCCAAGATGTGTCCAGGATTTCTTAGGATAATCACTATGAAGCTGAACTTTCCCATAAACCCCTGAAAACAGAAGGAACAACAGCTGAATAAGAAAATCCTTAGAGATGTTAAGGTTACGTAAGTAAAACTTATTCCAGAGGTTACTGTGCAAAATATTTGATAGAGAAACTGAAATGAAGGTGTTCATCTTAGCAAAAAAAGAAAATTTAAGTGCTCTATTGTACAGCTGGTCAAATACATCTCAGATGGTTATGAAACTCATCCTCTCAGGAACTGTTAAAAAAAATGAATGCTATACCACATCATAATTATTTGAAAACTGGGAAACAAAACGGTGTAAGGATTAACTAGTTAGATACTAGAAATAATCTTCCACTGACTCCCCCATTACCATCAAGTGACTCCAAACCATTTGCAATCCAGTTAGAAGTTAACTAGTTTTATTTTATGATATACATTAGATTCTCCAAGAGATAGGGGGTAATTTTATTTCCTGGAGGAAGGGATTTGGTGTTATTAGCTTTGTTTGCAGTGGTTGAATCAAATATTTTGTCTTATAACAGATATCCAAGGATAGATCTTTAGGCCCTTTGTTTCAAAATATAATTTATTTCAGACTCACAAATTTAAGTTTTACCAGGGACATGGCTTGATACAACCTAATTTTATTCTAGTTTGCCAGGTCTTTCCTCTTACATATTTTACTGCCATTTTCAACCATATTAAGCATAATTCTGTGTCTTCTAATAGTCTAAAAAATGTCTGAACATGAATCCCAGCAGCAGCAAAAAAAAGTTATGTTCATACAGTCCATGTATATTTATCTCTTTTTTAGATAAAGTATTTTAGATAACTATACATATTTATGAATATGCTCATTCATATATATATATATATATATATATATATATATATATATATATATGTGTGTGTGTGTGTGTGTGTTTGAATAGTTCTAATACTTTCTTTCTGTACCAAATATTTGCACATACCCCTGGATTGGTGCACCCCATTTTGTTGCAGACCACTAATCTGGAAATCACAATTCTCAGCAGAAAATACATGAACAAAAGACATAAACACCAGTAAAATATGCAAATAATAGGCCTTGAATTTTCATCCAATGTGGACAAAAAAATTCTCACTTTAGAATTTGTTTACATCAACATCCATGATTTCTTCCACAATCTATTTCATGAAAAAGTCAGAAGATAACATGATTAAAATCTGGCTTAATGGAAATGTAAAAATAAACCCCACATTTAGGACATGTCCTGACGCCATCTTTCCTAGTAGTATATATATGTATGGGGGGGTTCATCTTCATGCTGACAACATTAAAGGTAAATAAGACATCATCACTATCATAAAAATAAAAATTCAGTTTTTTTTACCTATAGGATAAATAAGTTGGGCAGAGAAGGATCCCAAGGTAACTTGGGATAAAAACAGAATAAAAATATTCTAACAAAAAGTAGTTTATTTCCTTAAATCAGCATTACTCCAAAATTCAATTTACCAGAAGAGCAGATTTCTTAATCATTCCTAATCATCAAGGCTTTACTGTAAAATGACACTATTTCTTAACTGTTTCAAGTAAACTGTAATACTTAAAAGGATTAAAATCTATTATTTACATATAATGCCACAAAAAATGTAAGCATGCAGTGAAACAAATATTTCATTCCTTATTTCATTTTAGTATGAGAGAAAATTTCAAAAACACTAGTTTGGCCATTTAGTGCTCTCAAGGGGTCAGGATAGGTTTCCTTGTACCCTCCTAACACAAGGTTTTATGCAATGCAGGCACTCCATAGAACAGAAGACAGCACAGACAAAAGAGATTGAATGTACCTGTTAGGAGCTGTCTAGCTGTCGACTTGAAAAAATAAGGCTTCTTAAGCCTTATGTTACTGAAAAGAAAATAAATAGCATATTTGGAAACCACTTTAGAAACTCTAAAGCACTGTCAAAGTATTATGTGACATTATGGAACTACGTAAACAAATGTCCTACTATCCTGATCTTATAGTTTCCATTTTACTGAATCACAAAAATCCAGGAAGGAGGCTGTTGAGTTCTGATGAGTATTAAATTTATTCTGTATATCTTAATATTAAGAAACTATGTATAGGAAGGCCCTTCCTCTTTTGACACAGCATAAAGTGACTTACCAAAAGCACCCAACCCATCCAACCCACCAATGCATCTCAATCAGAATCCAATAAATTATCCTGGCTACTAGTTCCTGAAACCTATTTCTTTGTGTTTCTTAAAAGCCAAAGACCTGGGAACAAGATCAATCAGACCTTCCTCCCCACGGGAATTCCTGGTCTCTGGGGGTCGGGGCCTTGGGATAGAACCCCCCAGAGGGTGACCTGGGCAGGAGGCCAGAGTTGATCCCCTTCTGCTGCGGGGACTGCATTTAACCCACATGACATCATAAAATTTAAAAGGAAAAATAAAGCACAGTGAATTAAATAATTTCAACTGTTCTATAAGTGAGGGAGAAAAAATAACTAAAAATAACCTAGTTTTTAAAAGATGTAAACATTTTTAAAGAAAGGGAAATAACTGCATGCTAAGAGTCATCACCCTTTTACTTATAAAATTAGGAACACATATACAGAGAAAGTGAGAGAATACTTGAAAACCTATAAACAGCATTATCTATTCCTTAAGGCTGAGTTATTGTGCAGCTCTTAAGTCATGGTTATACAAAGCCAGTTCAAGGTTCTGTGTTCTAATGCAGAGCAACTGTAAAATAGAATTGGATATAGTAGCAATATCAAATGAAGAAACTGTCAACAGTGAATGCTTCTTAGTAATCTATAGATCTATCAGTTTTTTAAATGTAACAATGACTACATAGTATTTATAGCTAATAATTGATTAATTCTTTAGTCCAGACTTTTATGTCTTTGCACTCTGGTTATATACCCAAGTTTTGACAGTCTAAACTTGTGAAAGGTTCTGCATAACATTTATCACCTCAGAGCCTTGGTTTTGACATCTGTAAAATGGGCACTGCTCACAGGAAAGCTAAGAAACAATCAATATAAGTTACCTAGAAGAGTGCCTGGAATCTAGTAGATGTTCTGTGAAGGGTACTTCCCTATCAGAGACATGCACATACAAACACACATTTCATTTTTAATACAAGTTATATAATACTCTTACCAATTGCTCCTGGGTCAATACGAACTCCATTAATACGGTCACAAAACACTCCCTCTGAGGCTCGAAGGAGGATCAGAAGCTTTTGCTCTTTTTCTAAGGGATTGTCTAAGGTACCTGTTTGCAAAGAAGAGTATATATTTAAAGTAATGAGAAATTAAAAGAGAGAAAGGGTAATTAGGATGCAATTTTTTGAATGAAGAAAATGGATGATATAAAATTGATGGTATAGAGAAGAACCAATGGTCTCATGGATGAAATGAGTAGGAAAAAAATGAGGTGTAGTATACTCCTCTGCAGGAGATTGTATTACTGTTCAATAAATATTCTCTCTCCTTTATTCATTAGGACACAGCATACTTTCCTGATCTACTAATATTTAGCCTCGGCCAATGCAGTTGGGTGGAAGTGACAGTATGCCAGTTCTGAGCTGATATCTGAAGGGGCTAGGCAAGTTTCCACCAAACCTCTTACAATACTTTTCTCCACCCTAAAAATACATTCCCTAAATATCTTCTGACCCATGAATGAGGAGACATATGGAGAACACCTGAACAGAATGCACAGGCTGGAGCCAAGACCAGTCAAGTCTAACACAAATATCTGTGACTGCAAGCCAGAGATTTTGGGATTGTTTGTTACACACCATTATTACAGCAAAACCTCACTGGTACATCATCAATGGCTGAATCCCCGAATTGCTATACTTGCATTCTAGGATTTAGTCCACACAACAAACCTGAGAAGTAAATATGATTCTTATCTCAATTTTAAATATTCATAAAGAGGCTTAAAGGATTAAGGGACTTGCCCAAATTCAACTAGCTAGTAAGAAACAGATTTTAACAAAGATCTGTTTAAGTTAACTATTTTATTAAACAAATAATAGATTATTTTCTAAGCCTGTATTCTTTTAGCAGCATAAGAACACAATCCATTAATGCTACAATATTGAAACAACAATTAGGAATTACTTCTGACCTTACTCTATTGATGTAAAAAGTGAATTGTGGTTGCTTTTATACTATGACAATTGTTTGAGGAATTTGTTGAAATAATGAGTATAGACCTAAGGAAGGTTTTTACTTTTTGGAAAATATATGTTAGAGTACAAAAAATATTACAAAAAAAAATCAGTTTTTCAAGAAGTAACTAGTGGAAAGATAATATCCCAAATTATATACTGGATCAAAGAGCTTGATAAAAACATCTGCTATTAGAGGAGACCTTCCAGTTTAGAAATTCCTGAAAAAATAACCAAAAGTGAGGCTGTGATGATATAACTGGTAAACTTAAAATTGCCTGGTTGCCATTTTGGTTAAGTTGTCCTTCAGGCAGCAAAAATCATTTCCTCCAGTTGGCACTCCAAATATACCTCAGTAGCCAAAAGGCTCAATGCAAACTTGTGACTGCTATATATCTATCTTTACAGGTCAGCCTTCACAGGCATTACTCTCAAAGGCACTGTTGAAAGCAAGACTCACAGAAGTTAAGTAAATCTGCCTAGAGTCCAAGCCAATGGGAGAGCAGGAATTAGAACCCACAGCCTGTACACTTCCAGTAAGCAGCTCTGTATACTAAGGTATGTGGCTGCTCTGTGTAGTTAATGCCAATCCTGAGCTAAGCCACTAATGCATCCTCTCAGACAAAATAAAGACGTACTACAGCAGAAAGAAGGGAAGCAGGGGAGGAGGAGAATGTTAAAGCAAATGTGTGGTGTAGCTCTTATCTCGCGGTTATAAGTCAGTCCAGTAAGCTGTTTTCCAACTGTGATTTCATTTATTTCACGGAGGGTAGTTTAGAGGCTTGGGGAAAAAAATTGCCTAGCACTAAACAGATACCAGAGAGAAAAAAGTAGGACAGTTTTTGCCCTAGAGAAATGTATGCAGAGTCTCACAAAAAGAGTTCAGCGTTCCTTTAAAATCAGAGATTAAATCAATTATGCAGCCCAAAACTGCAGCACGTGTGTCATTTTCTTAGAAAGTCTGGGCAAAATTAGTCAGCCTACCATGATCTTTTGGTATCTAAAATGACCAGAGTTTGGCTTCTTTTTGTAACTTGGGGGAAGGGACAGAGTGAAAAGAAGGGAATAGTGACCTAAGAAGAGGAAATTCATGCTATTCTAACATTAAAATGCGATGCTTCCTGAATTTGTAAAAGCTGGTAAAGGAAAATGCTCCTCATTTTATTCTCACATCTAGCAATCAAAGAAAGGTGGAGTGCTCTCTCCAAAATGGCCTTCATTGCTAAGCTAGTGTAGCCACCTGTGAGTGAAGAGTCTCAAGATAATCCAGTTCATCCCTGGTTTTGCTTTTGAAAGCTGCCCCAAGCTGCTCAAAACCATAGCAAGAGGCATTTTAAACCTGGATCAATTTAGGTACTCAAATTGGAAGGGAAAATAATTGTTTCTGTGCCACAAAGACATGGCAAGGGTTCTCACACATGTGATTTCATTTAATTCTCATGACACCAGGATGGCTATTGTTGAGGTCCTCCTGAGGAGACTGAGGCAAAGAGAGGTTAGGTAACTTGTCAAAGATTACACAGCTAATACATGGTGAAAGTGGACCTTAGACTTCATAAATACCATCCTAGGACACGTGGATATGGAAGAATAGAAAAAGCAAAGGGAAGTTGATATCACTTGGTAAGATGGAGGCCAATAGAAGTGAAACAGAATATGTTCCAGATGCTAAAATCACCTGGGGAGATGGAAGAAAATACGTTCTGGTATAGGAAAGATAACCATTATAAGCATTTGGGGAACATAGTTCAAATGGATTCCATGAACTTCAAAAGGTAGGAAAAGGATGTTTAATTATTTCATTAACTCTGCTCGAATCAATTATAAACTTAATTTATATTTAAGCCCACTGCATCAACATGATTCCACACACCTTATAACTAAACCAACCAACACTGAATTATATACCATCTCCTGCACTCTCTCCTCTGTGCCCATGAGATTTCCCAGCCTTTTATATCCTTTACCTTCATGCTCCCTAACTCCTCCTCTCTCAAGACTTGGCTCCACTTCTAAAAGCCATCTGTGATTTTGAACTAGATGCCCCTTTTTTGTGCATAAAAATGCCCATGCTACTTACTGCAGTAATTCTACTTTGAGGAACTTATCTTAAAGAAATAATAGGGCATAAGAACAATGATTAAAGCCCAAAGTTACCTGCTGCAGTGCTACTTACTTATAATCGCAAACATTTCGTAACGCTCTGAAATAGCAGACAATGGAAACAAATTTGTTCTTTTAGAACCCCTTCCTCCCTCTCTAGTCTCCTTGACAAGCTCAACACTTGAGCCACACCAGTTCTTAAGCAAGCTTTGTGCTTCTCGGCCTCTTCTCCCTCTACTGGAACACTCCTATGCCCTTATCTCATGGCTAAATCTTACTTCTTATTTCAAACCCAGATCAGATGCCACTTCTCTGAGTTCTTCTTTGTCAACTAAGTCTGGGTTAGATAGCCCTTTTCGTGTTATCACAACAGCCCATGCTTTACCTCAGTACTTCTAAAACTGTACTGTATGTGCCATGTCCTATTTAAAAACAGAAATTTATTGTCCTACAGTCTTAGAGGATAGAAGTCCAACATCAAGGTATCAACAGGCCATATTTTCTCCCAGGTCTGTGGCCTTCTGGTGGTGACTTAATCTCTGTCTCCATCACATGGTAATCTATCTCTTTCTATATCCCATTGTGGTGGCTTCTCTTCTGGTTTCTCCTGACTGCATCCAAATTTCCTTTGCTTATAAGGAATTTAGCCCTATTGGACTTAGGCCCACCTTGATTCAATCTGGCCTCACAGATAGGATCTTTGAAGGTCCTTTTTTACAAATGAGTTCCCATCACAGGACTCGGGTTAGGGCTTGAACATGTCTTTGTGGGATACTTGATTTAACCTACCACAAAGATGGAAAATCTTTAGCCTGTACGGTCAGGGAATTCCATGCCCTACGCAGAATGGGAATAGCGTGTCTGGGGACAATTTTTAACTTGCAGTTTAGGGAAATATGGAGAAGAAAGCAAGATGAGGTCCCACCAAGAGGAAGATCCTAGGGGTGCCTTCTTGTTTTTCCTCTTCCATCTCTTCCTCTGTCTTTCTCTTTATCTTAATATCTTCCTCCACTTTTTAAACTTTTTATTTTGAAATAATTTTAGACTCATGTAGCAGTTGCAAAAAATAAAAGCAGTGAAAATTCCCATGTCCTCTTCATCCAGCTTCTCCCAATGACAGCATCTTACACAAAAAATCCCCATTTATTTTTATTCCTTCTTTGGGTGTGACATATTTCCTGCAACATTATCCCTTTCATCAAGTGTATTCTCACCTTCCCTTTTTACTATGTCTCCTTCCCCCTCATGGTTTTTCCCCTTCTCCCTCTCCCTTTCTCTCTTTTTTCCATCCTTCCTTTGTTATCCCCCTGTTGCCTTTCATTTTCTGCCATTCCTATTTTTTCCTTAACT
The DNA here is from genome assembly GCF_015220235.1 of Choloepus didactylus. Classification (NCBI taxonomy): domain Eukaryota; kingdom Metazoa; phylum Chordata; class Mammalia; order Pilosa; family Megalonychidae; genus Choloepus; species Choloepus didactylus. Next base: position 99,426,080 of record NC_051313.1, on the reverse strand, counting down.
GGATATATTTTCAATATTCATTTAATTAGAATGTTTTCTATATTTAGCTTCTGAAATGAACAGTGAGAGAACTGAATGTTTAATATTTCTGGTTTATTGCTTTGGATAATTGATGTTTTCTCCATTTAGACATGATGGATTTCTTCTCTCTAAGAAGTACGGAAGTAGGTATAGATATGGATGATCCAGATTATTAATGTTAGAAGGCATAGGCTTAGGCTTATTTCATGAATGTAGGTTGAAACTCCTCTACGAAAATTTGACCTCAGAGTCTCTTCCCAGATCCTTATTTAATAAACTATGTATTTCCTCAAAGTAGGCTATTTTTTGTTTGGGCATCAAAATGGCTAGCCAGTCATTACATACTCTTGTAGTTTTATCCTGTCAATTGACAACAAATGTTTGTTGAGCTTCCAGAATGTACGAAGTATTCTACTGGGCTGGAAATGAAAAATGAAAAGGATCCATGAAGTCCCTGCCTCCATAGACTTTACAAACTAAGGGAAGAAACAACAGAGTGGTGACTCTAATGTGACTCTTCATTCATGGCTAAGAGAGAAAAGTCCTGAGCAGGGTCTACTGCAGTATTTTAGTATTTTACAGAGCACCCCATGATCTTCAATCAGAAGTCTGCAAAAATCTGCATTTAGCTTCCCACCAACCCCCAAGTCTCCAGGTCATTGTAATCTATTATTTTGTAGATGAGCAATGCCTCCCCTGGCACTCGGGGGCCATGAGAAAGCACCACAGACCTCCTGCTGCAGGGAACTATATGACCAGGGCCCCTGTTGTTAGGCTTTGACCTCCCCCATGCTGCTCCCAGGATTCTAAGGCAGACCTGTTCTTGGGAAACACAGGACTGCTGGCTTTGCTGGACCTTCCTCAGAAGGCAGTCTAGGAGGCTTCCACCCAGCCTTCTCACTCTCTTTCACTTGCAATCAGACTTGCATTGCAGTCTGGTGGCTCTCCCAGCCTTACCTAACTTCTTCCCTATTTCCTCTCACAAAAGTTTTTCACTTAATAAAATCTTTAAGTATTTAGTCACTTCTTGATCTCTGCTTCTCAGAGGACCCAGACTAACCCAGTGCATTCCAACCTCTTGAGAAGAAAAGTGCTCTTTTAGGAGGTAGTGGAGCCTAATTGTAAAGAGTAGGAGCTGCAGAAGCAGAAAAATGTGTCGGTGGTTCCTTCTTCTGCCATTAGCAGTTGTGCTGCCTTGCACACATTCCCACATGTCTCTGGGCCTGTTTCTTCATGCATGGGATGGTGATGATAATAATAAAGACTCCTTCAGAGAAGTGCCATGATGACTGCACGTGCTGATGCCTGGCACAGGGCAAATGCTCAACAAAGGGTGAAGAGCATGATGTTAATTTAGACTTGATTATTCTTATTTGAGACCACTGTTGCTAACCTTATAGCAGCCCTTTCTTCCCAAGAACCAATATAGATAAAAATGCCATATGTTTTGAAATATGAAGCAAGCAAGCTTAGCAATATTGTAATCATCATTCTTGGATTCTGTATCTTTAAATGTAGACAAAACGCCTCAAAACATTTCCTCTCTCAATACCCCTCCTTTAAATTAAAACTCTTATTAAATAGGCTGAAGGATGCTATGAAAAGAATACAGGCTTTGGGGCCAAACAGACTGAGTTTTTGTGTTTAAAAAAAAAAGATAAAATGACAAGTTACTTGGGAGGAATTTTACTGTGTTTTCCCACCCTCTGAGTAAAGTATTTATCAAGGAAATTTGGAGTACCTAAAATGTGCACAAAGCTGTAAGGGATTCAGAAAAAGGGGAAAAAACCCAAATGTGCTTTAAAGAAGCTGACAGTTAATTAGGGAAACAAAACATACTATCAAGATGCTCAGGGTGGCAGTAGCCTTGACTCTTGAAGACGACTGTATAACAATGTAGCTTATAAGGAGTGACCCTGTGATTGTGAAAACCATGTGGATTGCACTCCTTTTATCCAATGTATGGATGGATGAGTAGAAAAATGGGGACAAAAACTAAAAGAATAATGGGTGGGATGGAGGGATGATTTGGATCTTCTTTTTTTTCTTATTCTGATTCTTTCTGGTATAAGGAAAATGTTCAAAAATAGATTGAGGTGATGGACACACAACTATATGATGGTACTGTGAACAGCTGATTGTACACCATGGATGACTGTATGGTATGTGAATATATCTCAATAAAACTGAATAAAAAAAAAGAAGCTCAGGGTGGGGTGAGAGGGGGAATGTTTATTTGTTAATATAAAATAATAGAACATCCAAAAAAAGGAAACTTTTTAAAGAATTGATTAAACACCAAAAAAAAAAAAAATTGCTTTAGATAAATATTTCCCAGTTGCCGTCTGGTGGCCTTTTAGGCAAACGTTTGTCCCTTCACAACCACTCCTTCTCCCGAAGTCCTCCCCCCAGTCATTGATTCTCCTTTCATACAACACAAGTCTTCCCTGCCAGGTCCTTGTTAGAGGATGGAGAAATACAGCTAAGTAAGACATATCCAGTGCCTGCCTGCATGGGGCAGCTAGTCTAGAGAGAAAGACAAACAGTTCATGACATCATTTATAAAGTATATCAGTAATAGAATTTGGATTGGGAAAAACGAATACAGATAATCATAGTTCTACAGAAGTTCAGAACTGCCTTTATCCTTTAGGAAAAACACAAGGAGGAGTGAATTAGTTAACTTAAGCTACTTCTGAGGAAGGCAAGATTAAGGGCTGGACGTTGTGCATTTCTGGCCATAGCAAACCATACAAGATATTCACCTTTTATTGTCATGACAGGGACAAAAACTCTTTTGAAACCATATAGTCACTGGAACCCTCTCTTCTCTTCAAAAATTTCCTCATTCAAATGTAATATATTTCTAATGCATTTTATATTACTGCAATGGAGGATCACAAGTGAAAAAATGCAGTTTGGAAAACACTGATTTAGAAAATATTAAAGTAAAGCTGATTACTGTAAATCTGTTTAGTAGAGACTACCTGAGGTTCAACAGGACAGAAGAACCATTTCTTATGTTGGCGTTTTGCTTAAAAATACATACATATTTAAGGATCATGTCATTTTTTTTCTGTCAAAGAACAAATACCCAGGGAAAATAAACAGACCTTTCTATGCATGTCCTTATTTTGAGAAAAGGATTATTTAACTGTTGACTGCCTGCCTTATTAGGAATTCCCTGAGCAGTAAAATGGAGTTTAGTGTTTCCTGAACCTGTAAAAGACAAAGTTTTAAGCTTTTGCTCTTATAGTTAAATAAATGAGATATTTAAAATTCCTATCCCTCTGATGTCACCTTTTAATTTTGTCAGTCAAATAAGCATGACTTTGATTTGAGAAATGTCAGTGTAAACATAAACTAATTTATTTACTGATGATCCATATTAATTTATAGACCATCTATTTTGCAGATAACTATGCACACTTATACTCAAATTTACACATAAAATGTTGATTTGTCATAGTTAAATTTAGAAAACAAAATTTTAGAATATGTATGCATGCATATATGCATATGTATAAACATATATATATGCATATTTTACTTAAAATATTATTTCTAAAAGAACATAACGACCCACTATTTTCTCTGACTGCTCAATAGAACTGACTACTGGGTGTTATGGCTTTAGGCTGGAGGATATGTTTTAAACCTACACTTTTCTCTGGTTTGTCTCTTTCTTATTACTTAATCAACCAATGAACCTTATAGAACTGTCAGTTTGCAAGGCAATAAACTGTGTATGGATTTTTCTTCTTCTTTAGGATTGAGAAAATCCCAATTTTGAAAGCAATGAAAGAAACTTGCATACACCTAGGACTTAATTTCCTGACAATCAAAGTCATGTGCTAATGATGACCTTAGGCTCCTGGCTGCGAATGTGAGACAGGGCTGACAAATACCCATCACCAGTCCTGCAAAACAATATGTGACAAGTTTTAGGATAAAAACTCAAGTTCCTAGCATAATTACTGAGTGACTAGGCAGTGTACCATCATTGGAGTGATGCAGCTATAAGCCAAGGAATGACAAAGATTGCCAGCAACCACTAGCTAGGAGACAGGTGCGGAATCGATTCTCCCTCAGAGCCTCCAGAGAGAGCCAACCCTTGAGTTCAGATTTCTAGGATCCAGAACTGTGAGAGAATAAATTTCCAATGTTTTAAGGTTAAAAAAAAAAAAAAAATCCACATCCTCTGATGTGACAGGCCAAGGAACCAATGAACTGCTGACTTCGAAAGGTACTGAAGTGTAAGGCATGTCGTTGCTTACTTTAGGGATCAAAAAGGGTTCTGTTAAATTTTAAAGAAATAAATTTATTGCTACTGGTCATCTCTTTCTGAAATCTTCCCACAAACTTACAAGGGAATTTCCATTTGCAATTTCAGATCTACTAGATTAAAAATCAGTCTCCATTGAGTTGAACAATTGGGTCAATAACATGCGACATCACTGATAGCTAAAAAACAAGAAACATATTTAAAAACACAGGAACGATATCTCATCCAACAGGAGACACTGATGAAAGGAATAGTTCAGACAGCTAACATGTCCAAAGAAATAAAAAATATTAAAACAATTAACAAACCAATCTTTTTTGAACAGGCTTTGAGTTAGGTATTTTTTTAAAAAAATGTTTCTGTTCTAGACAGATTGTAAAAAATTAAAATTACTTGGATTTGTATAAGATCACCAACTTTTCAATGTGTTTTATACTTGTATTTGTTCCTTTCATACAGGAAAAATAAACATATTTTTGTCATTTATACATTAACACTATAATTCCTTCTTTATAGATATAGATATTTATAAACTGTTACAAGAAAAAGGCATTGAACTGAAAGATGGAAGATATGTCCATTTATGTATACATATTCAGTCATACAGCACATTATCAGAAGACTGCTATGCAGTAGATACCAGGGTTAAAAAATATTCTGCAGAACCCATAATGTAATGGAGGGAAGACATTCATGGAAACACACCATTTAATAGCAATAAAATAGGTGCAGTAATGACAACATGAATGGGCATAATGGGCCAGAAGAAAAGAGACACTGGAATCTAATGAACGATGATAGGAAAGGTTTTATAGTAAAGATATCACTTGGGTGAAGACTTGAAGGATAAGTATTTAATGTCGCTAAGATAGGTTCTAACCTTGGTCCTGCACTTTACCAGCTATGAAACCTCAGAACAAATCAAAAATCTCCAGATCTCAGTTTCCTTATCTATAAAGTGATGATGATTCAGACAATCTCTGTCGTCTATGAAATCACAGATATAAGATTACTACTGGGGAATTTGCCGGAAATTGTTTGAGTTGCTGCACAAGAATTATAACTCAAGTCTCTGGAATTTCCATATATATGAAAGTCCAAAACTAATTTCCATCTTGTTAAATTCACAATTATGAGACTATCAAAAGCAGCAGTTTAGACAGCAATGCTACCATATCTCAAAATCCAGCCTGAATCATGAAACTCGTGTCTACTGTGCACTATTCTCCAGCTACAGTGGCTGCCATTCTGCCTCACAACCATACAAAGCACATTCCTATCTCAGGACTTCTGCACCAGCTCTTCACTGTGTCTGAAATCTCTCAACCAACTTTGAAGGGCTAGCTCTTTCCTGTCCCCATGGTCTGAGGTCACATTGCCTCTCCAGAAAAACCTTACAGAACATAGGTATTAACCTACGGTGGCCAACACCCAATCTGAACCTCTTTTCAACTCATTCCCATATTTAGTTTCCTTCAGAGCACATATTGCCATCTAAACTTTTTTTCTCCATTTATTTTACTGTTTTATTCTCTGTTTGCCCTGACAGAAAGGATCTTATTAGTCTTGCTTACTGCTGAATACTCAATGCAAGGAAAAATGTCTGTTGCTGAGTTGGCATTCAATGCAAGAGAAGGGAAGGAGAGGAAGGAAAGAAATGAGAGAGGGAAATGAAGGGAAGGAAAGAGGGAGGATCAAATCTATAGATGAAAAAGAAAAATCACTGTATCAGAGGAACTATTCCCTTCTTAATTTCTACTTATTTGCTCTATTTTTATTACCCAAAAGAAAGTTATTCATGAGAACAGTCCTATAAAGGGTTGATGGCATCACTCTTAATTTAATACTGACAACTGTTCACTGTCAAACACGAGACTGAATATGTTCAGTGATACTGAAGACTATATTAAAGCCAAAATAAATATGAAGTTGTTAAAGTATAGAACAATGGTATTAAGCTTATTAAAAGTGACTGCACCTCAAGCGATGTGTGTGGTTTTTGTTTTTTTTTTTTTATTTGTTCAACATGCAAAGTAACATTTTATGTTAAACCTGAATTTTACAACCATTATTGAGGGGAAAAAATACTCAGTAAGATGGCCAAATTTCTGTCCCCATTTCCCCACTTTCTTTGTTTTCTCCACTGTATCTGATACTGCTGACTCTCTCTTTCTTGAAAATTCCCTCCCTTTTTTCTAAGATGTTCTTTTTATTTCATTTTCCTTCTACCTATATAGCTATTTCTTTCCATTCTATTTCTTGAGCTTCGGTTCCTCTACTACCCTTAAAAGTCTGGCATTTCCAGAATTTCAGCTTTGGTCATACTGTCTTACCTATTCAAAACTCTTTTTTGGGCAATTTTATTCACACCCTTGATTTCACACATCATATTTGGGCTGATGACCTCAAATCTACATTTTTAGCACAGACATCTGTCTTGGGCTCCTTTTCCATAAATCCATTTGCCTAGTAAATGTTACCACTTATTCATCCCATTGAAATCTAAGCTTAAGTTGTATGAGTCTACATATTTAACACATATTTATTACATATTATAGTACTGTATATACTTTACATGTGACAGGCACTGTTCAAGCACTTTAACTCATTTAATAAAACTACATGAAATACCCAGTATTATTATTCCCATTTTAGATATAAGGAAACTGAGACAGAGCCCACTTATGTGACTTGTCCAAGGTCATTCAACTAACAAGTGATGGAAATGCGATACATTCAGTCTTGGCACCACCATCAACCCAGATTTCCCAACCAGAAATCTAGGAGGTATCCTAAACAATTCCTTCTCACCTCATATCAAAATGGCCACTGTTCTTCTGATGTTTGCCACCCAGATATTTCTCTGGCTCATTCTTTCCTAACTCCAGAGCCTTAGTTTAGTCCTTTACAATTTCTTTCCTGAAACAACTTAGTAACTCCTTACTTTTCACTGTGCTCTGTCCATTCCAACACATTCAGGTATGACCTTCCTAAAACCACACGTAATTATGTAATTTCCCTGCTTAAATTAGCCAGAGGTTACCCACCAAGGTCCTTAGCATGGAATGTAAAGTCCTACAGCCTCAAGTGTCACCACCATTCCAAATGGCCCTACAATCCAGATACTGCTGTTTCTGACAATTTCTTGATGGTGTAATACTTATCAATAAATACATGGTTTTTCAGATCTCTTCCTTTCTCTTTAAATCTACTCCAGGTTAGAAGAAATGACCCTTCCAATTATATTATTTGTTTGTCACCACTATTTTTATGAAATGCCTCTTGAAAGGTAGAGTTCATGACTTCTGTTTCTGCATATCCAACATCTCCCATGGTGCTTGGCTCGTATTTAGCACTGAATAAATACACGATGAATGCAAGAATGAACACACAAGTTCAACGCTTTAAGCTCATATCAAGTGTTTTATCAGACTAATGAGACAACCACACAGTGAAGAATAAAATTGAGTTTGGCATCTGTGATGCAGCTAAGGACCTGTAAGCAAAGCTTTGATCTTGAACTTCCCTTCCAATTCTAGCATTCTATGACACTACTCTACTTAAAGTCAGTTGATACCTTTTGCCAGCACCAGTTACCTTAAAAGCAGGACCAACAAGAAATGTAATTCCACACTGTCAGGACTGGGATCAAATAGCATTAGATATCAGACATACTCTGGCAGCACTCTGCCCCAATGTCCACATCTATTAAATTTGTTTGGTAACTAGTCTCATTATTTATTTTATGTTGGGATTTCCTTAGGATGTGGTAGAATTGGACAGATGGGTTGAAAGTCTTCCTTCAGGCATATTAACATAGGATTAGGCAGATGGGTTCCAATAAGCAACCTTTAGGCCTGGAACACATGGACAAAGCAGGGAGAAAAGAACACACCATTGTCTAGTAATGGGTAAACATTTAATTGAGAATGGACACATTTTAAAAATAGGATTTGAAATGTTTAAAGCAAAACTGGAAAGTGGCACAGTGTCACTTCCCTTCAAAGGTACAGATTTTCAGGAAAAGCATTTTATATAACAGTAGTAAGTAACCTCAGGAATCTAAAAATTACTTAACAAAAAAAAAAGTACCAACTTTAGCAATAGAAGATGTCAACCTGAAAGAGGTTTTCTAGTAACTAGAGGTCTGGGTCTTATTTAATGTTTCTATCACCTAACTGGATAAAAATTTTATAGAATATTTTGTAAAATGTTTTATAGAATATTAATTAAAATATTAATCTTGGAGGAAAGGATTGGAATCTAAATGGATCTCTCCAGGGTGAAAAAATGAACTGAAAATATATAACAGATAAATAAAAAGTACTGCACATAGGTTTCCACCAAAACCCAAGTGAAAACAAAATAAGCCCTATGCAAGTGCAAGATGTAGAGATACATATCTGAGGTCACACAAATAATAAAGATTAGAAATTAGAGCTGACAATATAGTTGGCAGGAACAATGGCATGACATGGCTGGAACAAAATTAACTTAGTTAATTTCTGTCTGTATTAAGAATTAGTATCTTTTATGGCTGCTGGATGCTAGCTGTGCTGGAGAGCCTCTGTTTGAACCTCCATTTCTACCCTGTGCCCTTCTCCACTCTGCTCGGTGCCCTGGGAGGCTGCTGACCTGTATGCACTGCATCAATGCTCTTTTACTCTGACCTCCAGTTAGATTTCACCAAATGGGAGCACAAGTAGGGGACAAAAGCAAGGAAAGAGAGTGAGGTCAGGGTAATTATTCCCATAGGTCCCACCCTGTAGTTATGGCTGGTTGAGTCCCACCAAACATCCAAATATGTGCCTCTCTATCTCTGAGTCCCAGGAATGACTTTCTGTCTCTATTTTCTTGCTCCTTAAGGGCAAGGAAAGGCAAAGATGCCCTCTTTGTTAAGAAGTCTTGTGTTATGTCCCATTCCACCTGGATTTTTGTCCATAGTCTCTTTACTAAATCTCCTCAAATTATTCAATTTGATATCACATCTATTTTATCAGGCACTCTGGCTGATTAACCAACATTTATTGAATGCCTACCATATGCCAAGCACTGCTAAACCCTTAGCATGAGTGGGTACATTTAATGTTTCCAACATCTCTCTGAGATAGGTTTTATCATTGCTCCATATACTTCGAAGATGAGGAAATGGAGGTGCCCAGAGGATGACTTGTTTAAAGTCAAGCAGCAAGTAGGTGGCCAAGTTGAATTTGATCCCAAGCAGTCTGACTTAGAGCCCAAGCTGTTAATTGCTATACTCATCTCACTCTGCTCAGAATAGGTCATGTCCCACCTGGGAATAGTTCTTTCATCCTGTCATTAGACCTTCAAATTAAACCAAACAGAGCTGTATTTAGAGGAGATTCCAGGAGGAGTGAGGGAACCTCATGTCTATGAGAAATGGGAAGGGGTGCAAATTTGTAAAATCTTTTTGGAAAAACAATTTAACAATGTATAATCAAGAACCTTAAAACATGCTCTTACCCTTAGGCCTGGTAATTCCATTTACAAAACTCTATCCTAAGGAAATAATCAGAGACATTACTAATGATTTATGTGCTAAAGTGTCATTGCACAGCAAGTTATAAAAACAAAATCTGAAATAATCTAGATGTTCAACAAAAGAAAGATGGTTAAATAAATAATTATATTTATGTATGTATATATCCATATATATATTGTGGAATGCTAAGGCTATTAAAATTGTGTCTTTGGAGACACAATGAGTTGGAAAAATTCACATTTTATGTGAATATGTGTATGTATGCATGTATGTATAAGAAAAAATGATTTTAAAATGAAACAGCAAAATATTAACTATGATTATCTTTACGTTATGGGAATATGGGTGGTCACTTAATTTCTCCTGCACAACTTACTAATTGATATTTTCAAGTTTTGTACAATAGACAAAAAATAAAAATTATTTAAAAACATCAATGATAATTTGAACTATGGCCAATTAGTAGGAACTTTATAACCATAAAAGAGAAGGTTCAAGAAAATGAGAATGAAGGGAAGGGAGTTTGATACTCATCCTGCATGGCTCAATTGGCAGAACCTAAACCAACAGAGATTAAAAGAAGACAGGCTTTGGATTAATTCAAGGAAAAGCATCCTAATAGGAGTTCAAAAGCGGGAACAGGCTGCCTGGAAAGGTTTTGATTCTTCTGTCACTGGATGTATTCAAGATGCTTGACCAAAATTTTTAAGGAATTTTCTTACAGTGATTTAAGCTTTGGCCAGGTGCTTGTATCTAGAATTGCCTCCCACCAGTGATTTTAAAATTAATCACTCTTCACTCCAATAAAGAGCTGGCATGTAAATCTTGCTTTCAGGTCTTTTTTTCCCAAAGAATGGCATTAAGACAGCAGGTGAAATTTTATCATGAGTTAGTTGATCAGAAGATATCAAATCCATCCTACGATATCTTCTGAAAGAGTGAGTCACAGTAGATTCTGATACAGAGAACTAGAGGGGAATGGATCTGTAGCATGGAGGAAGCAGAGAGACCTGAAATGGGAGCAGCATAAGAACCCTGGGGCCCAAAACATGGTCTGATGACAGTGGGGTGGACATGAGAGAATGACCAATAAAAGCCACCTCTGCCCATGTCTAACTTGCTCAGTGAAATCAATCATTGCCCCAGCCCTCCCCAAACTCCATTAAGCAACTTGCTTGATATGATACCATTCACTTTCCAGAACCTTTTCTCACAGAGCTCAATTCCCATTTTGCTCTTTACTTACCAACTTTCAGCTCCCCGCCTGCAATAACCATGCATGCCACACTCAGAACATTGCTTCTGTCCACAGGGAATTCTAACGTCCCCATTACATAGAGGCCTTTGAGGAATGGAAGATCTGTATCCACAAGGACAGTCTTGTCTATAGAAGAAAAAGAGATTGCTCAGTTATGCAACCAAAAAAGAATCACCTTCTCCCACAGTGATTTATGCTGTGTATCTCCAAGCAATTCAAGTACTGCCTGAGTTGTTCCCTATACCAGGAAAGATGCAGCAACTGAGAGAACAGTCTACCAAAGGAGAGGCGTTAATAAAAAGACAGCAAACAGGCCATGATTAATAGGTCCTGCCATGGCTTAACACACCAAGTCTTATGGCCAAAAGGCATTGCTTCTGCCCCAAACAAATGCCACAAGCTTACTTCAGCACAAACTCACAGATGAGCCCCCAACCTTGGTCCCTGTCCCTTCACTTCGGCTCTAATTCCAGAGAAGTAGAGAACTGTAGATATACCCTAAGTCTCTGAAGTCAGACCATCTGGATGTGAATCCCAGCTCTACCACTTACTAATTTTGTGGACTAACAAATTAATCTCCCAGGGCCTCAGTTATCTCATCTGTGAAATGGGGATAACAGTAAAATTGCTGCTTCAGCCATAGGTTCTTTTGTGAGGGTTAAATGAGTTAATACTTCTAAAGTGCTTACAAAATGCTAGTAAGTCATTCTCAATTTCCCAATTCCAACTGCTTAAGGCTCAGTGCCTGGTAAGGGTTTAACAAATGTTGGTCATTATAATTACTTGCTTCATGTTATAGAACTCATGAGCAACTTAAAAACCTGCTACTATCCACCTCCCTTCCCGAAAAGCAGTTTCCATATAACCTTAGATGAAATAGTCATGGATTTTGTCTGAAAGTAATACATGAATAGTAAATCCTCATTTAAAACACAGTAAATATTTCATGTATGCTAGTTATTAATGCTAGTTTCCGAAGTTAAGCAGTAATTCAACATGAATTAAAGATATCAAATAAATGTTTCAGCTTAAATCTCAAGTACCATAATCACGGACACGTGCAAAGATTTTTAAGAAATTGTTTTGTTAACACAGACCGATTACTCATTTGGAAAACTATGCACCCTACTGCTCTTAAGGACATGTTCAAGTAAATGAACTTTTCATGAGTTGTCTTTTTTCTAGACATTACCTACTTCCCCACTTACAAGACCAACCATACCTTCCTGTGGCAGAGACTGTGTAGCTGTAAACTGAGCTGATTTCCTTTTCCTCCAGGGACCACGGTAAGACCCTTCCTACCCTGCAGTTAGATGAAGCCATGTGACTGAGTTGTAGCCAACAAACTTATGGCAGGGAAGTGTGACATCCCCAAGCTTGGTCTTTAAACTCTCCTCCATGCTCTCTCTCCACTCCCATGTCTATTTGTTAGATGTACTGCTGTGGTTCTCAAAGTGTGGTTGTGGTCCAGCAGCATCAACCCCACCCACGTATCCACCAAGACCCAATACAAGTGTTAGCTCTCTAGTAAGCCATTCCCAATTGCCCCAATGGCTCCACCACAGCCCCTGTGGAAACAATCTCTCTCTTATTCATGTTCTGATGATACATACATGCTTATATCAAAGCGCTAAAATATATTCTTGTAATTAGGTCTTTCTTCCCCATTGCTTCTTCCTGAAGGGAAGAGATCATTCTTATATTTTTTTAAACCCCCAATGCGTATTGTAAAGTCAGAGAAAAATATTAAACATTGTCCATGTGTGTTGAATTTAGCTCTCCACATACCTTTTAATTCAAAATTTCATTAGTGACTGAAACAAAATGAATGACCCAGTAAAATAGATAACAATAAATACATATACCATAATCCCATCTCCAGCAATTTTCCAAAATATTCAAACAAAAGAGTAAAGTATCTAGAGAATGTTCTAGGTTTAGCATAAATTGCATGAGTTCATGATTTTAAGATGACTTCAAAAGCAGAATAAAAAATGTTTAAAGCGCTTATACCCCAAAGCACAAGCAATGAAAGAAAAAATAGATAAATGGGACTTTCTCAAAATTGAATACTTCTGTGCTTCAAAGAACTTTGTCAAACGGTGAACAGGCAGCTGACACAATGGGAGAAAATATTTGGAAACCACATATCTGATGAGGGTTTGGTATCCAGAATATATAAAGAAATATGCAACTCAACAATAAAAAGTCAAACAACCCAATTAAAAAATGGACAAAAGAGATGAATAGACATTTTTCCAAAAAGGAAATACAAATGGCTAAAAAGCACATGAAAAGATGCTTAGCTTAACTAGCTATTAGGGAAATGCAAATCAAAACCACAAAAAGATATCATTTCACATTTACTAGAGTGGTTGCTATCAAATAAGCAGGAAACCTCAAGTGTTGGAGAGGATGTGGAGAAATAGGAACACTTATTACTGCTGGTGGGAATGCACAGTGGTACAGCTCCTGTGGAAGACAGTCTGGCAGTTCCTCAGAAAGCTAAGTATAGAGTTGCCTTACGATCCGGCAATTCCACTACCCAGGTTATACCCAGAAGATCTAAGAGCAGGGACATGAACAGATACCTGCACACCGATGTTCCTAAGGGCATTATTCACATTGCCAAAAGATGGAAACAATCCAAGTGACTGTCAACAGATGAATGGATAAACAAAACATGGAATACACATATGATGGAATATTACTCAGCAGTAAGAAGGAATGAAGTTCTGAAGCACATGACAACATGGATGAACCTTAAGGACATTACATTGAGTGAAATAAGTCAGACACAAAAGGACAAATATTGTGTGATCTCACTAATATGAACTAATTACAGTATGTAAACTCACAGACATAAAATCTAGAATATAGGTTACCAGGGGATAGAATGAGAATAGAGAAAGGTGAGCTACCACTTAATATGTACAGAATGTTTAATTAGGTTGAACTTAAACATTTGGAAACATATAGAGGTGGCAGTAGCACGTTATTGTGGGTATAATTAATAGAGCTGAATTGAGAGTGGATGTGGTCGAAGGGATAGTTTAGCATCATGTATGTCACCAGAAGGAAAGCTAGAGGTGAAAACATGGGAATGTATATATATATATATACATACACAGTGAATCTTCTGGTGTATGATGAAAAAATTCTCTTATGAACTAGAACAAATTGTATGACACTATTACAAAGAGTCAATAATAGAGGGGTATTTTACCTTATTATTAGTAGTAGTAGTATTTTTGGAGTAATGAAAATGTTCTAAAATTGATTGTGGTGATGATTACCCAAGTATGTGATAATACTGGGAGCCATTAAAGATATACTTTGGATGGATTGTATGGTCTGTGAATATATCTCAATAAAAACACATTAAAATGCTAAAATATTTAAAAACAAGAGTTATATGCATGTTATAAATGGCCTTTAGCTGTTCCAGCCTGATGGCCCTTCTACCAAGTTTTAGCTTTTGGTCCTGATAATACAAAATAATTAAGTTGGTTTAATATATGCTTTCTCTCACCCACAGAGTACTCACTTAACATGCACACATATACATACATATTATATAAGGGCCTCTTCAGAGCACACTTCTCAGTTCCATTAAAATATTGCAATTACACAGAATTTTAAAATTCCGTGCTAAAATAAAAACAAGCATATGCCCTATGAAGATTTTTTATAAAGGAATTCTCCTTCATCACTAACACTCAGAGATGACACCTGTGGTTGCTACTGACACAAGCAAAAACATTCACCCTAATGTGACTCTCAGAGCAGGGCAGCTGCAGGCCCAACTTGACCACTCCCCAGCCATAATGACAGCTTGCAGAGTCTTTCTCTCCTTTCTGGGTGTGGAAATTTGGGACCAATAGGCCACATAATCTAGAATTAGCATCCTTTTCATTTCACAGTAATCACTCAGAAATAGTTACTTGTACAACCCATTTAATAAACATAAATGATGGACCACCTCTAGTTTAACCGTGGCCCAGTGGTTTCCACCTTGCCCTGACTTGGCCACAGTTATTCCATCTTGTTGTGTCAGTGACTAATAAATCCTACTTGAAAGAATGAGCACTGACATATGGAGGGAACCATCTGGAATTTCTGTTGCTCAGTAGGAGGCTGATGGGGGAGCTGATCTGGAAGAGGCTCCAAAAAGAATTAATGAGTTCCAGATGTAATTAAAGACTGCTCTTCCCCCCAAAGGGGCTTAGAACCAACTACACGGTGGTGCCTCTTGGTTCTGAATTATACCCTCTTACCACTTGTTCATCCATCAAGCATTAAACATCCACCATCTTTATCCTAGCATCTATTGCAAAGCAATGTGTTTTTCTGAAATGGTTATATTTTGACAATTAGAAGGAAAAAGCATAAGTAATAATATTTGGATAGGTAAGGCTAAGGAAGAATCACCTGAATTTCCCCATGCACCAAATACAACAACAACAATTAAGCTTTTAGTCTTTTATAAATGCATTAGTTATCCTCAAGACCACAAAACTTGAGCCAAATCAAAAGACAGATGTCTCTGGAAGAGGGCTATATGGGAATAATTTGACTATCACGGTTATAAAGCATTCCATATCATTTCAACAGTAGGTTTAAAGTCATCATTTTTTCCCAGCCAAGTCAGGGAATCAAGGTCACTATTGTGTAGCATTCCAAGAGTCTGACACTTCTCTAAATCCTATTGAAATGAGATCAAGGGCAAAGGGCACAGATCCTGGGAATAATGATGGGGTCACATGAACAGTCATAATTTAGGGCAGGCAGTCCCACTGTCTGTATGGAATTCACTGTATCAGGCCCCATAACTTAGGTGGTGAAGACAGTTTCCACTACAACCCCACTATTGTCAGGACCACAGTCTATACCAACTCTGCATAGCTCAGACTTGTGAGAGGGAGCAATGGCATGCAAAGGCAGAGTAGTATGTACAAGGACCATTTGTAGGCTCACTGTTTTCCATAATTAATGAGTTTACTTCTACTTTGGTCTTGGTCCCAATATTTTCCTACAAACATGAGAACAAAAAGAAAAGTTAATTTTAGTAAAATTTAAAGATTATTTAATGACTTAATTTGCCTTTTTTAAAAGAGAATATTTTTAGCTCAAACATAAGTATTTTAAATATTTGCAATATATATTTTACACAATGATTGGTGGAATTTTTATTTTCCTTTGTGGTATTATTTAACTTTTGGAGAATCTAACAATTTACCTAAATATTCTAGCTATCAAAATTTATGAGGACAACTGATACATCCAAGAAAAGTCCTCCAGAAAAAATGAAAGCTGCCATACAAAAATAGTTCACTGGGATGAAAGGTTAACACGACTGAAAATTAGGGTCAAGTAGCCTAATTTACTGACATGATAGTATTAGATTCTCAGCAGTTCATTCTCTTATAGAAAAAGCTGAACAAAGAAGGGCTAGAAGATCAGAATGCACTCTTTCTATAACTAAACTCTTTTCAAAGAGCTGCTAATTTTATAGCCTGTCATTTTCATCAAATCCACACAGGTGGTGCGCTTATTCTCCTCTGCTTATCTTTTTTTTTTTTTCTACCTATTCTTAAAAATAGGTAGAAGAGGCAGTTTTCAAAAGTCCTAAAGGCACAGGATTCAATACTGGATTCAAGATTCAAGAAAGCCAACTTCATTACACCTTGAAGAAAAAGCATCTGCCTTCCTGGTGTGTGTGTGTGTGTGTGTGTGTGTGTGTAAGTGAGTGTGCATTTGTGAGGATGGGTATGAGAGGGAGGGAGGGGACAGGGAGGGAGAATAGGAGAGGGGACTGGAGGGGAAGGGAGAGAAATGGAGGAAAACAGCTCTATTCATTCTCTCCTCATGGTAAGAGGTCAATTTAAACTTTGGATAATAAATCTCCATCCTATTCCCCACATACACTCTTCTGTGTCTCGGTCTCTGTGTCTCTCTCAATCAGACACACACAATTCCCACAGTACAACCACCATTTTAAATTATATTTTCATTGATCAATAAAATGTTTAACATACAGTGTTTATCTCTTGCTCTAGTCTATACCATCTGTTCTCCAACAGTATTTTGAATCTATTTAATAGTAAGGTTTTTAAGTAAAATTACCAACTGTGTCAGATCAATCCTCTGCATCTCAAACTCTGAAGGGAAAATACAAGAAGGTGCAGGTGTTTTCATAAAAGTGGAAAAGAATGTGCCTTCTCACAACTCAGGCTTTCTTTGTTTTTAATGCAGAGATGCTGTTGTGTTGCTGTTCTTTCCATAAAGCCTCAGAGAATTCACAGTGGCCAACTTCGTGCAACCATTTGGATCAAAGTCCATGGTGTTCTGCTTGCTCACAAGACTCAAGACTAAAAACACCTAGACACAAAACCTTGGAAACCACAGAAGACCGAAAATGAAGAGCATGCATTTTGATAAATTTGAAAGAAAAATGTTAAACTACATTTTGGCTTTATCCATATACTTCCATTACCCCTGAACATTGTTACCAAATCCCTACTTGCCTGAGGTTTGGGAATAAAACCCTTCTCCAACACTGGCAGTCCAATGATACATACATGGAAAGGTATAAGCTGGCAACTCTCAGGTGACACAATTATCAAATTTTTCATGTTGTAGTTAGTGTCAAAACCAAACCAGCCACCAAATTTGTTTTCCTATGTGGGTTTTGTTTTGATTTGTTTCCTTAAGCAAAATATTGAGAACAACTTCTGGAAAATAAATATATTTTCACACTTTTACCCTGAAGAAAAAATTATGATGATCTGTCCAATAAGTGATTCACTCCTAAATGAGGCTACTTAGGCAAAGATCCCTTTAGCAAACATTATAATCAATGAGTTTACTTCCAACATCAGTTTTTTTTTTTTTAAATAAATCCTCTCTCTTTTTGATTCTGCTTAGCACTAGAGAGGGCAAAATGTCTTGAAAACTATGAGTTTCTTTATTTTTCTTTAATGTTATTGATTTTTTTCTCATGTTTTCAATTATTTCTTCTAACTGGAAAAAAAACAAAACAATATCAAATTCTTGAAAGCAGCTTCCTGTCCTACATTTGTTATATCAAATTCCTGAAAGCAGCTTCCTGTCCTACATTTGTTATTAAAAATTAAATGTTTTTTCATAAAGGTGCAATTGAGGCTTAAGTGAGTACTTAGCGAACCATACCTAAGCAATAATTGTTGGAGGCAATAACCTCTACTCTACATTTTAATATGGTGCATCCAAAATTAAAAATTTATGGGCGAACCAAGTTATATCTTGTGTTCCTAAATACATAAAGTGCTTATATTCTATATAAATACAATATTAACTTCTGTAGATATTTTCAATTTTCTTAACATTCCTTATGTTAATGGTTATATGTTTTCAGAAATTCCTGAAGCCTTTGAGTTCTTTGTAAATTCCAATAAATTGCACTTAAGCAATGCAAAGAATTCAAGGTAAAGAGTTCTTGCTTGGGATTTCCAAAATAAATTCCTTTCCTCTTCAATTCAAATACTGTTTCAGGGACCATGAAGATTCCTGTAACTTTTATTCACAATTCTAAGTATCTTGACAATAATATCTGCCAAAAGTCTCAGTACTCTAAAATGTCTCCATACTGGTAGGTTAAGATATTGAAATCCCCATCCTTAAGATTTCATCCTTCTTTTTAAATCAGGGTGTCTAGAAATCCTCTGAGAAGAATGATAGATGAAGAAAAGCATTATCACCAATTGATAAATTGATTCATTCATTAGTTCACTTAGAAAATATTTATTTAGTGCCTACTACTTGTCATACACTGTGATAGGTGCCAACGAAAAAAACACAAAACAAGGCTTCCAGTATTCACAGAGGAGTAAACATTTTTGTGAGATTAACCAGAGGAGTTTTTAGTGGAAGGAAGAAGTAGATCTGGAGTATTTGCTTCCGAAGCCCACTGAATTAATCATGACAAGGCCCAGGCAAAATTTCAAAGTAAGGAAAATTTACCTATTCCTCCCTTCCTTCTAGCACCCATCCATCCAAGCTCCTCATTTGCTCCCAATTCCCTAACGGCCAGAATTCCACTGATGCCTCTACCAACCCAGACCCCATACAAATCCAGGGTCTAAGCAGCTTCTACAGTTCCAGTCACCTGTCATGTTCCCAATTCCTTCAAGTGCAACTCACTGATATATGACTAAACAGAAAGTAAATGTAACATGGACACACTGGTTAATTCATCTAATACCTTTCTCAATCTGAAGGGAATGCTCACCAGATTACAATTCAGACAGACCTAAATTTGAATCCCAAATTGAGTGTTCTTTGGGAAAATTACTTAACTTCCCTGAACTTCTGTACCCCAAATGCAAAACACAGGAAATCACACTTCATGAGTGTTTGTAAGGAATTGTGAAATACCACATATAAAACTATTACAATGCCTGGCATATAACAGCCATTTGAATGTTAGCATTCACCTCTTTCATTTACCAAAAAATATTTTTTGGCACTCACGCTATGCCTGTCACTCTAATGTTTTGTTTTGTGTACCAAGGAGACACAATCCCTGCCCTCTTGAAATTTAAAATCTTATGGAGTAAACAGACATTAAAACATAATCACAACTTTGAAGATTGCATGTTATGTGAATATATCTCAACGAAATTGCAAAAAATATATAATCACATATTACACTGAGAGCCATTGGAATGGATTGTATAGTGTGTGAATAAATCTGTTTAAAAAAAAGCACAATCATACAAATGACTACATAGGTACAAACTATGGTAAGTGTTAAAAAGGAAAATGCATAATACTATGAGAGTTACAGGGTAAAACAATTTGCATTGAGGGATCAAGGATGAAAGGACATGAAACTGAGACCTAAAGGTGCAGAGTTGGGGACAGAATGCTCTGAGCAAAGTGAGAGGAGGGCCAGCACTCCATACATTCAAAAAATGGCAAGGCAGCGAGGGTGTCTGGACTGCAGAATTTGGATGGAGCTGGAAAGGTAGGCAAGGGGGAATACCAGGCAGGACTTTGTAGACTATGTGAAAAATGTGGGACATTATCCCAAGAATGGTGGCAAACTACTAAAGCATTTTGAATGGAGAAATTATATGACCAATTCATATTTTTCAAACATCGCGCTGGCTGCAGTGGGGTGGAGTGGGGGGTGGTGGTGGGGAGAAGCCAGCAAATGGGAGCAAAAATAGGAGAACAGTTAATTGGGTATTCTAGTAGTACCTGTAACAAGCGGTAATGCATACATTAGGGTGGTGAGAAAAAAGATTTAAAAAAAAAAAAAAAGCAGACGTATTTGAGAAATATTTTGGAAGCAGAATACACAAGATTGGTTGAAGTGTCAAGAACAACCCTGAGCAAACAGGAGTGGAAGATGATGCCATGTACTGATGGAAAAACTGGAGGAGAAGCAAGCTGGCAGTTGGGGATGTCAGAGCAGGGGTGGAGGTGGGAGGAAAAGAATAGAAGGTTCCTCTAGGACATTTTAATTTGATATACTTGTAAGTCATCCCAGTAGAGATTTCAAGTTGACAGTTGGACATAAAGGTCTGATACTTGGAAAAAGAAAAACATTTTCTTGGCTTCAAATATTGTCTATAGGTTCAAGACTCTCAAATTTATATTCCCAGAAATCACCAAGGGAGCAAAGACAGAATTAGTCAAGGAGGATCAGTATGTAAAGTAGATGAGGGCCCAAGGGAGTTTTTTTTAATCGTATGGAGCACAGAAAAAGATGCCTGGACACTCATTAAGAAGAGAAAGGAGACAACCAACAGACTGAGGCACCTGAAAAGGAAGAAGAGGATGGCATGCAGAGAACAGCAGGTGAGAGTGACCTTTAAAAGAAGGTAAGACACTTTCTCTGTTACAACAGGAGAGAAGAAGGTGGAGGCAGGAGCACATACAATCTAAATGCACTTGTCTTCTTTCAAAAGGAATCTGAGGATTGGCACAAAGAGCAAAAATTAAAATATTCTGCAAATATTGTGAGCTTGGAGACACACTTTCAGCTCTCTAAATCAAATAATGTAAACATTAGACACCACCTGCCAATAAGCAATCAGGGATGATTTCTATTACAAAATTCTTTGTGTGAAATAAATCAATATATCTGGTGTTTGGATACCTTATTACTTTAACACCATCTGAATGGAGTTCTTTTAAAAGCAATTGAAAACTAATATATGAGAATGAATTACTGCTGTACAAATTTATGAAATAGTTCAAGCAACTAATGCATGTGTGTCTATACATTCATATATCAAACCAAACACGTATTTCTCATATACGGTCTTTTTAGCCACCCGTCCATTCTTAAATAGAAACTTGTCACATGCTACAACATGGATTTATCTTGAAAACATGCTAAGTAAACGAAGCCAATTATATCAGACCACATATTGTATGATTCCATTCATATAAAATGTCCAGAATAGGCAAATCTATAGAGACAGAAAGTGGATTAGTGGTTGTCTAGGGCTGGGTGAGGGAACTGGGGGATTGGGGAATAATATTAAAAGGTGAGGTGCTTCTTTTTGATGAAAATATTCTGAAATTGATTGCAGTGATAATTGTACAACTTTGTAAACATACTAAAAGGCAGTGAATTATATACGTTAGTTGAATGATTCAAATGGTATGTGAATTATATTTCAATGAAGCTGCTAAAAATAATGAAGTACTTTATGTACTAATATGAAAAAATCTTCAGATTATATTTTTTAAAGCAAGATGCAACATGGTATACAGTATATTATCATTTGTAAAAAGGGAAGGGATAAGAATATATATATATATATAATTATGCACTTGTAATTATATATATGAATATTTTTAAAGAATTTTTATTATTCAGCATAGACTATCTCTGTAAGAATACTCAAGGAACTAGTAACATTGTTTCTAGGAAATGAAACTGAGTGTATAAATGATATAAGTGAAAGGAGAATTTTCAATGAATATTCTTTTATGCCTTTTCAATTTTAAACCATGTAAACGCACTGCCTGTTTAAAATTATATTAAACTAAAGTGAAATACAAAGTAAAGACAGGTTTTATTTTTAAAATTGATATTGGCAAAATTTTCAATCTCTCTTGTGTGTGTATGTGTGTGTAATTCTTTTCTTGAATTCTCTTTTCATCCTTGCCAGATTTTCAATGTTCCCTTACTACTAGTTATGCCTGAAGAAATACAATTAGCTGTGCAGTCTCTTCCTACCTAACTTGCCTTTTTTGTCTTCCCTTTTCTAATGTGGCAAGCTTACATTCTGGTAGATAATATTTTTTTCCTATTTTAATTCTATCTTTGTCCTTATGACATTTGGATATTTGTGAAATGTTTCACACTGCTGAGTGTCTGTGAATCCCAGAAAGTCTTGACTCTGCCTTTGTTTTAATTTGTTCTGACTTCAAGTCTTTCCTGCGCTATTAATAGTTGGACAAAATCAAACTCCACTGCCTTATGGAGATTACACTCTCACCAGGGATTCGCATTATTGCAACTTGGTGCCTCCACAGTCACTGGAGATAACTTCCTTGGAAGCAAAACAAAGATTCATGGGCAGGCATATAAGGAATTATAAACACAAAGATAAGCAGAGAAGAGTGAAAGAGAAATACTCAATTATCAATAATCAATTCAATAATTCCAAGAACTGATACTCAAAGACACAAAAAAGAGCAAATAGAAGACTATAAGATGAATATATCTCCAGAAATATTTTAGAAACTACCTCCATGAAAAAAACACAGTTAGGTGCATGGGTGATTGAAAAACAATTGACCATCAAAAAACTGTTTTTAATTGGCAGTTTGAATAAATAGCAAATGGATAGTGCAGAAGTTTTAACTGGAATATCAAGCTAATACATTCTTCCAGAAAATAAAAGAATAAACATATAGAAAATATGAAAAAGAAACATTTTAAGACAATAATATACTTTAAAGTTCTAATATCCATCTACCAAAGAGTTCCAAAAGGAACGAACAGTCAAAATAGAAGGAAGAAAATCATCAAAGAAACAATTTAACAGAGTTGAAGAAAGATACATCCTCAGATTGAAACGGTCCAGTGAATAAGAGAGAATCCTAAAGTTTTCCAAAAATTAAATTACCTACAAAAATAAAAATCACATAAGATTAGTCCTGTGTACTGCAAAACAATATAGCAAAATCTCAAAGTTCTTCGGGTGCTCTATGAAAGAATTACTAAAAGACATATGTCAGCATACTAAACCTAAATCCAAAAAAGAGGAAGATGGGGGATACAAAAAAAATAGGCATGCATAAAATCAAGTAAAATTTACAGAGGAGTCTTAAACAGTTGTCAATGTATAATGCTAACAACACATAATTTCAACTAAACCTCGCCTATAAAATATGCATAATTGTACACACCTAGTAACATAACTGTGAGGATGAAAAATGTTAATGCTTAAAGCACTTATATAGCAAATAGCACGTGCCAGTAAGTTTTCACTTTTACAATGTCTTTAATATGTGTTAATCTGCCCCTCAAAGAAGGAAATTATAAAATGAACATTTCCCTGATTAGTAGTGAAGTTAGAATTTTTTCATTAGTTATTTTATCCCTTCCTCTGTGAATTCCACTTTTGTCTTGGGTCATTTTGATTTATAGGAGTTCTTTATATATTCTGGATATTAACATGTACTATCATACACTGTACATTGCAAAATTTTGTTCTGATGTGTTTTTTTTAATTCATTTTATTGAGATATATTCACATATCACGCAGTCATACAAAACAAATCGTACATTCGATTGTTCACAGTACCATTACATAGTTGTGCATTCATGACCAAAGTCAATTCCTGACACTTTCATTATTACACACACAAAAATAACAAGAATAATAATTAAAGTGAAAAAGGGCAATTAAAGTAAAAAAGAACACTGGGTGCGTTTGTGTGTTTGTTTGTTTCCCTTCCCCCATTTTTCTACTCATCCATCCATAAAATAGACAAAGGGGAGTGTGATCCATATGGCTTTCCCAATCACATTGCCACCCCTCATAAGCTACATCTTTATACAATCGTCTTTAAGATTCATGGGTTCTGGGTTGTAGTTTGATAGTTTCAGGTATCTACCACCAGCTACCCCAATTCATTAGAACCTAAAAAGGGTTGTCTATATTGTGCATAAGAGTGCCCACCAGAGTGACCTCTCGGCTCCTTTTGGAATCTCTCTGCCACTGAAGCTTATTTCATTTCCTTTCACATCCCCCTTTTGGTCAAGAAGATGTTCTCCATCCCACCATGCCGGGTCTACATTCCTCCCCGGGAGTCATATTCCACGTTGCCAGGGAAGTTCACTCCCCTGGGTGTCTGAACCCACGTAGGGGGGAGGGCAGTGATTTCACCTGCCAAGTTGGCTTAGCTAGAGAGAGAGGGCCACATCTGAGCAACAAAGAGGCATTCGGGAGGAGGCTCTTAGACACAATTATAGGGAGGCTCAGCCTCTCCTTTACAGCAACCGTCTTCCCAAGGGCAAGTCCTGTGGCAGAGGGCTCAATCCAAGTTCTGATGTATTTTAAGTTTGCTTAGATTTTCTTTCATGAGAGGTTTTTAATTTTTGTGCAACCAAATCTTTCTATCTTTTCTTTTATGATTTCTAGATTTTCTATCTTGTTCAGGAAGGTCATTCATACTAAAAATATACAAAAATAATCTCCTGTATTTTCCCTTAAATTCCTTTACATTTAATATAGAGGTTTTTAGTCATCTGGCATGGTATGTGTTAGAGAGATAACAGGGTTGTTGCTTTTCTTTGTTTAACATTGTTCCAACATCATATAATGAAATTTACTCTTTTACCCATTGTTTTGAAATGACATCTTTTCCACCAAGTAAACTCTCAGCTATCCATGGGTGTATTTATAGACTATAGGCTGTATTTTATTCACATTCATTTGGTTTGTCTATTTCTATGGCAAAATCACACCACCTTTCCTCAGATTTATCTGGAGTAAGCCACCTCACATTAGACTTTTCTTTAAAAATTCCTTGCCTGTTGTTGTCTATTTGCTTTCCCATAAGAAAGTTAGAATCAGCTTGCCAAAAAAAAAAAAACAAAAAAAACAAAAAAAAAACAGTCTAGATGCAAATTTGACTGTGATTACTTGAATGTATAGCTTAATATAGGGGAGAATCGATATCTTTTCAATATTGAGATTTCCTGTGCAGATATATTGTTCCACTTATTCAGCAAAGTTTTGAAATTTTTTCATAGGGTATTTAATTTCTCACTAAGTTTATTCCTAGGTATTTTATCTTTTCTCTATCAAAAGTAGAATCTGTCTATTACATTTTCTGATTGGTGATTGTCAGTAAATGGCAATGCTACTGATTATTGTAGGTGATGTTCTTTCCAGGTATTTTACTGACCTCTTTTTGTTTAATAGTATTTCACTTGAATCTTATGATTTTTTTTTTCTAGAAACAAGCTAGGTTTACAAATAATCACCTTCTTTCTTTCTAATGGCTTTGCCCTTTATTGTATTTCTTTCCTGTTGAATTGCATTGTCTGGTACCTCAGGTTAACAGGAAGGATGGGGGCATTCTCGTTTCGTTTCTTACTCTCAGGAATGCAATTAATCTTTCACAATTAGTTACGGCGTCTCTTGTGAATTTCTTACAAATACTTTATATCAAGTAAAGTAAAATTCCTTCTATTTCTAGCTTAATTTTTGTCGTTCAATAGGCAATGGAATTTATCAAAAGCTCTCTTCTTGTTAGTAGATATGGGAGCATTTAGGAAAATATCTTACTAAATCCTCTTGATACCACCATGTAACCACTCTTCCTTCTGATGGAAATGAAATGAGTTTAACACACTGTGATTATTAGCTTTTGCCTTTAAGCGAGGCATACAAATATCTCTGTGCATCATTCAAGAGGGAGACTGCATATCTTCCACAAAGAAAACAGAACAGAAAATATCTGCTTAGATTTCATACATCTTTGCTACAGGTGCTTTTGTGAAATACAAGGGGGAAATGTGTCTCTCACTGCTCCAAATATGCTGAAAGATTTGGATTACTTATCATTATGGACCCATGATTTCTGTTTTCAATTTGTCTCCTCCTTCCTCTTCCCACCCATCCCATTCTTCTCTCTCCCTCACTGCCCTAGAAATATAGTTTTCTCTTTCTGCTCACACTCAACCCCTAAAATAGGCAACACTTCCATCATGCCCCCCATGGCCCTACAAGGCTCTGGATCCCTGGGAAGTCTGAACTATTAAAGCAGCCCACCTTCAGGTAAAGAGTCAGGGTAGTGTAGGGGGTTGCTGGCACTTCATTTGATAAGGTGGAGAGAGGGAGTGAAACTTTTTTGGCCTTTCTCTGTCTGTTCATGTACCACATATACCAAAAGTGTTGCCACATTATTGTAAAAGAGAATCAAATGTGCAATCTTGTGGAGAGAGGAAAGAGTTCTAATGTTGCCAGGACGTAGAACTAACCTCTGTTAAAACAATCATATAAAGTTTTTCTCCCTTCATGAATTATGTTAATGGATTTTCTAAAAAACTGGAACCATCTTTGCATTCCTAGGATTAAATCCTATTTAATCATTATTTATAATTTTTCTAAGCACAGGTGCATTTGATTTGCTAAGATTTTCCTTTATGTCACTAAGATTAGGCTCTGGTTTTCTCTATTTGTGTAATCTTTGTCTAGTTTCAGAGTCAACTCTACTTGAATTGTCTTGAGAATGAACTGAGAAGCTTTCCGTATTTTTCTGGACTCTAAAAGCTTTTACAACATGGCAATTATCTGTTCCTTGAATGTATGTCTTGAATTATTTTTAAGAAACCTTTCCCTAGGTGATTTTGGATGTGGGTAGGTGACAGACTACTTTGGGAATCGACCATCCTTGTATCAACCATACAAAAGAAATGCATCCACTTGTACAATAAGGCTGAATATGTTTGCAGAAGGATTGTCTGTAAAAGTGAAAAACTGGAAAAACTAAAGCAAATGTCAATCAATAAGAAAGTAAGGCGGTTCCTTAAATCATGCTCTATCCTTACCCTGGTATGCTATGCAGTTTTAAATGGATGCTACAGATTTCTCTTTACTGATATGGGAGTATCTCCAAGATAAATTGTTAACTTAAAAAAAAAAAGCCACATATGAATAATTAGAACATAATTTCATTGCTGAATTGAGGAACATCTCAGCATGGTATATAAGAGTACTGGGAGTCAGATTATTGGGTTCAAATTTTGTCCCTCCTACCAATTAGCTTTTTGATCTGTCTCATCTTCCTCGACTGATAAAGAGGAATAGTAATAGTGCTCTTCAGGTGGTTGTGGGGATTACAAAAGTGAGTTCATCCATCATGGTTAGCATGGAGTCTGATGTTTAGTAAAGTGCTCAATTAATTAATATTTTAAAAGCAAAATATGATGTAAATAAATATACACATTAAAAAGAACAATTTAATCTCAATTGAGAATAGTGGTTATCCAAGGTAGGTCAAGAGGAAAGGGGGAAAGGGTACTCAGATATTTTGCTGTGTACGTTTTAATACCAACTGTATTAGGACAAAAAAAAATTCATATATTTTCAAAAAAATTTTTACAGGATTAAAGTTACAGAAGCCTGACAATAATTTAAGTGTGACCAATATTCATATGGAATTGGATGTACAAAACAAGTGAAGAAAGTATTGAGCCTTCATTCAGGGACACAGCAGCATGGAGGACAGAATGTTTCAGACCACAGATCTGGATTCAAATTCTGACTCACCCGCTTACTGTCCATGGGACTCAGGGAATGTTACTTAATATCTAAGCTGGGGTTTTTCAAAAACATGGTCTACTGACCCCCGCTTCAGCACCACTTGCAAAACTGGCTCACAACACAGATCATTAGGGTTTTAAAACCATCTCAGTTGACTCCTATGCAAGATAAAGTCTGAGAACCTCTGCTCTCTATCTTGGTGTCCTTGTGTGTGAAGTGGGGTGCCAATGTCATGGTGTGCTTATGAAGATGCAGTGAGATAAAATAAATATTTAACACAGTGCCCGGTACCTAAAAACTGAACTCATGGTATTCTTAATACAATGACAGGTATATTAACGGGTAATAGTAATATCACTACTATTATCTCCATGCTGTTATTACTCTTACTATCATTAAATGAGGGATCTGACATCTCCTCAATGTACCAGATACTTCAAGGGCCTTATATTTATATAATAACCCATTCCTTTTGTTGCCTAAAAAATTTAATTTGTATGTCTCTGCTATTTCCTGCATCATTTTTTGCTGGTAGTGCTTTTTGGGCCTTCCGATTTTAACCCAGTTCCTCTGATGACTAACATTCAAGTTACCTGAGACCGTGCAAAGGCAAGTGCAGCAAATGGCACTGAAAATTCTGACATGGGTCCTTATCAGTGGAATGTGACTTGGGTTTGCTTGTGATGGGAGAGGGTGGGATGGGGATGGGATGTGGAAAAGTTTATAAAAATCTTGGTTAAAGTTTTCTTTTTTGGGATAAGGAATGGACTAAGTCTAGTGGGCTGAATAATGTGCTATCAATAAAACATTCTATTTTCTGCAAACAAACTAGTCACTCCCTCCTCTGTGTTACATGGAAAGCCTTAGGACCAAACTATAAGTGGCTTTGGTCCTGGTTTTCCTTTTCCCTTGGGGAAAAAAAAAGTCTCCATTTCCCATACAGCTTTGGGGAAGAGACTCATAACCATACTTAATTTATAAAAGCTGTGCTGTCCATGCAAACTGCTGCTTTCCCAGAAAAAGTTTAAATCCCTCTTAAGCAGTTTAAAATCCTTAAACTATTTCCCTCCCCGTTACATTTGAACTACCCTCGCAGCCAGCTTGTTCTGCCTAAAGCCTTCCCTAAAGTGGCACTTTTAGATGAATAAGATAATTTAAGACCTGTCAGAAGCCATTTTAATTCATCCAGACTCCCAAGATATCATTAAATACACACCAGGAACATACTCTAAGAGCCTAAAAGACCTATTGCACCTCTCCAATTCCCTCAGCCACAAGTAATTTCCTCACCAATACTAAGATTTAGACTTTAAGTCTTTTCCAAACATCAAAACTTGGGCCCCTTTGTAGTAGCCAGTGTCACAGTTCTCAGCAGGCACCAATGTTTTCTCATCTGCACTTTTCCTTTTCTGATTTCACCAAAAGAGAAAACAAAAACAGGTGCACCAACACTATGCAAATGAGAAAAGGTAAGCTCTGAAATGATTTCACAGCAAACAGAAGAGCCAGCAAGCTGCTCACATGCTAAAACCACAGGAGGTGTGGCAACCACCTAGATGCTAAGCCGCAGGAGGCCTGCAGGCTGGGAAGGCAGTAAATCCCCAGAGAGCTCTAAACTCCTTACTGGCAAGCCACACCAGGCCCATGGGTTCCTCAGGTGCTAAGCCACAGGAGGCCCATCATCTGCTCAGGTGGAAGGGGGAGAGAGGTGGGAGGGGGCAAGCTGTATTGAAGAGGATCTTGAATGAAAGGCCACCAGCTCACCAGGGGAGAAGCAAATGAGAGTCACCTACTGGGAACACTCGAGTTCAGAGAACTTCATTAAGGAAAGGAATGAGCCCATTCTCTCTTGCACAGAGCACCTTCTTACCTGCGGGAAGCACATCTCACAAAGAGTAAGTTCCTGGCCCAGGGATGTAAAATAAATGCTGGTGTCGAGCATTTCCCAGACCAGGTTCTCCACCAGGACACCAGAGCTTCTAAACTTATCCTAGTCAGTTGCTAAGGCTCTTAGGGACTGGACATGCCCTCACCACCACCACTACCACCCAGATTCACAGTGTGGCAATGACACCTCCCCACCTCAGGTTCCAAGCCTAGGGAAAAACTTGAGTAAGGATGGATTGGTCAGTACCATCAACTCACTCTCGCTGATTCACTCAGGCACTCACTGAGTACATGCAGTATGCCAAGCCATGGGTTATGCATAGGCGATATCAATAGTCAAATAAGATATGGTCTCTATCCTTAAGGTGACAAAAAAGTAAAAATAATTACAGAATATGTGACATGAGTTTATAATAGAAATAAGCCCAAAGTGTTGCAGGAACACAGAGGAAGGAAAATTGTATCAAACGGGGAGTCAGGGACACGTTCTGGAAGAGGTGACACTAAATTGAATGTTGAAGGACAAAAAGTAGTTAGTTGGGGTGTAGAAGGGTAAGTAGAACAGGGGAGGGGGGAGGGAAACTTTCAGAGAGAGGAAATAGCAAATATAAGTAATTGGAAAAGAGCCATAGGTGGTTCCGTCCAGGAGTAGCACAGAGAAGAGCACAACTGGGGAAATGATGCGTGCGGAGAAACGGCGGGCTAGGAGACCAGATCAAAAGGGATTTGAGGTTCAAACAAATGCATTTGAAATTTACTCTAAAAGCTTTGAGAAGCCCCCTAAATATTATACAATATCAGTACATGACCAAGGCCTTAAAAAAGTTAAAACCTGCTGCTTTTGACAATTAGTTTTTTCAGATTTTCACAAAGGTCGTTTTTAAAATAAAACCCATGGAAACTCAAATTCTATTTAATTGAAACTCCAGCCTTAGCTCTGGTGATGAAGTCAAATTTCTAAGTGTATATTTTGCCACTTACTTTTTAAATCTTATATAAAATCATATACATATATAATGATGCATACCATATATAGCACTTATTTTACTATCAAGTGCCTTTGAAGGGGACTCTTATTACAATTAATAAACACTAATATGGTACTAAAACTCAAATAAATGATAAGTATACCTTCTTTAGAATAGTAAATATTTAATCATATGTTCCCCATAATACTTATTTATAAATTCATTTACTATAAGTTGATAAATTGCATACAGGCACCATGATACTAACATAATAAATAGTGTGTACATCATAAAACCCATATACAAAAAAAATTTTTCAAAGGCCAGGGTAAAAATAAAGGTAAATAAACGTTCTAACATTTTCTATTGGCACCTCAATCAATTCTGTTTCATGCTCCATTTTGGAAGCCACTGCATTAGACGGTGAACAAATGCCTAGATTTACCTCCCTCACACTCTGTGTATGTGCATGTAGATGTCAACATGCCAGTCATTAAACCAAACCAGTTAAACCAAGAAAAACAGAAACAAGGAGAGTAATGATGATGATAACAATGTAACACGCCCAGGTCCACCTGATGGGCTGTGTGTGGCTGTGAAGTGGCTGAGCCAAGACAAGACGGAAGGTCACCCCTGCCCAGCACCGCAGGGTCAAGGTGAGGGTGAAGGATAGCACAAATTATGAAGCAAACCCTTGATGCCCCTTACAGTAAAGGAAAACAACCTGGAGTGGAGTCAGAAGAATAGAAGTGCCACCTGAGCAGTGGTGGGGGGAGTAATGGGCTTCCAGGATATCCCCTGCTCCAGAAGTTTTGTCCATATTCCCAGAACCCTGAGATCTCAGGAACAGATGCGTTTCTCCATGGGCTAATTTTCCAGCTTCCTCTCATGAGGATTTAGGAGTCAGCAATTTGGGAACCTCTATCAGAGGTATGGGTCTCTGTTTCCTTGCCAGAAGTGCCAATGCTAAGCTTAAATCCTTTTTATAAGATTTGTGCCATCATAAGATCTTGCCTGCTTCTCTTTCACATGTGGTTTTAGTAAGAAAAACCACTACTTGGGTGAGGACTAGAACTACCAATACCAGAATCTGTGGGACGAAACTGCTCTAGACACCCATTCTCCTTTGTCTCGCAAGAAGAGAGCACTTCCACACACAAGCTCCTGCCCCCTGGGGGTGGAGAGGAGAGGAGAGACAACTGAATTGTCAGTCCCAGAGCTCTGATTCAGGACAACAGCCAGCCTCTTAACCATGACGCCAGACACTCCACCCCAAGGCTTTCAACTTCACTGTACCATCAAGAGTCATTACTGCCAATCCATCACAAGTCCATCAATTGTGCCAACAATATGAACAGAGGAGAGAGACTGTGATTTAATCAGCATTCATTCACTCACTCACTCTCTCAACTCTTCCAGAACTGTTCTGGACAATGGGAGCACAAAGATGTGGAAGTCCCAATTAAGGGCCCATAATGTGCTGGCAGACAGCAGAATGCTGCCTGCCGTGTGCACTGCTGACAGAGCCTGGCCAGTCCTGGCACGGTGCAGGATACCCACCACTTCTGCTCAGCCCTCCTCTATGGGCTATGCAGGCACAGTGGCCCTCACTTGGTACGGATGCCCGAGAAATGCAATCAGTGGAGTTAGCCCATGGTCACCAAACCAAACAGACAAAAACACAGCTCAATCTAGGTAGGATCGGTGTTTTTTATCCAGATACTGAAGGGCCATCAGGTGACACTGCTATGTAAACAAACAGAGGCAAACAGATGGCCCAGACTGAATCCAAGGCATGCAGAGCATCACTAAGATCACAAATGAAGAACACTGAGGACAAACCATTAGGCACAGAACCAGCTCTGGAGTGCGCGGCAGCTTGACAGGTAGAATCATGGTCACGCAACATGTCCAGAACAAATGGCAGTCACCACTTGGCATTTTTCATTCATCAAGTGCCATTGATTTCCAGATTTAGGTCTAAACCTCTAAGAAACATGTAATCCTGCATAGACTCTTAACTTTCTCCCAAATACATACTTTACAGTGGTGTTATCTGGATATATCACAATGCCCATCTATATCACAGCCTTTGAAAGGCTCTATTTAAATCCTACCTACATGTTTAAATAGGGTTCATGTGGTAATCCAGGGAGACTCAAGAATCAGGGGTCCAAATTTGAATCTGTGCTGTCTCTATGATTTTTTATCTCTTTCTTGGGCCCTCTTTGGACCCATTTTCCTCAGCTAAAAATGGAGGACAACTGTTGCATAAACCACTAGTTGCCTCTGAGGTATTCATTCTCTCTTTCGTCCTTAGAAATAAGGACTCCAATTTTTACCTGAACACACTGTCACCTAGCCAAAAGACTACATCTCCAACCTCACTTCCACTTGGATGTGGTCATTCACCCAAGTTTTGGCCAGTAAAATATAAGCAAAAATGTCATGTGAGATTTACAGGAGGAGACTTTAAAATAAGGGGCCAACCTTTCTTTGTCACTTTATCCTTCCTGCTGCCTGGAATGCAGTTGCAATGGCTGGAGCTCCAGCAAACATATTGGAGCATATGGTAACTTTGGATATGGAAGCAACACATGGTGGAGCATGAAGATACAAGGAGTCCAAGTCCCTGACACTATGGAACAGACTTCTTTTATGTAAGAGAGAAATTTATATTGCAGGTCTTTGTTACTCACAGAAGACCTAGTCTTACCTAATACAACAGGCTACCTAACTTCATGGAGTGGTTGTATTAGATCAGATTAGGTGTTTTCCTGAAACCCAAGCATAGTGAATGTTCTGTGAATGAAAGAGTTACATAGTCACACATATTTGAAAAGCAAATACACACCTCTCCAATTCCAATTTCCCCCTGTGGAAGTTATAAAATCCATATTATCCTATAAAAAGCTTTGAAAACACCAGATGCAAAGAAATCTGGGTATCTGTACTTAGCCCAGCATTTCCCAAACTTATTTAACTTTACCTTTTTCTCATATGATGCTTATAAGGAGCTACTTTCATGGGAAACACTCTGAGAAATGCAGGTTAAATTCATTATTTGTAATAGTATCTAAACGGTTGTTTTAGCCTTGCAGTATGGTTTAACTAATTGGATCCCTTCTATTCCAGACCAGGCCCCCATGGTATATGCTTTCATTACTCCTTGAATATTTCCTGCTCCACATTTTTTAGTTTTATTGGTTTTTAAGTACATACGTGATTACATTTCTGTCCCTCTGACTAGGCAGTAAATTCTGGATGGGTAGGTATTGGTCACCAATTTGTCCCCAACCTGAGGCAAAGTATCTGGCACATCGTAAGTGATGTTCAGTAGGTAGTTACTCAATAAAAGCATGATTTCTGAACACTGCTTTAATAACAGGCACATTGTGCAAATGTCAGTGATGGAATAAACATAAATCAATTTTCGAGAAGAAGAGACAATACTCACTTTGGAGAAGGGTTTTAATTTCTTTTTAGCTTTCTTGGGTAGCATATGGCCATTAACTCTTACAGTCCCAACTGGAACCCTAATAAACTAAAATTCATAATGCCCCTCTTAAGGAAGCATTATTTAATAGATATATAAGAAATCCTGAGTAATGCTGATCCAGCAATAAAATGGAATATTTTCAATGTTTTCAGATCAAGGAAGGAGAATCTCATCGTCAGCAAGAGCTATTCCTGGCCTCAATTCACCTGGATATTCAAGATGGATCACACACAAAGCCGCAAATTGATGTTAGCTTCTGGATGGAGCCTACCTGGGCTGCTGAGCAGTGGGCCTATAAGTGGCCTTCCCACCTGGTTTGGCTTCCCACAGCCTGAGGGCTGTGCTCTCAGAGGGAGCATCTCAATAGCAAGTGAGACGGTCAGGCAGAAGTGTCTTCCTGGGCATGCCTTCTTGTGACATAGCCTTGTAAGGCCCAGAACATCACTTCTACTGTGTTCTATTGGTCAAGCAAGTCACTCAGACAGCTCAGGTTCAAGGGAAGGGAGGTGAGACCCCACCTTCCATGGGAGGAGTAGCACACATTCCTAGGGAGGGAAGGAAGTTACGACTAGCATCCTTTGAAGTCATGATAGTTATTAGACCCAGCACTCGACATTATTATTTAAAGCTCTAAAAGAAAATCATATATATTACTATATCACAAATTTGATTTTTAATATTTTGATAGCTGTATCAATATAACTAGCTTCTTCTATGACTCTATGTCTTTTATTTCATACATTAAAAATAATATTCTGAGAATGGATCTAGGGTTCCCCAGACCACCAAAGGGACAGAGGGCACATGAAAAGTTAAAAAACACTGGGTGTGTGAAAGTGTGGTACCCCCAAGGGTTGATAGTGAACCACCTGTGCTATTCCTACCCCTGATGGCCCATCTGTACCTATAAAGGCCTTGTCACTTGAGCAAACTTCTTATCTTTAAAACTCTACATCAGAGGAGACTCCAAAAGCCCCCTCAAGAGAGCACAATCAACTAAAGAAATTGCAATTATACCTCAACCAATAAATGGGAAATCATGAATTATTTAATTCTACATTCCAAAAATATCTGCATAAAAAACAGACCATTAAGTAAAGAGAAAAAGAAGTAATTCAATTTAGAACAAGTGAA
This sequence comes from Choloepus didactylus, assembly GCF_015220235.1. Taxonomy (NCBI): domain Eukaryota; kingdom Metazoa; phylum Chordata; class Mammalia; order Pilosa; family Megalonychidae; genus Choloepus; species Choloepus didactylus. Next base: position 99,390,738 of record NC_051313.1, on the reverse strand, counting down.
AAAAGCCCTGGTCTGCATCGAGGGCCTTCATGGGCAGCTGTTCCCTATTGGCTCGTACTTCCCCAAACCCAACCAGGAAGGCAGAACACATGCAATCACTCAGGTCCCCTTTTCTTATAAGAAATGCCTGTGTCTCCTCAAATATTAGTTCCATGAGACAAATGTCTTGGAGGGAAAAACTAGGTAAAGTATAAGTTTATGCTTTCGAGTCAAGGAAAAGTTACATTAATTCTCAGCAAATCTGTTTCAGTACAGATCACAGAATATGGAGTTGGTAAGAACTTTAAAGGTGATTTCTTAATAGAGTGACCAGCTTGTCCTGGTTTGCCTAAGACTTTTCCAGTTATAGCACTGACAGTCCTGCAGCCTGAGAAACCCCTTAGCCATGGTCAAACCAGGATAGTTGGTCACTCTATTTACTAATGATTTTAAAGAGATTAATTTCTAATATCTACATCCAAAAATAAATACCAAAATCTCTGAATGCTTCTTTCAGTATCCCAAAGTTGAATCAACCATGTTCCAAAGGCAAATACTGCCTGTTTCAAACAATACAAACTTAAATTCTTAACTCCAGAATTGAACTCACTGTAAGAGTTATATACCTATATACAAACCCCTAATTTAAAAATATGTATATTTACTATGCTGTTTTGTACTTTTGTAATACAGCACTCCTTTAGGAAGTGACAGTGATATCTCACAAGATATAACCTATTTGGTTTTCCCAGTCAAACTGACTGAGCTGTACAAATCACTCATTTCTGTTGGGCTGAACCTCTAACATGAGCCTATTAATTTAGTAGACTTGGTAGTATTTTAAGCAGAAAGCAAGCAGAGACAGCCATCCTGCCACTCTAGAAGCGCTACTGTCTCATCAAGGAGTAATTGCTTTGAATTTCAACAAAGATATGGGGATCCTTGAGGACACTAATCTTTAAGAGAATTTTCATAAAGATCCAATCCAGACAGGTGAAATTCTAAGGCAAGCAAGTGATATTGACTTAGATTTTGCATATTATTTGTAGAAGCCTCCAGAGAGTATACAGTTGATTCTCAGGCAATTTCTAAATTACTGTCCTCTTAGTCCTCCTTGGAGCATATACCCTGTTGACCACTTCAACCAAAATCTTGGAATCTGTTCTTTGTTTGGATTCTTTTATCCTACATCTCCTCCTGCTTTCCTGGTTGTTCCTCCTTTGATTTCTCTTCCTGCCCCTTGAAAAGATTTTCCTCCAAGGTGGTGTCTTCTACCCTGTACTAGTTAGAGTTCTCCAGAGAAACAGGGCCAAAGATAAGTTCTCCAGAGAAAAAGATATATATGTGTGTGTGTAACAATGTAACAGAAGATATATAGAGAGAGATTTACTATAAGGAATTGGCTCACAGGACCATGGAAGCTGGCAAGTCCTAACTCCATAGGACAAGCCACAAACTGGAAACTCCAGTAAAGATGATGTCGAAGTCTTTAGTCTGAATTCTTTAGGGGATGCTGGCTGGCTGGAAATTTCAGCAAGAGCCAATGTTGACTTTGAGGCAGAAATTCTTCTTCTGATCCCTAAACACTTACTTCTGCCTTTTAAGACCTCACAGTAAATCTTTCAAGATCTCCAACTGTTTGGATGAGGAATTAACCACATTGCTAAGAGCAATCTCCTTTATTGATTGTAGATGCAATCAACTGATTGTAGATCCAATCAGCTGGTAATAGGTACAAATACTATCTAGGAAATACTTTTACAGTAACAAGTAGGCCAGGGTTTGCCCAATAATTGGACACCATAACCTAGCCAAATTGACACATGAAATTAACCATCACATACCTCCATCTTACGTCTCTCTGCAATGGTTGTACCCCTACCTCAATACCCGAAGTCAATTCTTTGATGATTCCCAAATATAAATCCATTCCTGGCTTCCCTACCAAACCCTTGCTCCACATTTCCATTACCATCTAGACATGTTAACTTGAAATCTAGTATATCTATCATGGAATTTTTTACACTCCCTGATAAACCTACTCTTTCCCATGCATCCTCTATTGCTGTTGATGGTACACCTCACCATTCACCCATGCTCAAAAGTCCTGAGGCATATTTTCAGCCTCATTCTCCTTAATTAATAAGTTACCAAAACCTACCAATTCTGTTTTCCAATCAAGTTTTATGATATAGATGTATATTTTTCCATAGTAACCACCACTGCATTTTTGCTACTAGAAAGCTTGTAATTTGTATTACTAGGTCCAATATAGACTTGAATGTCCTCAAGAAAGAATTGCATGGATCCTCTAAGAACCAGGTTTATACTGCATTAAGTATAGGATACATAAGAAGGATGCAAAAAGTATTTGGGAGAAAAAAAGTTGCTGTAATAGCAAAAAAATCACACCTATTCTAACTGAAGAAATACATCATGGATATTTTACCAAGATACCTGTTTTCCTCCTCTCACCTGAAATACAGGTGTCCCACTAGGTTCACACCTCTGGAGAACCAGAGATAGTAGGAGATAAAGCTGTAAAAGTGGTGATTCTCTAGGTAGGGCTAGTGTCAAAACCTAGGTCACTTATCTATTTTTCACCTGCCAATACACACTTCCCAAAGTATGATCTGTACACCCTGTAAAAGTGTGTTCCCTCCTCAAAAATTACCATGAAACTAAGAGTAATCTTTGGATCCCAAGAGAAGATTCTAGGTGAGTTGTAATTAGCCTAGAAAGAAACACTATGACTGAGCCAAGCAGAGATAGACAAATTGAGATTTGGGATAGAGTACCAATCTTTTTCAATATATTTCTTTTCTTATTATCATGTTCCTTTCCTCCCTTGCATAAACAGAAATCTCTGATGTTATTTTTGTTGAGATTTCATTTTTATGGGAAAACATATCTAGTTATAAAAATACTTTTTTAGAAAAGGTCCAACTCCCAGTTGTCCACCCCTGGCAAGCATACTCTGTACCAGGCAATGGACAGTAAGTTAGGGCACTATTCCTATTCATTTGCAAGAAGCCATTTGAATTGTGGTCATTGCAACTAGAAGGAACTTCCTAGCCTCCAAGGGGTGTGTCTCACCAACGCAATCCTATTTTAGGTACAAAAACACAAAACACAACAAATAAAACAACAGTATTCCTTCTTATAAATTTTAGAAGGCCATTTCCAACCCTGGGCTGTAAACAAGGAGATTGAAATTTTACTCTTACCCTTGATTCAAAACAACCTATCAGTTTGAGCAACAATAATTACAAATTTCATAGCATTTTACAATTTATAAAACCTGCATTTATCTTAGCTCATTTTAGTTGGATTATATAGCCACTAGGTTCCCTACCAGCTCAATTACCCTATATATTTGTTTTATACACATATTAATATGAACTTCATATAAGCAAATCCATGTAAAGATATCTCAAAATAAAACAAATAAATTACTAGATAATTATTCAGTTCATCAAAGGACTCCATATTGCAAAGATTTTTGCAGTAAGAGTCCTTTAAATATTTTTTAATTATTTTATATGTGAAATAATTATATTCAATATTTCAAAAATAAACTGTTTGGGGAGGTCTTTGGGAATCTCAGCTCCTTGGAGCCTGAGATCCTGATTTTTCTTTCTCGTGGGAAGGAGGACTTAAAACCCTTTACCATCAAGCAGGTTCACTGAGGTCTATGGTCCCCACTAAGAAACTGCCTAAAAGGAAGGAGAATCATAGAGTACCTAAGATCCTTTGTTTCAGATCATATTTTTGTTTGTTTTTATTTGATAATAACACTGATTAAAGTGTCTTTGCCAAAAGTACCTCTTTAAAAACCATGTTTGCCTGTTCTCTCCCATGAAAGCTTAAAGATGAGCTTCCTCATTCATGTTTTTAAGAGGGTAAAAGAAAGTTTTTACTGTTGTCCCTTTGGAATTTTCATTTGTGTCATGAAAGAAACAAAGTAGTTAAAATATTTATCCTCCATCCCTCCCATCATCCTGTCACACCTCTCCTCCCCAAGAAGAGGTTTCTGGTACTGGTCATGCATGTAAAGATTTGGCCACAGGTTACAACCCTAACATGGCTGGTTGTTCACCCCATTTCAAAGCAAGCAATTCCAGATCAGGGCCCACTTACTTCTTGGAAGAAGCACCACCTTCAGGCACAGCAGGCAGTGCAATAAGACCAAGTATTACTGGTAGTAAAGAATGAAGCGGAGGCGGGGCAAGATGGCAGACTGGTGAGCTGTATGTTTTAGTTACTCCTCCAGGAAAGTAGGTAAAAAGCCAGGAACTGCGTGGACTGGACACCACAGAGCAATCTGTCTTTGGGCATACTTCATACAACACTCATGAAAACGTGGAACTGCTGAGATCAGCGAAATCTGTAAGTTTTTGCGGCCAGGGGACCCGCGCCCCTCCCTGCCAGGCTCAGTCCCGGGGGAGGAGGGGCTGTCAGCTCCGGGAAGGAGAAGGGAGAATTGCAGTGGCTGCTCTTATCGGAAACTCATTCTACTGATTCAAACTCCAACCATAGATAGACTGAGACCAGACACCAGAGACTCTGAGAGCAGCCAGCCCAGCAGAGAGGAGACAGACATAGAAAAAAAACAACACGAAAAACTCCAAAATAAAAGCAGAGGATTTTTCGAGTTCTGGTGAACACAGAAAGGGGAAGGGCGGAGATCAGGCCTTGAGGCGCATATGCAAATCCCGAAGCAAAGCTGATCTCTCTGCCCTGTGGACCTTTCCTTAATGGCCCTGGTTGCTTTGTCTATTAGCATTTCAATAACCCATTAGATCTCTGAGGAGGGCCGTTTTTTTTTTTTTTTTTTTTTTTAAATCCTTTTTGCTTTTTCTAAAACAATTACTCTAAGAAGCTCAATACAGAAAGCTTCAAAGAATTGAAATTTGGGCACGTCAAGTCAAGAGCAGAACTAAGAGAGCTCTGAGACAAAAGGCAATATTCCAGTGGTTGAGAAAATTCACTAAACAACACAACTTCCCAAGAAAAGGGGGGTGTCTGCTCACAGCCACCATCCTGGTGGACAGGAAACACTCCTGCCCATCGCCAGCCCCATAGCCCAGAGCTGCCCCAGACAACCCAGTGTGACGGAAGTGCTTCAAATAACAGGCAAACACCACAAAACTGGGCGTGGACATTAGCCTTCCCTGCAACCTCAGCTGAATGTCCCAGAGCTGGGAAGGGGGAGCAGTGTGAATTAACAGAGCCCCATTCAGCCATCATTTGAGCAGACTGGGAGCCTCCCAACACAGCCCAGCAGCCCAGAACTGCCCTGGGGGGACGGCACTCACCTGTGACATAGCACAGTCATCCCTCAACAGAGGACCCGGGGTGCACAGCCTGGAAGAGGGGCCCACTTGCAAGTCTCAGGAGCCATACGCCAATACCAAAGACTTGTGGGTCAGTGGCAGAGACAAACTGTGGCAGGACTGAACTGAAGGATTAGACTATTGCAGCAGCTTTAAAACTCTAGGATCATCAGGGAGATTTGATTGTTAGGGCCACCCCCCCTCCCCGACTGCCCAGAAACACGCCCCACATACAGGGCAGGCAACACCAACTACACACGCAAGCTTGGTACACCAATTGGGCCCCACAAGACTCACTCCCCCACTCACCAAAAAGGCTAAGCAGGGGAGATCTGGCTTGTGGAGAACAGGTGGCGCGTGGACGCCACCTGCTGGTTAGTTAGAGAAAGTGTACTCCACGAAGCTGTAGATCTGATAAATTAGAGATAAGGACTTCAACTGGTCTACAAACCCTAAAAGAACCCTATCAAGTTCAGCAAATGCCACGAGGCCAAAAACAACAGAAAATTATAAAGCATATGAAAAAACCAGACGATATGGATAACCCAAGCCCAAGCACCCAAATCAAAAGACCAGAAGAGATACAGCACCTAGAACAGCTACTCAAAGAACTAAAGATGAACAATGAGACCCTAGTACGGGATATGAAGGAAATCAAGAAGACCCTAGAAGAGCATAAAGAAGACATTGCAAGACTAAATAAAAAAATGGATGATCTTATGGAAATTAAAGAAACTGTTGACCAAATTAAAAAGATTCTGGACACTCATAGTACAAGACTAGAGGAAGTTGAACAACGAATCAGTGACCTGGAAGATGACAGAATGGAAAATGAAAGCATAAAAGAAAGAATGGGGAAAAAAATTGAAAAACTCGAAATGGACCTCAGGGATATGATAGATAATATGAAACGTCCGAATATAAGACTCATTGGTGTCCCAGAAGGGGAAGAAAAGGGTAAAGGTCTAGGAAGAGTATTCAAAGAAATTGTTGGGGAAAACTTCCCAAATCTTCTAAACAACATAAATACACAAATCATAAATGCTCAGCGAACTCCAAATAGAATAAATCCAAAAAAACCCACTCCGAGACATATACTGATCACACTGTCAAACACAGAAGAGAAGGAGCAAGTTCTGAAAGCAGCAAGAGAAAAGCAATTCACCACATACAAAGGAAACAGCATAAGACTAAGTAGTGACTACTCAGCAGCCACCATGGAGGCAAGAAGGCAGTGGCACGATATATTTAAAATTCTGAGTGAGAGGAATTTCCAGCCAAGAATACTTTATCCAGCAAAGCTCTCCTTCAAATTTGAGGGAGAGCTTAAATTTTTCACAGACAAAGAAATGCTGAGAGAATTTGCTAACAAGAGACCTGCCCTACTGGAGATACTAAAGGGAGCCCTACAGACAGAGAAACAAAGACAGGACAGAGAGACTTGGAGAAAGGTTCAGTACTAAAGAGATTCGGTATGGGTACAATAAAGGATATTAATAGAGAGAGGGAAAAATATGGCAAACATAATCCAAAGGATAAGATGGCCGATTCAAGAAATGCCTTCACGGTTTTAACGTTGAATGTAAATGGATTAAACTCCCCAATTAAAAGATATAGATTCGCAGAATGGATCAAAAAAAATGAACCATCAATATGTTGCATACAAGAGACTCATCTTAGACACAGGGACACAAAGAAACTGAAAGTGAAAGGATGGAAAAAAATATTTCATGCAAGCTACAGCCAAAAGAAAGCAGGTGTAGCAATATTAATCTCAGATAAAATAGACTTCAAATGCAGGGATGTTTTGAGAGACAAAGAAGGCCACTACATACTAATAAAAGGGGCAATTCAGCAAGAAGAAATAACAATCGTAAATGTCTATGCACCCAATCAAGGTGCCACAAAATACATGAGAGAAACATTGGCAAAACTAAAGGAAGCAATTGATGTTTCCACAATAATTGTGGGAGACTTCAACACATCACTCTCTCCTATAGATAGATCAACCAGACAGAAGACCAATAAGGAAATTGAAAACCTAAACAATCTGATAAATGAATTAGATTTAACAGACATCTACAGGACATTACATCCCAAATCACCAGGATACACATACTTTTCTAGTGCTCACGGAACTTTCTCCAGAATAGATCATATGCTGGGACATAAAACAAGCCTCAATAAATTTAAAAAGATTGAAATTATTCAAAGCACATTCTCTGACCACAATGGAATACAATTAGAAGTCAATAACCATCAGAGACTTAGAAAATTCACAAATACCTGGAGGTTAAACAACACACTCCTAAACAATCAGTGGGTTAAAGAAGAAATAGCAAGAGAAATTGCTAAATATATAGAGACGAATGAAAATGAGAACACAACATACCAAAACCTATGGGATGCAGCAAAAGCAGTGCTAAGGGGGAAATTTATAGCACTAAACGCATATATTAAAAAGGAAGAAAGAGCCAAAATCAAAGAACTAATGGATCAACTGAAGAAGCTAGAAAATGAACAGCAAACCAATCCTAAACCAAGTACAAGAAAAGAAATAACAAGGATTAAAGCAGAAATAAATGACATAGAGAACAAAAAAACAATAGAAAGGATAAATATCACCAAAAGTTGGTTCTTTGAGAAGATCAACAAGATTGACAAGCCCCTAGCTAGACTGACAAAATCAAAAAGAGAGAAGACCCATATAAACAAAATAATGAATGAAAAAGGTAACATAACTGCAGATCCTGAAGAAATTAAAAAAATTATAAGAGGATATTATGAACAACTGTATGGCAACAAACTGGATAATGTAGAAGAAATGGACAATTTCCTGGAAACATATGAACAACCTAGACTGACCAGAGAAGAAATAGAAGACCTCAACCAACCCATCACAAGCAAAGAGATCCAATCAGTCATCAAAAATCTTCCCACAAATAAATGCCCAGGGCCAGATGGCTTCACAGGGGAATTCTACCAAACTTTCCAGAAAGAACTGACACCAATCTTACTCAAACTCTTTCAAAACATTGAAAAAAATGGAACACTACCTAACTCATTTTATGAAACTAACATCAATCTAATACCAAAACCAGGCAAAGATGCTACAAAAAAGGAAAACTACCGGCCAATCTCCCTAATGAATATAGATGCAAAAATCCTCAACAAAATACTTGCAAATCGAATCCAAAGACACATTAAAAAAATCATACACCATGACCAAGTGGGGTTCATTCCAGGCATGCAAGGATGGTTCAACATAAGAAAATCAATCAATGTATTACAACACATTAACAAGTCAAAAGGGAAAAATCAATTGATCATCTCAATAGATGCTGAAAAAGCATTTGACAAAATCCAACATCCCTTTTTGATAAAAACACTTCAAAAGGTAGGAATTGAAGGAAACTTCCTCAACATCATAAAGAGCATATATGAAAAACCCACAGCCAGCATAGTACTCAATGGTGAGAGACTGAAAGCCTTCCCTCTAAGATCAGGAACAAGACAAGGATGCCCGCTGTCACCACTGTTATTCAACATTGTGCTGGAAGTGCTAGCCAGGGCAATCCGGCAAGACAAAGAAATAAAAGGCATCCAAATTGGAAAAGAAGAAGTAAAACTGTCATTGTTTGCAGATGATATGATCTTATATCTAGAAAACCCTGAGAAATCGACGATACACCTACTAGAGCTAATAAACAAATTTAGCAAAGTAGCGGGATACAAGATTAATGCACATAAGTCAGTAATGTTTCTATATGCTAGAAATGAACAAACTGAAGAGACACTCAAGAAAAAGATACCATTTTCAATAGCAACTAAAAAAATCAAGTACCTAGGAATAAACTTAACCAAAGATGTAAAAGACCTATACAAAGAAAACTACATAACTCTACTAAAAGAAATAGAAGGGGACCTTAAAAGATGGAAAAATATTCCATGTTCATGGATAGGAAGGCTAAATGTCATTAAGATGTCAATTCTACCCAAACTCATCTACAGATTCAATGCAATCCCAATCAAAATTCCAACAACCTACTTTGCAGACTTGGAAAAGCTAGTTATCAAATTTATTTGGAAAGGGAAGATGCCTCGAATTGCTAAAGACACTCTAAAAAAGAAAAACGAAGTGGGAGGACTTACACTCCCTGACTTTGAAGCTTATTATAAAGCCACAGTTGCCAAAACAGCATGGTACTGGCACAAAGATAGACATATAGATCAATGGAATCGAATTGAGAATTCAGAGATAGACCCTCAGATCTATGGCCGACTGATCTTTGATAAGGCCCCCAAAGTCACCGAACTGAGCCATAATGGTCTTTTCAACAAATGGGGCTGGGAGAGTTGGATATCCATATCCAAAAGAATGAAAGAGGACCCCTACCTCACCCCCTACACAAAAATTAACTCAAAATGGACCAAAGATCTCAATATAAAAGAAAGTACCATAAAACTCCTAGAAGATAATGTAGGAAAACATCTTCAAGACCTTGTATTAGGAGGCCACTTCCTAGACTTTACACCCAAAGCACAAGCAACAAAAGAGAAAATAGATAAATGGGAACTCCTCAAGCTTAGAAGTTTCTGCACCTCAAAGGAATTTCTCAAAAAGGTAAAGAGGCAGCCAACTCAATGGGAAAAAATTTTTGGAAACCATGTATCTGACAAAAGACTGATATCTTGCATATACAAAGAAATCCTACAACTCAATGACAATAGTACAGACAGCCCAATTATAAAATGGGCAAAAGATATGAAAAGACAGTTCTCTGAAGAGGAAATACAAATGGCCAAGAAACACATGAAAAAATGTTCAGCTTCACTAGCTATTAGAGAGATGCAAATTAAGACCACAATGAGATACCATCTAACACCGGTTAGAATGGCTGCCATTAAACAAACAGGAAACTACAAATGCTGGAGGGGATGTGGAGAAAATGGAACTCTTATTCATTGTTGGTGGGACTGTATAATGGTTCAGCCACTCTGGAAGTCAGTCTGGCAGTTCCTTAGAAAACTAGATATAGAGCTACCATTCGATCCAGCGATTGCACTTCTCGGTATATACCCGGAAGATCGGAAAGCAGTGACACGAACAGATATCTGCACGCCAATGTTCATAGCAGCATTATTCACAATTGCCAAGAGATGGAAACAACCCAAATGTCCTTCAACAGATGAGTGGATAAATAAAATGTGGTATATACACACGATGGAATACTACGCGGCAGTAAGAAGGAACGATCTGGTGAAACATATGACAACATGGATGAACCTTGAAGACATAATGCTGAGCGAAATAAGCCAGGCACAAAAAGAGAAATATTATATGCTACCACTAATGTGAACTTTGAAAAATGTAAAACAAATGGTTTATAATGTAGAATGTAGGGGAACTAGCAGTAGAGAGCAATTAAGGAAGGGGGAACAATAATCCAAGAAGAACAGATAAGCTATTTAACGTTCTTGGGATGCCCAGAAATGACTATGGTCTGTTAATTTCTGATGGATGTAGTAGGAACAAGTTCACTGAAATGTTGCTATATTATGTAACTTTCTTGGGGTAAAGTAGGAACATGTTGGAAGTTAAGCAGTTATCTTAGGTTAGTTGTCTTTTTCTTACTCCCTTGTTATGGTCTCTTTGAAATGTTCTTTTATTGTATGTTTGTTTTCTTTTTAACTTTTTTTTTCATACAGTTGATTTAAAAAAGAAGGGAAAGTTAAAAAAAAAAAAAAAAGAAAAAGAAAAAAGACAAACAAGGGAAAAAAAAAAAAAAAAAAGATGTAGTGCCCCCTTGAGGAGCCTGTGGAGAATGCAGGGGTATTTGCCTACCCCACCTTCATGGTTGCTAACATGACCACAGACATAGGGGACTGGTGGTTTGATGGGTTGAGCCCTCTACCATAAGTTTTACCCTTGGGAAGACGGTTGCTGCAAAGGAGAGGCTAGGCCTCCCTGTATTTGTGCCTAAGAGTCTCCTCCTGAATGCCTCTTTGTTGCTCAGATGTGGCCCTCTCTCTCTGGCTAAGCCAACTTGAAAGGTGAAATCACTGCCCTCCCCCCTACGTGGGATCAGACACCCAGGGAAGTGAATCTCCCTGGCAACGTGGAATATGACTCCCGGGGAGGAATGTAGACCCGGCATCGTGGGATGGAGAACATCTTCTTGACCAAAAGGGGGATGTGAAGGGAAATGAAATAAGCTTCAGTGGCAGAGAGATTCCAAAACGAGCCGAGAGATCACTCTGGTGGGCACTCTTACGCACACTTTAGACAACCTTTTTTAGGTTCTAAAGAATTGGGGTAGCTGGTGGTGGATACCTGAAACTATTAAACTACAACCCAGAACACATGAATCTCGAAGACAGTTGTATAAAAATGTAGCTTATGAGGGGTGACAGTGGGATTGGGAATGCCATAAGGACCAAACTCCACTTTGACTAGTTTATGGATGGATGTGTAGAAAAGTAGGGGAAGCAAACAAACAGACAAAGGTACCCAGTGTTCTTTTTTACTTCAATTGCTCTTTTTCACTCTAATTATTATTCTTGTTATTTTTGTGTGTGTGCTAATGAAGGTGTCAGGGATTGATTTAGGTGATGAATGTACAACTATGTAATGGTACTGTAAACAACCGAAAGTACAATTTGTTTTGTATGACTGCGTGGTATGTGAATATATCTAAATAAAATTTTTTTTAAAAAAAAAAAAAAAAAAAAAAAAAAAAAGAAGAATGAAGCTACTAAAATCCTTTGACCAGCCTATCTCCTAGAATTCTACAGTTTCTGTCTCATATAAGCCAACAGAATCTAAATAAAGTCTTCCCAGAGAGAGAAGACAGCACAAAGTTAGCAGGCCCTACAACACTCAAATCTTTTGAATTAAGTCAGGTGCATCTGTTTTTAATTACACACATACATACACATACACATATAAACAATGGTGGTTATAGATAGCTGCTCCTTCCTTTGAGAGGTGGAGCCTGATTTCCCTCTTCTGATTCTGGGCTGACATCAGTAGTTTGCTTGAACAATAGAATGAGATGGCCATGATATTCTGGGGCTGCTAAGAATAGCTCAGAAGGCACACAGCTTCTATCCAGGTCTCTTGACTCCTCACTCTTGGGGCATTACTCTTAGAATGCTCCTTCTTACAAAACAGATGCCGTGCTGTGAGAAAGCCCAGGCAGCTCCAAGAGAGAAACCTATGTGTAGAGGAACCGTAGAGGAACCGAGGCCACTAGCTTACTGCCCTGGCTGAACTCCTAGCCTATAACCAGCATCAACAGCCAGACCTGTGAGTGAGCCATCTTGGCCTGAGCAGATAAATTGAGCCTTTAGATGACTGCAGCAGAGCTACCATCTGACTGCAATGCATGAAAAACCCAACAAGAAGAGTCTGGCATAGAACTTCCATACAAATTTTTGAGCAAAATAAAATGAGTGTTTTAAGCTATTGAGTTTCTTGTTGGTTCGTCAGAACACCTCCCCCCCCCCAACTGTCACCATTCTGCTGCCATGCATTATAAAAACGACCCCAGAAATCCAAGCCCCAAGTTTCTTCCCCTCCCACTTGTTAGCAACCCAGAATAAGTAGAGTGGTGGTCTACAGGACTTTTCCAACCCATCCAAATGGTACAAGACTGAAATTCTGAGAAATAATCAAGCTTAGAAACAACAGTAAGATTTATAATATTTGGTTGCTAATAGGTACTCCAGACCCAAATCTCTATTTATGTGTATCTCATTCTAAATTAGATATGATCTCAGATAAGAAAAGTGTCAAGTCAATAATTCTGTAATCACAACATTTTGTAGAAATTCCTCTCTCTCAAATTTATTTTCTGATTTACAGTCATCTTGCCACATATCACCAACACTAATGCCTTGCAACTTAACAAGGAAATGTGTTAAATATCACCATAACTGAACATCACATGGCTTTGAAGAGCCTCTCTGCAACTTAAAGCACCCGAGTATTGAAAATCAGAAAAAACAGAAATTTGTTCTATAATAAAAGAAAAGCAGTATGCTTTCATTCATCTCTTCAAACAAGGACAGTTCAAAGTAATACTGAAAATGAAACAGTGAATGAAACACCATGAAAAAAAAGCCACACTTGAGGCTACATGATATCATATCTGCACCCTTCAAAACAGAATCCTATCATTTGGAATTTTAACACATTTTCCTCCCATTAAGCCTGCCTTGTGTAAAAAAGGGTGTCATCTTGCCTAGGCTGAAACTCCTTCAGAGAAAGTACTGGAAGCATTTTATACAAATCCTCTCAGGTCAGTTCAGGACAAAATATGGAGTAGAAGCTAGTGGGATCATGTCACCAATTGACTAGCTAGCTGTGTTTGATGAAGGTTTGAGATTTGTAGTATTAGCAAAATGGACATGATTCCTACCCCATAAAATGTCTAGAATACATTTAAATCAATTGTACCAATATTTAGAAGGCAAATATGGTCAAGATATACTTCCTTGAGTGAAGTAAAGTTATCATAAACTAAACAACAAGAGCAAATTCTTCATGATTATCTCAGCTTATTCCATATAATATCATAGAGAAAAAAATTACAGCTCTTTCAAAATTCAATGTCTATAAAGACAGAACACCTCAAAGGAATATGAGACCATACTTAAGATAGTGGTATCTTTTTATTAGTACAATAAAATTCTATTTTTATAGAATAGGATGGGTCTGAGGTCATGCCATAAAATTGATTTTCCAGAAAATGGAAATAGGCAATTTACCCTAAGAATTTTATTGAAAAATTATGCTATTCTATTTGAATAATGATGGGAATGTTCTACACATTTCCTTTATTAATGAATTAAAATATACAAAACACCATAAAATTATATTAGAGGTTCAAAAGTATCACTTAAATCTTCTTTACCAGTCACTTTCATTTTGTAAAATCAGCAGTTCCATTAAAATCGTATTATGTAAAAATGGGTTTTTACTGTAATAATAGTTATTACCTATTTAGCTTCCAAGGATATTGTGAAAATTAAATAATAAGCCATGGAAAGCAAATACAAAGTGCTGCTAATACCAAAGGCCATGAGGGGCAGCCGGATGGAAAAATGAAGGAAAAGAATATCTGATACATTAACAATCACTGCCTTCATCTGTAATTCCATTTCCACCAATGTTCTATGCAGAAATCATGGATGCTGATGTTGTCTCATTTAATCCTCAAAACAGTATGATGTCTTAATTTAGACCTCCTCTTACAGGTGAGGATCAGAAGGATTTAAAATTTGTCCAATGTCACACCACTGGTAAATGTCAGAAACCAAATGCAAACCCATGTTTAACTTCATCAACAGCCTGTCTTATGTCCCCTAATGTACTATTCCCTCCCCTGTATGCCTCCTAACTACCCCCCAAATTCTTTCCTCATCTTTCAAAGTACACTTCTAATGCTTATTCCTCCCCGAAGTCATCTCCCCTCTGTTCACCTGAGACACTTAGATTCAAAACACATTCTGCCTCTTATTATGGCTATTTACTGTACTATTATGTATTATTTATTTTATTAAAGTATTAGGTCACCAACTATGGAGGTCAGGGCTGTATCTTATTTGCTTTTTGGATCCCCAGGTCATGAGCACCTGGTACAGTGCCTTGAACATCATGAGTGTTTGGTAAATATTTGTTAAACTGAAATGGAAAGCCGTGTTATTTTGTATTACAACTGCATTTGGTATAAGATGCAAAGCAAATGCTTTTACCAATGGCTCTTCACCTCTTTTGGGAAGTTTATGTACCAAATGAGGATGTGAGAAGATTGAATTCCTCAGGTAGAGTATCTGACAAATAGTGGGCACTTGTGCTGGTTTGGATGTATTATGTCCCCCCAAATGCCATTATCTTTGATGCAATCTTGTGTGGGCAGGAAACGTATTGGTGTTGACTGAATTGGAGACTTTTGATTGGATGTTTCTGTGGAGATGTGATCACTCAATTGAAGGACAGATCTTTCACTGGATAAATTCCATGGAGGTGTGGCCCCACCCATTCAACATGGGCCTTAATTAGTTTACTGGAGCACTACATAAGCTCAGACAGAAGGAGTGAGCTTGCTACAGCCAAGAGGGACGCTTTGAGGAACGCACAGGAGCTGACAGAGGAACTGTAGTTTACAGAGACATTTTGAAGACAGCCGTTGAAAGCAGACTCTTGCTCCAGAGAAGCTAAGAGAGGACGCCCCGAGAGCAAACAAGAGTGCCGTTTTGAAGAGGAGCTACGGCTTAGAGAGGAACGTCCTGGGAGAAAGCCATTTAGAAACCAGAACTTGGAGCTGACGCCAGCCACATGCCTTCCCAGCTAACAGGTTTTCCAGACACCATCGGCCATCCTCCAGTGAAGGTACCCCACTGCTGATGCATTACTTGCACACTTTATGGCCTTAAGACTGTAACTGTGTAACCAAATAAACCCCCTTTATAAAAGCCAATTCATTTCTGGTGTTTTGCATTCCAGCAGCATTAGCAAACTAGAACAGAACTCAATAAGTAGTAGCTTTTTGTTTTTTAACTCTAAGTGAAGGGAATAACTGAACAGTAAGCAGAGAAGTGTAAATTCAATATAATGTGTAGCCTGATTTGGATGGAGTACGGAGGATAAGTTTAAAAAGAAAATAAATACTGTAAAGAGAAGTGTGGAATCAAACTGAGTTCTTTTCCCAGGTTCTTTACTTAATAGCAAGTTACTTAATCTCTCTGTGTCTGATATTCGTCATCTGTAAAAAATAGGAATAATAATAGGATTCACACATAGGATGGTTATGAGAATTAAATGAAAAATCCAAGTAAAGTACTTAGGACAAGGCCTGGCACACACCAAAGCATTCAAATTATAAATACTACTACAATCACCAATGTCATCATGATCATCATCATCAAAATCATTTCATCACTCAAAGTGGAATTCATTCAAAGGATAAGACATTCTTCTCCAAGGACCTGTAAATTCTTATCATTGTAATGTGTCAAAACCAAAGATGTATTCCTGGAATTAAATTATGGATGGATGCACTGAGGCTGTACACTTCATTCAAGAAACACTTATTCAGTGATTATTTTGGCCAGACACAGATGAGCAAACGTACTGGAGTCAAAGACGACTTGGAATGAAAGGACTGAGGAGGACCAGGAAGAGGTCAAGAGTGCAGAAAGAGACAAAACCACAAGTAGAAACAGAAGGTAGATTCAAACCAAAGTTCCATCAGAAGTAAAAATATCAGTAAGAGTTTGGCAAAGATCAGAAGGGAAAATCAGCCAGAGAGCTTCTGCACATGACCCCAAACTGAACAGAATAATGAATTAAAATTCTGACTGCTAGCGTTTGAAGAGGGCTTGTTAGAGAAGAGGCAAGAGGCAACAAGAAGAAAGCAATGATTCCATGATTCCACTTAATATATATAACATATCTATTTTCACTCATCTATCTTTCCATTTGAAAACAAAAATGATGAACAATAACTGTACTATTGAAAAATCTTAACATCTCTGATTCTCCAATAACACTGAAGGACCAGTTGAGAGAGAACTTATACTTCCAATTCCTGTGCCCCCCACACTTTTTCCAAGCACACTAATTTGTGCTATTTAAGAGCAGCTTAACGGAGAATTCCAACCCATCTTATGAACTGACCATGAACAAAGGAATGGATAATGAAGAATGCCAGGGGCTCCTGGGAGCCGCGGCACATAGCAGATACAGCAAGCTGCAGTGCCAAGCGAATTAGCTAAGATTGCTCCTCACTCAGCATAAAAGCACCAAAGGATACTGAAAAGTTGGCAACCTCCAAAGGCTTCTCTTGCTTCCTGCATGGGGTGGGAGAAACAGCTTGCTTAGTGGGAAAAACCACAGCCCAGGGCCAATCCGCTGGCTAGACTCATCAAAGAGATGGCTGAGACAGAATAGATTTTTCCTTTCCGTATAAAAATGACTCATGAGCTTGTTTATTCAAAAAGTCATACCATGCATTAGGAGAGGTGGATGATGTGGGAACTGGATGATAAAAATAGTTCAAGTTCATATTGACCAGCCCCCCTCTCTCTGTATGTACAGTTAGATTGGACACGTCACCAAGACCCAGAAGATGGGCCTTATATGACTGGCTTCCTTTTCCACTGTAAATAAAGCAGACAACGCAAGTACTCTCTTTTAGTTTGCTCTGACTCCTTTTAGAGAAGGAATGTACTTTAGTGGTTAAGAATAAGGATTCGGAGCCAGACTACCTGGGTTCAAATCCTGACTGCCAAATTGTACACTGAGTGATCCTGGGCAAATTAGTTAACTGCCCTGGGCCTCTGTTTCTCTGTCTATAAAAGTGGGGATAACAATATTACTTACATCACAAGGTTTCTGTGTGGATTAAATTACTTAATACATGGAGAACCAGTTTCCAGCACATGGTTAGTTCTAAATAAATATTTGATGTTATTATTGTTATTAGCTCACAGATGGCCAAATGTTCTTTTTCCATTGCAGTCCTTCTTTTATTCAGTATTCCCTTAAGAGATTCAGATCAAACCATAAATGCAGTTAGGTCTTTAGGAGGAAATATATTTCTTTTATGAAAAACATTTTCTGTTGAGCCAAGTAGATTTTTCTGAAAGTTTTAAGAACTGTCTCTTAAGGAAGAAGGATTTTATAAGGATAGTTGTACATTTTGTGTGTCTGATAAATCATGTTTCTAGATCTAAAGTTCTAGGTAGATGGATGGAAGATAGACAAGTGGATACATAACTGGATATAGATAGGTGGATAGGTAGATATATTAGATATAGGTAGATGATAGATTGATATAGATAGATGATAGACAGCTATAGATACATGATAGTTTTTTCTATTTTATTAATCTGTTCCTCGTCTAGAATCTTTGAAAAATCATGGCAACAGAAGAACTTATTTGTCATTTTTCTCAGTCCTATAAATAAAAGATTTACAAAGGCAAAAGATAAGGAGGCATTTGAAAATTGCTTCCTTCCATATCCTCTGTCTTTCAAACATAGGACATTAGAACTTGCTGTGCATCCAGTAAGTGGATTATTCTAATTCCTTTGGCATGCTGACCAACTATTCCACCTTAATGAAGAGAAGGCTGGACAATTTTCTTTTTGGATTTCACTGGTCTGTGAAACTTGTCTCCTATATTAACACATAAAAAAGAGGTTTGTAGAAAGAAATGTCTACTTCTTTCCATATTCTTTACTGTGTTGTAAAGTTCATTTAACGAAAGATAATTCCCAGTCAGATTGGTTCTGGTGCAGTCTACCTGTGGTCATTTGATTTCACGTGTTGTATTACTCACTGGGTAAAATCAGGACATCATCCCCAGGGCCCGGGATAGTATGGTTGTGTCCTCCCCAGCTCTCTTCAACACCTTGCCAAGTTTCAGGAAGAGACCATTTTAAAGTTGATTCAGATGCAGAGGTAGAAGCTGGAAGACAAAAGGGAAATAGTAAGGATAATATGAAAGTTTGATTCACTATAATAACTTCTAAATTCTATCCTTACTTTCACGTTGATGATTACATCTTTACCTACCAAAGTAGCTGCCTTTCAATATTTTATAAACTTTCATAAAAATCATTTATGAAGTAGAAAGCAAGTAATTATTCAATCCTGAGATTACCTCCACTTCAAGGAAATAATATGTTCGACTTTTGTTATCAAGCATTTGTGTTTTATCTTATTATAATACTACATATGCTTATTGTATAATATTTGGAAAATGCAAAAGAGAAAGAAAAAGAAAACTAATAATTGCCCATAATCTTAATACCTAGAGATAATGACCACTAACATTTTATTGCATTTCCTGCCAGAATTTTTCAGCATTTTCATATAATTGAGATTATATCATATATGCAATTTTGCATGCAGTTCTTTCTTGCTTAACTTAGCAGTTTTTCACATGCATCTTCTAATGTCATTAAAACTCTTTGCAAACATAATTTTATGGCTACATAATATTCTATCATGTAAAAAGTCCATAAATTATTTAATCCCTAATGTTTGGCACTTTATTTTTAATTATAAATAATGTGCTGTCAAATGTATTTATACAAATCTACCAATAATCCTGACTATCTTCTTACAATAGATTTTTAACAATGAAATTACTGAGTCAAAGGGTACTATTCTCTCATGGCTCTTAATACATATTAAAAGCAGGGTAAGAGTTGCAACAACTCTCATTGTAATAACTTCTACACAGTTCATGTATTCCAACTAGTTTTTATTAATTCTGCCTCTGATGATCAAATGGTGTTTTCTTTTCACTGCCATCCATCGGAAAATGAAACCTAAATCTAATGTGGACTTCCCAGTATCACATTGTGCACAACAGCATGCCGAGCTGTACCCATTTGTTCTTTTCTGGGATACAATTGGTAGTATAGAATCAGAAAGGCAGAGAGATTGTCTCAGAAGAGAGGACTGACAAGCCTAGAGGATAGGGGATATCATCCATTACTTTCTAACTTCACAAGCATAAATAATGAGCACCTTCTTTATCAGAACTGTCTTAAATAGGGTAGAGATACAAAATAATAATAATAATAATATGACACCCTTGTCCCCAAGGAGCTAATAGTGTTGTATAAGCAAATACTGGAAGTACAGAGACCTGTACGGGCTTTTAGAGGGTTCTCTTAAATGGTACTTGAGAAGGAGAGGCAGTGAGACTTTGCCAAGGGAGGCGTCCTGGAGGAGCTGCATTTTAAAAGCTTGGGTGTTAAACAGGTAATGTGGAGTTTGTGGTGAGGGCATGGCAGGAGGTTTGCACTCCAGAGGAGCATGAGCAAAGGGAAGAAATGGAAGAGTAAGTGGAGGAACTATAGCAGTTTGGTGCTGCTGAGCCTTAGAGTTGGAAGGAGGTAAGTGAAAAGGCTGGAGAAATAATTAGAGGTCAGAGTCTGGAGGATGACCCCTGGGCTTCCAGTGTGGGTTGATGAATCCAGTTGGGACCATGTAGAATCTGGGGTTTCTATGAGGCCTCCAGGTAGAAATATGAAGGAAGCAGTGGTTGATTATGAGTCTGAAGGATGGAAGAGAACACTGATCTGGAGAGATGGATTTTGGCATCATCAACCAAGAGGTCATATCTGAAACTATCAGGATGGTTGTGATAGCTCCAGGGAATGACAAAGTAATAATAGAAAATGCCTCAGGTCAGAACCCTAGGAAACACCCAGTTGTTTTGTCTACCAGAACCACACTCCCTAGCAGTTATGGTCTATGTAGGGCTACCAGATAAAACCATATGATTGAGATCAAACAGAATTGTAGGCAATTTAATGAGCGCAAAATATACCCACACCATGAGAATCAGGCAATGTCTTGGAAAAAACCTCACTCAGAAAAAGGCTTTTCTTACATTTTGTAAATTCTAAAACTATAATACCTTCTTAAATTTCCAATTTTGCCCCTTCTCAATATTATACCCTAAATATCCTGCTAGGGACAGGGTCTGGGGAATCTGTTCTTGCTGACCACTACTAACGCCACAAAGGCCAAAAACAGATGTTTCCTGATGCTTTACTTCCAGTAAAATTTCAAATGGGCAATGCCAAACTCTTTAAAACCTTTGCTAAACCTGAAAAACCCTTAATTACTTTAAGTTTTATCAAAAATAGTAGAAACAAGCATTCTTCACTTTTCTCACCTTCACGCTTGTTTACAGGAGGTGCAAATGTCTTTAACTAGATAAACTAGACCTTAAGGTAGCTCTTCTAACTGCATTCCTTGGGAGTGAAAGGTACTCGAGAATTTTGTTATATACAAATTTGATAATTCTCCACCATCCTGCTTTAAGAAAACAGCACCTAATGTGAGGGAGGAAATACATTTCACCTTCTTTCAGAGTTATCAAATACAGTTAATTTTCTGCTCCTGTATAACTTATTTTAAATATAAAAGCATGGGTAGAGGAAAAGAAATCCCAAGAGTTAAAGAAGAAATGGTCAGAGACAGAGAGGGAATGCTGGGAAGTTAAGAAATAGAGCGTGTCCAAAGGGCAGAGTGATCTTGTTAATAGCAGAGTCCCAATAAGAGAGGAAATAAGAAATGGCTATTGAATTTGGCAATCAGGACATTGGTGACCCCAGCAAGAGCGATCCCAGTACAGTGGTCTTGGGGGAAACCATATTGCAGTGGTTTGAGGAAGTGAGGAAGAGAAGACATTGGGTCATATCCTCCAAAAAGCTCATTGATGGATGGCCAGCTTTTAAGATTTGAGGCCCCCAGTTTTTGATCTGCCTTCCCAACCTTTAGATAAATTAGACATTTTGAAACTGGGGTCCATGAATTCCAGTCAGGACCAACATTTGTGATGACACCTCACCCTGCTTCCCTGTACAAATTCATTGCTCATAGCAGCCAAAATCTGAAGTTGCCTTGCACTTGGGATCTGAGCTAAATATTTTCCTCTCTTCCTTCACTCTTAATCCACCACAGCTTTTTATGGCTCTGCGTCAAGAGGAAACTAGTCTTTCCAAGAGTTTGGAGGTGAGATATCAGCTAGAGGGGGACTCAGTATTAAAAAATTGTTTTGTTTTGTTTTGTTTAATTGGGAGGCACTAAATAGGAACCAGTAAAAAAGGACTGGTTAACCATACAATTCAAAGAATGGTTCATGGAAGGGGCAAAGTTCTGAAGATGCTGGGAAAGATGGGTGGACATTAAACAGGAGAAGGGTTTTCTGATTCTCAGAGATCAGAGGAAAGGTCACAAAATTAGGTATGTGGCAAATTTAGAGAGAATACCTGATGGTCTGAATATTCTTCTGTGACTGTAGATGCTATTTGCAATTACTCCTTGCTAAAAAAACAACATTGTTGAAAGAAGGTTCTTCAGAAATATTTTTATCTCCTCCAAAGTAGGTTGCTTCACCAATGATCCCCTATTACATCTTTCATGAAGTGTTACGGACACTGAGAGGAAACCAATAAAATCATAATGCTGGAGAAGTATAAAAGCCCTGCATTGTGGTCTTCAGAAACCTGGGCACCATCTTGATTAAATTAGTGTAAATCCTTACCCTGAGCCCACTAAGTATCTATATATGAGAATTGGGCAATTTTCCAAAGCCATATTAATATTTGAAATTTATTCCTTATGGATGGTAATTTACTAATTCTGTTAACTCTCTGGTTTTGGATAGTTTTCCACATTACTCTAGGAATATTGGCTATATATAATCAATTTTAGTCTAACTAGTACATTAACATATGCCAAAAAGTTAATTTAAATACCTTAGAAACTACATAGCTTAGCAGAAAGAACACTGGACTGAGTTGAGAAACCAGGGCTCTAATCCAGGCTCAATCACTGACTACTGAGGGAGTAGGTTAAACTGTTTAATCTCTAAACCTCTATGTCCTCATTTGTAAAATGAGACAATTGGATAAGACGGTCTGTGAAGTCCTTTTCCTTGTTAAAATTTCACAAGTCTATGAAGCATAATATACTCAATATATTGGTAACAATTATTGTAAAGGAAATTTATTAATTGATTGGTTAGTTATTTGATTAACATCCTCAGGAAAACTCTTAGACTCAACAAAGTCAAAGACGTCTCCATGTTGCTCACCATTGTATCCCTCACACCTTACGGAAGAAACACTCAATAAACAACACATTTTGAGTCACTGTAAACGGAAAAAGGAACAAAGGACAGGGGACATTAAGAGAAATAGTTATGAAAACAAACCTAATATCATGTTCTTCATCATCCAATAAGCATTGACTAGTTTACAATTTTAGTTCAGTAATTCTGCTTCATATACTTATTCATTTAAATGGAGGAATTTGATCACTTACAATGAGCATGGACTCTGCTCTACCATAATGTCAAAGTACCAATGAAAATCAAAGGAAAAGTGAGCCTTTGAAAAGATGTAACTAGTTAAATTGACTTAGGATAAACAAAAATGAAGAAGTACATGAGAGGGTGCTTATGAGACACTTCATCTTTGAGAATTTGGCTTTTTTTAGTTAGAAAGACTTCACAGAATCTTCTTACATTTTAGAGGATTTGTTTACTCTGATTTTCTGAAATTACCAGGAACAATTAAAGTTTTGAGATATCCCGAAATTTTCTTTCCATTTAGTGGGTGTCTAATGGCCCATCTGCAGATCTGGACTCTCCTATTTGCACATATAGTCCATAATCTATAAAATGTGCTTCCTTACATATTTCTATTCTTACTTTCCATTGTTTTAAAGAATAAGTGTGTCCTTCTTATATCTTTATTTGACATGCAGACATATATTTAAGTTACAGGGGTGACACAGTAGAGAGTATTGTCAGGCATAAAATCAGTAGGGATGATGCCTGCCTGTTTGTAAATAAGATGTGGAGAAAGAATTTGGAGAAGTATTGAAGGACATTCTTTTTGTACCATGTTTTTCTATTTGGTGGGTTAGCACTTACCTGAAATAGTTGGGGGCACACCTTCCTGCACCTGGAGAGTCACTTGAACTTGACCTTCACCTGAAACTGAATACGAAAAGCCACAGATTGAATATGATGCAAAGATCAATTTAAGATAAAAAATATTCACGTGAGAAAGTTAGCGTTATGCTATATCCCCCTTTCAAAGTTTCAAAATAAAAAAAATGAAGTCCTTGTCAATCTAACAATCTAATAATTGATTTTCAACCTTTTTGATTTTGATTGCTTTTATTTAATTAAACTTAACTGCAATGAGGTCTCTAAGAGAATTGGCACATAAATAATTAGAAAAACAAAAACAAAAACCTTTAGCCATATGTTCTTTGGAGGACAATCATGGCCAGCAGGGCACACCTCGTATCCCATTTCCTCTCCATCCTTTTGCAGGCTCAGCTTTTAGAATTCATGTGTTTTTCACCAACGGAGTTCAGATCACCCATGAAATGTATTTCCTTTACCTTTATCCAAACAAATTGTCCTTTTAATGAAGGCGTTTCTCCACCCCCCTTTCTCCTCCTATCTTCCAAACCAACTGAACACATTTAAAAGGCCTGGGGTTCATTAATTTTAAGTGTTCAATAAATTAGTGGAAATAATCAAAAGGCCTGATTCTTTCTGATAATGACAATTTGATGTCAGTATAAACCAGTAGATTAAGCTGGGAACATATGCTGCTTTGCCAAGAGAGGCTGCTATAATTAAATAGTGAATGTATCTACAAGGTGCTCTCATGCCTGATTAATTAGTAATCAGGTACACGAACTCCACTTTTCAGTAACACCTTGTCTCTTATTGGTTAATTACCTTTCTGCCTTATCAGAAGTCCTGTGGACCAGCACATCCCACCACTGGAGGGCCCAATGCTGCTGGAGCTTGGGGACTCAGGGCCTCAGCCAACCCCCACACTCTCCATTTGCCTTTTCCTGGGATCATTCTATCTGATTACAAAGTGTCTCAGAACATTACAAAGAAAATAATCACCAAAGGGATCGATGATGAGACTTCTTGAGGTTCCTTTTATGCAGGCATCTCCTATTGGTTTCACTACTCTCATTTTCAATTTTTCCCATTATAAAATGCTTTTCTACTTATACTGTGGACATCTTGAGACCACATACAAAGGCCACTATGCCCTTTACATATTCTACTTTTATCTTCAATTCCAAGATGTCACTCACAATGTTCTTTTATCCTATTACATATTTCACCCACCTTTTGACTTAAAAAAAAACACGGCCACCAGTCAAACATCTCGTTTTTTCTATAAGGTCTACTTATCCACTTCTGCTTTACACTGATCTCTGCAGTTCCTAAGGTTGAAGAGCAGTTCTAAATCCACACTGTGATAATTATCCCAAATTGGTTCTCAATTTAGTTAATATTAATTGAACATCAACTGTGAATTTAGGATTGCATCAATAGTTAATCCAATAGATAGCTTTGTCTCCAAATCTTTGAGTGCAGAGTCCATATTGGACTTTTCTGTGTACCTTATGACAGTAGATATTACTGGACATGTAGCTTTTCATGGCTCAATTTAGAAATACTAAATTTTTAATCCTCTACTCTGGATACTCAATACTTAACTGACAATTTAAACACATTCTGACAACTCTCCTAGAGGCAGGAGATAACCCCTGTAGAGGAGTGAAAAAGCAAGACAAAAAAAGAGTTAGGTTTAATCAAAAGAAAAAGAAAATGGAAGAGACGACATCTAAAACTATGCAAAAGACTAAAACAATAGCATATAATTCTATAAAGAAACCAGATATTGTAATAGGATCACACTCTAAGCAAGGTAAAACTAGGAAAAAATCCAGGACACATTTGGAAAGGAAAATCAGATCATTTAAAGGTGTTATAAAAATCAATCTTGTTAATAGTTTTCAAGCAGTTGCAGATTTCAGTAAATCCGTGCTCCCTTTCCTTAAGACACTTCCACTGAGGTAAAGAAAGTAAAACAGACACAAAAAATCTTTTTCAAGGATGCTTCATTCATTCTATAGTGACGAATTCAACACAAAATAGGTGTGATTTATGCTTATAAGAGAGGCATATTTGGGGTTGAGAGGGATGGAAACATTATTCTGTTCATACTAGATAGATGAGGAAATTTCAAGGAGAAGGAAAACAGTCAACATATCCAAAATCCCTTAAGTTAAAAAAGGTGGATGTAAATATCCATGCATGGCAGTTATCACCGTGATGATGAACCCTCACATTGAAGAGACAAACCCTCACACAGCTGACTCCACTGCAGGCTGTTCTGCTTGTTCTTTAATTCCCTTATTCACTCACCCAGGCATGGGATGCAAGTCCAGGCTATCACACTGTCCTTGGTAAACCAAAACTCGCTGGGCCAAAGTTCAGTCAAGCCTGCAACTCTTAACTCTTCACTGGTGCTTCAGGACTGAGGGCCACTGATTTTCTTTGGCCTCTAAACACACACACACACAAATTGTCCCACTTCCAGAGGAACCCCTTCCCAAAACAGACATTGCAAAACTTCGCACACTGAGAAGTCATTGCTCGCTTTGTTAAAGTTGAGTGTGTGAATATCATTCAATCTGAAGAAGGGGAGCAGTTTCAGTACCAGAGAAGACGGAGAGAAGTTCCCCAGAGCAGGGAAGTTAGAAGACTCTGTTTCCCATCCCACCACCTTGTCCTCTGGGGGTTAGCTCTGAGCCCACGGTCATGGTTCTGAGGACCATTTCTTCTCAAACACCATTTCTAGGTCATATGAGATGATAAAGAGTGGTGGGAAAGAATGTGAGTGCTGGGGTCCAGCAGCCTGGATTTGAACCCCAGTTCTTCCAGTTTCTGGGTGTAGGAAAGTTATTTAATATTTCTGAGCCTCATTCACTTCATCTTAAAATGGAATAATTACACTACTTGCCTCATTGGGTTATTAGGAAGAAAAGATGGGATAATCCATATCTAATGCTTAGCACAGTATCTGGTACATGACAATAAATGTTAGCTATTATCAATACTGTTATTATGACATGTCCATTATTCTAGGAGCCAGTTAACAGGACCTGAGAAACATGCTTTTACTCTTACATTTTTTCCAGCTGCACCTAATCATGATGAGCCATAGTATTACAGAGTTGTAAGCAATTTAACCAGATCTGTTAAAGTTTGCTAAGTGCTTTGATTCTATAAACGACAGTGTAAATGTTAAGTGTCATTTCCAATTTGGATAAACACAAAGAGGGATGAAAATTATTTGGGAAAAAGGTAGTGGCTTAGGAAGAATTTAAAAGCCTTACACAAGCTATGATACTGTACATATGTTTCTTCAGTACTTATGATTTCTGATTGTGCATTTGTAATATGAGAATGGTTAATCTGCCTTGTTTATAAATGGAACCCCATTGTAGTTGATCCTTCCCAGATTGTAAGATCTGGTCCTCAAAAAGAAAAGGAAGTATTTGGGTCAATTATTGCCTCGTTATCCTGAAGAGTGCTATATGATATAGGCTTACCAAAAACATAGACATCTAGAAGGAAGAGAAATGTGCTAAGAAAATGGCTCCTGGTAAGAGGAAGGAGATAGAGTTCCCCAAATAGATGTAATACTTCTGCCTACTAGGGTTATGCATTGTGTCTGGCAAATTTTATCCTCACTAGGACAATAAGGAAGAGAAAAACTAATTAATTCTCTCCCTAAGCAGTTTCCATTCTCTCTTGGCATTCTGGAGGTAGAAATAAGTACACATCTATTTTAAAAGGAAAAGAAGTGGCATCTTAATAGACCACAGACTCCCTATGTCATTCTTCCATTCATATTCCTATTCTCACTTTGCCATTGAGATGTATGCACATACTAGGACCTCCCCTTCAGTCCCTCTTTATCCAGTGTCAGTTAGCCACTGGCTACACACGGAGAGGACACCAAACAGCAACTGCAATCCATGTCCGCAAATTTCATCCAGTCCCACCCTGACCCGTGGCTTCTCTCTGACTCCGTCTGTCCCAGACCCCGACTCTAGTTTTGTCCTCATGAGTCAGCGGTTGGATTTGGTCCTCTCTATGGACGTTTCTGTTAGCTTGCCCTATCCTCTACATTCGCCTCTTCTTCCTCTGCATCACACACCTGCATGTTCCTGCTCTATTTCTCCCTTCCTGTTCAGTGAACATGACCTCATGTCCCAGAAGCAGACCTAGCAGGCTTTCTTGTGAGTTGGTTCCTGGG
This sequence comes from Choloepus didactylus, assembly GCF_015220235.1. Classification (NCBI taxonomy): domain Eukaryota; kingdom Metazoa; phylum Chordata; class Mammalia; order Pilosa; family Megalonychidae; genus Choloepus; species Choloepus didactylus. The sequence goes on along the minus strand of NC_051313.1, from coordinate 99,362,728 downwards.
CAGCTGACGCTTGATTCACAAGACCACATTCTGTCTGATTGCAGACTCTCAGAGGTGAGCATCAGACAGTGACAGCCACAAATGTCACCGTGGCCCTTGTAACACATGATCTTTCAAAGACCTTCACAGAAATATTGTGTTAAAATCCCATGGTCACCTTTGGCTCTTCTATTCTTCCTGGTAACATTCATTCATAGAAGGGCATAATCTTTTAAAGGTAAGAGAAAAAAATAAAATGATCAAGATGTTGAGAGATACACATGCATTTAGCACAGTCCTGAGAGTTGGTGCAATTAAGCCTTTTAATTCAAAGAACAGTAACAATGGTTATCCTGTCTCAGAGCAATGTTTACCAAACTTGTTTGGGGCATTTGTGATTTCCTGGGCCCTGCCCCAGACCTACAGAACCAGAATCTCCAGGGAGGGACCTGGGAGCAACATTCTGCCACTTTGCCCATGAGACAAATTTAGAAAACACTGACTTAAGGGGTTATACAACTCCATCATACTATACTCTTGAAAATGTGATTGTTCTCAGGAGCAGATGTTCTCAGCATGTGCAAACAGAGAGATACAGGTGAAAAAGAGATCCCTGTGCTCACAGTTCTTACTTTTCATCAGTTATACCAAAAACTTGCAGACTCCATTATATTCTCAAAATATAAAATGTGAGGTGATGACTTTAAGTGGAAGAAAACTTTTAATGACTATGAATTTTAATGTATATCAGAAAAATCAACTAGTTCATCAATTCCATGACATTTTATAGATATTGTTCAAGAAGAGGTTAGGTTTTAAAACTAAAACAGCTCATTTAAGAAAAATATTAAGTAAATAATAGTACAGGAGACATGAGGATGTGAAAAAAATTGTGAATACTTAAATACTTAAAGTTTAAGAAGCACAGTGTTAACCAATAAGTACATGTTTTTCCTAAAAATAGAAAGGATACAAATAGGTTTATAAGGATAGGGATATAAGCTTGGATTAAAAAGAAAACACACTAGCATACTAGAAAGAGCACTGAGCTTAAAAATGAGAAAAGCTGAGTTTGAATACTGGTTGCAGCAGCTACAACCTGTGTGAATTGGGACTAGCCACTTAGCATCATTAAGACTTAGTCTGCTTCTTAACCTGAGAAATACCTAAAAAAAAAAAAACTCTGGCTTTCAAGTTTTCCTCCTTTCTTTCCTTCATTCCTTCTTCTCTACCTCTATCCATGCATCTCTCCAACCCTCCCTCCATTCATTCCTTCTTCCCTTCCTTTTAAGACATCGCTCCTGTTCATGTTATCTGTATTTTTGCCATAAATGTTAGTGCATTTCCCCAAAGTCCATCCTCTACATTACTAGTAAAAATCCTTGGGGATCTTTGCAGAATGAGTTTTCTATAAGAATGTAAATTAATTTATTAACTAGAATGCTATAGATTGCCTTAGAGGGCTTCAGTATGGGAATGGCAGCAGAGTTTCAGAAGATTATGATTCTACTCTGCCTACAAAATCCTCCCAAAGAGCTTTGGGGAGCCAACTGGGTTCTCTCTCCTTCATAGATCCCAACAGGATTTCTTCCCAAGGAGTTGCACAGTGTCTGCTAGACCAACTGAAGAAACAGAAGAGACTCGGCAGCCTGCTCCATCCCAGGACCCACCCCCCTTTCAGGAAAGGGAAACCCAGGTAGTAACCATGATTTCCAAGTCCCAAACTCAGGAAAATAATTCTCATTTTCAGGATCTCCCAAATTAACAGCTTTGTTTTAGATCCCTCTGTGTGACGACTTGAGTTCTTCCGGGCAACTGACAGAAAATAAAGTCCATCTGTCTTTCTAGCCTCACAGATAGACCATAGCCCAGGCTTCTCGCCAAACAGCCTGCCTTTGTCTTTGTGACGGGGACGTTTGGAGACAAGCATTGACCAGGCCGGCTAGACATGTCCTTTTTCAGTTAGAAGAAGGTGCTATAGCAGGAGCCTCTGAGCCTCCCAGACGGACCTTCTCAGCTGCCACCCCACACAATGTCCCAGCTCGGCTGCCTCTCTGCTGTGTGAGTGGGGGCTGTGTGAACTCCGGAGGGCAACTGTGAATGGCCCAGCATCTGATATGAATTTATCACCGGCTGCTGGTTGGGTGGGGGATAAAGCAAGGAGAAGGGGCTGTGACTGTTTAATGCACCCTGCCATAACCCAACAGTTTGCCCTAAAGAGCCTTTTACCAATATAAAAAGACAGGGTCAAAAGTAAGTTGACCCCTGACAGAATGTACAATTATTAGAAGAGGGCTGTGTGCGAGCAGCTGCTGGAACCCCACTGGCTCCACATCGGGCTTCCAAGAGTCAGAATATGAATAATCAACTCAAGATTGTTTTCTCCACCCCTCTCAACCCACACCATCTCCGCACAGCCTTGTCCTCCTGTTTTGGGCAAGTCCTATTATAGTTCTACAGGAGGAAGCATGGCCCTCCCTAGCAGCTGCAATAATTGTGTTCCTATTGTGGTGAAGACCTCCTCCTGACCACCCCCTACAAGTGGCCATTGTGGAGGGAGAGTCAGTGATTACACGCTCCACCTCATGCTTTGAGGGACCCAGCTGCCTAAGTGCTGACACACGAGCGTGCGGAAGGCCAGAGAGGGGGCTGGTGGAGGTGGAGGCAAGAGGTGGGGGGGGGACACGTCTGTGAGATGGGGCTCTGACATACCAGACCTTCTGCATAAGTCAAGCCCAGAACAAATGAGGCTTTATCGGCCCCAGTGCTGATGGGTCTCATCCCCCTTTGAAGTGGAGCTGAGCGTGGGGCCTAGCAGCTTTTCCTCCTTTGGACCAAGCAAACATCCTTCTTTTGATATGCTGCATGCTCATTATCTTTGCCCCATTTAATGATTTTTGATTGAAGGGTGGCGGCTGGGATGCCTAGAGGATCGTTAGAGAGGCTCCATGCAGCCAAGCCCAGAAGAAAGGCTTTCCTTGTGCCTGGGCCTAAATTTGGAATTTCTTAACAGTGTGTGCTTGTTCTTAGAGGCAGATAAGGGCTGAGCGTGAAATTCTTAATTAAGCAATAAATAGAGAGTGGGGTGTCAGCAGATGTAGCCAGTAGCCATGGCAACGGGAATCACATGCGCAAGAAAGCTGGGACTAAATGTAGGCCTCAGGCCTGGGCCTGATTGACAGCTGAAGAATCCTACAAAGCTTGTAAACCAGATTAATTAGCTGACTAATTATTTCATAGCGTTAATGTAACTAAAAAATAAAAATAGTTCACCATGAACTGAAACATCCCTGGAAAAAACAGCAGGGAAAGAGGCAGTGGGAAACTGGCTCTGTATGGAAGGAACATGAGATGTCAGTGGATTGAATTGGGAAAATGGGAAAATGGGCTTGCTCGATTTTACTCCCAACTTTAAAAACATGAAAGAAGGCTTATTCCACAGTCATACCCATTTCCAAGCATGGTGCAGGAGTCACAGTTTGGAATTGCCATTCATAATAGTTTATTGCATCAGATATTACCACTGCTGGGTCCTAACGTAAATGACAGCATGCAAGGACTTACTTGTGGTTTGTTTTATAAGTAGCTCTTGGGGCAGAATTCTCAGGGGCTTTGGGAAGCTATGTGAACTAATCTCCTTAAAAGGTATTTTTAAATGAGCAAAGGTATATCATTCTGTGGATAACAACTGCAGAAGTAGTATTAAATTTCAATCATGGGAACAAGAAATATATCTGAAATTATTGTGGTTCTCGGCTATCTTACAATACCTGGTGCGAGAAAACAGAACAAGACCTTTTCAAAGGTTAAAATGTGTATATTTAGGATCAAGCCACAAGATATTGTTGATCTTCTTGGTAAAAAAAAAAAGTTCAAGAAAAACAGACTATTGAGAAATTTTTAGTAAAGTAACAAAACATGCTAATTACATTTGAAAATATTTAGGTTTTTGTACTTCATTTCCAAGGGACAAGTAAACATTCTTAACCTAGTTTTATCGATGAAGCCATAGAGGCATGGATCACATATAATGCTGTGTCCCAGGTAAAACTGCCAGGCACTGCTTTAAAACCTTAAGCCCAGGCTATGAGCTTTCCAAAGAACCTGCATTCCATAAAGGCATTTGCTGAACAAAGACAAAACACTTGCCTTGGTGGAGATGAGAAATGCAAGGGCCAAACACTGTATGTGCAGAATTTTTTCTTTGTCACTGGGCATCAGTGAGAGGTTTCCTATCATTACCCCTCTTAGCACCCTCTCCCCTTTTTTGGTCCACCTTCAATGATTACTTAGTGGGCAGCACACTCTAGTGGAGAGATCCATAGCCAGGAGCTAGAATGCCTGGGTTCTGATCTTTTCTTCCATTCAAGATCAGTCAGGTATGTTAAATCACACATGAAGCAGCTCAGTGGAGGAAATGAAGATAATTATGATTTTTTTTAAATTTCCTACCCTATAGGATGTGGTGAGGTTGCAAACAAACAAACCAAAATATGATACACTTAGAGGTGGTCAACAAACAACTACAACCCAGCCAATTGTCAGTGAAACAGCACTCTGTGAATACAATGCCAGCCGGGAAAATGAGCAGCTCTGCCCTAAATCTAAAAGGAAACTTAGTGGACCTGAAGGAGATCAAGCTGTTTTCATAAAACGAAGCAAAACTCGTGAATACGTAGCTCTCCCATGCTTGCATTCCAGGAATATGCCCACGCAGACTGTGAAGTCTTGACATGCTCTCTTCTTGGACTAAATGTATTTTATGTAAGTTATCCCAGTCACAGACCCATAAAGTTACAAAGTCTGAAAACACAATGAAGTAAAGGTGGCAATCTAATCGATACACAAAATGCACCATGCATAACAAGAAGTATACTTCCTGGAGCCTTGTGAGGGCACCAGCTACGACAACTATCTCACTGCCACTAAGGCACTGGGGAGTTTAGGCAGGTCTAGGCAAAACGAGATAACCCAATCACCAACTTCCTAGAGGTTATAAACTTTATGCAGATGATATCCAGCCTCATAACCAAACCCGTGGAATCCGGGGCACCACCAGCAAGGAGCACTGGGAGCCTCCGTTCCTCCTGAGTCCTCAGGTCCCCACCTGTGCCAGCACAGAAATGGAAACAGAAGTGGTTCCAGCCACTTATCAACCCCCACCCTCAGAGTGGACCATAAAAGCTGCTACTCAGACTACTGGGAATCCTCTTCAAGGAACAAAGGTCTCCAGGAATATTAAACATTCAACCAACCCTCTGTGGCTTCCTGTTCCTTTTCTCGTTCACATTCCAAGGTAGAGAAACGAGGATATTCTGATATAAAGACTTTAACAAATTAATAAAGACTCTCTATATAATAGTAGATAGTCATTAATTGTACCTATATTAAAATATTCACCTCCATCATATATTTATATGCACATATAACATATAGATGTACATCTCCATATAAGTATACATAGATAAATACATATGTACATGAGTATATATTTTTGTGCATCTCTAACATATATGTGTATATATAGTATAACAATACAACTTTCTATCAACTTAATTAATTATGTTAACAAAGGGGAAGAAAATTTGTAGCTGTGTGACCAAATTTCTTTTTCTTTTTACCACAAATTTTCCTTTATTATGCATGGCTTATATAAATATCCAAATTAGTTTGCAGTTCATGAACAAAATCTGACCAATGGACAAGACAGGCTCTCCACAACCATGAAAAGTAATAGAAAGAAAGAAATATGAAATTGAAATTTTGTTCCAGAATATATATCAAGTGACTAGCCCACGGATAAAGTTAACGAGAACATTTGCACTTAATTTGATGGCCATAACAAGCTGTAGCAGCAAAACAGTCTTAGGATCTCTGTCCATCCCCAACTTTTCTAGTTATAGGTTACATTTATGGATATATCAAATCAGAAATAAAATTTGAATGGTATATATAATTCAGTGCAGATAACACATACAACTCTTTTGGCAAAGACTTTAAAAATACCATGGAAGCACCAGGTTCTCTCTCTCCTCTCTGGCACTATTGAAATTTAATAGTGCCAGGGTTAATCTATAGATCAGATTTAGTTAACATGAAGCTAGGCCCAAGTGAGAGGACAAAGGAACTCAGTACAATTTCCCAGCCTTCTAAATCCTTAGGACCAAGTCTGGCTTGTGGCAGGGGCTAAGACTGAATGCAAGGGGTCTCCTGAATATTCCCTGAACCATTATGACTGCTTTATAACAAAACTGTCATTCTAGAGACCCATTTTGCCAGATCCGCCTTCTTAGAGACCACACTGAGCTGGGGTTGTTGCACGTGGGCACTGTGGAGCTCAGAGGGATCAGTGATGGTGTGGCATGGGAAAGGAAGATGAGGCAACCTGCAGGAAGTCAAGAGAAATGAAGGGTCCTTTCCCTCACACTGGGTGCCTGTCAAACATGCACACTAAGAAGGTAAGGAAACCTTTTTGCCCTTTGCTACTCTGCAAGCATAGTAGGGTTCCTGGTCCTAGAAAATGAGCATCTTTGTCTCATGCTGACATCCTGACCCAAGACAGACACAGCCCATCCTCAGATGGACCACTGGTCCCCGGGTCACGGCCCTCTATGCCATCTCACCTTCCTGACTTCTGATTCCCTTCCATGGCTTTCCTTCTCTTCTTTAATTAGCTTTAATCTTCATTTGGCCTTTCTCTGTATGTCTTCTTATAACACCTGCTGTTCCCTTTATCTGTGGTCCAAACCAGACATCCTCTCTTTATCTGTGCAGTTGCCCTTTCCACAAATATACTTCCCTAAGGTGAAATGAAAATATTTGTAGCAACCAGTATTTATTAAGCACCTGCTATGGGATAGGCATCCTGCTAAAGAGTTTCATATGTTATCCTTCATTTAATTTCCTACCCTCCCAGGTAGGCAATATTGTTATCCCATTTTACAGATGAGGAGGCTGAGGCTAAGAGAGAAAGAATACCTACTCCATGTCCCGTCGCTAGTAAGCGTGGGAGCTGGGACTTAAACCCAGGCAGTCTGATTTCAGAGCCCATGCACTTAACCTTCACCAAGCTATACCCTTTAGTTCCTCATCATTTCATAGCACAACTGCCTGGAATCAAGAGTGAATGGTGGTTTCTGAATGCACGCACTCAAAATGCTCTCCCAATTATACTTACCAAGGTAGGTGAGTTGCTTCAACTGGCTATTGAAGAACCAGTCACAGCCTCGGTCCTGGCCAGGTGATGGAAGAGACGAAAGGGCCCGGCCCAGTTGACTCCCACACCTTATGAGGATGTGAGAGTAAGACAGCAGGTCTGAGTGCACCAGCAGGAGGTGATTCCCGGGAGCAAAGTTGTCAAATGTTGCCGAGTACTTGAATAGAGAGAAAAGTATAATAGTGCTCGTTTAGTAAGGAAGGCCCTCTGAAAAAAGCCTTAGAGAACACAGATGGAGGTTAGAAATAGGACAGTTCAAACCCAGACTGTTCTTCTCTTGTAGAAAACAGAACAACTTAAAGCCACTCCACAGTAAATTCATAACTGGAATTTAAAAAAGGGTAGAATGTGAGGAATGAAAGATGTCATAGGATCATCTTGATTAATAACCTCAATTAAAGGCATTATACTTTCTCCATGCCTCTATGGCTTCACCTATAAAACTAGGTTAGGAATGTTTACTTATCTCTTGGAATTGAGGTACAAAAACCAAATATTTTCGAGTGTAATTAGTATGTTTTGTTACTTTACTAAAACCAAGACCCAGATAAATTAATTGACTTGTCTCAGGTCACACAAACTGGAAGAGGCAGAGCCAGGTCTAGTATTCCTTTCCAGGTTTTTCCACAACATAGAGAGGCAGGCAATGATGGCATGTCATCGTTCATAACTCGTAACAGCCAACACTGTTGGAGCATATACTCATACTCAATTCTTATCAAGTCGTTCAATCCTCACAAGACCCCCATGACTGCCACTTCTACTGCCCCATTTTACAGATGAGGAAACTGGGGCATAAGAGCTTCAGTAACCTGCCCTGGATCACAAAGCTGGAGCATGTTAAGCTAGGAAAGAAATCCAGGCCATCCAGCTCCAGAGTCACCATTCTTCTGCCTTCGACTTATGGAAATTTCTTAGAACGCTCTCATGGGAACCTCGAAGAAAGGCATACATCCTTTCTGAGAGCTGTGGTGAGAGGCTCAAAAGAGATTCTGCTTTGAATTCCCTGGAAATAGCTATGGCACATGGCAGCTTGTATCTCCCTAAGACATTAGGAGGAATGGGTATGGTGAGATGGGAAGGAAGAAATGTGCTAAAGGAAGAAAATCCACTGGGTTGCTTTTTTTTTTTTTTTTCCCTGAGAAAATGCAACCACTTTCCAGGTGGCTAGTCAAATTTTCACTCCCCCTAAACATCTGACTCCAACCCAACCCAGTCCTTTATAGACCTTCAACTGTAAGTTAAACTTTGACCACAAGGTGGCAGTATGCAATGTATTAATGCCTCATCAAGACATTTTCTCTTGCTAAAAACACATCTTTATAGGGTAAAATTGGCTCTTACCCCATAAGATAAGAATGCAATTCTATAAAATGCTTAGAAACCATTTTTTTGCTGTATTAATATGGTTACATTTTCAGGAAAAACTATTCTGCATTCAAGGTGAGATTTAAACAAATTCTAAAGTTTTCAAATTAAAAAAAAAATCTCACTCAGGATACATTCATTAGTCCAAAATGCTGCTGCAGTTTTCTTTCTCAGGATCAGAAGATGCAAATACATATAATCCATTATTTCATAGAAAGAAAGATAAGAACCCCTTCGGGGATAGACTTGCCAATGAGTCTGGGGTACCTGCAGAGATCTGTTGATCCATGGGGTCTCAAATCGCAATGTGTAGGTCTCTTGATCCAAGAGCAGAGCCATCCAGCCGTATATGTTTGACAATGTGTCACCAACATAATTGACAGTGGTTGTCTTATTTCTGCTGTCAGTCATGGTTAAATCATAAGCAACATCTGGAACGTTAACTCTAGGATGATTTAAAAAAAAAAGGATTTCAAGGTTATTTGCCAATTCTGGATCTAATGCATTCCACTTCCATCAATTGAAAGTCATCTTTCCATTTTTGGCATGGAGGTCTTAAGCCCTCTTTGTACAGGTGTCTACGGAGGTTTAAGCACTCATTCTGTGGGTCAAAACAGATCTGGAGGAAGTTGTCCTCAGATCACTAATGCATTACAGGCTGGCCTGGTGGGCTGCAGGTAGTAACACTCAGTTCTTAGGCCACTAATAAAATCACCATCATAATGAGATCATATGAGCCAGGAATATATACTATCAATTAAGCAAACAAGCATCCATGGCAAGAATTTTGCTAGAGACCAGGCTTATTAGGAGCATAAAACACATTACTGTTGGTAATTTGGTTTTCCTATGGGGAGCAATGAGTGAGACCCAGAACCTGAGGTGCCTGAGCTCTCAGGAGCCAAGTCTGATTGCACAGCAGGAATGGTTTCCTCCCCAGAATGAAGAGGTAATCTGCCCCCTTTTCTGCAGACTTGCACAACACCCAGTAACCACTTCTTTTAGAGCACTTCATTGTTGCTTGAAAAATAAAAATTAAAAAATCACAGCTTTTGAGATCCTTACATTAAAGGTATTTTCTCCTTCCTCTTGGTATTGTCAACCATGGTATAGGGCCCTGCATATAATCAGTATTCTTTGTTTTATGAATGAAGAATGCAAGGAGAGATCTTCCAAAGCACCAGTGCCAGTTTCCTAATTTATATAAAGGGTTTCTAGAACAACTGCATTTTTCCAAATGAGGAAACTGAAGCAGAGGATAGAGGAGGCAATTTTTGAATGCCCCAAGGTAGAACTAGAAATCTGTGGTTCAAGATCCCCAGGTGATTCTACACAGCCCATCCCCCAAAATTATTTTTAAGACTTCACTAGAACATAAATAGCCACATGCTAAGACCCTAAAAGAAAGTCAAAGTAGACATAAAAAAAAATAAAGCAAAATTTTAAAAAAAATCTATACACTTTATGACTGTCCTCCTTTGGTTTAAGTTTTGTGAGAATCTTTAACTGTGATATTTTGCTGCAGGCAAATAATTAAATTTTCAGAGAAATGGGATGAAGAAGGATGTTAAGTTTTCAAAGTGAGGTGTGGCATGAACATATCTAAAGCCAAATTATAATCCAAGAAAGCTTTTTTTTAGTGTTATGAATCTTGGGCTCTGGAGACAAATGGATGTAGGCTGGAAATCTAGATTTACACAAGCAAAGTGTATGAACCTGGGCAAATCACTAACAATCTTTAAGCTTTTGTTTCCTTTTTTTTAAAAAATGGAGGTGACAGTAATATGTGCCTCATATAACTGCTGTGAGACTTAAAGAGATAATCTATGTAAAGTGCTCAGTAATCATCACCAAGACTAACTTTTCCCTACAGCTCACTTAAGGACCTCAGATGTGCCAGATTTATCAGCCTGTACTACTTTTTTTAATGTCTAGAGATTTATCAGGGTATTTGGTCATTTTCAAACTCACCCAAAATCTTTGATGGCACAGAGCATTTACTCTAGCCATGCTGCATTCAATATATATATACATACATTTCTTGCAAGATTAAGTGTTTGTTTCATCCCTTAATTAATGAAATGAAAGAGATGAAAAATGCTCGGGGCACTGGGAAATAAAAGCAATCCTCTTTCCCCATGCAGAAATCTTGGGAAAAAAAAAGTTCTTCCTTTCTTGGAGTTTGAGATACTGAAGTTTTTTTCACATTCATTTCAGGAATTAAATGAAACTAATGGACAATCCTTAACTCATATTCCTAGAATCAGAATGGACAAGAAGGTCATCCATTCTAACTTCCCATCCATTGCAGGGATTCCCTATGATATTTTATCTGGTTCATCTAAATTACTCCAGCTATGCGGTGCTCACATCCTCAAATAGAAGACCATTCCAATTTGGAATGTATTTTAAATTTTAATCTTTAGAAAGCCAAATTTTTCTTCCCTCTCTTTTTTAGCTCTCTCTTCCTCTGACTGAAACCATAAGTCCCAGAGTCCCAGGAGATTGTCCAACACAATTTGGTCCAAATAACATATTTAATAAATAAAAATAAGCTTCCAGCAAATAAATATAAAACAATGTGATAAGAGGAGAAAAGTTGGAACTAAGAAATGTCAAAGAGAGAATGACTTGGCTACAGTAGGTGCCACGGTTGGCATATAAGATGGGATTCCCCACAGTTCAATGAATGATTTGAAATGTTTCAGGTTCTGAAAGTTCATCCTTTTCAGTTTTCATAGAGATATATAGGCTCTGGAAAATGAGTCACACAACATAAATCCAGGAGAGACTCATCGATACAACAGAATTCCCATTTAATGATTTACAGTAAGAAACAAAACTGCCTTTCACATAGTGGGTGTTCAGTAAAATATTTGTTGAATGAATAAATGAGTGTTAAATGGACCAGGACACTCCAACTGGCTACTGAGTCATGTTTCTCCCTAATAGAGAAGCCTACCTAGAAAACCACATGATTGTCAGAAGATTTCTTACAAACCTATTAATCAAAGAATAAAAATAAGTTGATCACAGTGGAACAATGAAGTTATCAGAGCCTGATACAGTTAATCCATATTAATAGAATATCTGCAAGAAGACTGAAATACTTATATACAGTGGTCAGAAACCTTTCCTGGGTACAGACAAGTAATCCATGCTAATAGTGGACTGTGGTTTGGAAAAATGCTAGTGTTCATTTAAGAACTCATATTTCTTCTATTCTAGTCATGTGCTCTCGTTAAACAATCTTTATAAATAGTTTTTTTAGACTATATAAACCAAAGGAAGAATTGCATTTGGTCAAATGCATCCATTGGCTCATATTTAATTCCTTCTGCCTTATCAACCTATATTTTATCACATTTAGATATCATGTATGCCACCTTGACAATTATGAAAATATCAACTCAACAAATTGGATAGCTATTTCCACGAATGTTCTTAATTCCAGCAATGTAGTCCCAAGAATCTTCTAATCATCTGGACATAATTATTTCTTAAACTTCCATTGGTGTCACATTTATAAATCAGTTTTTAGGATGATAATTTCTCCTGATTCAGTCTAGTTTCTAAGGATTGTAATTTCAGTTTTGGAAGAGACCATTTTTCCAATCATTTCCCCAGTTTCAGAAGACTCTTATAAACATGATCACCTCGTCAAACATTTTCAAACCACGAAATGTCAGCGCTGATTAGGTTCTACTGGCCTCTGGAATGTTTGCACATTCCTTTCAATGCCCTTCTCCTTCCAATCAACATCCAGTAATTTGCTGCTAAGCCCTTGGTCAACCAGAGACCCACCATAGCACACTGTGATCCTAAATTATCCTTTCCTCTTCCCACTTTCAGAACTGTCCATTCTCTCAGAGCTCTGCCCCTGCCAAGCCACCCCTGTCTACCTCAACCAAGGTTTATGTGGGATGCAAGTTCATAAGTGCTCATGTGTAGCAACAGCTTTCTGTAGCACAATGCAAGTAGAGAAAGAGGTTATCAAATATATTTTGATCACACATGGTAGGGGGAAGGATCATATGGTACATTCTGAAAAGCAAATCAAAATGTAAAAGACCCCTCTCCCAGTATGAAAGATGTCTTGTATTGACCATTACCTGGGGCCAAAAATTTAAAGTCAACCCAGCTCCCATCCTTCTAGGCCAAATGCCAGCAGTGACAGTGGTGGGCTTTTCTGAAAAGCACCAAAAGGACATCAAGAGTCGAAGAACACCATGAGGAGAATTTACAAACCATAATTACTACAATTTTCACTTGCCCTAAATAGCCACCAATTTCCCAGTGCCCTAAATAGCCACCAATCTCCCTCTCTTTACTGTTAATGAAGCAAAGGAGCACAAAAGTATTTCTAATTTGGAGGAGCCAAGGGAGTCTGCATGGGCCATTAGCAGCAGCAAGTTTCATTACTAGGGGAAGAAGTCTCTCCCTGAACTTCTCGTGGCTTTATGTGCAAGAAATCAGGAGGCAACCAGTCCATTTTAATTATTAACCCTTAGCTCTGCATCAGGAATAGCTCCTGTATGTGATCAAAAAAAAAAAAAAAACAAAAGGATTACAAGCCTTACATGTTGTTTTTTTCTTTTCTAGCAGGTGCCTTAATTTTATTCTTCGTTTTTTTTTTTCATTAACCAAGTTTGTTTTTAATTAAGGGACAATTTCCTTTAGAAATATAGCACTATCACTTGATAAAACTTTCCAGCCAAAGCACCAATTTACCATACTAGCTGCATAAACAGTTATGTAATTTATTATCCATGTACTCTGCAGAACTGTTGAATGTATACTGCCCACAAAGGATTTGTTCACAATCAACAATACCAATGAGAGTAAATATTAACTCCCTGGTTTGTGTTTACCATTAGCTTACTTTTCCTGAGGGTCCGTATCTCTGTGTATTAAAACAAACACTGCATTGAGCTCTAAATGTTCTTAATTTGGAACAATTGTGAAATAAGCCCTTTATAATTACACATCTCCTAAGCCAGACGCGTCATAATAGCCAGCCTCAGATGGTGCTTCAGTAATCCCATGGGTATCAGTGTTTGCCACTGTCATTCTCATTTTTTACTACACAAGGAGGAGAAAATAGAAATTTTGAGAACAGCTAACAAGTTTTTGTAGCACAGTTTTGCTTGAACATCCTTTTAAAATACACAGGGCTCACAATAGTCTTTGTCACAGGGTAACTATCTTACCTGCTGATCTACCACCAGTGATATACTATGTATAGCGACAAGTTTTTCTTGTAATATATATATCCTAATGGGAATCAGAAGCATTTAAATATTTCCCCTCCTCAGTAAGCTAAGAAACCTAAAAAGAGGAAAGAAATCACAACCTTTATTCCCCAAACTTTAAACAATCTTTTAACTCACATACAAAATGGAATTGGTGGCAGATAGACAAGTCATATGATTAATAACCTTTTTTTTCCTGGCAGGTACTCCACCATCACTCCTCCATGAGTTTGCAGATGCATATTTCCGTCTATCTTTTTTCAGGGTTGACTAAAGCGTAATTTATTGTAAAGGAGCTCAGGAATCAATCTGGTTATCTCTTCAAAGGTAGGTTCTGTTTTCAGACTATTGCAGTTTGCAATATTCTTATCTGCTGTCATATTAGGACATTACTCCTTGTTCATTCTATCTTAAGTCATGAAGAGATGCAATAGATGTTCATCACTCTACTTACAATGATCTTTCATAAGCTACTGTATCTCTACTCTTGATCTGCTGAGCCAGCTGGAAAGCTGCCCCAGAACCTAAGACAATCCCTGACAACTATGTATTAGGGATATAGAAAAATAATTTTATGCAGCAGGTAGAGATTTGGACAAAGAAAACTATCTCCCCTTTTAAATAGATGAGGAAAGATTGGCTATAGATATAGATTCAGATATAGATAGATATAGATAGAGATAGAACAGTAATAGATACAGATACAGATACACACACACAGCGTGGTGTGGTGGAGCTAACAGACACTGGGGCTCAAAAGCCCTTTGCTACCCTTCTTTCCAACTCCAGTTTCAGTGATACCATATCAGTAGCTCAAAGTAGGTCATGTGAGAGTATTTTTTACCACAGAAATAGGCAAATATACAAATTAAGGCTTATTATTCTCAAGGACAGTTCTTAAACATTTACCAGCACACCACAGTGTCCCTTTATTATTCATGAAAATTAATAAACATGTAGTATCATCGATGATATTCCTCAGTTTGGAGTTCACTATAATTTTTAGATATTTTTGTATTTTATTTCTGTAATCTCTGCTGCTAAGACAGCATAATACTCCTTGGAATTTTCACAGGGTTTTGCTCTAAGGACTGAAAACATGCCATTAGTGATGCTATTCCTATTTATCCCTAGGAAGGGGAGTGAGGCAGTTATTAAAGGAAAAGCTAGGCCAAAATTTCCATTTGAACTCTTCTTTACTTTTGCATTCACAGAGGCAGGGGGTGCCTCATACTTTGAACGCTGACACATTAAGCGCAGTTACATAGGTAAAAACTGAACGCAAGCACTACAGGAGAGGATATTTAGCAAGATCTAAGAATCAAGGTGATCAAAAGGAACATTAACCTTTTCTTTTCCAGGAGAAGTAGGAAAGAAGAAACAGAGTACTGGGGCACAGTGAATCAAAGACTATCTCCTGAATGACTCCAATTCTGTGACTACTGGCAGGTTTCACTGGATCGTGGGCAACCATTATTGGGAATTGTTCCTTGATTTTTCAAGAATTGAATTGTTACATTTGAACAAATTCAATTCCCTTGCCAGCCACATGTTTCTTGGAAACTTAATAAATGTATACTATTTTATTCAATTAGTAGAATGCCTATGCATTGCTTTGTAAATCACAAATGTAAAATAGAGACTCTTTAAAGCCAATATTTATTGAGCACTTACTATATGCCAGGCAATGACCCTGTGAGTTATATACCATAATGACCATTTTATCGAGAAAACCGAAGCAAAAAGAGGTGAAGTAACTTGTCCAAAGGAATACACCCAGGAAACAGGGATATCAAGATTTGTCCCTACAAATGATTCTTAATTATTACTGCTCTATTTTTCAGTTTTTGAAAATAATTACAAATGCATACTTTTGTTCTGACTTTATTTTATGTACATCCTATAAAAACTCAGAAGAACTAGCTGGTCAGCCTACAACATCTTGCAAGCTACTTCAATTTCCCTCACATTCAATCCAGTCAATAACTGAAAAATGAAATAAAGGTTTAATATCTGGATACATCTATGAGGAGTGAAGGAGCTATAGAGTGATTTAGAACACAAAAAATAATTCACAGATAGTGGTTGTGAGCATTAATTTCTTGTTCTTGTCCATCACACTTCTATATATCTATAAGATCAGGGCAAGAGAGCAATTGGCAAATGTAAACAACTTGCTGATAGAGGAGGGTGTGGAGGGCAATGAGGAGAAGGTGAGACGGGGGTGGAAATGAGGAGGGCTAAATAAATCATCTGGTCAACTGTCAGCCCCAGGAAGGCATAAACCCACAGCATATTATTATGAGACATTCTTAAGTGTTAGATGTTCCTAGGAATTTTATAAACAAAGATGTGGGATAGCATTTTAATCTTGGAACTTATGAAGAAAAGTTAAATGCCCTGGAATCCCCATTTGCATGTCCTAAAAGATAAATGCACAATAATGACACTACAGGAAGATTTGCAGGAGTCTATAATTTTTATTGATATCATTTATTCAACCCTAAATTAATTGAGCAGCTCTGTGCACACTATGGAATGGAGCACTGTAATTCAAAAACAGGGAGAAGGAGAGGGAGAGGGAGAATGAAAATCCTATCCTCCTGCTGTTTACCGTCTTCTAGGAGAGAAGGACAATTTGTTAGGCTACGTAGGAGCCATGAATATTAGTTAGAGCAGGTAGAGAGAGCTAGCACACAGCAGAGATACCAAAACCTGTACCAGAAGCTCAGGGTAGCTTGCCAAAGAAAACGATCTCTGTGCTAAGTTCATAGAAGCTGAACCTTATGAACTGAGGAGCATGAAGAAGTTGCATATGACTGAGGCATAGAGTGCAGGGAAGGGAGGGCAGAATGCTGAGAGATGATGCTGGGATTATAAGCAGGGACCAGGTCATGAAGTATCCATGAGATATAAAGAATGTTGGACTATTCTCAGGAGACACTGGGGGAACATGTTGAAGTGTCTCCATCAAGGAATGGATAGCAAAACCAGGTCTGCATTTACAGAGTTCAAGCACTGGAGCAAGGATTGGAGCAAGGCTACAAGTGAAGAGACTGTTGTGGTCACTGAGGTGAGAGTTAACAGTGGCCTGGACTAGAGAGAAGGCAGTTGGGAAAGAGAGAAGCAGAAAGGCTCAAGAGGAACACATTTTAGAAGAAAAAATGGACTGGAATTGGTAGATGATTTAAGTGGGAAATAAGAAGGTAGGCCAAGGATGACTCCACATTACAACTGGGGGATGTGCTCCAACAGGATTCTGAATACCTAGGAACAGGTTTATGGAGAAAGACCATAAATTCAGCCTTGGCAAGTTGAATTTGAGGTGCCTATTAAATACACTAGTGGAAATATTGATAGTAATGCTATTTAATATAAATATGCAAGTCACAAATGTAAACATATAATTTTAAATTTTACAGTAGCCACATTAAAAAAGTAAAAAAGAAACAAGTAAAATTATTTTAATCCTATATTTGCCCAATAAATCAAAAAATTATCAACAGAATCAATACAAACAATTAATGATATATTTTACAATATGTTTCATACTAAGTCTTCAAAACATGGTGTATAATTTAGAGCACATCTCAATTTGCCCCAGACACATTTCAAGTGCTCAGTGGCCACATGTGGTCAGTGGCTACTGTATCAGACAGTGCAGATCCAGATCCTAAGGGCAGCTGGAAATGTGAGTCTGAGAGTTCAATAGAATGATCCAGACTAGATGAAAAAATCTGAACTCATCAGTAAATGATAACTGAGACTGAAAATAAACCAGATCACCTGGGAGGAATATGTGGCTGGAGAAGAAAAGAGAGCTCCTCACAGAATCCAATAAAACACAAACCAGCATTCAAGGGACAGGGAGAGGAGCCTGCAAGGGAGACCTAGATGGAACACAGAAAATTCTAATGGTAGTATTATTTTTTTTCCATGTAATTACCTATTCAGAAGAAAGATTCATTTGAATTTGGGGTTTGATAAACCCAAAGGCCATATGGGGCACCAGAGAGACATCCTCATGTGACCCCTGGAGAAAAATGGTTGCTGACATTTTTCTGAACTTGGAGGGCCTGTCTTATCTTAGTTGGCTAACACCATCCCTGCCTCATTAGGAAGAATGAGATTGGTAGATCCTGGGAAAGGAGCCCATTCCAGAACGCCTGTGGCTCCTATAGAAAGCACATTTTTAGAACTGGAGAGAGAGAGTGTAATATGAGCAGCACTCATGCTGATTGAGCTTGTTGTCATTATAACAAAACATGAACTAGAGTCTGCCTTTTAGAGGGTGGGAGTTTTCTCTTCACCCACATTTGAAATATTACGACCACCATCAAACATATATATGCTCTGATAACCCAGTGCTGGGATTGAGTCAGAGGAAACCATAAAAGGAGAAGTGCTACAAGTATGAGCACCCATTATCATAAATAAGGCAGTGAGTGACAGAAACAGAAGGTCTCCGATGTCAAACCAAGAACTTAAGAGTGAGAAGGAACCAGAGAGGGGTCCTATCAAGGAAGAAATAATTCTCCAAGGGCTTGGTATTCTGCAGCTCTTCTGCCATGGGGCTGCCTTGTTTATGCAGCAATGTGAGGCCGCACTCGCCTGCCCTCTGGGAATCTCTTGCTGAGGGTGGGGTAAGAGTTGAAAGTGAAGACAGCAGGGCGCTTGTGCCATATCAGATCTCCATCAACATGCAACCCTGAAAGATCATGACTATGAGAGCTTTGTAAATCAATTCTTAGGGTGCTTGCCCCTGGGCAAATAGCACAACAAATTAATCCTTTCTCCATGAAATGCAGCAAAGTTTGTATTCACGCTGAATTCAAATTGCTCATTAGCTCTGACATGTTCCTAATGAGGTTATAATGCTTTGGGGCAAAGATTAAGTCACTGAGCACAAATAGCTGGGGATAGAGTCATAGAAAGATAAAGTTAGAAGGATCTTAGAGCAGTGCTTCTCAAACTTTAATATGAATTACCTGGGAATTGTGATTCAGTAGGTCTAGGGTAGAGCCTGTGATTCTGCATTTCTAATTGGCTCGCAGGTGATGCTGATACCACTGGTCCATGGACCATACTCTTAGACCTTAGAGATTATCTAATCATTTGCCTTAGCCTAGATGTGAGGATACCAAAACTAAGAGATTCATAATTGGAAGCATGCTAAGACTTTCTTGGAGTTTATTTGGGGGAAGTTGAGTATTTGTCTATAGACAAATGAGTCAACCTGAAACATTTTAAAGAGAAGAGTAGGGAGTTGGGTGACCTGACTGGATTTCCCGGGACTGGGGAAGGGGATAGGTTCTAGGATGGGCGACTTTCAGTTGTAAAACTGGGAAAATTGTGGGCAAACCAGGACAAGTCAGTTACTCTACCAGGAGCCTGTGAGGCTACCTACAATATGGCATCAGGATTATTATCTTCTTGCCGTCCTTAGTCCCAGAGTGCTGGGATCATGCCCTGCTGCCAAGGTAAGTGCTTAAATATCCTATCCTGAAAATCTCAAAGATGTTCAGACATGACTGCCTCTGCAGACCTTCTAAAACTACATTGCCAAGTACTTCTCCAAGAGACTGCCAAGAATATCAAGAAGAACACATCAAAAGAAATATCATAGAAATACACAATGTCTTTTAACTACATGAGTCATTATATTTTCCTCATTTGAAAAGTCCATGTAAGTAATAAATCACAAACTTTTCTAAGTATTAAAATACTCATAGAAAACATCTTTAGCAAAATCAACACAATAACAATGAAAATCAGGCTGCATCTCCAAGAATGAAGAAAAAGTCATGCTCTGCACAAGTAAAATGATTAGATGTGAAAATATAACTTTCCATAGTGTAATTTTACTCACTGGAATTGTACCCACTAATATTAGTAAAATAATAAACTGTCTGGAAAGCAAAAGTGGAAATTTATTCAGACTATTAAAAGCTAGCAGCTTATTGCTCAGCCTTCCAAAAGAGAATGCCAAGCTCCTGATTCCATATGCATTTAAAATGCAGAGTTAGTGCAATTCTGACCACACTGACTCTTGCTCTCTGGAGTTCACCTGTTCAAATAAGATGCCAATGTGACCTGGCTGAATCACTCGACTTAATATTCATGGAGCGATGACACTTAAAACAAAGGAAGGAAATGAGAGTGGCTAAATACATGCAATGCATTTGAAATAGGTAAAAGACAGAACCCTAGACACTCAGCAATCATTACCTGGAAATTAAAGAGGGCAGAAGCAATCCTATTATACATAATAAACAGCCCAGCTGCTGACTTAATGGTAGTTTGAGTAGCATGACCAAGGAATCCTTGCTCCAATATTAATAGGAAATGTATTGTACAAATCCAATAGTTCATGAAATTAACAAGGAAAATGGACTGGAGTGAAGCAGCTTGGCAAGTAATAGGAGGCATCAGCAAATGCTTCCCTGCAGCATACTGAACAACTTAAGAGCTTGGAGAATGTACATGTATATAAATGAGAATGGACATTATCGGAATTTTTAAATAATACTTTCAATTTAAATACATTTCAAATTCTCTGTTGGTTGCAAGTCTTTTCAAGAGGAAGCTGCTAGTTCAAAATGTCAATAAATGATTACGGGCTATAAGAACTGGTACACTTAGCTGCCATTTGAGTCTACCTAAACCTACTATAAACTGACAATTTGACAGCTGTCAAAGTCATCCCCATATCACTTCTGTGCAGTACTTTAAATCTAAAAGAGAGAGAACAATTTCCCTTCTATAAGCCTCAACAGCCTGAATGATATGTGCATGCTTATTGGTAAGATAAAAAGTGTAATGAATTCAACTTACAAACCAATAGACATACGATGAAAGAGTACACCTTCCGCACAGACACTGCCATGGACAATCCGACCAAAGCTCGCATTGACCAAACAAGAAGCTGAAAGGGTTTCCATGGAAGCAAGAACATGACTTCTGTTTTTCCCAGACAGAGACCCATCCAAATCTTCCAGAATTGCTGCATGAGGAAATGGAAATGCTACTATGTTTGAAGAGTTTGGAAACTCCAGCTGCCTGGTCTTCACAGTAAATCCACCTATAAATTGGAAGACAGAAAGACTAAGTCACAGATTGCAACTAAGTTTTCAGCACTTGAAATTGCACATTTATAAGGTTTTAAAATTCACTCCTTTGTTTACTCAAGAAAAACAACCTCATCTCCTGGGTGATGACTATCTGCCAGGCTCTGTGACAGTTGCCAGAGGTACCGAGGTAAACAGGAGTGGCATTGGCACACCTTCATGCAGACTGTAGCCTAAGGGTTGATTCTCAACTGGGGTGGTTTGGCTCACCCCATCCGCACCCCAACCCGAGATAGTTTGGGCTGTCACGACTGGAGAGATGCCATTGGCATCCAGTAGATTAAAGCCAGGGATGCTGCTAAACGTCCTACAATACACAGGATGGTTCCCACAACAAAAAATCATCCAGCCCAAAATAGTAATAGTGCTGAGAATCATGAATTCTTGTCTAGACTGAAATAGAAACACTGAACACTAATCTACTAATTACTAAACACTAAAGGGATGATGGTTTAGTCTTTCTATCTTTCTCCTCTGATTTCTTGATAGTGGGTCTAACCCTACCAACAAAACCTCTTATTATGAGGTTTAATACTTCAGACATTATTCAGTCAATCATGTGGGCAAATAGCAACAGTAACACACACTTTATAAATATTAGCTCTAGAGCTACACATCTGGGCAGCCTTCCGCTCATACCTCTGCCATGTGATTCACTGGGACTGCTAGTCCAGTTGCCTAGGCAGAAACTACGGCAGTGGTCTTCTAATTAGCACATCCTTATCATTTTAAAAATGTGAGTACACATCTCCCAGTACTACTATACTGCTGTATAATGTGAGGCTCTACTGTCTGCATTCTGCACTCCAGGAGTTTATGCATTGAATTAAGTCATGCATGCAAGACTCCATGTTCCACATCTTGAAACTTCTGTAGTTCACCTAATACAACAACCACCTACAGGTCTACACTGTGTTTTGTTATTCTCCCCAAGCACAACTTGCTCTTTTGAATTTCTTTTCTTTTCTTTTCTATGCTGTTCCTAATATCCAGAAACCTTGCCCTCCTCTTCTCCCTAGCAAACTTCTGTTCATCTTTCAAAACCTTTCTCCAGAGTCACCTCCATGAAATCTTAGTTGACCCACTTCCTTGATTCCATCACTGGTCCTGTTCAGCCTTCTGGTGTTACTTTCATCACACTGTATTACAATGACTGCTTTAGACATTTCTTTTTGTGCCTAAATCAAGAGCTCCTGAAGAAGAGGAACTACACACTTTTCGTATTTTTACCCTCTGTTCCTTAAACAGAGCCTGGAATAGAGAGTTTTTAAACAAATGAAAGAGACTGGCTTACCCATATCATCCAGTGGGAATGAAATGGAGCTCATAAGGTGTAGTGTGTTGTTTTTGCTTCTGTTTTTCAGTGTCTTGTGAATGATATAAAATAGTGATGCTATTAAAGAACTGAGGAATTGTGGTTTGAAATTATTTCCATAAGGCAGTTTTTATACCTATTATTATTTCTACAATTTTAAATTTGGATGCCATCCAAATCAAAACAATCTTTGACTTGTCTACATAGAAAAAAAAGTAAACTGGAGACTTGTTGGTGATTCATTTAATTAAAAAAACAAACAATTATCTAAATTGGTGATTCAAACCACAAGAGTATATTTACTTGAATTACTTGGTTTGGCTGATTACAATGATCAAATCAACTTGATTGCTCTCTACCTCTTTTCACTTTGGCCCAGCAGTCCTCCAAGGTATTTCTCACCACCTCTGAGATGTGGTTAACAAGTGAGTAGGAATTCATGTTGTTTTTTTCCTGAATAAAACAATCCTTGGGCTGTTGAAAGCATTAAATACCTGAACTATGGCTCGTTCAGAAAAGGTTGTTCTGGGTTAATTCATACCACATATCCATCCATCCAATGCCATTCATTCACTTAATCAGTGAACTGCCCATTAGGCCCCAGGCTCACTGCCAAGCACTAATGATAAACCCCAAGCAAGAGAGAACTGGTCTCTGCTTCCAGGAAGCACTGAGACCAGCAGAGACGCCTGCCCTGTAATGATAAAGTGTGCTAGGTGCCATAGTAGGAGAGGATGAGGAACTGCAGGAGACAAAAAGGGAGCACCTGGCCTCCTTTAGGATTTCTTTTTGGAGATTTGAGCAGCAGTTTCTACTGACACAATCTAATGACTGAAAGAAATAATGATCACAAAGGCTTTGCCAATATTTATCATATTCACTTGAGTACTGGCCTTATTTACTATCTGTCCTGTCTACTCAAACAACTTACCTTGTCCTCGGGAACAGCCAGAACAGGTGCTGATGGCTACACAGTCAGTGAGATCAAAATTAACAAAGATTGTGTTCGAGATCATCAGTTCCCATCTTTTGGGAGTTCTAATCCCAGCTGTCATACACAGGCTTCCCTGTAATTAAAAAAAAAAAAAGGAAAGTAAAATAAGAGAACTGGCCACATGAAATATAGTCATAATAGACTAATAAAAACAAGAGAATGAAAAAAATGAGCTACAGACTGGGAAAAAATATTTATTAATCACATTATCTGACAAAGGAACTTCTATCCAAAATACCCAAAGGACTGTCAAAACCCAACAGTAAGAAAACATACAACTCAACTTAAAAATCAAAACTGAACTTGAAAAGATACCTCACCAAGGAGAATACACGGATGGCAAATAAGCACGTGAAAAAACATTTAACATCATTTTCCATTAGGAAAATACAAATTAAGATAATGATGAACTGCACTACACAACTACTAGAATGGTTAAATTTTAAAATAGTGACAATACCAAGTGCTGATCAGCATGAGAGGCAATGAAACTCATATTTTGCTGATGGGAATGCAAAATGGGACAGTTACTGTAGAAAATAGTCTGGCAGTTTTTTATGAAGTTAAATATACTCATCATATGATCCAGCAAGTCAACTCCTAGATATTTTACCCCAGAGAAATGAAAACTTAAGTTCACACAAAAATCTTTATATGAATGTCTGTAACAATTATATTCATAATCACCATATCTGGAAACAACTCAATGTCCTTCAAAGGATGAACGGACACAATGAAATACTACCCAACAATAAAAGGAACAAGCTACGGATACCTGCAACAACTTGGATGGATCCCAAAGGCATTTTGGAGTGAACTCAAAAGGTATATACACTATACCTTGTGACTCCATTGATAAGATTATAGAAAAGACAAACCTATAGTAACAGCAAATAGATTAGTTACGGCCATGAGTTTAGAGGTGAAAGGAGGATGTGACTACAAAGGGGAACATGAGAGAGTTTTTTTTTTTTTGGAGGGGGGGTGGTTGATGGAAGTGTTCTGTGTCCTGTTTGTGGTAGTGGTTACAAAAAAAATCCATAAATATGTTAAACATAGAACTGTATATCAAAAAAAGTCATTTTTATTGCATATTAATTTAAAAACTAAAAATTATCAAAAAGTCTAAAAAGAAAGAAACTAAAACTGCTTCCAGGATTTTCCACAAAATCATTTCAACAAGCTCTGTCCAAACAGGCTGTTAGTGCCTTACTGTTCCACTCTTAAAAATAATCGTACATCTGAGGATCACCAGTAACTTGATGAAAGCTTCCAATATGAAAGTGACAAAAATAAACAGAGGGAAAAGAACCTTTGGAGACAAAGCCAGTATAGAAATCAGAATTACACTTAATCACTATCATGATTAATTTCCATGAAATAGGTAGTATATTATAACTACAAAACAAGAAGAAGAGGCCTTAAAAAGAATTTTCAGAAAAGAAAAAAAGAACATGTAAGACTCAAAAATATAAGAGCAGGAATAAGAAATTCAATAGAAAAATTGATGAAACATCCTAGAAAGTAGACTGAAAAGACAAACAGATGGAAATCAGAGAGTAAAATTAAAATTAGAAAAGAGACCCAGGGATCTAATATCCAAATAAAAATAGTTTAAAAAAAAAAAAGAATATATAGGAGAGGGAATTATCAAATAAATAATTGATGAAAACTTCTCAGAACAGAAAGATATGATTTTCCAGACTGAAAAGCCCCACCCAACAAGTGGTTGGAACAAAGCCACACCAAGGTATATTATACTGAATTTGCAAAACACTAGGGTTCAGGAAAATATCCTAAAATCTTATCAAAGAGGAAAAAGTAAAAGATTGCATCATAAAACCTAAAATCAGAATGTCTTAAAAACTATTTAACCTCAAGACTAGAAGCAAGAAGACAACAGAGTACTGCCTTCAAAATTTCAAGGGAAAATGAACTCCAACCTGGTATACTATATCCAACAAGGTGGTTTCTATACATGGCTCAAAACATTTATCTTTCATGAACCCTCCTTATTCAGAAAGTTACTAAGGGTGTTGAAGTTCTAACAAAATGAGTAATTTAACCAAAAAGGATTATGTGTGACTCAGGAACAAAAGTTTCAGTACTCAAAAAGAAATCTCTAGGATGTTGGTCAAGAGAAATTCCAGCACACAGCTGTGAAACCTTTCTCACACACTGCTGGTGCAACTGTAAGCACTGTGGATTGTTGTTTGGCATTATCCACTAGGCTAAAGGGATACCCTATGAACAGGAATTTTACAGCATAGCATATACTCAGCAGAAATGCATGAAAGTCCAAGACATGTAGAATAACATTCGTAACATCATTGTTTGCAATAAGCAAAAACTGGAAATAAGCAAACATCCATCAATAGCAGCATAGCTTAAAAGAAATTTTAGTGCAGTCATAAAATGGAATACTACATAGCAACTGAAAGAACAAATTACTGCAACACACAAAAATATAGATGAATCTCATATACAAAAGGTTGCACTAAAAAAAAAAGAATTACATACTCTATATAAAGTTCTGTGTATCTAAAGTTCAAACACAGGCAAAATTAATCTATGATTAATCTGGATAATGGTTCTCTTTAGCTGGGACAGGAGAAAGGGCGTGTTGTATTGTACATGAAGGGGTTTCAGAGAAACTGGTTGTGCCGGTTTGAGTGTATTGTGTCCCCCAAATGCCATTATCTTTGTGGTCTTGTGTGGGGCAGAAGTTTTGGTGTTGGTTAGATTTGCTTGGAGTGTGCCCCACCCAGCTGTGGGAAATAATTTTGATGAGATGTTCCCATGGAGGCTTGGCCCCACCCATTCGGGGTGGGCCTTGATCGGTGGAGCTATATAAATGAGCTGACTCAAAGAGGAAAGAGAGTGCAGCTGGGAGTGATGTTTTGAAGAGAAGCAAGCTTGCTGGAGAGGAACGTCCTGGGAGAAAGCCGTTTTGAGGCCGGAGCTTTGGAGCAGATGCCAGCTGCCTTCCTAGCTAACAGAGGTTTTCCGGAGGCCATTGGCCATCCTCCGGTGAGGGTACCCGATTGCTGATGTGTTACCTTGGATGCTTTGTGGCCTTAAGACTGTAATTGTGTAGTGAAATAAATCCCCATTTTATAAAAGCCTATTCATCTCTGGTGTTTTGCATTCTCCAGCATTAGCAAACTAAGACACTGGTAGTATTCTATTTGGTGTTCTGGGTGTTTATATATATAGTGTTTGCATTTTTCCCCATGAATCTTGTATTTCCCTAAAACATTTATTTTTTAAAGTGGAATACAACAACACGGGAGACGGGAGGATAAAAAAAAGAAGTCAAAGGAGTTTAAGTTCCTTGAATTGCCCAGGTGACACTGTATTAAATTACCAATGTAATTCAGACTTTGTTAAAATAAGCACACATTAAAAATTTAAGGCCAATGAGTAAAATAATCATAACAAAGTGAATAACTTTCAAATGATTAAATATAAAAAAGATACTACTCAAAAAAAAAAAACCAAAACAAACAAACAAAAAATAGATACTACTCAATGCAAGATGATTGAGGTTAGGAAAATAGTAAAAAAGAAACATAGAAAATGGATTGCAAACTGAAGGCACAAGACGGTAAAAATAACTGCAAATAAACAGGAGACATGAGCATGTCGAGGGAATTGAAACCACGAGGGAAAATGAGATCTTTCCCAGGGAGAGTAGTACAGTGAGAAGAAAAGAGGCCCTACAACAGAATTTAGAGAAACAAAAAGATGGTAAGTCCAAATTGAGGCAGATAAATCCACAGGTGAAAATGGAAAGTAACCTCTGGAGGAACAGCCGAAAGAAGGAAGCAACCCTATCAGCGTCTGTCTGAATTCAATACTTTTGAAAGTAGAATCATCTGTTTAAATGAATGCAATATCAAAACAAACATCCATCCTACAGATACTTCCAAAAGTAGGGCAACCACACTTTATGTCCAAATCAGGACATTTTTAAGAGTGTGAAAGAGATTGCTATTTAATAGAATGTTGGGGCAACAGGTATAGCCTGGAATAGTCCACACAATCTAGGATGTATAGTGACGTTATAACACATTTTTTTATATTAAAACCACGCTCACTGAAAACTATTCTACCATCTTGACATAAGAGTAACATTAAGTGTGAGAGTACCTACATTTACACCTACATATATTTTTTATCTAATGATAAAAAATTTTTCCACAAGTATTGTTTGTTTAAAGACAACTCCCTGATGATTGCGTGCAACCAATTACATGTGGGTGGATATATAGTTTAATTTTCTGAAAATCTTAATTCCTAAAGAAATGGCAGGCACAAAAGGACAGGCATAAAGAAGTCAGGCACACTCCTGTTTCTCTTTTTTTTTTAACTGACATAAACACGGTTTCAGATGGCAATAAAGTGGTTCACAAATAAATCTGGGAAATAGAATGCTAAATAAAATGTATAGATAAAGATATTTTGTTTGTTCGTTTGTTTTAACTCTAGGATTTCTCAGAGCCTTTAATGTGCTAAGATGCAATGTAAAATGTGAAGGAATGGGGAGATATGGTAAACAGCCTATCTCAAATTTAACAGAAGAATCCTCTTCTCAGACCCTCTCTGAGGGCTAATCTTCCATGGAAGACACTTTAGGGAATACTGGAGTAGAAATTATTAAAGGCTCATTGCCAAAGCCGTGTTCTAGTGTAAAAGAAAGAGATTTGGACCTGGAGTGGGGGAGGATACGAAAATGGCCCTCACTCTACAATATTGGGCATGAATCTTAGATGAATCATTTGACTTCCCAAAGCCTTCATTTCTTTACCTGTAAATCCAGAAGCCAAAATTAGATCATCTCTTAGGTAACATTTAGCTCTAAATTGTTTCCCATTGGGAGACCTTACTATGCACTTAAAAGACTGAGAAGTCCTCAGCTGTACTGTATTCCTGGTGGATTACACCCCAGGTATGTGATTATTTTTTATCTCATGATAATCATGCTTTGTTCATAATTTACATCTTAATTTATGTGACTCCCCTATTAATTATGATGACTATTTTACACCTATTAAGATTTGGTGACATTAACTTTGTAGAAAACTCTAAGTAAATTTATATTTTCTGATCCTACTTCTCTTTCGGGGGCTCCCTAAATGGAATGATCCCATGAACAATATGTTGCTACAGAAACTTGGCAAATCACAGAACAGAGAGGACAACACAGAATCATCCTATTCTGTACTCCTTTAGAGATTAAAGAAAATTAGCCTAAATCATTAGGTTTATTACTGAATTTTTATGGATAATATTTCTAAATTGCAACCAAATAAGAATTCAGCAATGTGCTTGTACTTCGATGATGTACATGGACTCATAACATTGAAACCTTGCATATATCTGAATTTTTTTCAATATTACACTGTTACAAATGGAAAGCTCCTCCAACTTTTACCTATTAAATACAAGATTTGCTAAGGAATGCTATTAAAATTACGTATCCTAGATCACCAGGGAGCCCTGCACAAATGATTCCATTTTGATGGACAGCCTAAAACAACCACACTGAGGCTCTTACCTTGTGGGCAAAATGGCCGAGTAATAAGCTGTCAGTAACTGAAGTATTTGCATCACTTTCCAAGATGTCAATTCCAAAATCTCTGCATGAATAAACTCGGAAGTTTTTCAGGTGAAGATTGCTACTTCTAAAAATCTATAAAAATAACAGCATATGTTATGGCAAAGATCTGCAGCTTGGTTTTTCTTTCAGATTTCCTGTAGCTTCTTTAATTATTGATCAAGTATAAATAAGCATGCTCTACAATATTTAAACAACTGTTGTCCATCAATATCTTTGCAGATATCCCAAAGTTACCATGAGGTAGTACTAACTAGTCCCCTTTGGTAACACTCCCTCTATCCTTTTCATTTCTCCTCATGATACATTACAAAGGTCAATGTGAATTGCCCACATATCTAAAATAAACATGCAGCTACCAAATCACGCAAAATTAGCAGAAAAAACATAGGACGCAAGAAAGCCAGTGATTAATGTTTTCCTCAGGATAGTAATAACTAACTAATATTGCCAGAAACTTGCAATATGAAAGAAGTAATTCCTCAGAAGATTCACTGTGTGTGGACTCAACATACGTTATGTGTATATGTATTTATGACAACTTGGGTTGTTAGTGTGGCTGAACAGGGATCAAGTATTAATAAAATACCTTGGTAGAGCTGAAAAAATATCACTGGTCAGGGAAACAAAAGCCCTTGGTTTTCACCTAGCTCTGACATTAACTAACTAGTTGGGCAAGATATTTAAACTCTCAGAGCCCAAAGCTCAACCATATTTAAAATCAGGGTAGCAGTTGGGGTTAGCATTTAACCTAACACAATCTTCCCTTTATTCGTTAAATAGGATCATGTTTACATTCATATCTTTAGCTGCAAGTTCCCTGTTAATTTAAGGTCAAAGTATCCTTGATTCGTCATACATGGTCCTTCTACCTGAAAAGCAGTTTTGGTGCTTGGATTTTCAAGAAGTGACTAGCTTGTACACCCCATTATATATTTATCTAAATTTTTTATAAAATGATATTTCATATAAACAGGGTATGATTTGAACTAATGACTTGATGGCAATGTTTACCTCGTTGTAGGCATCAGCCCAAGTTCTGGTAAATATAGTTAACTCCTAGAATTAGCTAGGGAAATTACAAATTTTAAAAGGAAACCATAATACAATAGCAAAGTCCCCTATTTCTGGTGTGAATTCACCTTTCATAGTATACTTTCATCTCTCCCAACATCTTATTAAAGAATCACTCTGCATTTCTGAGACATGGTGAGAAGCAAGTCTTTTTCTCAACTCTTGTTAACATACATGTAGAAGAGTCAGCTGACTGGAGTTGGAATCCAGCAGTTCTTAGCTGTGTGACTTTATCAAGGGTTTTACAATCCTAGAGAGTTTCATCATCTCCAAAAGGAGAATAATAATGGTACACCCTCCCCCATAAAGTTGTTATGTTGATTAAATGAGAAAATGCCCAATAAATATTAGCTATCAGTATCATCAAATAGATAAAAATGCATGTTTATACAAAATAGGAATTTTAACTAATTCAATATTCTGTTCTAGTATCTATTTGCATGACTCAATGTCTAAATGACCGAAATACAGTCAGACACATCTAATAAGGAAAGTTTATGTAATTTAAACCCAGTGTAGTTTTTGATGACTCAGAAGGCACTTCTCGATGTCACATTTCCAGAGACATCATTATCACCACCCAATCTTACTTATTAACAATAATAATAACTGCTAATTTAATTGAGCATTTACAAAGGGCCAGACATGCTTCTAGGCCCTTTATACTTATTAATTTTCAAAACAAACTTATCACTCAGGCTCTATTACTGTCTCCATTTTACAAATGAGAGAGGAAAAATTAGAGGATTTACCTAAGATGGAGGTTACTTTTTAAAATCCCTGCTATCAAAGGAGAGGCTAAACCCGCTTATAACTGTGCCTAAGAGTCTCCCCCTGAGTGCATCTTTGTTGCTCAGATGTGGCCCTCTCTCTCTCTGCCTAAGCCAACTCAGCAGGTGAACTCACTGTCCTCCCCTGCTATGTGGGACCTGACACCCAGGGATGTAAATCTCCCTCGCAACAAAGGGTATGACTCCTGGGGATGAATATGGACCTGGCATCATGGATTGAGAACATCTTCTTGACCAAAAGGGGAATGTGAAATGAAACAAAATAAAGTTTCAGTGGCTGAGAGATTTCAAATGGAGCTGAGAGGTCACTCTGGTGGACATTCTTATGCACTATATAGATAACCCCTTTTAGGATTTAATGTATTGGAATAACTAGAAGTACATACCTGAAACTATCAAACTCCAACCCAGTAGCCTTGACTCTTGAAGACGATTGTATAAACAATGTAGATTACAATGGGTGACAGTGTGATTGTGAAAACCTTGTGGATCGCACTCTCTTTATCCAGTGTATGGATGGATGAGTAGAAAAATGGGGAAAAAAACTAAATGAAAAATAGGGTGGGATGGGGGGATGATTTGGGTGTTCTTTTTTACTTTTATTTTTTATTCTTATTCTAATTCTTTCTGGTGTAAGGAAAATGTTCAAAAATAGATTGGGGTGATGAATGCACAACTATAAGATGGTACTATGAACAGTTGACTGTACACCATGGATGATTGTATGGTATATGAATATATATCAATAGAACTGAATTCAATTAAAAAAAATCCCTGCTATCATGCTTGTTATTGAATTTCCATAAAAAAAAAAAAAAAAAAAAAAAGACAACAATGCTCCAAAAGCATTCTTGGCATTTAAGCCTTTAAATTGATCGAATTTAGAACACAAGAATTAAATTTTAAGTGTCTGTTTTTCCTTTTGCAGGTTTAGCATTTCTGTTTGCAGAACTTGAAAAGACTGGCTTCAATTAGCATCACTTAATATTTTAGGTTTATTTCCTCTAAAACAAGGTCATTCAAGAGCAGAAACACGCTGTCTACTACGGAGTTTAAGCCGCTGCAAGGAGTGAATACCTTCTCTGCATAAGACGGCATTCAACACATATTGCTACTGGCTTTCTTACCCCTATATTCATAGTGCGTAAGGGAAACATAGTACTTTATAAAATGAAACGAGAACAAAATAAAAAATACAATTGGGATTCTTCCTTTTAGCTACCCTAAAGATACACTTTTGGGTTTTCCCCATCCACAATTTTCTTCTTCTTAGGGAGTATATGAAACAAATGTCATTCTCTTATTATGAGTTAATTTTATGTTTTCTGTTCTATTTCCCAATGCCCTATACACATATTTCCTCATCTATGTATTTTAGACTCTAGATTTCTAAGTAACACAGACCAAATGTATGGAATTTTCTCCATACAGAACAAAGCAGTGATTCTGGATATTTATATGTCATTGTTAACAGAGAGCATGTAAAGCTTCCTTGTCAGAAAATCACCATAACAATGAAAAGTAAATGATTTAATATGAACCTTTTTATTTCTTTTGAGGAAAAATGAAAGAAAATTCAGCTCATTTATAAAAGTAAGAATGGCACCTTGTGAAGGAATTTTTGTGTTCCAATGGGGAAGAGCACTTTTTCTTAAGCCTAAAGCTTGTATCATTCAGAATATCAGGGGGTCAAAAGTGCAGCATTTGGAGTCTACCTTCTGCATCTGGTTGTGCTACTAACAACGGCATGACTTTGGACAAGACCTTGTACTCTCTGAGTGGGGAAGGGGGTGGTCGAAGCACAGCTTGTGCCTTTCCTGGACCCACAAATTCACCCTGTTCTCTGGACCAGATGGGCTGGCCTGGAGCCTGGGACAGGTGATGAATGTGGGCTGACTCTCTCCTCTCTCCGGAGCGCCTTGAGAGAAAACACAGCCCCTCGCAGACAGTGGTCTGCCGGTATACTCCTTACCCTACTGTCCTGAGCACATGTAAACATTCACTGGAGACAGGCTGGCTAAGTCATGTCCATTTTGTGGCACCTGGCTCACTCCCTCTGGTGTATTTGTTCTGGGTGGGGAGGGAGCACTAGCTGCGTGTAGAACATTGCCCTACCTTGGCCACAGATTGAGACCCGCTGGCCTCGGGGACCGACACCCATTAGTGAAGCTGGCCTTGCTCTGCCTAGTCTCTAAGCAAGTAAACATCTTTCCAATCAGTGCCTGTGAGTCACGCTTTGCTGGGAACACTGACAGCTGCAAACCATGGAATGGCAGGCATTTTTATGCTCTTTGCTGCCCTCCATGCAGTGAGACCCCTCACCTGGAGGTAGTAATGGGTGTTTCTCTTTCTGACCAACAGCTCAGCACAGCAAGCAGAGTGCCAACAGTCCAACACTGAGCCATACTTTATTATCTCTAAACAGGCATGGGACAGGAGGATGACCTCTGTGATCCCTCCTGGTTGCAAACTTTTATGATTCTGTTGTTCTCTATCAGAGATGATGAAAAGTCACCATAAAGGAAATGAACTAACCGTGGTTTACTGACTGAATTTGTTCCCTCAACAACTATTCCACACACACTGTTTCAATGCGACCCTCTGCTGCAAATCATCTCTGTTTGAATAGAGATGCACAATAAATCACCATGAAAAAACAAATGAAGGTTTTAATAATAATAATAATAATAATAATAATAATAAAAACTAAAGAAACCTTTACCTGGGCACCACCTGTACTTCCCCAAACTGTGAAGTTCTGCAACAGTATGGGGCCAGTGCCATGATCCCATGGCGGCTGAAATTTAGGGTATACAAAGAGACCCCACCTGGAAAAGTGACACAAATGATGAAATTTAGCCAATTTCTTTGTTTCTCACTTCCCAATTTTCTCACTGAAAACCACAAAAGTAAAGGAAATGAACAAGGGAGAGTGGAAAT
Organism: Choloepus didactylus; assembly: GCF_015220235.1. Taxonomy (NCBI): domain Eukaryota; kingdom Metazoa; phylum Chordata; class Mammalia; order Pilosa; family Megalonychidae; genus Choloepus; species Choloepus didactylus. Next base: position 99,329,052 of record NC_051313.1, on the reverse strand, counting down.
GAGAACAATGACCCTTCTCTCTGACTGCCACCACCCACTCCGTTACCCTCGGGGACTTGCTGCTGGATCCCAACAAGATGCAGCTTACCATGTACCTGCTCTTCCATCAGCCCCCTTAAGATTCCCAGGAGATTGGACACTTCTGTCCAGCACTTCAGGGCATGATCCCCTGCTCTTCTATCAGCCCCCTCTAGGTTCCCCAGAGACAGTGGTGACCAGCACACCTTCACCTTTTGTTCTTCTACTTCAATTACCCTACCATTGCTGTTCTCTGGGTAACTTCCTCCCTCACATTCCAGGCTGCTGAAAGCTGCTGGGTAAAAACTTCATGATCATAATGATAAATTCATTACACATGTTCTAATTCCAGCCTCAGCTTAATGATCTTTCACCACCTTCTGCTCTCCTTATCATTGTCCATACAGCAATATTACTATACTGTTATTATAATAATTATTCTAGCTATCAATTATTGAATGCCTACTATGTTCCACGTGTGCTCCTAGATGCATTACATAGAACATCTCTTATCTCACACCAAACCCTGAATGTAGTTTTGTTCCCATTTCACAAATAAGGGATCTGACTCTAAAAAAATAAAATAAAAAAGGAATTTACCAGGAGTAGAGTCAAGATTTGAACCAGGTCTCACTGACTCTGAAGTATTCCTCCTCCCCATGCTCCTCAAATCCCCTACTCACCCTGCCCATGAACTTAGCAGATGACCTTGCCCCTTGCATAACAAAAAGGACATGATTGCACAACTTCCGTCTATCCCCTCCTAATTATCTGAATCCTCACCCCTCTTCACCTTCTCTTCTTACCTGTGCAAGTCACAGGAGCAAGACCCCTTCAGACCTCAGCTCCCGAGCCCAGGCACTCCAGTCCCCAAGGGGCTCTGCATTGCCCGTTGCTCCCAACATCTTGTAGGCTTAATTGTTTTCTCTATTGAATTGTCCTCCAGAAACAAAAGGTGCACTCTGCCCTGCTACCCTCCCAAGTGAAAGTTCTCTCCTTTCCCCTCCTTTTACCTCCAAACTTTTATGAGCCATAGTGCTTACCCGGGGACATCATCAAATCACACACAAATGACAAAAGCCTAAATAAGCCCTACACCCAAAGTATATATGAATTCCCCAGTTACCTCATACAAGAATGTGCAACGTTCCGAGTGAAGGAGAGAAGAGGAGCTTGAGAAGTTTTGTTGGTCACAAGATGAAAAAAGTAGCCATAACCAGCAGCACACACCCTGTTCCCCTGCAGAAATTAATGTGTTAAAATTTAGTTATTTCATAAGCAATGAGGTAGCTGGGGGAAAAAAGACTAACTTAAACCTTTTTATGTCTTTTAAATGTTCATATAAAACCTAAATTCTCTCCTTGGAGCATATGAGTTTGGAGTCTAATTCTAATCAATGAGATTATCTTGATTAATTATCTCTAAACACAATGAGATTATCTTTATACATTTAATGAAATACCTACAATACATTCATCACTATGTAATATACTCTAGGACAGAGTAGAAAACTGACTTCCCAAAGAGCCTAATATGGTACACAAAAGGATTGTGCTTGGCCTACCCAATATTTACAAAAGCCTTGAATTTTTTCCAACCTTTTTAAATCAAGAGACTTGATATAAAAATCCAGACTTTCAGCTGTGTAAAACACTGGGCTCAAATTCCTGTGTAGTAAACCTGGATCAGCTGGAGCTAAAAGGGGCCTGAATTCTTGGATCATGGATTATTTTGCCATAGTCCCCACTCTACCTGCTTCACTCATTTATGATACCTGCCTAGTCCCTGTATGCATTTGGATTTGTGATGTCTTAATTCCAGAAGTGAAGTAAATGACAAGTTGGCTGTTCTATGGACAGTTCTATATTTCTTCCTGAATTGCACCTGAATCCTCTCAACATTTCAGAAGAGCTTTTGCCTTCTCTCCTCTCTCCACCACCAGGTAGAAAAAAAGTGATAAAAATTGGGAGTCTGAATTAGTTTCCTAGGGATGCCGTAGCAAAGTACCACACACTGGGTTGCTTAAAGCAATAGAAGTTATCTTCTCACAGTTCTGGAAGCTAGAAGTCTGAAGTGAGGGTGTTGCAGTGCCATGTTCCCTAAGAACCAACCATCTAGAGGAGAATCCTTCCTTGATTCTTCCAGATTCTGGAGTCTGGCTTGGGGCATCATATATTAGTCAGATTTCTCCAGGGAAACAGAACCAACTGTATGTATGTACGTATGTAAATATGATGAGATTTATTATAGGAATTGGTTCACATGACTGTGGGGATCAGCAATTCAAAATTTCATAGGGCAGGCCATAAGTTGGGAACGTCGATGAAAATTTCAATAAATTCCCCAGGAAAAGCTGGCTGGCTGAAGTAGAGATAGAAATTCTTCTTTCTGACTGCTGAAATCATCAGTTCTCCCTTTAAGTCCTTCAACCGATTCAATGAGACTTCTCTCATTGCTGAAGGCAATCTCCCTTATTGATTGTAGATTCAATCAGTCATAGATGCAATCAACTGACTAATGATTTAAATCCACAAAATGTCCTCCCAGTAACAATCAGGCTGGTGCTTACATGACCAAATAATTGGATACCACAACCTAGCCAAGTCAACACATGAATACAACCAAGTAACCCTTATAAACCATCCCTCCAGTCTCATCTCCATCTTTGCATGGCTGTCTTCCCAATATAGGGCTCCATTAAGATGCTGCACTGTGGTGATGCTTTTAGTGAGAGGAATGAAGGGGATGAATAGGTTGAGTTGCTGGACTACGTCCTATGTAGTTGTGAGTTTCTGTCTTCTCTCAGCATGAAAGGCTGATCTAAGGCTAACCTGGTGACTACTTGGGATACAGACATTAAGGAATGGGCTGCTCAGCCTGCCTTGGGCCTGTATATTGTGCTACAGGGATGAAAGAAGTCCCAGAGGATCCCACATCATTCATTCATTCATCCTGATCATGGGTGGATGGGTGGGTGGGGGTCAGTATTTGGCATGGCCTAACTGGTGTGGGAGATCAAAAATACCTGGAGTATCCTCTCTGTGTTCCAAGAGCATGTACTATGGGACTAAGAGAGCCCATTCTCCACCAAGGGACAAAGAAAAGAGCATGTAGAGCAGGAAGGATTGTGACATGACATTGTACAACTCAACAGGAATTAAATCTTTCTTTACAAAACAACATTTCAGTGTGGGTAGTTGCCTCTATATGGGGCTCAGTAGGGCCTATGCTATGAATATCCCACTAAAATAGTTTCTTAAACTTCAGTATACATCCGGGTAGACATGCCATATTTAGCAAATAAAAATACAGAATTCCTAGTTAAATTTGAATTTCAGATAACAAAATTTTTTAGTATATTTCAAATATTCCAGGGACATACTTATACTAAAAAAATTTTTTTGCTTGAAATTTAAATTTAACCTGGCATATTGCATTTTATCTGGCAAACCTAAGCTGGGGATATATAAATAGGTAGCTTTCTGGCCCCACCACCAGATATTCTGATTTAGTAGGTGTTAGGAGTGGGAGTGAAGGGATGCAGAGCAGGGTTCTGAGGCAGGTGATATTTTAACCTAATTTTACAACTATTTCTTGAGATATGACTGAGACAGAAACATGAACTGTCTAATCTCCAAGGGTCCTAGGAGATATTTAAAGAAAGGAGAGACGCTGAGAAGACTCCATTCCCTGGCAATTCTGCCATGACCTGCTTCAGGAACCCACTGCAAGTGGAAGTCACTGTTGAAAACTGAAAAAGAATGGAGACCTAGAAAATCAGGGTGGGGAACTTAAGCCAGTATGCGGTAACCAGTGCCGCAGAAAAAGGGTTGCCCAGCTCAGTGAGAGTTATATTCATGTTGAACTTTATTCTTTACATTAGAAGTAGTTATCTTTTTTTAAAAGTTACAACAGAGTAATAATAATATCCATAGTGAAGATTTACTGAGAACCCACTACATTCCAGGTACCAGATTCTATAAACTCGTTTATTTCCACAACAAACTTTGAGTTATTATATTCTTATTACCATTTTACAGACAAAGAACCTGAAGAAACTTAACATCAAAGATGTTAAGCAACTTGCCCAAAGTCTCGGAGCTAAGAGCCAGCCCCATCCATGTCCAAGCCTGAAAATGTCAGAGATTGTAGCCCAGAGTACAGAAATAAAGGCAGAACCCAGAGACAGGATGCCAAACAATAGACACTAAGGGCATAGATGCACAAATAAAGAAAATTTAAACAGTAGAGTATCACGTAAAGTCTTGTCACCAGGTCAAAGGCAGAGCAGGAGGTTTTGCTGCAGTCTCCCCAACTCCCCAGTGGTGGAAAAAAATATACTGAATAACAATACTTTGAACTGTTTTAACTAGGTGACTGGGACTGGGGTCATGTTTGATACTGCCTTATAAACAAGTTTCTCCAAAACTGGAGAGCATTTTTCAGATCAGATCTAACTATGGAATTGCTCTCTTCACAGCAAAAATCCAGAGAATGTAAATCCCATCCATCCCTGCCGCATGGGAAGAACCATGCTCAGCTCAGAGTGCCCAGAGACATATGGGTAAGGATGTGGGTCAAATCCCAATGGCAAACAGGAGGACATGCCATCTTGGAAAGTACATGTAAGGAAAGCAAAAGTCCTGAAATTCCAGCAGTATATGGACTGAGCTTTATAGAGGCTTAGAGGTAAAGTTAATGAAGACCAGCTACTAACCTGTGAATTTGAAACAACTGATGAAAGGACTGAGGTATCTGCAGTTGTTACTTAATATCAATGCCGATAGAGCTATCAGTGTTGTGTAACCCAGCAAAGGGTGAGAATTTAAAGTTCTGACTGCTCAAAGACAGAGCTGTTTTGCACAGCAAAGCTAGCTCAAGGAGTTTTACACATCCTAATGAAGGAAAGATTGAGAGTGAAGACTCCAAGCATATTATTTTAGTTATATCTGTTATCTATTTATGCTTATGTTGAGTAAACTCATTTCATCCTGTGGCATCATTCTTGACTAATACCTTAGCAACTTTAATTCCTAACAGAAAGAACAATTTAGGTATTATTAGAGGTAACCCTCCGAATCTTGGTGACTGCTGGTGGCCATGACATAGCAGTACCCCTTGAGACAACAGCCTGGTACTTTTTGCTTAACTGCAGCTTGTTATTCACTGTGAGCCCCAAGGGCTTTTTCATATTGGGTATTTGTAAATAGCCAGCCATTCCTCATTTCTCACTCAGTCACAGAATGTTTTCTTCCTCCATGGACTAATTTGCCTACTCTCCACTGCACTTCATTATTTTGAATTCCAAGCATTTCTCCAATTTCCTGAGTCCATTTAAAATTCTAATCATGTGCTGTGCCTACCACGTGTTACTTGGCAAAAGTGACTTTTAGATATCAGTGAATGTTAATGTGAATTACTATTCAGGTTGTCAACATGACTTTAAGGAGCCAGAGTCATCTCTAAGACTCTAATTATCTTGGAGTGTCAAGGTCTAGACCAGTGATTGTTAAATGGGGATGATTTTATTCCCAAGAGAAGATTTGGAAATCTCTAGAGATATTTTTGGTTGTCACAACTGGGAGTGGGGGGTATGGAGAGAAGGAAAGAAGGAGGGGGTAGTGCTGCTGGTGTCCAGTGGGTAGAGCCCAGGGATGCTGCCACAGAGAGGACAGCCCTCACACAAAAAATTATCTGACCTAAATTATCAGTTGTCTTGGTTGAGAATCCCTGGTCTAGAGTCTAGACTAGAGCCCTGTACTTCCTAAATAACCCATGCCCATTCTCCAGTATCCCATCTCCAAATTTTGAGGGAAAGAGCAAATATTAAAACATGGTTAATTACAATGAGAATGCTTCAACAATTTTTACTAGGGGGGTTAGTTATCTTTTTAAAATAACTGAATCTGCCACTAGGTTTTCCCAGAATAATATGTGTTAGCATTTAATCAATTACCTCAATTCTTCCCTTTGTGCTAGAAAACAGAACACATACTCATGACTTTTGACTTTAGGAAGAATCAGCATCTGAGATGGCAAATACAAGTGCCCAATATATCTCTATAGCCCTGAAAGATACACAAGAAAGTACCATAACTGTTGATTCTCAGTCATTATTATACAACTTGAAATAGATCCCAGGATAGCACATGTGTAGGTTCACTTTCCAAATAACCTGTACTGACAGCTGTGTCTCTATAAGGCCTGAGAGTCACAAAAAGAGGACTTCTTAAACAGCCACCTTCAAGTATACAAACAATGAGAAAGGTGCACTAGAAGCTAAACTTCATTACTTCATATGGATAGAGGCCTCTAGTTCATTACCAAAACTTTACCAGGAGCTGAAAGGTTCAAACATTTCAAGTATTCCAGGGCTACAGCCTTACTCAACACATTTGCCAGAGCAGGTGCTCAGAAAGCATGCATTTTCATTGAATGAATGGATTTATTCATTCATCTGCACTAGTGCCATTAGTATTTATGGAGTATCTGGGTGATCATATTTAAATGCCTTCCAAATGCTGGCTTTCCCTCTAGTTGAGCAGGATATTACAACATTGGTCCTCTGTTAGCTGATAAGCCTTACTTTTCTTACAAGAAGTAATTGAACAGTCAGATCACTTACTTCCCAGACCTTTTTTACTCAATTCCAATTGGGTATGCTGGAAATGATTCACGAGAAAAAAATACATATTTATGCAGGCAGCCGGCAGCTTGCAGGGAAGGGTTTAAGGCAAGCAGGGAATTTTGTGTGGAAATCAATTCTTTGTGGACGTCAACGTATTATGGGCATTCAAGCAAGAGAAATTCCAGGGAGAAATTAACTGCCCAAGTAAGCCAGCTCCTTGAGGTGTACATCTATAGTCACTGGGGGAAAAAAGTGAGTTAACCCTTCAGGCAGCTCTTAAATACACATTACCTGTTGAGTCGGAAGAGCTAGAGACCTGAAGCTGGGCCTTTAAACACAGAATTCCTTACAAAATTGATTCACCAAACCAGAACAAATTGCCCTCAAATTAAATGAATAGTTCCAAAGATTTCTTCTTCAAGGTTTTTTCGTGGAACATCCTAAACAGGACTGTGCTCATGGGAAATTTCCATGCATATAAATAGGGGATACTTTAGGCCTCCAGAAGTGAACAGACCCTCGCTGTTTGGAAATAGAGACTTTCCAGCTTGAAAGAATTGGAAGAGGTTCACATAGGTTATGTTTTTTGGGAAGCTGGAGCCTCCTGGCAGATAACTCCATAAAAGGAATGGCAGTCAGATGCTGGCATTGTTGAAAGAAGGTAGCCTGGGCAGTGGAGTGCTTGAGAAAGTACAGGGTGATGCATGGAAAAACCACCACCCACCTGTTTTTGGAAAGTATGGCAAAGACCTGTCCAAGGAGTGTGCAAAGAAATACATAAGCTGCTCAAAACAGGGATATCATCTATGATTAATTTTTCACCAGCAAAAAGACACAAAGCTCAGGCTTTGCTTCTCAGAGAATCTGTCCTGGACTTAGCTCAGCTGCAGCCTGGGCAGGGAGGTAGGCAGACTATTTTTAGCAATGGAAACTAAAAAGAAATATCACACTTGAGAAATCCCCTGGCACCATGCAGGGTTGAAGGTGACTGAATTGTAAAGATGACTAACTGGAAGCCAAGGCAAGTTCTTCACACTATGGCTGAGAGTTTGGTCCTTGGCTCTGGATCAGGGAAATTCTGGAGCAATATATAACCACGAATCACTGCTGAGACTTAAGGATCAATTACTTCTCTTACCCAGCCTGCCTGCCAGGTTCACGGCCAGACTTGTGTATGTGGGGAGAGCACTTAGGCTACAGGGGTTGGTTTCCCAGCCATTAGGATTAGGTCATCTTCTTCAAATTCAAATAAAGTCCCTAGTTTAGTTACCAGAATGTCAGTTTCCTGGTTTTGACAATGTCCTATGACTATATATGATGTTATTGCTGGGGAAGCTAGGGGAAGGATCTCTAGGGTTTTTTGCTTTTTTGCAACTTTTTCTGGTAACTTCTTGTGGGTCTAAACTTATTTTTAAATTAAAAAGTTAAAATAACAAAAAAAGAAAAATACCAATTAATCACAGTAATACAGTGACTTTTTAAAAACAATAATTTGCCAGGCTGACAGAAGAGTGAAATGCAAAGCAGGACAAAAGGTAATGAAAACTAAGTGTGCACAGGCTCCCATAAGGGGCAATCCCACTCTGAACCACTCACATAGCAGGACATAAAAGCCACACCCCATGAAACAGAGCATCAGAGTAAGGGAATCTCACTCACATGAATTCCAGAACAACCTGGAGGGAGGCAGGCTTTCCTACCACAACTCTTTCTGTTCCATGCATTATACCATGCACACACACACACACACACACACACACACACACACTTTTATTGCTGTTGTCATAGCCTCCTTATTATCCCTTTGGAATAAAAGTGTATTATTTTTCCAACTTTTTAAACTTTTTAGGTAGTAACATAAATACCACTCAAAATTTCCCATTTTAACCACTTTCAAGTATACAGTTTAGTGGTATTAATTACATCCACAAGCTTGTGCAACCAACATGAACATCCATTATCCAAACTTTTTCATCTTCTCAAAAAGAAACTCTGCACCCATTAATTTAAACAATAATTCCTCCTTCCCCTTATCCCCAGACCCAGGAAACCTGTAATCTACTATCTGTCTCTATGAATTTGCTTATTTTAGGTATTTCATATAAGTGAGATCATTCAACATTTGTCTTTTTGCATCTGGCTTATTTTACCCAAGAAGATGCCTTCTAGGTTCATCCGTGCTGTGGCATGTATCTGAACTTCATTCCTTTTTATGACTGAATGATATTCCATTGTGTGTATAGATACCACATTTTAAAATATATCTATTATTCAAAGTACTCTGTGTCTTGTCCACACAGGACATATTAGATTAAGTTATCACTTGCTAAATAACTGAAATGAACTTCATTGGTTCTAAGAGACAGCAAAAGTTCATAACTTTCAGGTTTAGCTATATATGCCCATTTATCACTTTGGTTTTTAGTAGTGGTACATTTCAGCCAATAGAATACAAAAAAGATAGCATCACAGAAAGCCAGCAGCACAGCCAAAAATCTGGAAGAGACAGCGCAAGATTTAACACTGACAAATGAGTCCAGCAGACTCAAAAAGCTATCACAAATTACATATCTTACTTTTCAGTCATCAAAATGATTCTGGAATCTACTCTGTACTTTCCTCTCCCCCACCTTTGTTTATGGAATTATACCTACATTCATTCATTCTAGTCAGTACATTTTCACTGGGCAAATAGTTTATTACAGACATAGTTGAAGGATCTAAAAGGAGTACTCTAATGGAAAGAGAACTCCAGAATTTTAATTTCAGCAAAGATGAATTTATCAGGAATAGACCTGATGAATGCATTACTAGCTGTCTTAGTTTTTCAGGGCTGCATAACAGCGTGCCACAGACTAGCTGATCTGAACAACAAATGTATTGTCTCACAGTTCTGGAGGCTGGAAGTTTGAAAGGAAGGTGTTGGCAGGGCCACTGTTCCTCTTGAAGGACAGAATCTGCTCCATGACTTCCCCTCAGCTTCTGATGAGCAGCCGGCAATCCCTGACACTCCTTAGCTTGTGGCAGCATAACTCAGTCTCTGCCTCCATCACACGGCCGTCTCTCTCCCTGTCTCTGCCTGTCTGTGTTCAAATCCCCACTCCTTATAAGGACACCAGTCATACTGGATTAGGGACTCCCATATCCCAGCTTGACCTCATCTTAACTAATAACATCTTCAAAGATCCTGTTTACATGTAAGCTCACATTCACAGGACCAGGGGTTAGGACTTGAACATGTCTTTTGGGGGGACACAATTCAATCAACTGCACCAGCTGTGCTGAAACACCATTCTCAGAACACACACACACTGAGTTTCTTTTTCAATTTTGTAAAATAGACAGAAGAGGAAGGAAGTAAATGAATGGAAATGGAAGGCTTATGAGGATGTGCAAAGAACCCATTTTAGACTGTTTTTCCATTTATAACTGGATCTTGTTCTACAGGATGGTCAGCAAAGACTCAGGCAACTCATCTGCTTTTCAGAGGGCCCCCTGGCTCTCTGCACCACTGGCCAGTCCCATCCTCCTTTCTATAGGCCAGCAGCCATCACACCTGTCTGGGAGAAAGAGTGTGACTCACTGAAGAGAAGTCGGTTAGACGATACCCCAGCATTTGGTGCTCAATTTAGATCCATTCTAGCCTCAGGCAGGAAGACGAATTGGGAAATCTTGAGGGTTTAATTTCTTCCAGGTCTTTCAATATAGTCAAGATTATAATACCCAAGAAATCATGCCAAAACGTGGTTCTTTGGGCCGCAAAGTTTGCTGGCATAACTACGTAACAAGCCCTCCAGTTGCCGACATGTTAAACACAGCTCTTGTTTTTCCTGGTCTAGGACTCGATTTCCTGAAATCCATGTAGTTCTGCCTCCTTTCCTCACTGGCATATTAGCTGCCCACATTAGGCACCTAAAATCGTGTATAAGTGCTGTGGTTGGAATAAACTTAATCAAGAGTCTGGAGGACGGTTGAGGAGATAAACACAACTTTTATTAGGGGTTATTCAGCTGAAGGTAATTGAAAACCGATGATCAGAGGGAGACAAAGAAGTTAGCTCTCTCAGTTCCTCAGAAAGTTGGCATAATTGTCACTAAATAATAGATGCCCAGAGAAGCACCTTGAAAGAACTAGGGCCTTAACCCCAGCATAGATAATACACAGGATAAAATACTTGGGAAAGGGCCCTTCCCACTAATCTGAAAAAAACTCCTCACTTGCAGACCAGTGATTAAACTGTAAAATTAGTTTAATTAATTTCCTAAATGTTCACAGAGAAACTTATCAAAAGAAAGACATGTTCAACTGTACAAAATAATGTTATAAAAAACAAGGCCATCAGAGTGCTTTAGCCTCCTGGAATCTGACATGATCTCAGACACATGATGTCAGTTTTGAACTCTCTAAAAGGGCACAATTTAATAAGCAATTGGTATCAGAATCAACACAGACAATGAATACCCACAGTGCATAGTTCAGGATGCTATTTTAGTTTACATTAAACTAAACAATTAGAAAATTATCAATAACTCCTTTGCTTTGTTCCATACATATAATGCTTCAAAGACTGTTCAGGGGAGTTCTGAGAGAAACAATGAATGCATTTATCCTAAAGTATTTGTTTAATATAGAATCATAAATTAATTTCTCAATACTAATTTGCAACAAGTAAAACATTTCATACCATATCACTGACACTGACACTCCAACTAAATATTGGGGTGAACGTTCTGCCCTCTCAGCTCTGACCCCCCCTGACAGAGCTGAAGATCTTACCTCTATCACAGTGGTGGGATTACGGATGTAGATACCAGATGGTGACAACATTTCAGAACTGGAAAGTCCCTCCGTGCCAGAAACGCTGATGATCACATTGTTTCTTATTATATTTCCCTGTTCTGACCAGTCTGCTTTTTTAAAACATAAATCAAAACATGGGATTCACAAACAATTAAAAGTTACACACTCTAGATTCTACTCATAAACATTATAGCTCTACATAATGCATTGCTTACATCTATATGATACATATTTAGAAGACATTTAGCGTGTTCAACAAATTTAAGATTATAACAATGTGCCATCGGGCCCATCTAAAAAATATGTAACAATTTAAATGGACTGTAATAGATTTAAAACCAATTCACATATTTACCATTTTTTCTTCCAGGAACAGTGTCCCAAGAGGTATAGCTTATTTCCATGTATATCCCTGAGAACAAAAGACCAAGTTACCCCATGCTGCCCACAGAGCAAGGGGCACTGCAAAATTTCTACTTTTGGGTAACGGGTTAGGTTTTTTTCATAGTTTTTATCTATAATCCAGACAAGGAGACAATCACATGAACTTTTCAGTTTTAGAGTTCCACGGGTCAGAAGTTCATAAAAAATACACAGAGAAAACAAATACAGAGAGAGAGGCAGAGAGAGAGAGATCCACTTTTTCACTTCTTAAGAAGAGTTCAAGTGACTGTCCCCATGGTCATATGCATACACCCTCATGAGAGCACCAGCCCATCTCTAGCTGTCCAAATTGGCCAGCAGCTGTCTACATACCCCACTCTTCTGGAACATTTGGAATGTCCTGAACGAGAAGGCTGTGCAGTACCTGGGACCCTCGCACCCAAGCCACCGAGATTTTGAATAAAAGGAATGGGCCTTGTTACAGAGTGAGAGATACTATCATTTTCCATGGTGTTAATAGGAAACAGTTCCATGGAACCCCCCGACTGGCTAGGTCTTTAAGTGTCACCTTCCCATGTCATTTCACAAGTCCAAGTCTGCAAATGCATTGTGCATGAGATTGAGAATTTTGTCTGTAATGAGCTAAAAAAAATTCTCTCACTTTCAGGATAATAGATGCCAAGAGACTTCAATTAACAATTTCCAAGCACTAAAACTAAATCCCTCCTCCAGGTTCTCTTCCTTACCTAGTTAATATCTATTCTATATAATTGTTTTCTGCTACAATAATATTGTTAGGTACCTTGCTGAATTTCTGCTCCAGGTTTCATCAAACTTTTCCCTTCCACAAAGTAATCCTTTGTCTTCCCTGAAGCTGTATTCTTCCAATTTGAAATTTTTTCTGCACCTGATCATCTCTTTTGTCCTTAGTTCTTTGCCTTTTAGAGCTGGAGTTTTTTTAAAGCAAGTTTACAAGATCCATATTTCCCCCACTGAACAGTTTTCCTCTCAGGATTAGAGACAACAGTGTTTATCTCAACAGATCATTCTTAAATGAAACACGTATTTTCCCACTAATGACATCACAGAATTAATTTAAATATAAAACACTATTTAAAAATACAGTTTTATTTTTATTTTCAGTGAAAATCTCTGATTTGTTCTTTCAATTTTGGTATAACCAGAGACACTTTTCTCATTAATTCATTTTTTTTCAACAGACACCTACAATGCACTAGTCAGTGCGCAAGAACTAAGCATACAATGTCCTCATGAAGTCTAAAGGTAAAAATAGACATTAATCAGATGATCACAAACATAGTGTGTAAGTTTAAATCAGTAAGTGATGATCGGCGTTAAAAGGGCTTAAACAGAGGGACTTGTCCTAGGAGTGGGGTGAAGGGAGGAGATTGCAGGAGGAGAGTGAGTGGTGAGAACAGAGAGGAAGACCTTGTGCAAAGGCCCCTAAACAGGAGAAAGAACCATTGAAAGAATTAAAATAAAATAGGTCAGTGGCACTAGAGTACACGGGAAGAGAAAAAGAGCAAGGCATGTTTGCAAGGTAAACAGGGGCAAGATCACTGAGGTGTCTTTTAACCCAGGTTAAGGATTTTGGATTGTATTCTAGGAGCAGTAAGAAACTCTTAAAGGGTTTTGAGAGAAGTGGCGTGATGAGATTCGGGATTTTTAACGATCATTCTGGATTTTGCATGGGGAATGAATTTCAGGAGGCAAAAGTAGATGCAGGTGAACAGTCAGGATATTATGAAACATGGACTTCTTCAGCAAGCCACTGGAGGAGTTAAGAACAGAATTCAAGATTTTTAAATCCTTGGCCAACATCCAGGATTGACAATCTATGAGACTGGACAAAGATATTATTTGTGTGATTTCAAAGACACTGTAAAAATTGCTGGTTGTAAATTTAAAAACCTACCCATTTTATATTTATTACCTTGAACTGAAATGTCACTTTTAAGATCAGTTTCCTATTGGTAAAGTTCAGTAAGCCAATCAGTGATGACTAAATTTAAAGTCAGAAATTTGCACTATGGCTTATTTCTAATGATCAGACCCCAAAATTTTTATGAATTGGGAATTCAAATTTTGGAGTTGGTCTATGTGTCTTACTCAAGATACCAAAATCAAACAAGTTCATTTCACTTACCCACCAGCAGAGCATGGCCTAAAATATTATAGAACACATTACTGTCCACTTTCAGGCCTGAGGTCCCGGACATGCTGAGGCCTCTACTGAAGGAGTTCCACACTGAGCAACCCTGAATATAGGAATCTAAAATAGGAAAGAGTAAGGTCAGAATTAGAAGCAGGTGTAGAAGGCTCTTCAGATTCTGTTACTCATATCCAAAGCAAGCTGTGCTATAGCTAAAGGCAACCCCCATACAATAATGAGACTTGGGAGACAAGAAGTTGGAGTCAGAAATCAAATAAAGAAAATGGGCAACTCAGGTCAATTGGCCTCAAAGACGGCTATGACCTAAGTAGGGTTAACTTCAAGGGTCAACTGGCCTGAGGAAATGTGGTCATTATTTATTGGCTGTGAATTAATATTTCTGCCTTGTCAGGCAATGATAATCCTGACCCAAGACAGCCAGAGATTCTCATACCACACTGCAAGCAAAGCCAGAGATTGACCTGAGGAACACGACTCACATTTGATCACAGTAGATTTATAAAGCTAAAGCAGAAGTACCTTCCATCAAGCTAAAAGGAATTGACATTGAGGAAAATCATTACACTGACTCCACAGGCATACTTTATGACCTCCAAATCAGGTTATGTGGTCTGGGTCAGTCTATGAATAAGTATTTACTGAATATCAACCATATCTTTTAGGTTTTGTGCATCGTTCTGGGGATACAAAGATGAACAAAACTAAGCATATTCTGGACTTGTGCATTTTCAGTCTGATGGGGGAAACTGACACTAAAATAATAAAAGACAGCATTATTTGCATAATTAAATCATAACTCCTGGAAAAGGAGTTTTGTATTACTTCTAGGTAGTGAGGGAGATATTATCAGAGATGCCAAATTTGGGGAATATTGGAAAAATTACTTTGGTTTATATAATAATTTAATTTTTCAAATTGGAACTATCCAGGAAATTCTCAATTCTAAGGTCATCATATATCTTGGGCCTCCACCTTACCCTCCATCTCAGCTTCCCTAGTACCTAGTGATCTCACATTACTCACCAAGGATCCACCCCAATAAGGAAACGTATCCATATCCACTTCTGCAGAAAACACTGCCTGCTATAGACTTGTCCTAACTCCATAACATCCTCCTATACTATCATCCCATCAGAATGTGCCTGTCATCTAAACAACCAGTAAGTACGTACAAATGTGTATAACGGCTATTCATGGGTGGACTTCAGAGATTGGTAAACCTTTCAAAGTAGCCTACAAAGATTCCAGTGCCCTCTAATACCAGTGGCTGGTAGACAGGCAGAGCATGAAGGCCTCCAGGGCATAAAACAATAAAAGATCCTCTGGCAAGCAAGTCAGAAGTTTCTAACCTCTGGGTTAATGTGTTACCCCCTCCAGGAAATGCATTTGCATTTTAACTGAGACCTAGAGGGAATAATGTGTTAACTCGGTGGTTTTCAAACTTTTCTTAAAGCACTGTACCCTGTCTTTAAATACGACCTAATAGACAATAATAGATAAAAATACAGCCACTCTGGTTGAAGCAGTAGGGAATGAGGTAGATTAAGTGAATTTTGAGCAAGGGAGGGTTTTGATTATGTTCAATGATAGCTGATAGGTGATTACCTACCCTCATTTATGATGGAGCTAGCCTCCATGCCAAATATTTTGTAGAATTATAAGCACCAAGAAACCAAAAAGTCAGAGAAAAGGACACAAAGCCACTAACCATCCCAATGTACTTAGGGAAGGGTCCATGTTAAGAGCCATCCCACTAAATGAAGACTAAAAATAAACTAAATAAATGTGTGCATGTATGTGAAAGAGATCTGGAAAACTGGGACACACAGATATCCTCGGTGTGCAGATAATTTGAAATAACGGAAAACTTTGCAGTTAACTAGCACCTATTGAAATCCTACCCAAGGCCCACCACCTGCACCACCCAGCATGTCCAGATCCCCTTTGTCAGGCATCAACCTCCGAAACCCTCTAAGGGCCACCCCTTGAGACGGAGACAAAGCTAGAATGTGTGGATGTTGGAGGAACCTGAGGTTAGCAGGACAACTCAGAAATGGAGCTGCTGTCCTCATTACTTAGCATCTGAACCCCAATTCTGCGGCTCTCTGCGTACCAGCTTCTGACATCGGGTTTCACAGTGATCCTCTTTCAACTCACCAACTTCGGTTTCTGAACATTTATCAGTGCATCCGGCCATATTCTTCCTTTCTAGTTCTGATCTTGTTTTTCATCTACTGCTCTCAACTGGATTTGATATTTCCTGACTCCTCCCCATATCTTCAGCTCTGGCCAAGATTTCTATAACCTGCCAGCTACATGTTCCCAAGAAAAGTGCCTAGTCTCAGCCCATTCTCCCCCATTTTCGTAAACAGAAGATTCCTATGAATTAAGACAACTTTACATAAAAGTGCTTCCTGCTGTGTCTGGACTCCCATAGCACTAGATTACGTACACTACTCAATGTTAATTTGCCTGTAGTCACAAAGTTGGTATACAGTAGACGCAGGATTCAAAACACAGGTTTACCTGGTTCATTTTACTCCTGCCACACCTATAACAATAGTTCTCAGATTGTACTCTTTGAATCTCCTGTTTCAGAATCTTAAGATTTCTGTGTAAAAATTTCAGATCCCTAAGCCCACCTTAGTCCACAGTCTGTTGCGGCAGGGTCTCTAACTCTATTTTAATTAGCTCCCAAGTGATTTTTTTAGGCCAACTAAAGCTTGAGAATCACTGACCTAGAGTACAAGCACCTTGAGAATAAACAATATCCATCTCTGAAGCCCATGCCCCTCATACCACCTGCCATAGTCCCCTACATGTTGTGCCTGGAACATGGGTAAGAGAGGAAAGAAAAAGACATCATAAACTTGGACCGCTTACCACTCATAGCTCCCACCAGAGTCAGTGAGCTCAGATGCTTATGGAAGGCTTGCCCCAAGTCCCGGAACTGCACTCCCTTCAACTGGACCCTGCTGGGCTCCTCTGGGAAGGACTGGATGATGACTCTGGCTCCCAGATCCCTGGATCCCAGCATCTTCTCACTCTTGGAATACAAACAGTGCTTCAAATTACCTGAAACACAGAAGGAAGCCAAGGGGACCTGGAGCACAAAGAAACATGCTTCTAGAAAAACATCCCAGTTGGAAAGGCACTGTTCACACAAAGGACAAGCCATTATTGCTTATTTAATTTAATAATACTTTTCCCTTTTACTTTGATTTTCCTCTGTGGAATATTAATTAGAAGATCCCATAACCAGGACATAATATTGCTTTCACACTATTATCTCCCAAAACCCCCAAATCAATCACCTTAATTTATTGTCACAAAGAAGCAGACCATAACCCACAAACCAAAGTTAAACAGATGCTTATTTCAATCCAAAAGATCACTACAGGGTGGGGGATAAAACGATCTCATGATTGATAATTGTAGGGAAGAGATGTGAGCAATGAATTTAAGGACAGCACTCTTCAGTCTTAAGCTGTCCAGTGGGGCTTCCCCTTTATTTCGCTATTTTATAGTTTGGGGACATATCACTAATGGCACTGCAGAAATGACAAGACTCCAGAGACATAAGTGAGCAGCCCCTGCAGCAATTCCTCCTTGCCCAGCTGTGCTGTCAGCTCATTTGAGGGCTAGGTCTGTGATATCGAGAGGATAGCAGACCACACAAACTTAGTGCCTGCAACTACAGTTACTACCAAGTGTTGTGACCACAGGATCCAGGACCCTTTCTACTGACACATGACACTGCATTTTGGAGAAGAAATTATCTCCTAAATTGATTCTTTATTATCCATGCTAATGAAGCAAAGATGAAGTGATACTCATAAAAAACTCTATCATTCCCAAATAATCCCCAGTAAATTTTCAGAGTCCAGCCCTTTGCTAACACTCAGAAGATGAATATAATAAAAGGTAAATGAAAAGGTAAAATATTTGTATGTTTACCATGATTTTGATTACTGATGCCAGTCTTCTACACTATTTTTGAGTGGCCATGCCTTGAATAGATTGATTTAGCCACCTCATTCCCACACTTCAATGCCATACAAAGAAGGGGTGAATAATGTTTTTTTTAAACTAAAGTTCATGAATTTAGCTTTATTTTGAGAATTTTGCAGTAACACTTAAGAGCTATTGTGAAACCAGGAATTTTTCCCATTAGGAGCTGACAGATTCATAATGGCTCAAACCTAGAAACCTAGTATCACTTGCAGCAGAATCAAATGCAATATTTCGCAAAATGTGATCTGAGAACCACTTGAATGAGAATTACCAAGAGAGCTTGACTAGAATGCAGATCCTGATTCGACAGAATTGTTAAGTTTGACAGCCAGTGGATTCTAATCCACTATTATACAAACATTTTTCAGAGAATGATGCATTTATGGGCTGGACGACTGAGGAAGGAGAGGGTCAAAGTGCGTTTGCAATACTAACAACTCTCACACCCAACCGCATTCCAACATTGTCCCCACAGGCACCCATAGGCAGACACATCCCAGAGCTTTATCTCCAGCCCCAACATTTCTTCTAGGTTCCAGACACTACCAGAAATCTCTACTCAAATGCTGACCTGGCATCTCAGTCTCAACATGTACAAAACTAAAGTCATGATCTCCACCCTGCCACCCCCAAACCTGCTTCTCTTTCATCTCAGTAAAAAGCCTCATCATCCATCCAGAGCTCATGCCTGGGAGTCATCCTCGACACCCACACCATCCTGGACCAAAGCTGACAAATGATGTCTTCACAACATGTGAAAGCCTCATAATCTACAGACTAGGAAACCAAAACATAACCTACTAAACTAACCATCCCTGAAATAGATGTTTAATAGGCACGTCAGGGTGATTCAGTACCTGTTATTCTACTAAAAGATAAATTGACTTTTTCCACCACTTCACTAAAGTATGTGGTAGTTCACTCACTTATAGCATGTTATAACATCTAACTAGAAAATTTTATACAACTCTTCAGATTTAATGCTTTAACAGGGATTTGTTTTTGCCCTGGAGAAGTAATTAATTTCCCAAAGGGAAACTTCTGTGTATCTCTTTCACAAAGTCGTGAAGCGACAACTTAACAAAAGCATTATGGAAGCTGAAGATTATTATGGACATGCAAAGATTAGGGTTTATTAATTTTGAAGGAGGTCAAACAAAGCAATGCCATGTATCATTTCACAGTGAGAACATTCTTGTTCACTCATTGGACTTCCCAGTAAAATTACTTCTCTACCTTCTGAAGCATTGGCCTCCTTGCATGAAGCAAAGTGCCTCATCCTCTCATTAGTGAAATTTCCTTGTATGGTGATACTCCTGCTAAGCAGTGCCACCGTGGCCTTTAAAACAAGGTGCTCTCCAGTCACCCAGCTCTCTGTGAAGTCATGAGAATATCTAAAAGAAAAGATAAAGAGATAGAGAGAAAGACACATATGAAGACATCTCACCCCAAAGCTTATTTTAGTAAGCCACTAGATCAACATAATTGTTCATTTGGAGCTGTGCTGGTTTGAATCTATTATATCTCCCACAAAAGCCATGTTCTTTAATGCAATATTTTGGAGGCAGATTTACTAGTCTTTTGAATAGGGTGGGACCTTTTGATTAGGTTGCTTCCATGGAGATGTGAACCAAAGAACTGTAGGTGAGACCTTTTGATTAGGTCATTTCCATGGAGGTGTGACCCTGCCCTTTCCAGGTAGGTCTTAATTAGATCACTGGAGTCCTTTAAGAGAGCTCAGCAAGAGAAAGAGCTCAGTGAAGATGAGAGAGACATTTTGGAGAGAAGCTAAGATACGTAATCCAGAATTTGCCCTGGAGAAGCTAAGAGAGGACGCCCTGGTAGAACAAGCACAGATGAACAGGAGCTAAGAAAGAAACGGTAAGAGACACAGAAGCCCAGAGACATTTTGGAGAGAGCCATTTTGAAACCAGAACCCAGGAGCAAAGGACCAGCAGACACATGCCTTCCCAGCTAACAGAGGTATTCCGGCTGCCATCAGCCTTCCTTCAGTGAAAGTATCCTCTTGTTGATGCCTTAGTTTGGATATTTTTATGGTCCTAAAACTGCAAATTTGTACCCTAATAAATCACATTTATAAAAGTCAATCAATTTCTGGTACATAACAGCAGCTTTAGCAAACCAGAACAGAAGCCTATTTCTTTAGATACTCAAACACAGTGCAGGCTATGGACAAAAGTATGCAGAAATTAGGAACTATGTAATTATTGCATTGACTACTTACTATAAATTGGAAAGTCTATATCTTTAAAACATTTCATGCTTCATAATTTTGTCAAAATTTCTAGCATTAGTCAATGTAATTTAATGTACCATATTTAATATAAAAATAAAAAGATCCAGACTCCAACACAGTTAAAACCTCATCTTCTTCTGTCTAAATTAAGCCAAAAAGACAACTCAGTACCTCAAGGCTGTCCTAAGATGGAGGTCTGCATTGTGCACAGTCTCCACAATGACAATTTCTTCCAGTGGTCTGGCACCCTGGACACCTGTTCCACTGATGACAACAACTTCATCCCCAGGGTACCAGTCCACAGCATCTTCCAGAGCCAACACAGTGTCGTGGGCATGGGCAGCTGCTCGAAGATGGGTGACAATTACTTCTGGTACTGGACCTAAAGGAGACCGAGGAAAACTTGCCTTTAGACATTTTAATGATTTATAAGAAAGTAATGTTATTC
This sequence comes from Choloepus didactylus, assembly GCF_015220235.1. Taxonomy (NCBI): domain Eukaryota; kingdom Metazoa; phylum Chordata; class Mammalia; order Pilosa; family Megalonychidae; genus Choloepus; species Choloepus didactylus. Next base: position 99,308,309 of record NC_051313.1, on the reverse strand, counting down.
AACCAAAGAATCCTGTGAAAGAAGAACCTAGGAATGCAAGCCTTGGGATCAGTAAGCACCAATGCCTTCACTTTTTTGTACGTTGGATTTCTAATCTATAACATAGTGGCAATAATAATAATCTAGGGTAGAGAGTGATGAGATTTGAAGAGCACAGGAACTGGAGACAGAATAAACTTGCATTTGAATCCCAGTTTGCCATATTCTGAATATGTACCCTGGGCAAAATACGTAAAGGTGGGCTTCAGTTTCCTCAGCTACAAAACAAAAGTAGCAATGTCTTTCCTCAGAGGGTTGTAGGAGGATTAAATGAGATACTATCTATGAAACATTGAGCTTGGATCTGGCCATATAAAATAGTTTGAGGATATTTTAGTCTCTTCTCTTCTTTCTTACTTCACACTGTGTTTTGAGGATGAATTTTTCCACCTCTGTCTTATTTCAAATAAAAACAAATGATTTATTTGACTCTCTGACAGAAGTCCATAACTAATTTCCAATCCAAAGATTCAAGCTCACTTCACAAATAGTGTAAATGGAGTAGAAAATCAAGATTACCTTGGAATGATTATCCTAAGTCTTGGTGTATTTAATGATCCCTTCCAACACTGTGTGCAAGAGAGGATTGCTAAGCAAAGTTGAAGGAGGAATTTGTGACTGTAGACATCTTGGTTTGTGTTAGGCTCCAGTGCACCCATCTATTCCTCCCTACACCAACACGCTGGTCCTTAATTGTCAAAGACTGAAAAAGGCAGTATGTTGCATGATTTACTCTGCCCTTTCCAGCAAGAGTCAGGCAAAGGGTTTTTTTGTTTGTGTGTTGTTTTGTTTTGTTTTGTTTTGGTGGAGGGGGTCCAAAGTATTATCTGAAGCAGTATTTCAGAAAACTCATGGCTTACTCTCAACTCCTTCCTCTTTCCTCAATACATTTCCATCCTCCTTTGCAATAGATCATTATTTACCTTTAGCCCACAGCAAGTTACTGTCCTCCCTTGTTGCACTAAAGTAAAGTAATAATACTTGAATTGCTAGCTACAGAGGTGGCCAACAATAAATCATTTTCAAATTATTTTAAACTCTCCCTCTTTATTTATTTGTCTCTGTGGGGAGAGGCAGTGTACTTGTACCAATAATGTTGTTCCAGACCTAGAAAGGTCTCTGGGTTAATGATATAATTTCTGGAGTTTACTTGCACAATAATTTTATCTTGAAAAAATTTACAGAGTTCAGAATTTCTAATTATAGGGCAGATGAAAATTAAGACATAAATCATCCCAAAAGAAAATAATTTTAATTTTATTCATTGTTTGTATGTTTTAACCTTTGGGAACAATAAAATGAAATAAAGTTTATTTATATGTATGCTCATATATATGTGAATTTCTGTGATCCACTATTGGATGCCTGCACTGAAACATCTCTACCAAGCATAGGAAAATGTTTAGCAAAAACAAAATACTATCAACTCGGTGATCAATTGGTCATAATACTCAATCAATATGCAGTCAACATCTACTATGTGTCTACTAGAATGCAAGCTACACATTGCAGAACCAAGATTAGGAATGGCAATGATTATTTCTCGACTTTTCATTCCTATAAATGATAGTGAAGTCAGAATGAATGAAAAAAATCACAGAGAATCTTTGAAGCTCATTTTTTACTATTGACATAAATCTATGTCTTTTTAAATTTTGACAGGGTCTCCAGAAAGCAGTAAAATTATCTCATATCCACTCTCATTACAACAAATGGCATCTCTAAATGTATAACTAAAACATCAAGCCTGGGTATCTCATGAGTGCCAGCCTCATTCTAGCTATGTAGGAGATATTGACACTTGGCTGGCTTCAAACTGAAGACGTCAAAATATGTACTCCTCCACAAACTTGACTCTCCTTTCTATTATTCCCAGTTTACTGATGCCACCATTGTTCAAGACTCCTAACATCTACATCACCCATTAGAGGGATATTACACAACTACTATTATTTCTTTACTGACAATAATTTAACTCTCCTATTCCTCTAAATTCTCCTTTCCATGAAACTCCTACATCATTACCTCATAGCTGGATAATTGGACTAATTACATGAACTAGACCCTCTGCAAACAGCAGAGGAGCTTCTGGATCTTCTGATCCATTCTGTATTATCCTCTTCTTTTAAACTTTGCTAATAACCTGCAGCATCTCCCTACAATACTCTGTAGGGAGTACCCAAATCCCCTTTCTGACTTTCAAGACTATCCATAATCTGGCCCTAAAAAACTCCCTGTTCCAGAAGTCCTCTTCTCATTTAATTGTCCCATTCCTACCTCTACTGCTTTGGCCCATTCTGTCCCTACCACCTGCAGGCCCTCCCTTCTTCCCCTTACCTATCCTCCCAAAACCCAGCTCAAGCCCCACCTCTCTCTTCCACTGAATTCCAGGGAACACTTCAGCCCATGATACATTTTATAATGATGTGGGGCCCTTAGTGAGTGAAAGCTGTATGTACATCTGGGATGTAGGCACACTCAAGCATGCTGATGAGTTTGCAGGGCCAATTTGCTTGAGTAGCTTTGTGCAGAAGAAGCCCACACAAAGGAGAACACAGAAAAGAGGATGACAGCGATGGCATGGGATCTGTCTCGGATATAGGTCCTCTCTCGTCACCACATGGACCCAGGATTGAACACGAGGAAAGGAAGGATGCAAGCAGAACATGAAGACATCCTCCAAGTGGCTTTTGCACCTGATGCTCCCCAACCAAGTACTCTCTCACCACTTTGTCCTGCCTCATTCTTCAGAATGATATTCAACTTGCTTCCTCAGAGAATCCTTCCAAGTACTCCTGACTAGCTCAAACCCTGTATTATAATTTCATACATCATGTCCCTTGCACATAACACAGCCACAGTTTGACCTCTATTACTATAATTATCTGATACAGGTGCTCAATAAACATGTACTAAATGAGTAAAATCATGAATGAGACCTGGAGGAACAAATATCAATGTGTTCAGGTCCAGGTGATCATGTGGGACCCAATGGAGTGCAGAAAGCATTATGTACACACCACCACTCCTCCAGCCTGGGATTTGACAGCCCAGGGAGCACTGGAAGCCAGCAACCTTGGCATCTATGTGTTCAGTTATCTCATGGTGACCACTAGCAGCAGGGACGGGGATGAGGCAGCCCCAGAGCCTTCCTGAACTGAGGACAATGACCAAGAAAGCCAAATTAGGAAGAGCATGAAAGATACCTCACCATGACTGTGGCAGACTGGTTGATAAACTCACATGAGATTGTGAGAACTACAACAAACAGGCAGGAATGTTGAAAGGGCTGGAGGTTCTGAGAGAGTGGAGCAGAGGGGGAGTATATCAGTCAGAGTTCTCCAGAGAAACAGAACAGGACTTACATATATATAAACAGAACCAGCAGTAATTTATATATGTGTGTATATATATATTACAAGATTTAATATAAGAAATTGGCTCACACGATTGCAAGTCTGAATTTGTAGGGAGGCCCAGAGGCTAGAAATTCCTGTGAGAGTGAAGCTGAATTCTTGAGTCTGAATTCGTTAGCCTGGAAACTCAAGGAGAGGAAGGGGGATGTAGTCTCGAGGCAGAATTTCTTCTGATCTCCATAACCCTCAGTCCTTGCTGTTCAGACTTCCAGTTAATTGAGTGAGGTCTGTCCACATTATGGAGGATAATCTCCTTTTCTTAAGGTCAACTGATTTTGTAGATGCTAATCCCATCTATGTAATACCTCCACAGTAATAACTTTGACCAAACAACTGGACACCATAACTTAGCTAAGTTGACACATAAAATTAACCATCATAGGGAACATTCTTGTTATCACTGCTGAAAGAGCCACAGGCTGAGGAAGCTCAGGGAAGAGGCCTGGAAAAACTTGAATTACATAACTTATAGTTAGTGCCATCTATTTAAGTAATAAATTATTCCGTAGTCATTAGAGTACATACGTCTTGTCTCCCCACCCCACCAGTTAGCACCTTGAACACAGGACCGCTGCCTTAGGTTTCCCTAACGTGTCACAATTCCTAATACCATCCTGGACACATAATTAGAATTCAACTCACAGTGATTTAAATTTACTACTTTGACTATTGCTTTCTGGACAATCACTTGCAAACTCCCATCAGATATCCAGGTGAGTAAATAATTACCAATATGAAAAAATAACACAAACATTAAATGAGAATTTAGAATAAGCCCAATCCATGTTCCAATGTTAGGCAGTTTTACTCTGAGGTAAGTTCTTTTTTCTTTTAACAGATTGTACAGATTTGGAAACCAAGATTCTTCAAGGATGAGATTGCACAGTTATGAGATTCTAGCACCAAGTTCTGCAACTAGGCCTTCTGAATCCAGGACCAGAGACCTCGACAAGCAATTGAATTCTTGGCCTCTGTAAAAAACTGTAAATTAATTCTTCCCAATTAGCTTTAATAACAAAAAAAAAATACATCCATTACTTTGTAAATGTTGTTTAAATGTCACACAAAAGTGGTCCTACTGACTTCTCCAATTAAGAAAGCGCTGTACAAATTTCAGAAGCAAGAGAATAATTTTACTGTGCAAAACTCTTTAAAAACTGAGAATGGGCAAATGCCTTCCCTTCTGTTCCACAAATCAGAAAAATAAATAAATAAACTAAAATGCAGTTTAAAAACCTCAATAATTTATGAATATGCTTAAATGAAAAAAAAGACGCTATTAATCTATAATTTCATGCAATGTTTAAACACTTTGGGCTTTCAGAGTTGACCTGTTAACCAACAAACTGTTCATTTACTTCCACTAATGACTTCCACTCATAATTGTATTTCCTACAAATTATTGTTCAAGCATTGCAGTGCCATTCATCCATAATTACATAGTCCAGAGATCCATTCTTACCAAATGGGCATGGAGAAAAAGAAAATAATCTTTGTGAGTTAACACACTTAAAATTCCTAATTGTCCTCTGTTTATTTCATGGGACTTCAATCTTTATTCCAAATGAATAACTGCCAAGACCTTTCCAAACTGTTTGGGCGGGGGGGGGGGGGGAGAAGGGAGGGAGGGAAGGAGGGAGAGACATAAAGGGAAGGAGAGAGATGAAGGAAGGAAAGAAAGAAAGAAATCATTTCATTAAGAAATGTTCACATTAGCATAGGAATATAAAGGAACTCACAAAAGAATGAGAAAACTCAAATATATGAAAATTATTTCCTCCTTATTTCTAGATGTAGCTTCATCAATATCCACTGCAAATCAATGAATGCTGTCTTTTATTAAGTATAAATGAATACTTGCCAGACACAGGTGAGACAGAACAGAACAGAGTCCCTTTCCTCTAGAGCCCATGACTAGTTCTGGAAATAGACAAATACAAATCACAAAGGCACCATGCTAATTGTTAAGACAAGAGAGATACCCAGGGTTTCTGGAAGCACAGGCCTGAAGCTCCTCACCCACATCAGGGAAGGGTTGTTTCAGGGAAGGGCTTCCCAAAGGAAGTGATAACGGAGCTGTGTCTTGAAGGAAAGGCTAAAGTAGGCCAGAAGATGCAGTGGACCAGGGCACTGCATCATAGGCAACAGTGTGCCCAAGGCATGGGAGAACATGGCACATGCAGAAACCTCTCTACATGTGGGATGGCTGGAGAGCAGGAAGCTCAGGAAGATGGTGCCCTGATGGGAAGCCACCAACTCAGGGCACACTGGAAGAGGTGAGCAGAACCCACCCAGAAAGTGCTTTGTATGCCCTTCCAAAGAACTCAGAGGTCATTTGGAAGCCGTCAAAGGTATATTTGGGATAATTCTGAAAAAACCATACTTATGAGACTAGCAATGTTTTATGCCCATAAATGCATACATCAAACTGTGAGGATAGAATCCTTAGCAAGAAAAGGTATTTATTGAATGATGGGGAGAATGTGGAAATCCCAAGCCAAGTCCAGTCAGTGGGGAAAGAGTGAGTTTGATGTGTTCTAGGAGCTAGAAGGAGAACAGTGTGTCCAGAGGACCATAAGTGAGGCAGCATGATGAGGCTGAGCAAACTAATGTGGGGCCTTGTTTGCCTGTTCTAAAGTACCTGAGTCTTATTCTCAATAGAGTTATACAATCAGATCTATGTTTTTTGAAGTCACCATGGATGCTATGTGAAGAACAGATTGTAGGAAAGTGAATAAAAGTAGTAAGGCTTGCAGTAGTTCAAGCAGGAAGTTTTGAAGGTTTGGATCAAAGCTAGGGAGTAGAAATGGAGAGAAAGGTCAAATTTGAGATCTATTTTGGAGAATCAAGAGGACTGGATGATTGGAGCTAGGGTAAGGGAGAAGATGTTGATGATGCCTCATCAGTCCATAGCTACAGCAACATGATAGATAAATGAGACATTTGGGGAAGAAGATGAAGAATCCAGTCAATAAATATTTATTGAGTACCTACTATGTGCCATGTGCCATGCCCGATCCTAGGTGCCAGGAATACAATAGTGAGCAAAATGTCCAAAATTCCTGCCTTCATGTAGTTTATATTCTAATTGCATTCCATTTTAGATATATTAAATGTTAGATAATGATTTTAGACAGGTTAGATTTTAGCTCCTAAAGAGAAAAACCAAGTGGAAAGTTGAGTCTGGAGTTTAGAATAGAGGTTTGAGGCTAAAAAAAAATATATGGGAATGGATGGTATTACCTGGGGGAAAAGTATAAAGTTATAAATGAAGAATATTTGAGACCAAGGTGATGGGAATATCATTTGAAGACTGAGTAGATGAAGAAGAAAAACCAAAGAAGTAGAAGGAGGAAGAAAACCAAAAACAGAGATAGAGGCTTACCCATTAGAAAGAAAAAAAAAAAAAAACCAACAACAAAGAACAATGCAATGGAAAGAAATTCTTGCTCCTCCATGCAACTGCCTAGGGCTTCATTCCTCTCCATCTCCTTGCTATATTTTGCGACTGTTAAAGTCTGGATGCCCTGCCCAGCATCTCCTGTGCCCAAGCCTTATTCAACAGTGCTCATTTCCTCTCTCTGCCAGCAGGAGGTAAGGTGCATAATTAAGAGGAAATGAATTTTGAAGGGAGAGGGATGGAGAGAAAACTCTGTCCTACTGTTCTTCACTTCCCCTTTGTCCCACAGCACCTGGCTTGAATTCTCTGGTCATATACCATCTCTAAGGACAGTAGAAAGTGATGAGTAACCAGAAGGATTAGAGAAAGACTGGCTGCTGCTGATTACCCCCTCCTTGCATCTCAGCTGGCTTTGTCTGCTCCCAGAACACATACTGTGCCAGAACCCCTCTCAGCCAAAAAAGTAACCCTCAGGACAGGACTAAGAGCTGTTACCAATACTAGAGAAGAAGAGAATTGGGATTGCTCAGAGCCTGAATGGAAGAGAGATGTGTTCCTGGCTTCCCAGGAAATGAACCTAGTTCCCCACACTGAATTATACTGAGTGGTCAGCTGCTAGACATAACCTATTAACATTATTAGACAGCTAGTACATTTAGGTGAAAGAAACTTTTGAGGGCTCACCTGGGTGCTCACCATGTGGTTTATCAGCATTTCTTTGAGAAAAAATGTATTCCAAGTTCCAAACTATCAAATTACAAGGGAACTTTTTGATCCCAAACCATTTGTGAATTGGAGGCAGTCCAATTTGCTGTACTTTCAGAAGAGAAGACTGTGACATTAGCATTGCTATAAAGACTATCTGGAAGACCAAGGAGATGGAATGGGGGCATTTTTCACATACCATTTCCCTCTGTCCTTAAAAGCCACTTGCTGTGATATCTCCTTTGGATGAAGGCAAAACGTGATAGGGGAAATCCTGCATGAGCTCAGCTCGGTGTGTGCACTGTGAGCCTCCTGCCTCAATACTGGCTAAACATGTGTCTGCCAGAAGGAGACAGGAGCCAGGCAATCCTCTACAAATTAACAGTCAGCTGGCTGCATCCATCCTTCCACAGCTGATGAGCAAACACTGTGGTGAAAGGGAATTAGGCACAAGCCCATTCCCAATCTAAGAAGCAACCCCACCATCCCCTTGTCACAGGGTTTAGACCAAGGCTAACCAAGGTTATTTGGCTAGCATAATAAACTATACTTTTATTGAAGGCCTGTTCTGGAGACTAACATTTATTTCTACCCAATCTGACCAACTTTGATTCAAAACACGTGACAGAGAAGAATCAAGGAATAAGGCTCAAAATACCGAGGAAATAGTACATTGTGAGATACACGGAAACATCTGGAACAGTTTCTAGCTCCTGAGAGGACTTAAAGCCACATAACAAATGCCATGCTTAGGCCATACAGAACTGCAGTGGAAAGTCTTAACTAGAAGCACAAAAATCACTTGGTAAGAGTCAAAGCTTCTACAAAATGCCCTTAATACCCACTTCTGTCATTGCCAAAAAATATAAAGAGGATTTCAGATATATTTTTGACCAGATAATCATTTTGATAGCCATCACTATGCTTTATGCTTTACAGTGGAGGTGACAGTTAGGAAAGAAAGGGACAATTTTTAATCATAACATATTTTAGGAAAAGCAATAAATGCATAGTGCTTAAAATAAAAAAAAAGAAAGACACAAAAAGAAAAAAATAAAACACCCACGATCCTAATATAACAGGTTAGTTTTTCATATCCCTCCTTTCCTGTGTTCATATACTTATAAAATTTCATTCTTAAAAATTGTATAATATGGTACACACCATTTTTGTAAATTCTCTTCATTTAATATATTGGAAACTTCTTTTGGTTGTATTACATATTGTTTAACAACATGATAGTATCAGACTACGCAGTTTTAAAGATGTATATTTTATATACTAATTGCTTCTTTCCCCACAATGAGTTTGTTTTCAATATTTTGCTCCCATAAACAATGCTGATGTGAACATTTATGAGCATAACTTTTGTGCATACTAATTATCATCTCCTTAGAATGAATTCCCCAAAGTGGAATTGCTATATCAAGGAAAATACCTAGCTTTAAGTCTTTTGATATAATTACTAATTTGCTCGCAGAAACATTGCACACACTTCGACATGCACTAGCAACATATGATTGTCAGTTCCCCCCAGACCTTCTACTTCTTTTTTTTCCTTTTTTAATCTTGGCCAATTTGATAGGCAAAAATAAATTTGCCTTTGTTTCAATTTACATTTCTTTGATTACTAATGAGACGAAGGTAGGAACAGACTCAAAAAAAAAAAAAAAAAAAAAAAAAAAAAAAGGAATTTCTCTCTGTCTGTGAACACAGGATAAACCAAAGTCCTCTTCACAGCTTCCTATTAACCGGCCACTTGCATTAGTTATATCAACGTGTCTATCTACATCCCTCACCAGGCTTTACATTTGCTCTAAAAGTTATTTAAAAAGATGTTAATCTGTATCTATATCATATAAGAATTTAGCATATGATAAAAGTAACATTTCAAATTCCCAGGGAAATGTTGCTGTATTAGTTTCCTATTGCTGCTGCAACAAATTACCACAAATTAAGTCACTGCAAACAACAAGAACATATTATCTTACAGTTCTGGAAGGCAGAATTCCAAATTCAGCTTCACTGAGCTAACATCAAGGTGTCCTCGCCTCTTTCAGCTTGTAGTGGCTGCCTGTATTCCTTTGCTTGAGGCCCCTTCCTCCATCTTCAAAGCAAATCCCTTCAAGCTCTGCTTCCATCATCACATTGCATTCTTCTCTGACTCTGACACCTCGTACATCCTTCTTTTGAGGACTGATGTGATTACATCAAGGCCACTCTGATAATCCAATATAATACCCCCATTTCAAAATTCTTAACTTAATTGCATCTGCCATATAAGGTAACATTCACAGTAATATTCACGGGTTCTGGATATTAGAATGTGAACATATTTGGGGACCATTATTCAGCTTACCACACTTGCCCTGTTGAATAAATAGTGTTGAGAAAACTATCCATTTGAAAAAAATAAAACTAGATAACTGACTAATACACGACATCAAAATCATTTCTAGATGGATTAAAGCAGGTGTTGGCAAATTTTTCCGGAAGGGCCAGACAGTAAATATTTCCAGCTTTGCAGCCATACAGTCTCTACTGCAGCTAATCATCTCGACACTGCAGTGTGAAACAGCTACAGACAATATGTAAATGAACGGTAATGGCTGTTTCCAATAAAATTTATTTACAGAAACAGGGAGTAGGTCATATTTGGCCCATAGGCCATAGTTTGCTGACTCCTGGATTAAAAACACAAATGTGAAGAAAAATGAAATGATAAAAATCCTAGGAATGGGATTGAGAAAGCCTTCTTGGACCAAAAGGGGGAAGAGAAATGAAACAAAAATAAAGTTTCAGTGGCTGAGAGATCTCAAATGGAGTCAAGAGGTCATTCCAGAAGGATGATTCCAGAGGTTATTCTTATGCATTACATAGATAGCCCTTTTTAGTTTTCAGTGTATTAGAATAGCTAGAAGGAAATATCTGAAACTCCTGAACTGTAACCCAGTAGCCTTTATTCTTGAAGATGATTGTATAACTATATAGCTTATACGGGATGACTGTGTGATTGTGGAAACCTTGTGGCCCACACTTGCTTTATCCAGTGTATAGACAGATGAGTAGAAAAATGCAGGCAAAAAGTAAATGAATAATAGGGAGGGATGGGGGGTATGGGATGTTTTGGGTGTGCTTTTATACTTTATTTTTTATTATTATTCTTTTTTGTGTGGTAATGAAAACATTCAAAAATTGATTGTGGTGATGAATGTACAACTATACAATGGTAGTGTGAACAATTCCTTGTACACTGTGGATGACTGTATGATTTGTGAATATATCTCAATAAAATTGAATTTAAAAAAGTCCTAGGAAACAAACAGGTAATTTTATATATAGTCTTTGTGTAGAAAAGTTTTCTAAACATAAAACCTAAGGCAGAAACCATAAAGGAAAATAATTATAGACTTGTCACCATAGAGATCAGAAAACTCCACAGAAATTTTGAAAGGTAAATGATAAACTGTGAAAGAAATAGGATTTTTGTGCCTGTATCAAGAATGTTACAAAGGGAGCGACAAAGAACAAAGCCCCATCTGGGGTCTCAAAACAAACTTAATTATAATTGAGAAGACTCTTACAGAAACCTGGAAGGAGTGTCTTCTGCTTGTCTTTCTTCCACAGGTAAACATGCACAAAATTATAATAAGTCTGCATGTGTCTTAAACCCATGAAAAATGTGGAAAGAATATTAGTTTGCTCACCTTTGGGCCCCAGTTAACTCACCTTTTGGGCCCCAGTTCCACCATCTGTGAAATGAAAATAATAATCCCAGTCCATCCTACCTCACAGGGTTGTTGTGAAAGTTAAAAAAACAAAACAAACAAAAAAAAGGATAGAATGAGACACATCTTTGAAAATTTTAAAGTTCCAGGATGTAGGTAAAATCCAATTCTAACAAATAATGAATATAATTTGCAGTTCAAGGATACTCTTTCTCCATGGCCAGGCTGAAAGCAATACTATTAATAGCACTGCTTTGATGATGCATATGGAAGAATTCTCTTTGAAGGAAAAACCACAAGCTCCTGCTTATGTAATTTTCCATTTACTTAACAAAGTTGAGTTACTTTGGTACTTAAAAATGTAAAAAAAATAAAATAAAAAAATGCAAAATCCTAAGGATCTAGACTACAACACCAATTTAATAAATTAAAAGAAGGGTATTGAGACTAGAGCATGGGAATGGGGTGAGAGATGGGGTACAAGGCAGGAAGTAAGAAGTGTAGGAAGGTACCAGATCAAGTAGGGCCTTATAGCCATATTAGAAATGTTGGACTTTATCCTAGGAACAATGCTAAGTCCCTGAAGAGTTTTAAGCATCAAATGACATAAAGAGATTTGTGTTTTTAAAAGTTTGCTTTGGCTCCAGGGTAAAGAATGAATTGGAGAGAGACACAAGAGTAGCAACTCGAAAGATGAATTAGAAAACTCACACAACAACTCAGGCATAAATCGATGGTGTCACGGATTAAGATGATTGTAATGGAGACAGAGAGAAGTTATTCAAGAACTAAAATCAGCAAGACTTGGTAACGGTTAGTTTTGTGTGTCAATTTGGCAAGGCTGTAGCACCCAGTTATTCATTCAAATTCTAATCTAAGTGTTGCTGTGGAGGTATTTTGTAAATGTGGTTAACATCTGCAATCAGCTGACTTTGAGTAAAGGCAATTACCCTCAATAATCCAGGTGGGCATCATGCAAACAGTTGAAGATATTAAGAGCAAACCTGAAGTTTCCCTGAGGAAGAAAATATTTCCCCTATGGATAGCAGCATCAGTTCTGCCTGGGTTTCCATTCTGCCAGCCTGCCCTACAAATATAGACTTGTCAGCCCCCAAGTTGTTTCTCCAAAGAACCCTGACTGATATAGACAAATAAGGGGAATGATAGAGAGGTATCAAAAATGACTACTAGGTTTCTGGCTGAGGAGTTACTGGAAAAGAAAAACACCCAAAATACACATCCCATCCTACTTAGAATAATAATGATATCCAATTAAATCTGCAGGCATAACAACAACTAATTTTTACTGAGCACTTGCTCAATGCCTCCATAGTGCTAAGTGTCTTACCCAGTTTATTTCATTTAAACCATATAACACCACCATAAAAATGTTCTAGCATCATCTCCATTTTACAGATGTGGAAACTGAAACACTGAAGAGGTATCTTTTCCTGGGTCCACCAGCTAATTAGTGGGAGAAATGGGATTTGGACCAAAGTAGTCTACTAATTCCAGAACCTAAGTTCCAAACACCCATCCCGAGGAAGATAAGTGAGCAAGGTTGAGCTCATCTGGAGAAGATGCAGAATGTCAACACAGGTCCCCACACCGTAGTTGAAAAAGGAAACTATAGAAATCTAAAACAAAAAAAAAATGGGTATTGGAGGTAGTTGTTCCTACTTGAAAAGTTTTGTTGATTTTGTACAAATAGGCTTGATAACTTCCTGGATTACGTATCTAAGATGTGACAGAGTAGGTTATAGAAAGTAGGATCCACTTGGTTTACTTCTTAATACATTTTCACAGGGTCAAAAGAATATAGGGAAAATTTTTGAAACTATAAAGGATTAGACATGAAATGTAAGGCCTAAGGTATTATTCAGTACTATTTTCACTACTTCATTCTATCAGTGCTTGGGATTTTAGAAGGAAGTAGTTCACAGTTTTTTTTAAAGAGCATCTATCGTTCTAATGTGAGAAATAACTTTCCAATTTATCTTCCATGTGTTCTAAAGATTTTATCACAGGACTAATATTTATAACATAGCAGTGACTATACTTTCAACATGAAATAATTTTCTTATCATTAACTAAAAGACATAACTCTCTTTCTCCACCCCTACTGCTCAATCCCACAAAGAGGAAGAGTGTTGTTATAGATTGGTCATTTCTAGGATATGCTTGGCACAGTCCCAAGGATTGGAAAACTTTCTAGAGTTTTCCCAAATGAAGGAGCAGTTCTCTATTTTTACTCTCTTGCCCCTCACAAGGATAAGGAAAACAAAACAGGAGTCAGCTCCCTGGAATCTGCTCCCTAAACTAGAAAGGCCTAAAGTAGGTGGGCCAGATCAGCTCTCTCCTTTACTGTCTTCTCTTCATGGACTGGTTGGTTGGACTGGACTTACCTTCCTTCAAGGGATGAAGTCCCCGACTCAGTTTTGTTTGTTTCATAGGTTAACTTAGGGTTCATTGTGGTGTAGTACAGTTTCATGTATTTTTTTTTATTTTTTATTCTATTACCATATATGCAATCTAACATTTCCTTTTTTAATCACATTCAGATATATATTTCAGTGCTATTCATTGCATTCACAATAATGTGCTGTCATCACCACTACCCATTACCAAAATATTTCCATCATTTCAAATAGGAAGCCTGTATATTTTAAGCCTTAACTTCCCAATTTCCTGTCTCCACCCTGTCCCCTGGTAGCCTGTATTCTAGATTCTGACTCTATGAGTTTTCAGCCTCAGTATAATCACAGGGATAAGTAAGGAAAGTAAGCTAGTTGTCCATTCCCTTCATAGCTTAGACAAAAAGAATTAGCCTCATGATGCATCATTGCTCACTCAAAGTTTTCTTTTTGATCTGGAACCAAATCCTAACACCCAGAATTGATGCCTTTGTCGATCATTGTACTGGAAGTACATACTTCATTAAGAGACTTTACACAAAAAGTGGCCAGCCAAGATCAAGATCCACATGGTCCTGAGTCTAACAAAAAAACTATCTTAAAATCAACCTCATCCTTCCAATAACATTTTCAAGACATAATCTAGGAAGCATCACAAAGTTATTATACATTTTTAAATCCTAATTTTTCTGCTAATTGTGGCAAGGGCTTTCATTTTACTTAGTGAATTGGCCCCTCAGTATTTTTCCTAGCCAAACTATACTTGCTTGAAATATATTAGTGTACAGACTATACAGTAAAATCTTACCAACTTGCACTAACTAGAGGGAAGGCAATTCCAAATTAGTTAAAATGCTCAAAATGTTGGATTGTCAAATATTTAAAAAGTAGACAAGTTATTGTTTTTACCTGCTGTTCTCTTTTATCCTGGTGAGATAGCACTTCGCTTAGTTTAAGAAGCTACCCTCCTTCATTCTCTGACCATGTAGTTCTGGGAGAGTGCGCCCACCCTCTGGCTCTAGCAAAGATCACAGTAGTTGGTTGAGAGATAGGCCTGTGACCCAAATTGTGCCAAAGTCAATCCCAAGACTTTTGCCCAAACTATTCATTTAATTATTCATCCAACAAATATTTCTTGGGTGCCTACTATGAGTCCAAGCGCTGTTCTAGACCCAGGGGATTTTGTAAATGAACAAAACAGGAAAATCCTTGCCCTCATCATGTATATGTTCTACTGGGGGAGACACTAAACACAGTAAGTATGCTCCAATGTAATAGAATTATGTTGAATAAATTCTGTATATGATATTTAATATACAATATCTTAGTGTTAAATGCTAAGGGGGAAAGAAATGCTGGAGGTCAAGAGTGTTGAAATTTGCTCAGTGGTCAAATAGCCATTGGAAAAGAGGTACCCTCTTCCATCTTTCATGGAGGCAAGGCCCCTTTTTTCCTCCGTGAGGGGGGATCTTGCCTGAAAATGAAGCCAACTCAGTGGAAAGCAGAATCAAGAGTTGCAGAGAAACAAAGTCCTGATGTCTCTGCAGCACCTGGACTCAGCTGTGCCTCAAGTTGGCTTTTTGTTTGTTTGTTTGTGCTTTCAGTTATATGACTCAATAAATGCCCTTAATTTTTAGTTCAAACAAGGTTTTGTGTCACTCTCAACCAAAAAAGACCTGTGTAATGCCAACACTTTCAAGTATATACATAGAATCTTGAAGTACTTAACAATGTGTTTCTAAGTGGGGTCCCTGCTGTATTTGGATTATTGGATAGCTAGAACTCATTTCTAATTAGCAGTATACATTTACATGTTAACACCTAAAATCCTAAAGACCTTAAAAACAGCATGTTCAATTAAATGTGGTTTATACTACTAATTTAATGAATTTTTTCTTATAGATGGTACCAAGGTCACTTTTGCCCAGTTCAAGCAAATACAAATTCTAAGTTGAATGAAAAATCACTGAGATTTTACCAGATTTGTTTCTGCCATTGCGCCCCGAATGGTTGTATTTTGGACTTTTTGAGGCATCATTAGACAAAAGAGAAAAAAAATGTCCACCTTACCTCTTTTAGTGGTGGTGGTTATATTTTGTAAGGACAGATAGTCAAGGACCAATCCCTATCTGCTCTAAAGAGGGAAGCAGTCATCCTGTCATTGACGTCCCACCATACCAAGGGTTCCCAATACACTAGATCTATGTTCACTAGCATTAACTTGACTGTATAATTATGATGTCCCCAATATGCCAGCTGACCAGAACCAGCACTATACTGTATCTTGCTTAAATTTAAGACTACAGAAAGCAATTAATGGGTTTTAAATTTTCCACAGTCCTCATTTTCCCATTCCACCCCTTTATTTAATCCTACTTCCCACCCCTAAATGAAAACAAATCAAAATGAAACACAGCAAACAAACAAACACACACATACAAAGATGCCCTCACCTTCAAGCCCCATGTCCCTTTGAATCAACCTTTTACATACACAGCAGGTTGTTGAATAGGATTCTGCTTTTCCAGACTGGACCAGGATAACCCAAGCAGGGGACAAAGAGATGATAAGCACCTCACATTTTAGTTATCCATAAACAGTTAGGGAGTAGGTATCCTCTGGGGATTATTTAAATGAATGAATCTAGCTTTGCCACCACAGCCATTCCTAGAGCAAATCCTACCACAGCCTATATGAGCAACAAAGGTGGGAAAAGAGGAGTGTGATGGTTAGGTTCATGTGTCAACTTGGCCAGGTGATGGTGCCCAGGTGTCTGGTCAAGCAAGCACTGGCCTAACCATTACTGCAAGACATTTGTGGCTGGTTAATAAACCAGAAGGCTGGTTTATTAAATCATCAGCCAATTGGCTGCAGCTATGACTGATTACATCAACGAAGGACATGTCTTCCACAATGAGAATGCAATCAGCTGGATTTAGTCCAATCAGTTGAAGACTTTTAAGCGAGGCAGATAGAGGACTTTCACTTCTTCGGCTAACCAGAGAAGCATTTCCTGTGGAGTTTGTCGAAGTTGCCAGTTTGCTGCCTGAGGAGTTCATCGAACATCTTCATTGGAGTTGCCAGTTTGCTGCCTGCCCTACAGAATTTGGATTCATGCATACCCACAGTTGCGTGAGACACTTTTATAATATTTTATATTTATAGATATCTCTTGTTGATTCCATTTCCCTAGAGAACCTTAACTAATACAATGAGGTTCAAGGGAATCCTCAGAGACGACAGTGAGTAATCAGCTTGGGCAAGCAATGCATTGCCTTTTCCTCTCCTTTT
Source organism: Choloepus didactylus (assembly GCF_015220235.1). Taxonomy (NCBI): domain Eukaryota; kingdom Metazoa; phylum Chordata; class Mammalia; order Pilosa; family Megalonychidae; genus Choloepus; species Choloepus didactylus. The sequence continues at coordinate 99,291,316 of NC_051313.1, read as the reverse complement.
AGATGGAATGGATGAGAGTACTTTTCTCCACTTAAACAAAGAAAGAGAGCTTCAGAAAACCAATCATAGGGCCTGGAGTTGCTGCAAGAAGAGAGCTGGCTTCTCTTTCCAGGTTGGATATCTGCAAATGCAGCAGATTTGCTGGGCTACCCTTGCCTATCTGAGCAGGGGTAAGGAAAATTAAAGAGACACAGCAGGGCAGAGAAAGAGGTGATGACTGGAACATCCTTGATGTGGAAGGATTAGTAAGATTCCCCTGGATCCAGTGGTTTCTGGGGAAGATAGCTTAGCTTGAGCCAACTTGCTGGAATACCACCCAAAAGAGCAGGTCCCACGGTGAAAGCTAAGGGGTTCACAAGCCTAGGTGGAGCTTCCACGTTGGGAAACTGTGTGGCAGGAAGATTCTCTGCAAGGCACCAATGATCTCACTTAGGCATCTCATGAGAAAGAATCAACAGTCAGCCCCTGTATTGTCTAGAGGGGTAGCAACACCTACCAGAGGATACAATTGCAGGGTGAAGTAAATAACCTGTTAAATTTCTTGCCTAAGTTTTCCTACGTGTCCCACCAATAAGAAGGATGGGAAAAAGAGTAAAGGAGTAGCTCTACCACTCCAAGCGCCTCAGGCTGGCCTTGATTGGGGAAGGGGAACATTAAATTAATAGGAGACTGAAGTCTAGGGCTGGCCTTTGAATATCTGATATGTACCAGAAAGCAATGGTGCCCAAAATGTTGTTAAGAGTCAGGAAAAAGACATCCATTAGAACATGAAGGAAGGTAGTGATTAGAGAAAAAGATGGTCTGTTCTACATCAGGCTTCTTCCTGGAAGTTTCAAGTCTCCCAACAGTCCCTAAAAATGTACCACTTTCATTGGCTTAGCCCTATGCCAGAATTACACAACAGCTAAAGCTCCCCATGAAATCTCAGGTAATATTTTGTCATAATAAGTGCTAGTGTTAGAACCTCTTCAATACTGAGAAAACTCAAGAACCCTGGAAAGGAAAAAGGAACCCCATAAGAGATAATAGAAAATTAGATTCCATAAGACCCTGTGATAAATAGAGCTTTTTAGGTTTTTGATAACATTGGGAAGGGTGTCTAATCAGAGCATAAGTTTTCTATTATATATATAGAGTTACCTCTTCGGCTATTTGTTGGGACCCTTCTATGTGCTAAGCTTTGTGCTGGGAACTTATTGGACATTTTGGTTTGCTTGATCTCACATAGATGTTTTATTTAGCCTAAATGCAACCTAAATGACAATGTATTTCAACTTTACACACTGCGTCTATGTAGCAGTAAATACTGTACCACATTTGAATATTTCTGCCTATGGATTTTGCCTTAAAACTTCAAAGACTAAGCTAGAATTTTAAAAACCTGCAATTATAGTTTAACCAGCTTAGAAGGCCCCTAGGGTTTTATCTTTCCAATAATGCTCCCTTCTGGCACTGGCCACCTCCCCTTCTTTCCATGATCTGCTCCCCAACACACACACATGAATATACACACACATGTCCTCAAACATGCACACACCTACCTGATCAAGTCAGAGTGGCCATCTTCTCATATGCCCTTGCCCCCCTGGCCTTGATGGTTGATAAAGGAGTGAAAAAGTGACTTGAGCTACAATGATCACAGTTCCCTAACCCCTGGGCACTTTGTAATTGTCCTAAGCCTGCTAGATACATCAGTTTGCACTTTCTGAGGTCTTCCCTGGTTACTCTTTTAACTAATGATAGAAAAGAAAAGCCCTTTTCTTCTCTGGTAGAAAACTCAAGTCCATGTGAGCCCATCACATGCTAGTGATCATGTGGAAGAAGCCAATAAGGAGAAGGAGAGAGTGAAGCCAATATATGCAGAGATCCAGAGGTGTAAGGCAGAGCAATCCGGGTGGCCCTTGGATCCCTGGATGCATTTGTGCGTGTCCAAGGCCACTTACCTCATGTCCAGCCTGCAGTTTGATTACCGGAGCTCATAAATTCCTTTGTTTTGTCTAAGTTTGCACTGGGTTTCTGTCCCTTACAATCAAAAGAATTAAGAAGACTAATAAAGCTACATAGAGAAACACCATGCCACAGCTATGGTTCATATTCCAGCCCTTGGGCTGAAATGTGAGAGACAGAAGATAAGGGAGAAGTCACGTTCTAGAAGAAACAGATAGGGAGCAGGGGCCAGAAGAGATGTTATGGACAGAAAAGAGACAAGATTGGAAATAATTGATCAGATGGCAAAAGAACAGAGATCTGAAAATATATTGTTGGATAAAGAAGAATTATTAGAAAATGAAAATGAGCTTTGAAAAGTTTGAAAGTTTTATTCTCTGTCAAAGAACAGACTGTATGGAAAATGTCCAGGAGCTCAAAAAGTCTTGCAGACAAATAGAATCATACAGAGAGGCCCTGGGCTGCTCAAAAGGATCCACATCTGACAGCTAAAAGGGAAGATCTAACAGAGTTGCTTTTAATTGTTATTTTTCTTCGAGTGAAATGTTACTTTGAATACCAATATATAATAGAGATAAAAGCAGTGAATGGATTACTTGAACAATTTGAACCTTTATTGCTTGACTCCCAAATACACTGGGGAACCTCTGAAGTTCCTCCAGGAAGCACGGTGTAAAAGTTTGCAGAGCATGCTGTGAAAATCACTCGCCAGGAACCCATTCCTACATGGATGTGCAGTCCACGTGCCCTGTACTGCACTTCAAGACCACTGACACACTTTAGCAACTATAAGAGTGCCAAAATAATATACTTCTAAAAAGTGTGGAACTTAAATTCAGATACTTGGGACTTTTTGAAGGAAAACAGTCCATATCCTTGCTTATTTAGTCCATTTTTTTCTTATTTGTTCCTACTGAATTTTTGTGTGCCCAACAATTGCACTAGTGTTCTCCTCAACCATGTGCCAGCCACTAGTTTTTGTGAGAAATTTCAATCTATATTTAATGCCTGTATCTTGTAATTTCTTGAAAAGGACAAAGACATAAGTCCAGTCAAGGCCATAAGACTGCTTTTCTCCTAAGAAACTGTCAACCAAATTTCTCAGGGAGGAACTAGAAATGAAGTGAGAGACATTGATAAATTTCCCTGCTGAACAATCAATAAAAGCTCAGCGTCCTGCTCAGACTCCCACTGTGGAAGCAAGGGCCGTAATTACATTGTCAAAAATTCAAGCTGCCCAGGCTGACAGTGACCGCTTTGAAAAGTGACACGTGATTGGCACTCAGTCTGGGGTGGAGAGTCTGGATTGGCAGACAGGGTGGTGCAAGCAAAAGGCAGGAGAGAAATTTCCTTATTGACTACAAGTACCCAAACCCCAGGCTGCCACTCTCAAGGAATCCTGAGACTCTTTAGTCATATCAATATATCAAAGCAAGCCACCCACAGAATTTACTAAGCAATCAGAACCATACCAGAGACTCAAAACATGCCCTGTCCAAATCGATCCTCTCCAAAACAGGCAAAAAAGACCCTGCTGTGTGGATGTATGTGGATATATGTACATGTAGCTGTGTAGGTATGTGAGCGTATAAATGAATGAGTTTTTCTACATTAAAAGAAAGACATGAAAAGCGCTTTCAACACCTCTTTCCTCGTGACAGCTGAACAGCAAAGCCTGCTTGCTCAGCGATTCTAATCTATGACAAAAATCAGCTGGCCCCAGTGGGTTACAAGGAGCCCCAGTGAAGAACGAGGTGGAAGGGAGAATGTGAGGAAAGCAAGCTGTCTGACCTGCAGACCCATTTTTGTGAATGCATATAACCCAAACAGGAGCCAAAGTAGAATTCATCACTTCTCTTACTGTTTGATGTTAGGAATAAAATGCCTACAAAAGGCCACATTTGCTGAGCAGTGGTCTGCTTCTGACTATACTGGGGCCAACGCAAATGGCTTCCAAGAGGCCTTTATTGTAACCATATCCAGGAATGGTGATGTTCAAGTTTCCTGGCTGCAAAAACAAATACCATACAAGGGGTTGGCTTAACACCAGGAATTTATTGGCTCAAGGTTTCAGAGGCTAGAGGGCTTGCTTGCTCTCCAGATCAGTATCTTTTGGCTGGCTGGCACTCTTTGGGGTACCTTGGCTTTTCCATCACATGGCAATGCACATGGTGGTGTCTTCTCCTTTCTCTCCTGGGTTCCTTTGACTTCTAGCTGCTGGCTGCTCCCGTGGCTTCTCTTTTTCATGTCTGATTATCTGTGTTTGAAAGGACTTTGGCCATATTGGATTAAGGCCCACCATCATTCAGTTTGGGCACAACTTAACTAATAACATCTTCAAAGGTCCTATATACAAACAGGTTCACACCCACAGGCTCAGGGGTTGGGACCAGAACATGCCTTTTGTGGGGACATGATTCAATCCCCAACAAGTGCTTATCACTGCTGGGAAGCAGTTGCATGCACCAAGTGAGATTAAAATCAAAAGGTGTTCACTGGGTGGTGGAAATGGAACACAAGCTGCCTGGAATATTGTTACTTCATGATCTCCAGAGCAAAGAACTTTCCCTTGCTCTGAAAAAGGAGACAGACAAGAAACATTAATAAGAAGGAAAAAATTCTCTATGTAGATCTGGCCCCATGTCAAAGTTTGCAATAGAAGCACCTCTCCCCTTCCTCGTTCCCAAAGGAAAAACATAGGAGATAATTGGTGTTGGTTACCCAGTGCTTTGGGGGTGGGGAGGAGGAAAGTAATCAAAATAGCAAAAACTAACACTATTGAGGTGCTTACTGTGTGCCTGACACTCTGAGGCACTTAACTGGCACAAAGTCTATCTAATAGAACTGTTTTTTCCTGGTTTTATAGAGATTAATTTGCCCAAGGTCATGACTGACAAGTGGAAGAGCTGGACTGATTTCTGATTCCAAAACTACTGACCACTAAAACTGTTTCTCTAAGTGTGATCAATGGACCACCTGAATCAAATTCCCTTAGGGTCCCATTAACATGCACATTCCTGGGCCCCACACCAGGTCCACTGACTCAGATGTGGGAAAAGCCCCAGAAATATGGATTTAAAAAATCTCCTCAGATGAGTCTTCTGTACACTTAAGTTGGTGAATCTCCTCCCTACATTATCCTGGGAAGCCGAGTGAATGCCCAGTCATTAGGGACTTTCTGGGTGCACAGCCGTGAATCAAGTCGCTCACTGTTTTGTATACTTGACAGCAAAAGAAAATGAGTTTTTCCCTAAAGTGCCAGTTCACAAGACCCACCTTTGGCCCTAGGAAAAGGCCAGCGAAATTACGTAACGATTTTCACCATGATATACAACTGTGCTGGAGGGGAAGTCTGTTTGAGGCCCCAGGTGGCGCCGGAGAGAACTGATGAGCCTCAGGGTGTGACTTGGACTGTCTAACAGCTACATCGGGAAGGGAATCACTCCCACCCAAACGGTGCAGCTCTTTTCTACATATTTCTTTCATATGAATTAAATACAGCATCATCACTTCAGAGAGGAAAATAGCTTGTTTTCACCCATGTTCAATGCATAAGCTTTGTTGTTCCCATAATATCCTGGTAACTCCTATATTGTGAGGACTCTGGGGAATGGTCTAAGCAGTTGTTGATGACAACCTAATCCTGGGAATGGAGAGGAAAGAGGAGAAGGAGCCAAGGGAGATGAGGAGGGTTGGTAGGAGGAAGGCAAGAGGAGAAGCGGAAAAGATGAGAAGGAGGGAAGCAGAGGGAGAGAAGGTATCTGCACTCTCACTATCCAGTAACATCACAGAGCTAGAGTAGCAATACTTCATGTCTTTTGGAGATTGGGTAATTATCAGGAACACACATTTTTGTCTCCCTTTGCTTCATGCTATGTAACCAAAAGCATATAATTTATCCACTGAAAGACACAAACTTAAAGCTCATCACTCTATTCTTACATTTCCTGTTGTGACTAAGGATTATACTGTACACAGTAATTTCCAGAATCTCAAGGAAGAAATAAAAGACCATTGTGCAATATGGAACTAGGTGATCAGAAGGAAGACAGAGTTGGAGCAGAAACACACTGTAGCCTAATCCCTGTTCTCTCCCAGGAATTCATAAACACCCAACCCAACTGTACCAGGATTCTAAAGAGAACTGCAACCAAAATTTGTTCACAGGAGGGGAAAAGAGCAGCAGTAGCAACAACAACAGAATGAAGTTGCCTCTATTTGTGATGCCAGGCTATCATAAACAAAGAGTATACTCAGTAACTGTACAAGGTTGTGCTGTAGTCACAAACACAAATTTCAGTGACTTATGATAAAAAAGGTTTATTCCTCACTCACATACATGACCACAGTAGGTCAGCTGCAGGTCGACTCCATGTTGTCTTCATTCAGGTTCCCAAAGTGAAGGAGCTGGCCCTTTCTGGGAAAGGTTATCCTCAAGCAGAAGGAAAAGAGAAAAATGGCCAACGCATGGCAATGACTCTTAATATTTCTCCTTGGCCATGGCATACGTCACCTCTGCTCCCATTCCACTGACTAAAGCAGGCCCTTGGCTATGCCCATGTTCAATAGAGCAGGGAAGTATGCTCCATCCACAGATGGGTACTGCAAGTCACCTGACAGTAGATGGAAGTAAATAATCCTCTTGCAGGAGGGGGAGCAAATAATTGAAAAACATAGTATAATCTGCCATAGGAATCAAAACAATATGTGTTATTTAAGAAAATAGTGCCCATGTTCTGATTAACTTTATTGTCCCTGCTACTTAAAGTCAAAAGATTTTAAGATAGTTTTATAATTTTCCCCATTGTCCTCACATTGGCAAAACACATTTCCTCTGGTCAATTGCCTCACTTACCATGCAGAGATAGAGTCCCATTCCTCACAGCCAAGAATTTGACACCATATGGAAAGAGAGGAGTAGAGTGGGAACTCCCATAGAGTTTGAGCTGAGCTTTGCCTTGGAAGGGCTTGTCCTCAGTTCCAATCCGGAGCTCTCCACCATCAGACACAAGGATTGAATGAGCCCTGAGTTCAATGGGTTCTACATCCATGAAAATCAGCTTGCCCCCTAATAACCAAAGAGAAATTCATTAGTCCATAGAAGGATGAGGCTCACCTTTTGACTGTTTCAAAGGTTGATGAGATCTTCATTTCTATACTTCTACTAGAATTTTAACTTATTTTATCTTAGCTTCTCTTCTAGAAGCACAGTAGGGTATTTCAGACTAGAAGAGCTAAACCAGCCTAGCTTAGCTATCAAAAAATGGGCAATCCTACAATATGCCTTTCTTCCCAAAGTATTCCTGATAACAATAAAAGGAACCTTACATGGAATCCTCTTTAGCTAAGAGACGATATATGTCAGCCCTCCAAACATAACACAGCAAAATGACCATGCTCTCCCTTCCCTTTCTCACAATCAAATGACCACAAGATACTTTCTACTTATAATCCTCTCTGATAAGGACATAATCCAAAGTATAAAAAGAGCTGTATGTTCAGATACTCACTGCAGATTTATTTATAATGTTTTAAATGATAATAACCTAAATGTTCAGCAATTTAAGGCTGGTTAAATAAAAGATGAGAGAGCACTATTTTTGCCATTTTGCAGCAGAGAAAACACCACTTCTAAAAAGGAAAAACAAAAAAAAAACAACAACCCTGGAAGACAAATGTGCAGGAAACAAGGATAGAAGAAAATATGTGCCAGAAGTATACAAATTATGGTAAAAGGAGGTGTAATTATGGGCAAACCTCATGGCATTTGTGGCATTTTAGATGACTAGCATCTACTGTATGTTCCTTTAATAACAATTTCCTTGAGGAACTGCTCTGCCCATTGAATGCAGTTGAGTGGGATCGTCAATCAAGGCACCCTGTCCTACCACAGCCGGAACCACATGCCTTGGCTGCAAAAAGATTCTGGGGCAAAAATGCAGAGAAGACTGGAAATGTTTAGAGCTCATTAATTCCAGTCATAGCATCCTACTAAGCCTGGGATGAATTCCTGCTTCTGAGACACTAATAATCTTAACTGAGACAGATATAGTTTTGTTCTAATCTCCAAATTTTCTATAACATAGAAATATTATTTTATAACAAAATTATTTTATATTGTGAGAATAAATACTTAACATATTAAAAAGGCACTCTCATCGTTATAATAACTTTTCCTCAAAGGCATTTAGAACATTTATGTCTCACAATGTTTTTCTCAATAACAAAAGAATAATCAAAGTATTCTATATAAATACTTTAACCTGAAGGAGCTAATAAATCCAAATCCTGCGTGTAAGTGATTTGAAAAGCACTGGACTAGACTCTTCCACCATGCACAAAGTTTTCAGAGTTGTGACTTTGTATTAGAAATACCAGGAGCCTGGAACCCCCTAGAAAGAACAATTCTCAGACCAAATTCCAGCCGTGGCTATCGGCTATCTGATCACAGTCCATATGGTCAATCTTTTCTTCTCACAAATGCCTATTTATTCTTATTGGGCTCCAGAAGCTCTGAAAGTCCATCTTAGTTTATGTATCTCCAGATTATCATGTTTAGCTCAGTTCCCAGGATTTCCCACTCTTGCTTCCACTCTCACCAAAGAACCGGACAGAGAAGTAGAGATAAAACAGTCATATAAAATAAATGGATGTAGTCACAACCTGTTGAATATTGACCTTTACTGCTCATGACCTGAGGTTTCTGTGCAGAACCTCTGGATGCCTTATAAATATTTGAGAATATTCAGTAATACTTTATCCTCACTGTCATCATACTTCCCATCTTATGACAAGCACCGATGAAGTACGGCATATGTGCCACAATGGACCTGCCACCTAATTTCTCATTCCATTAAACACTAAGAGTCTAGTACACGGAGATCTTGTGGCCACAAAGCATTCAAGAAGAAAGTAAAAAGTAAACTCAGGACAACTCATTATCTGTCCTTTGAACTATATCTTGCCCTTGTCTGTGGTCATATCAGATTCATATCACCACTATTTCTGGTATGGTGTTTTACACAGAGAAGGTGCTCCTTTAAAGAATGATAAATGAATGGATGTTCTTTGCTAGAGGGTAGTGAAGTAATGAATGGATGTTCTTTGCTAGAGGGTAGTGAAGTAAGGCACTGCAAAAATGTAAAAACCTTAAGAGAACGCTCAAAAAAAAAAAAATTCCAAGGGAATTGCTAATGACAAGAAAAAGGAAAACTTCAAAACACTATAACGAGGTGATGTCCACAAGATGTGAAATAGCTAAATAACAAGGACTACGTGTTGGAAACACATTTGACTTCTTGTAGGAAAAGAGCTAGAAAACAAATTCATTTTTCAACCATTTATTTTGTTGCTTTAGAATTCTATGCTCACAACTGTTGCCTCTCCATATTTAGAGTAAAAACACAGGAGCCAGAGAAGCTTGCCCCATGTCATGTGGGGAGCTGATCATGGATACAATGACCATAGGATTTGTTGCATGAACGGAGACGCTTTTGCAAGTGTGAAAAGAGGAACTATTAACAAATCACAGCAGGACAACAGGCACGGACTAGAACTGTGCCAAGCACTCATAAGCCATCCTAGTCACATGGCTTAGGATGGAATCCAGTCCTTGTGATTCCTAGGCAGGTCCTCTAGTCCTTCAGATCCTGTGATTGCTGTAATAATATACAGGGCAAAATGAAAAGGGCAAATCTCATTTTATGAAAACATAAAATGAAAGGTTGTGCTATTCAGATTAGAGAATGAAACAAGAAAATGGAAATCCCACACGTTTTATTACCAGAGGCAAAACAAAAAACAAACAAACAAAAACACAAACACCTAAGGGACAAAAACAAGTTGGCAATTGCCCAGTTTCTTTAACTAAAGGGAAAGACAATCATCCCTGAACCCAACTGTCTGGAATAAGAGTGCCTCCTTGTGTTCTACTCAAGCGTAGACAGGATTGGGAGCCACGAGGGCACTGGGCATCCACCTCTAGAAGAGAAGCGACCTGATGGAATTACTGTGTCATAATCATCACTTATTCCCTGTGGTGGGAGTTCTACTTACACTTAGCACATACCAGATGCTCAATAATTCTCTAGTGGATAAATGAAAAAACAACTGTCAACATTTACTGTATCATCACATCATCATGGTTTTGGTATCGCTCTATGAATTTATTTCATCATTGTATAAACAAATGTTGTACAGAATCTCCCATCTTTAAAACTCCTCACTTTACCCCCTGCTTCTCTTTATATAAAAATTCCTCAAAAAAATCCATACTCACTGTCTCTTATTTCCTCCTCCCATTCTTTCTTGAATACTGTCAAATAAGGCTGTCTCTCAAGCAAATCTTGTCAAGGATGCCAGTGAAGCCCACCTCGTCAAATCCAACAGGCAATTCCTCAGTCTCCATTTTCACTGAATTATTAGCTGCATTTGACGGAGAGCATCACCCTTCCTACTTAAAACTTTCTTACTTGGCCTCTGGGATAGTGCTTCCCTTACACTCTGCCCTATCTCCCTGGCTGCTCTCTGCTCTGTTTCTTTTTTCCCTCATTTCTCTGCCTTATGTCCTTGCCACTCAAGGTGTATTTCAAATACCAGCAGCGTCGTATCTCATGTAAGCTTGTTAAAACTGCAGCATCTCAGTCCCTATCCCAGATCCCCTGATCAGAATCTATATTTTAACAAGCTCCCCAAGTGATTCCTATGCACATTAAAATTTGAGAAGCACTTCCCTAAAGTACAGTCATAGGACTGCTTTTCTTATCATCTCATCTTGTCCTATGGTTTTAAATACCACCTGGAATCTCATGATGCCAGAATGAATATATCTACCCTTAATTTCTAAACTGAACTCCAAATTCATACATTTAATTGTCCACATGAAAGCTGCACCTGCATTTTTTAATTAAATTTTTTATTTTAAAATAAATGTAGATTCACACGCAGTTCTAAGAAATATAGAGAGGTCACTTGTTCCCTTTGTCCTGATTCCCCCAATGGTAACATTTAGAAAAACTATAAAACAATATCACAACCAGGATAATGACATTGATACAGTCAAGATACAGAACATGTCCATAAGCACAAGGATCCCTTGTGCTTCCCTTTTAAAGCTACACCCACTTCCCTTTCATCCCACCCGCAACTTAACCCCTGGCAACCACTAACCTGCTCTATGTATCTATAATTTCCACATTCCAAGGATGTTATATAAGTGGAATCAGTAGTATGTAACCTTTTGGGATTGACTCTCTTCACTCAGAATAATTCTCTGGGGATTGATCCAGGTTGTAGCGTGTATCAATAATTCAAATGCTAACTTCTCACTGAGATCTTCCCTCTCCAATCTATACAAAACAGCATCCCTAGCCTTTACCCAAATATGTTTTTCTGCATAACACTGAACATCAGGCATATTATATACTTTCATGTTTATTTTTTGCCCTTCCCATACTAGAATGCATTCTTCATCAGGGCAGGGACTTAATCTATTTTGTTCACTTCTATATATCAAGTGTTTAAAACAGTGACTGGTAACTAGTTGGCACGCAACATAAAACTGTTAAATTAATAAATAAATCATTGTATCTTTTCAGAAAATCTGAATTTCCTATTTGCAAACACACATACATAGAGACATTTTCTCAGAGAAGATGTTATTACACTTAATCAATAAGACTGTACATTGTCTCAATGAATGAAAGGTAAACAAAGGATGTGGAGAGAGTGAAGTGTCAGAAATGGCTCAAAAGGCAGTTTCTAATCTAATGTGGAAGGTCTTGATGAGGGACTCTTAGCTTGTCAAATCTAATCCTAAATGCACTGTGCAAAATTATTGAGATGGACTGTCATTGCTGTCCAGAAATCACAACTGGAAGTAAACATGCTCTTACGGAATGAGAGGGAGAGAAGAAAAAGGCAAAGACGGCTTTATTCATTTTTGTTTACCTCCACCATAGTAAGGAGATAATGATCGATAAATGTTTAACCCAATAGCCAAATGTGGAGGCCACTTCATTCTTGACCTTCTGTTCTAAGATTGCCCTTCAGCTTTCCTCATCTCTCTTCATCAAACCTTCGAGTCTCCAATCCTAAAACCCAAACCACACACCATCAGTAATAGTCACAGAATGTTTGCTTGGACGAGACCCCTTAACGTGCTCTTTCATTCCAGCCACAATTTAGAATGACACACCCCATCTGAGTACCTGGTTTCTCCATCTGCAAAATGTAGATGCTAAGAGTCCCTCACTCAGAGAATTAGGTGTGATTAATTGAAATAACGCTTGTAAACCCCTGATATGAGGTTTGACACCTATTAAGCACTTAATGCAATGGTGTCTCCTGCATCCATCACACTCATCATCACACTTCCCCCACTGTTGTGTTACTGCTTGATTGCTACAGTTGCTCCATCACTTTAGCACTAGGCCATCTACTTCCAGCATCACTCAGTTGCTACTCCTGACTTTTCTTCTGAAATATGATATGTAGAGCATACTCTAGAGTAAACTATCCAAGAAGCAAGAAATGATCTTCAGTAATCTCTGGGCTTAATGCCACAGTGATATCACACTGCTTACCACACTTCATCAAACCTGCTGGCAATGTTTGCTTTAAATTTCTACTCCATTGTCAGTGATACATAGAAATGCAGTCAAGAATCCTGCTGGGAACAAGAAGTAAGAAACATGACCTGTGTTGCAGGCCAAATTTTTCATGTTTACTAAAACTATTTCACTCAAAACCAAATGTTATTAATGTCTGAGCTAATTGCATTCAACTCATGGGCCATAGATTTGCATGGCAGAATTTCTCCATCATAAATACTCAGGAAATTAAAACCAATACTCAGGATATACTTCTATGAGCAAGTAATGAAAGCAGGGAATGGAATCGGGGTTCCTTTCTGTATTAGTCAGGGTTCTCTAGAGAAACAGAAGAAATAGGAGATATCTATAAATATGAGTTTATAACAGTGTCTCATGCAACTGTGGGGTTGCAGAAGTCCAAATTCCATAGGGCAGGATGCATGAGTCCAGACTGTAAGGTAGGCCACAAGCTGATGACTCCGATGAATGTCCTCAATGAACTTCCCAGGAGAGGCCGGCTGGCAGGAGAAGAAATGAGAGTTCTCTCTTCTCCCTCGGAGCTATTGGCTCCAAATTATCCTCAGTAAGTCCTGTAAAATTCAGGACCTCACTTTTGATAGCTATCAAATCTGTTCTTCCTAGCATTTGTCTGTTTCCTTATGAGTAAAACAGAAGTAAAACCACGTGCTTGACATCTACATCTTTTAAGTGCAGTCAGATGTACATCTGATACTGATGGAGACATGGAGCTCATGCTTTCCTGACACCCCCTTTGCCATTGTGAACTTTGAATTTCACTTGAGAAAGATAATACATGCACAGTCTGGAATTCAAATAAGACTACAGAGGTAACACAGAAGCTAATAATTACTGACCACCCACCGCATGCCAAAATCTTTTAGACAGGTTGTGGAAACAGTCCTGTGAGGTCGACATCACGCTCTGAGTTGTGGAGAACAGAGAATGTGAGCTCCAGTCCAGGACCCACAGTGTGAGCATTAGAACCCAGGATAGTCAGACGGAAAAGCTCTTCTCCTATTCTCTTCCAAAAATTCTCCCAGGTAGCTTTAACATTCACTAGGGGTCGATTTCATAATTACATTTAAGTATAAACATGTGTTAATCTAAGTAAGTCTGCCTGTGGCTTCTTTATATATGATTTATTTTAATTTTGTTAATGGAGATCTACCTTGCCTCATTCCAAAAAGGATCTGAGGCAAATTACAAGGATTAGTGGATAAAAACATAAACCTGGGCTTTATCCTTTGTAGCAGCAAGCAAAATATTAAATACACTGAAACAAATTTGTAGAAATTTTAAAACAGCATTTACTGACATGACCTAATGACACTAATGAAGGAAGAAAAGCTCAGCCCAAAGAAAATGAATGTTTTCTGTTGGCAAGAGTACTATAAACAAGACTAATTAATTAATACAATAATTGTTATTCCCTGTTGAAAAATATTCCCTCATTTTATCAGTAGTAAGTATGAGGAAATCTATATAAATAGAGTATGAAGAGGAATTCAGCTATTTTTGCCTGTGATATGATAAAAAATGTGCAAGAGTCTCTGTGTGAAAGAATATAAAGTCTGTATTTACTCTAGCTCTGTGCCAAAGCCCCAAGTTTTTCATCCTCACACTTTATTAGCTTAAAATAAATATACAGTGGGCTGCTTTAAAGGATGTTATTTGAGAATGGGGGGGAAGTGGGAGAACTTTATTTCTCTACTTTATAGAGCTTGACCCCATTTCTGAAAGCTGAAATAAAGAGCAGGGCTTAAATCAGCCTTTGGCTGTGACCCTTAAATTTCTTGGTATGACTGTTCATGAAAGCTGAGCGTGTCTGACAAGTGACCTTGGGTAATTTTATAAAAATCAATCAACCATCATTATTATAACTTCCCCTCTAAAACAAATAAATGAACACAACTTTGCATGTAATCACATCTTTCTCTTAAACATGTCTTTTATTTCTTTTAAAGGGAAGTAAGAGACTTTCAGCAGTTAGCTAACGTTTGCAAGAAAAAAAGAAAACATCAAAACTTGCTTTTGGCTAACCCTACAATTAGCCATCCTCTGTAACAACCACAAAATAATTTGTTTGGGATTTTTTTTTTTTTTTTTTTTTTTTTTTGGTAAGCAAAACAAACATACAGTTCCAGCTATTTTCCCTCTTACAGAAAAAAATTAGATGATAACTATTTTAACATACAATAATCCTTTTCAAAAGAGCTGCTGTGCCCACTACTTTCAATTGTTTCCTTCCATCCTCTCTTGAACCCTCCCTGGTAGCAGCTTTTCCTGACCTCTCCACCAAAACTGCTGTGGTCAGGTCACAAATGGCAACCACGTTGCAGAACCTGAGGCTCACTGCTCAATCCTCACCTTTCCTGAGGGGCCATCAGCATTTGATTCACTTGGTCACTCGCTGCTTGAAACTCCTTCCCCCTCACTTTCCCAGCAATGTGCCCTCTTGGTTTTCCTCCTAAACCCCAGGCCCCCCTTCCCAGGCTCCTCTGCTAATCCCTCCTCATAATGCCAACCTCTGACAGTTGGAGTGTCCCAAGTCTCAGTCTTCTGACCACTTTTCTCATCAGCCTATGTACACTGCCTTGGTGTCTCAACTTGTCTTGTGGTTTTAAACATCCTCATATGCTAATTGTTGAGGACTCCAAATTTATACCTGCAGGCCTGACCTCTACCTTCAATTCAAAATTCATATACCCAACCACCTACTCAACATTTCTACTTGGATGTTTCATGGGTTTCTCAAGTTAGCATATCCAAAACAATGAACTCCTCATCTTGCCCCACATATTCTCCCACAATCTTTCCCGTCTCCATAAATGGCCACTTCATCCTACCAGTTGCTCAGTATGAAAACCATAGAGTCAACTTTCACACTCTCTCTCATGCCATAACCAATTACCATCTGGAAATTTTACACATTCTACCTTCAAAACATACCCACGATCCAAGCACTCCTCACCACTTCCATACCTATTTCTGGGATCGAAGGCACTCCCATCTCACCCAGATTACTGTAAAGCTTTTTAATTTGGCTCCCTGGTTCTGCCCTTGCCCCCCGCCCCTAGGTCTATTCTCCTAACAGCAGCCATTGCGATTATTTTTTAAATGTAAATCAGACCATGTCACCACTCTGCTCAAACTTCTCTAGGGCTCCCATTACACTCAGAGTAAAAGCCTACAAGATCTTACAAAAGTTGCCCGTCTGGCCCATCTCTCACTACTCTCTCCTTGCTCACAATGCTTCTGCCACACTGACCTTCTTGCTGCCCCTGCCTCACAGCATTTGCCTTTGCAGTGTGCAAATCCCACCCACCCACCACCAAACATGTACTCGCTATCTGTCTTTCCTGCTGTGTTTTTTCCCATAGCACCAAGCAAATATAACAAATAATATAATTTGCTCACTTATTTTGCTTATCAACTTTCTCCTTCATAGATGTACAATCCACAAGAGCAGGGATTTCTGTCCATTTTGTTTGCTGCTGTAGCTCCTATGTCGAAAACAGGGCCTGGCACACGGGGAGCATGGTATTTACTAAATATTTGTTGATGAATAAGAGTTGAAGCTTTGGAAGTGTATGAAGTCCCCCTAGAAGGACATGTTGAGTGAGAACAGAAAAGAGATAAGGGGAGAAAACCCTGCAAAACACCAATATTTAAAGACTAGACTAAGGAGAGAAAGCAGCAAGATTCCTGAAAATGGGCCAAAGTATTCAAAGAAGAATAAGAAGTTTTGTGGAGACCCAGACTCCAGGAAGAGCTTTAAGAACTGTGAAGGTTATAGGTGATAATGCCAAGCCCTTGATATCACTTTTAGTAGGATCAGGGGAGGAAGGGGGAAGAGTTGGACTGCACTGAGTTAGGACACAAATGAAGGGTGAGTGACTCCATGGTTAAGCAGTGTGAAAGACAGGGATGGCTGGAGGTAAGGCCCATACATTTGTTCAATCTTTATCACCAAACTAGATAATTCATTTACCCAAAGCTTGAACTATCTAAATTTTGAGGTGTAAATTGTCCAATTTACTTATCTACAATTGACCAGTCTCTACTCAGGTTCTTGCGTCAACCCTAAATAATTCCTTAAAAAAAAACTGACAGCCAGTATTTAACTACTTTTCAGTAGCTAAATGGTCAAACACAGTCAGGGGAGCCTGTGGGATTCCCTTCCACTAAGGAATTGTAGACAGTCATGCATTTGTGATGGGCGGTACTGCTCTGCCTCAGTAAGAAGGGCCGCCTGATGGATGGTGGTACATCTGGGGCATGTTGCTGTCCCCTACGCACCGCACTGCACTGGAAGCAGGTGCCAGGAGGACGTGAGGGAGAGGAGAGAAGAACAGCACTCAGGGTGGGCAGCCACAGCCCGAAGCCCGTGTTGTGATGGGGATGCACACAGCGTCCTTTGTTGGCAAGATCTGGATTTGACTTGTGCCTGATCCACTGGAGCAGAGCCAGGGAAGCCTTCGAGGTGGGCTTGTCCCTGGCCAGAGAGGCGGAAAATCAATTTGGCTGGCAAATGAGAGCCCCCAAGAGCTCAGTCCACGCTCCATAATCCTATCCACTAGCAGCTCAGGAAATAGATGCTGGAGCGCTCACATATTCATGGGGGATGTGAGGCATAAATCAGGCTTTAAGGATTGGGGGCAATGGGAATGGACTCTCTGACTGGCTACTAATTAATCAAGCACAGAACACCTAAACCTAGCAACCTGGGACCAAGCCATGCACACACAGGCACAGGCTGCCACCACTGCTTTTCCCACTGTTTTTTTTTTCATTTCAATTAAAATAGATATCAGATGAAATTTTCCCCTTTAGCTGGTGCTGCTTATGCATCCCCGTTCTCCCTTTAATTAAAAAACATGCTTATTGCAATACTTGCCAGAATCACTTTAACGATATTTTAATTGTAATGTCTCTGCCTGATTAAAAAAAGAAAATATGAACTAGAAGGTGTTTGGAAAAATGTTCTCAGGATGCAGGAAAAGAATCATACACCTCCTGGAATGGATGCCACATACTAATTCCTTAATTAGCCTGGTGCTGCAGTCAAATGGGCAATGTAGAGAGAAAAAAAAAAACATATTTGAAATAAAATCACTGAGTTGCAAACAATAGCAGTTGGGAGATACAGTTTTCATCACCTCAAATTTCCCTGGCAGGATAAAGAACCACAACCAACTAAATTGTCATGCTTGGGATAAGCCTATTCAATGTGGCTAGCCAAGTTTCCATTTTTCTTTGCAAAGGGGCACATAGCCTTTTGGAAAAAAAGAGTAGCTGGGCCTGGTGAATTGACTTCCAGTCCTAACAATTCACTGTGGTTCCCTTTATTGTTTTAGGCCAGTGGTTCTCAAACTTGAGCCTGCATCAGAATCACCTGGAGGACTTAATACACAGATTTCTGGGCCCCACAGAGTGGGTCTGGGGTGAGCCCAAGAATTTGCATTCTAGCAAATTCGCAGGTGACACTGCTGATGGTGATCAGGGCACTTAAAGAAACACTGCTAAAGATAAATTAAGTGATTGTTCTATGAGTTCATGGTCTTATGATCTTTGCTCTCATCTAAACCAGGTTAAGAATTATTGGAATTATAGATTAATTCATCTATTCACTCAAACAACATTTACTAATAACATTACTAAAGCGAGGTGCTAAAATAAAGATGCGAAAAATAAAGTCTGCTTCCAGAAGGTCACAGGAAAGCCTAATTATTTTAGATAAATGGAAATACCCTAGATTCAGTGACGTGGCCCCACTTTCCAGATAAACTGAAAGAGAAAAGTTATGGAATCAGCCTTTTACTTTTTCAAAAAAAATAAAACTCATTAAGTTAACCTTGTAAATGAATTAACTCTATACTAATGACCAGGTATATGCATATTCATAGAACACAAAGTATATAGAAATATGTAAAGGAAGTCAAACACTAAGATATAAATACATGCCTTTGCCATTATAGCTACTGTTACCAATTACTATTTAACTAAACCTTGATTTCCTTTCTACCTCCAGAAAACCATTACTTCCTTTTACCAACAATGCTTCCAGGCATTTAAGTGCTCTAGGCCCTCAGCTGTTACATGTATTTCTAAAAAGTCACATATGTCTCCAGAATGAAAGCTATTTCTAAGCAGAAACAGAAAAGACACACACACACCAAAAAAACAAACAAACAAAAAAAAACTCTTTTCCTCAAAATCTGAGACAGGTAAAAATCTTCCTAGCTACCAGGTTACTATCCATGCAAATAATCTTCCTCTTTCTCTTTATTAGAGTTTAATTATCCTTGACCCAATCACATTTCTGACCAGCCTTTCAATTTGATACACCTTTCTGAGTGATACATTTTTTTCAAAATGTCCCAAATATAAATTTTCCCTGAATAACTATAAACACGATTTGACTATCACATAGTTTTAGAAATGAAAGGTAACAATTATTTCCTCATAGAATTCATTTATAAAAAATGAGAATGCCTTTACCCCAGGAGTATTATAGTAAATGACAAATAATAATGCAATGCTGAGTCTTCAATATATTTAAATCTGCACAACAACCCCAGATACCCAGTACCCCAGATTTCCAGCTACACTCCCAGTTCCGAATAAACAAGAACTGGATATTGTGTATTAGCATATGAGGTAGAGAGGACAGGAGAAGTCAAATCCTGACAGACCCCATAAGCCCAGTTAAGGAGTTTAGGCTGGACCTTAATGTCTAATGGAAAGCCAATGAAGGATTTTAAGTAGGGAAGTTCAAAACAGTTATCTTTCATTACCGAAAACATTTTAACTTCTGTGCTAGGAAGAGACTGGTTCCTTTCGGTAGCATTTTTCATGTTACAATATCCAACTTGTCAAGACATAAATCTGTAAATTGTTTAATATCTATCTGTCTGTCTGCCCATCTATTGAAAGCATGTCCTTTCTCACAGCAGTGGCTTATCTTTCATTTAAGGCTAATCGAGTGTGTCTGGGACCGTTCTCTGGCGGTAAATAATGTAAGTCATTGTCTGGTTGGGAAAAACAAGGGGTTTCAGAGCCAAGTGTCCCCCACGTTAAAAAAGCCCTTGTCTCTGATCTCCTGATACACAAATACTAAATGAAATCGGTCATTGTCTGGAGCATTCCACTAACATTTGAGGGTACCAGGAAGGACTCTGTTTACAAAAAACTCTTTGAGTCTAACTCTGCCTCTTCAGGTCAGAAACTCATTCATTAATTCATACATTTAACAACTATTTGAGTGCCTGTTACATGCTTCAAGATATAATGGTGCTGGCAATACAAAGGTGAGCAAAGACAGACCTGACTCATGCCTTCCTAAGCTTATAGCCTAGGTCACAGCTTCCCTAAAGGTAGAGGAGAGAAAGAAAAAACCAAAAAACCTAATATTAATTTTGTAAACAATTGATAAAAAGCAATTCAAGTTACTATCCAATTAATTCTATCAATAATCCACTTAGCTTTAGATATAGGCAAAGCCCCCACCAGTAAAATAAGTGAGTGACACTACACTGTCACCAAGAAGAGCCTGACATACAAAGAAGCATAAGCATAAGGAGCTTAAGAGTGGATTTCAAAAAACGTTGGGTGGTTCTTTCAGATGCTGACTTCTTCATCAGGCTTCCCCTTTAGATTACTGCACAGACCAGCCTGCTTGTAAGGTACCGTGTTTGCAAATATGTGAAGAAGGTTATCAACTTCTTTACTGCATTGCCTCCACAGGGTTGCACACACAAACAATATCAACATCTAGCAGAGGTTTATACATGCCACTCCCCTCTTGCATAGGGAAGAAAATCACCATCATTTCTGTTCTGTGCATTGATTTGAGGACCAGCACCTTACGCTGACCTGAATTCGATGAGCCAGGCCTGTTGTATTGCCTATGTATAATCATCGCATCCCGACCCTGAAGGGTAGCTGTGTGTCAACTGAGAGAGAAAGCAATTCAATTAATTTCATTTTAATGCCAACTTGCAGATAAAGAATTTTTAATTTACTAATTCACAACAAATTTTGCCAGACCACAAACCCTCTCGTTGACCAAGACATTCTGTAGTTATGAGAGAAAGAAATATTAATGCAGAGTATTTCATTTTTATCAAAATTCCAACCCACCTTCATTTGGATTGCTTTTAAATATGAACGTGTATCTGTGAAGCCTTGAAACTGCAGACCCAGTGACTCACACAGGCCTGATCACCAAGAAATCACAAGAGATATCCCAAAGAAGTCCTGTTTCATAGCACTCCCAGACCACTGCATTGTAAAGCATTATCTGAAGCAATGCTGTGATTCTGAGGCTAGTTTGGACCTACCTAGAAGAAACTAAGTGTATAATCCCTGGGATCAAAAAAGACTGTACATGGAACTTTGAATAGGAAGTGACATATGGTAGGTTTGTATAGGTTAGTGTGAAATAGTGACACATCCCAAAGTAATTTGGGCAGAGAATAAAAATATATATGCAGGGGCCCCCTGAGGAGCTGGAGGAAAATGCAGAAGTGTTCGGCTTCCTCACCTGGATTGTTGCTGATGTTCTCACAAACATTGAGGACTGACAATTTGGTATGCCGAGCCCTCTATCTTGGGGCTTGCCCTTATGAAGCTCATTAATGCAAAGGAGAGGTAAAAACTGCTTATAATTGTGCCTAAGAGTCTCCCACTGAGGACCTCTTTGTTGCTCTGATGTGGCCCTCTCTCTTTAGCTAAGCCAACTAGACAGGTAAACTCACTGCCCTCCCCCTTACATGGGACCTCACTCCCAGGGGTATAAATCTCCCTGGCAATGCAGAATATGACTCCCGTGGATGAGTCTGGACCTGGCATCATGGATTGAGTACATCTTCTTGACCAAAAGGGGTATGTGAAATGAAACAGAACAAAGTTTCAGTGGCTGAGAGATTTCAAATGGAGTTGAGAGGTCACTCTGGTGGACATTCTTACGCACTATATGGATAACAGTTTTTAGGTTTTAATGCACTGGAATAGCTACAAGTAAATATCTGAAACTATCAAACTCCAACCTAGTAGCCTTGACTCTTGTAGACGATTGTATAACAATGTAGCTTATAAGGGGTGACAGTGTGATTGTGAAAACCTTGTGGATCACACTCCTTTTATCCAGTGTATGGATGGATGAGTAGAAAATTGGGGACAAAAACTAAATGAAAAATAGGGTGGGATGGGGGGATGATTTGGGTGTTCTTTTTTACTTTTATTTTTTATTCTTATTCTGATTCTTTCCGGTGTAAGAAAAGTGGTCAAAATAGATTGAGGTGATGAATGCATAACTATATGATGGTATTGTGAACAGTTGATTGTACACCATGGATGACTATATGGTATGTGAATATAAATCAATAAAACTGAATTTAATTAAAAAAAAAAAAGACTGTACCAGGCATAGCACTTAATACCTTACTCTGAAACCTAAACACTTGCCAGGGACAAAGAAACTCTATAATGAACCTGATGGTTGATCAAGAGAAGATGTTCCATCTCAATAAACCAAGAACATGTGTTTCTATGCCGTGGAAATCCCAAATATAATAGATTCAAAAAGATCTGAATTTCCTCAAAACTGCATTATAAAAAAAAAAAAAAATTGGAGAAAATGAGACCATGTTCCAAACTGCACCAGGAAAACAAACCAAAAACAAACAAACAAATAAACAAACAAAAAACTGTTTCCACAATGTTGAAGTCAAAGTAACAAGCAGAATGGAGGCAACCAAATGGACAGTCTCTGGTAATTCCACCTATCCCTCCCTCTCTTACATTTGAGAGAAATACACTACCACATGCAATCTGAAGATAACTGAAACAAAAGCAATACACTCTCTCTATTACAAGCTAATTCTTTCAGCGATACAGTTTGCTTTGTATACAGAAGCAGCCATTATCTGTAAATAAAATTATGACTTAGGCCTGATATTCAAACATCACTTCTGTTACCCTGGTGGTCCAAAAGAAACAACTAACGTTATTTGAGTGCTTGCCCTGGCCTTGTGCTAAGGGTTTTAAACATATTCCATCATTTCATATACAAAACATCCATAGGAGATGGGCAATATATTGTAGAGTTGGCACACAATAACAAACAATACATGTTAGCCATCGTGGTCACTGCTGCTGTCATTATAGTCAGGCACTACCATAATGAGGGGAAACCTCGGGCTTATGGAGGGTAAGCAACTTGCCCAAGGTCACAGAACTGGTGAGTAGTGAAGCCCCAATTCAGACTCGGTTCTCCCTGGCTCAAAACCTGCCAAGCATTTAACTGCTTTAGTATATACACCATTAAACCAAGAAATAGAAAATCACATTAAAGGAAACCAGTGCACTATTAAGCAGCAATAGAGACTGGAAACAAATTTCTGCTCAAGCATTTTAGAGAGATGGCATTGTGAACAGTAAGAAACTGCAAAATGTGTTCTTTTTAAAGCCCAACACCAAGGGGAGAGGCATGGCTAGAGTTCCTCTCCCCTAATTAACCCTTTATAATAATAAACTCTGGGCCACTAAAGAACATGAGGTTGCTTGACTGCCCCATCAGAGAGAGATTCAGTGATACATTCAGGAAATTTAAATGCGTCCCCAACGACAAGTCACAAGCTCGAGATCCCTGCCAGGGAAGCCAAACGACTCTGACAAGAGGGTAACATTTCTTCTTTGTTATTATGGCTCATCATAATTACTTGGAATAAAAATAATAAATTTTAATTCAGCAATGCCTATGGCCGTTGGGCATCTTAACATAAAAGAATGAAAAATATAATTAACTAAATCAAGGAAATATGCCTATTTCCATCCCAGCTTATTAGTATTAATTGATTGGGTTAATTCTCTTTGGTGTTTAACAGTACCCCTAAAAAAATAATAAAAAGGGGGGGGAGAGGGAGGAAGGGAGGAAGGGAGGAAGTTGAAACGGTAAGTAGACAAAAGTTCTGGATCCTACGTTAATTACGGCCACAAAATAATCTGCCATTATTCAATAAAGTTCAAGAATCTGTACATATAGCATAAAAAATGGCACAAATGCTGTCTCTGGTGCCATTTCCCAACTACCTCAAAGACTTTTACAATCCTCCTTTCCACTATCTAAGTTGTACTTATAAGAGAGAAATGTCAATTCTATTTTATAGATGGAAATATTAGTTAGGCAAAGAGAGTTCAAGCTTCTTGAGGGTCCTTATGTAGAAGTGCTGGTTTTCCTGATGTAAGAGCCTGATATATTGGGATGCCTGTTTCCACAAGTGGAAAAATATTATAGAGGATGCAATATCTTCATATCGCAGTTCTCAGGTGATCTAGCTTTAACTTTTAGTTAGGCTTAATCCTTTTCAGTGTATGCACACTTCATGTAAAATGTATTATTTGTAATATTGTGAAAATGGCTGAGAAGTTACTTCCACAATAATACTTTATACTTTGTTGATTAAAATGTTCTGAAAAAAGTGTCCTTTGACTTGAAACTTTTCATGCTTATCTCAGCCTAAATCACAGCAGAAAAATGAAGACAATTCCATTCAGCTCTTTGTTTGATACCAGGATTGGGTATGAAAAAGATAAACTGTGACAGACATTCAGACAGTGAATTGCTGCTGTTGATGATGATGATGATGATAATGATTTAATCCTATATTTGAATCGCTCTTTATTATCCTTCAATTGCTTTCACACATATTCTAGACCAAGAGAAGACATTAGAGGTTTAGAGCAATGCAGTATCAACTAGATATTTGAGTGCACACATTTGTCAAATGCCTTTTAGAAAGAGAAAAGTAACTTCCCAATGGATTTTATATTCCTAACAACTCACAATGATATATGCATGCATTTATATATATTTATATATTTATGTATTTGTGTGTGTATATACTAAGTACATATGTGCATGTGTGTGTGAGAACTATTGAGGGGAGTGAAAGAGTGAGAAAGATGATATTTGAGAGAGCAAGGGTTTGAAATATATACTTCTTAAGTTTCATACAGGACCTGAATTCTGAACCATGTTACTGTTCATTCATTGAACAATCAACACTTTTTTTTTTGAGCTCTCATGTGTCAGGCACTGTTCTAGAACCTGAAGAGATAGTAGTAAAGATATTGGTGAAGTTCTTTGCTCTTTGGAACTTATTCCAGCAGAGGAAACAGACCGTCAACAAATAAACAAGTATCTGTATAATGTGGTAGGGGATGAAAAATGCTATGAGGAAAAGTAAAGAATATGAGGATAGAGAGGGAAGTGATTGCAATTTTAGAAAAGATGGACAGAAAGCCTCTCTGATAAGGTGACATTTTCTTAAAGAGCTGAATGAAATGAGTGAGGCAGCCACGTGAATATCTGGAAGATGAATATTCCAAGCAAAGGACATTATGTGCAAAGGCCCAGGCAGGCAGGCGTGTGCCTGTATATTCCGGGAGGAGCTGCAGGAGAGGGAATGAGGAGGAGGGAGCAGAAGACGAGGCCAGCAGAGGAATTGGGAGATAGATCATGGGGGGGACTTCGGATTTTATTCCGTAGGAGAAGTCATGGTGAAGGAGAAAACATTGAGGAAAGAAGAAACAAGATCCAATATATGCTTAAAGGATGCGGACAATAAACTGTTGGGGGTTTATTTTAGCAGAGAACATAAAAGCCAAGCACAGGCTTGTTTTCCAGTCACAAGAAATAACTTCAGAGGTGGGCAGTCTAATGTCGGGATGGCAACTCCAAGTTCATCAGGGTCCTAGATTTTTTTTATTTTTCTGCTTCCTCATTCCTTAGGAGTCACCTCATGGTCCAAGATGACAGCTGAAAATACAGCTACTGCATTTGCATTCCTGGGAGCAGGAAAGAGGAGGAAGGAAGGACAAATATGGGATGCCTCTCATGGGTCAGCTCTACTTTAGGAACTTTCCCAAATGTCCTACACCACACTTCCCCTTACAGCTCACTGGCCATCCCTTAGCCTCAAGGCTATGCCAAGCTACAGAGGAGGCCAGGAAATACAGCATTTTAGCTGAGTACGTTGCTGCCTCCAAGTGAAATTGGGGTTTTGCTTTTATGAAAGATAAATAATTGGAAATAGGGGAGTCATTTGAGAGCCTATTGGAAATGGTCTAGGCTAAAAATTATGTTGGTTAGGACTAGGTTGATGACAAAGGAGATGTTGAGAGAAGAGACACATGTTGAAGATCCAGCCAGCAGGATTTACTGATGGATTGATCATGGAGTGTGAGAACAAGAATGAAGTCCTGAATGCCTCTGAGATTTTTGGCCTTAGTTGCTGGACACATGCAGCTCCCTTGACTGGAATGCTTGACTGGAATGGGGAAGTTCCTTAAACTTTGATTTTGTGTTCCTTAAACTTTGATATCTATGTGATTGAAACTCATCTCAGAAACGAATGATACAATCTTCACCTGGTCCCCACTATCCAAGTTGAATCTCACATCCTCAGTGCCCTGGTCACTCCAGTGCACACTTTGACCTCACTATCTGTAGTACGTATTTTAGAACAAGAAATTTTACTGTCCTATATTTGTTTTCTAATTATTTTCCTTCAGTGATATTTGCATACATTAAAGCATTATTCCTCATTTTTTCTTACACATCATACACAGAATTTGTAGGCCACTTAGTAAGCACTGACGAATCATCTGTTGAACCAAATTTGATCCTTTCCCTGTTCTCATTCTTCCTAGAAGCTGTGACCCGTATCTCTGATAATAATCTGAGTTTCACTCTAGGCAACCCTGCCCCCTGGCAACAACTCCTGTAGTTCATTTGTATAGAAACTGGTGTCCACCACTTACTACCACATTCCTGCCTACTGTTCCCCTCCCCAGGAAAGGAAGGGAATCTTTCAGATAATTCACTCTGCCCTTCCAAATCCACTCCCTTATTCTAAACAATATCAGAGTTAAATATTGCCTTAACCTGGAATATTAACGAAAAACACCATTGGCAGGTGACAGGTTGGGGTTAAGTATTTGGGCTGCTCAGATCTTGAATTCTGTAATAGTGAGTAGCCAAATGTATGTTATACATATGTCCCTGCCTTTTTCCTACATTTTGCTCTCCCTCTGATCTCTCTTTTTCCATCTTCAGTTTCTGGCCCTATCAACACTATTTCTTGATTGGCCATTCAGCTGGAACTACCAGTACATCCCAAGACGCAGCTGGGCAACTTTCAGCTGGGCAACTTCTCCCAAATGATTACATGAATATAAGACAAAGATCCTTGAACTACTGAAGGGCACCCTACCCTCCAGCAGAATTTGACTCCTATTGGTAGATTCCAGATTAAAGTCCTGTGAAAAGCATCTTTTCTCTAAACTGAGGCTTTAAGTCTGTAATTTCCCTTTGACAATGCTATCCTTAGGTAGTTGTTCGCTGTCAGTAAGGCACACTTCCCATAGGCACAGCCTACACACACACACACACACACACACACACACACACACACCAAAGACCAGGGAAGAGCCCAAGTTGACCAATTTTTTTTCCCACTAATGGGCACTAATTAACTGATTTGACTGAAAACTTCTCCTTAATATTAGAAAACAAAGAAGCTTGTAGAATATAGAAAGATAAAATGTCTGATCAGAAAAATCTGATGCCATCTATAAAAGATATCAAAATTGCATCAGTTTATGCTCTTCAAAACTGTTTTATTTTTCCCATATGTATCCATGCTCTTGCTTTAACACGAACAAATGCTTGTGTAATGTTTTAAATATATTTATAGTAAGGAGAATTTTTTTAGTGCAGTTTTATGGATATTCATAACTAATCACATTTCCTAAGCACTTTTCATCTGCCAATAAAGAGAATCACTTTGATAACATACCTTATTATCAGCAACTGAAGTAGAAAATGATTTTTATTCTCATTTAACAAATAAGGAAATAAATCTGCAAAGAAGTGAAATAACTGACATAGTCACTTGGTGATATGGTGGTAGAAGTGAAATTTGAATTCTGTCTCTCAACTTCCTAGACCCTAGAGCTATGCAGCCGATTTTGCAACAAGGAACCCTATTTACATGACTTTCCATGGGACCGAGAAGTCAAAACCACAACAGGGTAAAAGCAGGAAGACATTGCTTTCTTGGCAGGGAATTTCAAAGGCAACAGCATTAACCAATTTCAGGGCATTTTGCTATATTGTGGGGGCTGCCCTGGAGAAGCATGATTACAAAGTGCCTGAATAAAGCATATTCTTTGAGAACACTGTTAACCTTCTTGTTGTGAAAAATTAAAGCAACCAAGCACTGGGCTTATAAGAGTCAGAAGAGAGGGCTTTCCGACTTTGAGCCCTCTGACCACTTCTCCTTCCTTTTCCTAGTAAGATCTCAATTTGGCCTGTGAATAAATTCCAAGTTTTGGAACTTATCCAAAAAGTTTCCCCCAGCTTTCTCCCTAAGAGTGAAAGAATTACATATAATAATGCCACCAATCTTTAAACTTCACAGACCTTTAATATGCAGGAAGTTGAGAATGCTTGTATTGGTGTCAAGCAGTAGAAACTGGCCACTCTCCACCGTGACGTTGTCGCCATCTTGTGGCATTCCTTCAGGAAACCAGCTGTGAGCCCTCGACCATCTCCGGCAGAACTGAAAGGAAATGTTGCCCTGGAAAATAGAGAGTTGTTTTTGTGTGTGTGTGTGTTTGTTGTTGTTTTGTTTTAGTTTTTGTTTTTTTTTATGCAAGATAGTATGGGTGATCAATCAAAATAGAAACTTTTTATAGAAAATAAAATTAATCTGAATGTACTTTCAAATGTCTCAATAAAACCCGTCACCTCTCTCTTCCATGTAGAACTGACACAAACAGGAGAAAATACAGAAGAGGAAAAGTTATGTTTGAAATGTATAACTGTGGCCCCTGGAGTTCTCCAACAACAAGCTAGGAATATTTTTTTGCCTTTTTTTTCCAACTCAGGGCCCTCTTCTACCCAGCAGATAGGTTGATTCTATTTTTTATTTTTACAGACATGTATCGAGTCTTGGACAAAAAGCCATAAATAGCCTGGAATACGGGGAATTAAAATGTTCTGCTTGATGGGTGGCATTTTGCTTTATGTAATTGGTATCATTTTTCACTGGCTCTACTGCCAGTGTTCCTGTTTTATAGGAACATTCCTCTTTCAATGCACTCAGATACATCCTCCCTCTACTTTTTTTCATATGTTGCTGCCTTTTCCTCTGTGCTTGGTACAGCAGTGGCGAATAAAGCCCAAGCACAGGCGAAATGCCGCCTGACTTCAGATGACAGGTAAATAGCCAGAAACCCTCGAGTGAAGGGCGGGGAGCGCGACTGGAAGAGCCCAGAGCAGCAGGCAACCACTTTCCAGCCCGGTCTTCAGTCTCCTTCTCAGAACTTCTGGCTTTCCCTTGAATTTATGATCACATTGAAGTCATGTGTTTTTCAAAACAAGGACTTAAAACCACAGAAAGCAGAACTCAGTTCATGCAAGGGACCAGGAACATGTCTAAATGCCTTGTGCAGTTACAGAACCACAATTATGATAAATATAAGGAAATCAGAGCAAAGAAGCAATTCCTTCAAGGTGGTGCTAACAACATGTGGATGCCTCTTCCGTACAGTTCTTCTTCCCATCCTGATTCCAACCAAACGTGAAACCTGAGTTCCCATAAAATAAGTGCCTCGAAGGTCCCCTTATAGGGCTTACAAGCAGATGGAAGAAGATCATTAAGAAGGAAAAGCATATTTATAATACCAATAAGTACACCTATACAGAGACTAGTGTCTTGGAGTACTTCTGAGAGAGAAAATGGAAAAATGTGTTGCCAGAAGAAGCAGTAGGCTTTCCAGGAGAGCAAACTGACTCCCAGGTCAAAAGTCCCAGTTTTATACTAACCCAATCACTGACAAGGGTTTGGAATAAGGACAGTTATTTTCATTTTCTACATCTACAAAGAAAAAAGAAAAAAGAGATGGAAAGGTATAGTCCTAGTGGGCCAGCTCCTCAGAGTGGAGAATGGGTTGTATACGAGCATCCTGAGCCATGAGAACCAGGCTAACATGATGACTGTCCACAAACTCAACAAGGAGAATTTTAACTCTAGCTGACTTTACACCGAAGCTCATTATAAAGAGGTAAATTTACAAAAAGTGGCTCTTATAAAACTATGCCTTAAGTATCCTTATAATCCCTTAATTCACTCCTGTATAATGCATAAAGAGGAAAGGGAGATGAACAGGAGGAAGCTAAAAGGGAATCAAGTGGTAAGAGGCTGGAAAGACAGAAATGGATATACAAGGTAAAGTCAACTGCAGAGAGTGGTAAAAGAACATTAGCAAGTCAGAGCTGGAAAGGACTCTAGAAGAATCCTATCCCTTTATTTTAAAGGTGACATTTTAGACAGTGTTTCTCAACTTACCGTGGTTTAAAGTGCAGATTCCTCAACACCATCACAAACCTATGAAATCAAAAGCTTAGGAGGTGAGGCCTGAGGAAATACAATTTTAATATTCTATTCAAATGACACTTATGCATCAATGTATAAGGAACAATCCACATGGTGAGCAAGAAACATACAAAAAATGAACCAGGAAGTTTCCTCCAAACCAACACCTAAAGCTTAAGATCTCAACAAAAACTGGTTAAGATGAGTGGAGGGCTGTGTGAATCAGCTATAGGAAAATCTGAGGAATTCAGAAGCACCACTCTTCCTGAGATACTAACCAGGTCATCAGGTCCAGAGCCCAGCCATAACTATGGAGAAAACCAGGGCTCATGACCTCGCAGTGAAAAGATCTGGAATAACTAGACACTGATTAGGTATTTAAAGGGGTCAAAGGAAGACCATTCTATGGTGTCTTTCATTAAATAATTAGAGAATGTTTTACAACTTTTGTAATTAGTATTAATACCCTATTATCTAGTTCTAC
The DNA here is from genome assembly GCF_015220235.1 of Choloepus didactylus. NCBI lineage: Eukaryota > Metazoa > Chordata > Mammalia > Pilosa > Megalonychidae > Choloepus > Choloepus didactylus. The sequence continues at coordinate 99,260,825 of NC_051313.1, read as the reverse complement.
AAGAACTTTAAGGACTTTCTTTTCTGAAGCACCTGTGTGTGTCATTAGAGGCCTTCACAACATCTTGGTCTGGCTTGTCAACCTTTCAAAAATTGTTATATTCAGCAGGAAGGTCAAATATTGTCATTTCATTATAGTTGATGAAGCAAAGGCTCAGAGTTTAAATGTCATGTCAAAGACAATGGTCATGGAAACAGACTGGATTCAGGCAAAGTCAAGCACCACTTCAGGACTTTTCACATACTGTGTTCTCTCCTGGGACACTTTTCCCACAAATAGCTGCATGACTTACTCCCTTACTTCATCCAGGTCTCTGCTGAAATGCCACATCCTTCCCCATCTCCTTATCTAAAAATAGAGTCCCCAATCATTTCCTCTCCCATAACACTGCTTAATTTTTCTTCATAGTCCTCATCACTATCTAGTATTAGAGCATATAATTCCTTATCTACTTGCTTGTCATCTATTGAGCTCACTCAAGTGTAAGCTCAATGAAGCAGGGATTTTGTTTTAGTCATTCCCATATCCCCACATCCCATAAAAGTGCCTGACATATAATAGGTGCTCAATTAATAATTACTGAATCAATTTAGTAAATGAATCTTCTGCCTGCTAATCCCACATATACATTGATAGATACTACACATATATGTCTCTGCCTGAGACATTAGGTGGACAAATAGAAGATAAGACCTAAAATACTTTAAAATGCTACAATCCTTAGGTTTCCTAATTCACTGGGGATGGCACACTTGCTTTCACATTCCTTTTTATGTCATCAAGCTCTATTTAAACCTAAACCACATGATGACGAGTGCACCTAAATTAGAACTTGAGACTCAGATTGATTCTCCCTATGAAATATTTCACTGATTATTTTTTCACCTTAAGTTTCCCTATTCAAGGTGGTAGAACTCAAATCAATATAATGGTTAAGCATTCAGTTTCAAGAGATCTAAGCTTCTCTGTGCCCAAACTGCTCCTTGGCATAAAAATAAAGGGTATCTTGATATGCAGAAAATTTTTTTTGATGATTCATGGTCTAACATAAACAAACATTAAATACTAAAGGCCTAAAAAAATAACGCCTCCTCAACTAGCTAACCTGGAGAAGGGAAAGAGCAATTTACCTCCATGATTGCAAGTTGCTAGTAAATCCCTGACTACAAGCATGCAACCAAAAGAATTTTGGCTCTTCCACATTTTCACAGCTGACACTGCTGGTGGTATCATTCTTATGTAGAATTCCCAGGCCAATGCCCTTTGAAATTGTGGGGATGGCTCATCTTCCAATATCTTTAACCTCCAATCCCTATCACTTTGATCTAAAAAGAAGGATCCTGATGGCATTGATAAAAGCTTTCCTGTCAATATATTTGAGAGCTTCTCTGTTCATAGCAACATGATGTTTTAGGTGAAAGCCATGCTTTGCATCACCAACACAGTTTATAAGTCAATGCGGGTTTCACTTACAGCTTTCATAAGCTTTTTTTCACCATGGTTCCCAAATTCTCAGCCTTTAGCTTTAATTTTCATCTTTGAGATAAGCAAATTGCTCATTACCATTCTACAGATGAGGAAAAGCAATGCCTCAAGGGCATGAGTTTGCAGGTGGTGGGAGGGGGGGGCGGCATGGACTGTGAATTAGAGATATAAGAACTATCTAGAACAGGTCCTCATCTTTACCTCAGCACATATAACCCCAAATCAACCAAAAAGAAACAAGCAAAAACTCTCCTGCCTCAGGTAGGAAGCTTATGTGATTTGTTTTCTTCTTGCAGCATGTCAGCACTTCTCTGAACTTCAGGGAATGTGCAGTGTCTGCAAATCTTACACATCACCTTAAATGTACTTGTAACATCACTAGAGTTATCTTGAAAGAACTCATCGATCAGCAAGTTGGAACACCAGGCAAAGCAAAGACCTATTTGTGAGCATATGTGGTGAGCTGTAGTGGTGGGGGTTGGGGAGAACGGTGGGATTGGGAGTCTCTCTAGTCACAGTGTCTTATGGATGACAAAGACTCAGAGGAACTGTTTTGACACTTCACCAGAGTTGCTTCTTTCTCAGCATGTGAGTCTTGGAAACAGGAAAAGACAAGTCCCTATAACCACCATTCTCCCCACCCTTTACTCTGCTTTATTTTCTCCGCAGTACTTATTACCACCTGATAACTGTGTATTTGTTACAGTCGGTCAACCCCCATTAGAATAGCTTCATGAGAGCTTCTTGATTTTCTGATGTATCCCCAGTGCCTAGAACAGTGCCTGGCGTGTAGGAAAGTATCCCCAAATATTTTTGAATGAATAAATGGTCAACTGTTGTTTGGACTTGCAATCACTGTGTTGTATTATTTTTAATAACTAAAATAATGTGAAAAGAAGCAGCAAATATCTTCCCAATTTTTTTCTTCAGTGCTCCTTTACATACAAATGTTTTCAATTTTTATGAAACCAAATTTGTTCATCTTTTATTTTGTGACATCCTCCATTGTTTTATGCATAGGATATCCTTCCCTCATTCTAATGTAAATATCAATTATATTTTCTCCCTCATCTTAACACAAATAACACTCATATTTTCTTTTTGATTTGTATAGTCTTATATTTGCATGTTATACTTCAACTCATTTAGTGTTTATGTTGGCAGGAAGTTTTCCATTTTTCTTTGTTTTCATCTTTGCTTTTGCTTTTTCCCCCAAATAGTTAATTGGTTGTCTTAGCTCCATTTATCGAGTAATATTTGCTCTCTTGACCAACACCTCTGGCTATTTTAATAACTGTATCATATTATTGGGTGATATTAAACTTGTTAGCCAATTAAAATTCCAAACCTTTTATCTATCAGCTAGTATAAAGGCATCTCTCCCAGATAAATATGGGAGATATTTATCTGGATAAATAAGATACATAAGAACAAGAGCATCCTTGTTCTTAAGGTGCTCATATTACAATTGAGAAAAAGACAAACCATCAGATAATTAAAGTGTGATTAATTCAACAATTAAAGGCATAAACAAGGAACCATTGGAGTTCAGAAGATTAGATGCCTGAGTTTGACGCAAATTGCTCTACAGGTAAACATGGGTGCAATAATCATCTTTTTAAAAATCTGGACACTACACATAAATTAACACAGGCTGAGATTATGTCAGCTGATTATGAAACAAAAGATGGTCATTGTAAAAAAATCCAACCATGTGCAAATCCAAAATTAAGAATAGAGCCCCTGACCTATAATCTAATAACCCTTTGGGGAACAAAAAGGAAATTAAATTAGTTTGGCACAATTTGTTCTTACTGAGCTCATGCTAGCTTTAAGTCATCACTTTCTTTTCTCAGCGCTTATAAACCATTTACCATTACAAGAGAACATGAGGAAGTCCCTCCTTGCTGCCCAGAACATTGGCTTCTCAGGGAAAGGTCAAAAATGCATTTACCAGGGGCTTGTATCCAGTTCAAATTTACCCTTTGCCCTCCTTAGAAAACCAGGCAATTCATTGGCTTGTCTCTCAGTTCCGTACACTTCCTATACTCCCTTATTTCTCAAAGATTACTGATACTTCATATATATAATATCTCATATGTGTAAGTCGTTTCAGCACTCTAGAGTTTCAGAGGACTATGACAATATGAAAAAAACAAATTTACAGAGTTTTTCTTTATCTCCCCTTCCATTTGAATCTTCCATTTTTCTTCCATTTGAATCTTCAATTCTCTTCTATGTTTCCTCTGAATTTTAATCCAAGAAAATAGTAACGATAACGATAGTTATCAATAATTGAATGCCTCTCATGTCCCAGGAACAATGCTAGACATTTCACTTACAGTATCACAAATCCTCACAACTGAAAACCATAGGTATTACTCTCTGCACTTAAAATACAAGTTTTAAAAAGCAATAATAAAAGCTAATTTTTATTGATTGCACTTAACAGGAATTATCTCACTTCATAATCACAGACCCTTTTCAGATGTGTTGTCTAGAACTATGGAGTAGCTGGATCCCTGCATTCAACAAAAATATTTTGCGTGTCCACTGCCCACCAGCACTGCTTTAGGCACTGCGGATACTACTTTGAGCAAAGCAAGTCCTGGCTCTCAAGGAGCTTATATTTTAGGAAAAGAAGACAGTCAGTAAAGCAGATGAATTCATAAAAGAAATAGTTTGCTATGAGAAACAAAGCAGAGTGGAGATGGGAAGTCCACGGTGGGAGGAGCTATTTTATATCGAATGGGCCGGAGACTGCACCTCTGATAAGAGATTGGAGCAGAGAAGCGGAGCATGAGCCAGAGGCTATCTGGGAGAAGGTCTTGAGGAAGGCGAATGCTTGGAGTATTTCAGATGCAGCAAGGAGGACAGACAAGGTGGCTATAACTGAGAGAGGGAGAAGGGAAGGAAGGAATGCTACACAGCTCTCTAGCTTTTCTGCTGAAGCAGTGGGAAGCTAGTTTTTCCCACTGCATTAAGACATAGGTGGATAGTGAGTCCTTCATATGTCACAGAAAAAAAGAATCAAGTGAAATATTCAGTAGTATACAATACGGATCAGCAAAGTACCATCTGCAGGCCCAATCTGACCTACCCGTTATTTTTGGAAATACAGTTTTATCGGAACACAGCCACACCATTATATACATATTGTTTATGTCTGCTTTCAGTTTGTGACAGAAACTGTACGGGCCCAAAGTCTAAAATACTTGCTATCTAGCTCTTTATGGAAAATGTTTGCTGACCCACAGTTTATTCTAATTCATATAATCAGTATAGAAGTGATAACTGATATTGCTCAAGTACTTATAATATACTCAATGTAGTAAAAAATACACTCCATCAATATTGGAATAGGCTCAAAATGGAACAGCTACCTAAGGGTTCGAGGACTGGAGGCAAACCTTGTTAGTAAAGGATATGTTTAGTACTAAAAACTGGCTAAATTTTCCTTAGTTTCCAGGTTTCTGAAGGCTACATAAAGGAAGTAGAAGTGCTGGGCCAGTGTGTGTGTGTGTGTGTGTGTGTGCACGTGCACACCATGCACATGCACACACACAAGCACACACACATGGACCCACACAAAGCTAAATCAGAAGATTGACACATACATGCTAGACTTTTCCACAGAGCTGACAGACTGCCATTTAACCAGCGAGCACACAGCACGTGTTTCTGTTCCCAGTCACTAGTAAGAGACAAGGTTAACATTTTAAGTGATGGACTACAGCATGTTATTTCCCCATGCAATGGACCCGTGACTGCTCCACCTTTGAAAACACTTAATTTCATTGATTGAATACACCGAGCACACTTTCCCTGCCATGAACCTTTGACAGCTCCTCAGTCTCATACACCAGGGGAACCTTTTCTTTTATTTTTCTCCTTTTCTTTTTTTCTGCCCCTTTAGACCTGAAGGGAAACAAAATGAATATGTGGTGGCAAAGGAAAAATGGGGGAGTTCAGAGAATGAAAACCAGTCTATAAGCATTTTATAGTAGAAGTATTCACTGCCATCTGCTCTAATTACTTCTAATGTTTGGGCTACCATCTTCATACAATAGAAATAATGGTCTCCTTAAGGGCAAAATTTTTTTTTAACAGAAACAAACAAAAGTTGATTATAGTTAGCTCCCAGGCTAAAGGAGCATCAAGTTACTCTGTAGTGAACAATCAGTTAAGAAAGTGGGTAGGTCTCCCGATTAAAACATAAAACAAACGGGATTCCGTAAGTGTTCCCTCCCTTTGCTCCTTTTTCTGCCTCTTTGGAGGAGTCATTCCCCACAGTTCACAGAGGGAAAAGGCAATTTCTAGGGCTGAGATAGTACCACACCAGTTGATCAGAACCAGACAAAGCCATGTATTCTCCAAGTCATGTTGGCATCAGACTCAGCCCAATACTGACAAATACCAAATAAGGAGCTGGGTGTTCTACCAAGACTTCAGATACCCCCATGGGGTAAGCTCCCCAGGGCCACCCCAGACCTGAACCACTCAAAAAGCCTAGAACCAACTTAATCTCACTGAAGTCTCTGGAAACAGAAATGATCCAGCCTGTGTCCATTCTTTGGTAACCAGGACAGCCCAGGACCAAGTGAAATATGTGGAATTCACAAAGATACGAAACAGATCAGTGCAATGCGAGCAAGAGAAGCTTGACTTTCAAAACGGCTATGCCTAGAAACTTCTCAAATCCCCCAATTCAAGCATGCTCCCTGTGCTGAGCAGAATTTTGAGATAGCTCCCATGAATGTGATGGGATATCACTCCCATGATTAGGTTGTGTTATATGGCATAGGTGAAGGAATTTTGCAGATGCAATTAAGGTCCCAAATCAGTGAAATATGAATTAATCAAAAGAGAGATGGACTTCACCTAATCAGGGGGCCTTGAAGGAGCAAATTGCCATGTTAGGGAGGCAACCATGTGGCTAAGACCCTAGAGCAGCCTCTAGAACCTGAGAGCCAGCCAAGCGGATAGTCAGCAAGAAATTCGGGGCCTTATCAAACAGTTGCAAGGAAATGAATTCTACCGACATCCTGAATCAGCTTGGAAGAAGACCCCAAGCTCCAGATGAGAATGCAGCCAGGCTGATGCCCTGATGTCAGCCTTGTGGGGCCCTGAGCCCAAGACCCAGCCACACTGTGCCTTGATGCCTGACCTACAGAAACTGTGAGATAAGACACAGGTGATGTGTGACGTCCCTGAGAGTATGGTAATTTTTTACGCAGCAATAGAAAGTGAATGTATCTGCATAATGGCTGTTCTTTGAAGAGCCACTGTCAGAGAGAACAAGTAAGTCGTTGGATTTTTCTCTTCACTCAAGTTACTCCTCACAAAATCAGATAACAAAAAGGCCAACCAGGATGTGAGTGCTGGGCAGAAGACCAGGTTTCCTCACTGCATAAATGACTCCCCACATGCTGTTCATGCAACACAGAAAATTTGAATCTATGATGCCACAAAGTTTAAATTAAAATCTGATGCAGACCTTTCATGTGCTCATGAAGAGTTAAGACTACTAAAGCTAAACTGTAAATATCATGGAACTTCTGTATCTTCACAAATACTCTCTATTAAGGCTGAAGAATTGCAAACTTTTTCTGATTCTGAATATAGCCAAGAGAGGCATCCTTTGGGAGATATTAAGAATTTTTAAAGCCCATATTCCAACTCTACTTCTGAGAAACAGTATTTGAATAGAATTAGTATTAATAACATTACTCTTTTGATAGCATTGCTTCCTGAGAAGACCTGACTTTTTTATTCCCTCACTAAAAAAAAAAGAAAAAAGACAGGCGATCCCCTGCAGAGAAAGACCAAGCTTAGAAACCAGAGAAATCCATCCTGCATCTGCCATCTGTGCTGGCCTTGACAAAAAACTTTCCTCTAATTCTCTAAGCTTCAGAGTAGAGATTAATGTACATTTTAGGGAGGACAAAGGAAATATTAAGTTTTTAGATCTCCTGATAGCAAAGTAGCATCATGTTTTATCATTAAGCATTCATGCATGTATTGCCTGATATTTGATAATGCACAAGGTCATGAGTTTAAGGCTAATACCAAAAATTATCAGTTCTATTTGAGGAATGAGAAAACCCAGGAAGATTAAATTATGTGTTGATATGTTTCAGAGCTGGGATGAAATCTTAGGAACCTAGAATTTAGGGAACTTAGCTGTCTACTGAGGTTCAGATGTCTTTCTTTTTGTACAGGTTGTGTTGGTTAAAATCATCATCACCATCACGAACACCATCAGGAACATTTACTGAGTACTCACTACAGACCAGGCACCGTAACTACCCTTGGATCCATAAATACATAATTGAATCTCTAAGCTCTTAGGGCCCAGTTTCAAATGCATTGTTCCCTTTAGTCCAAACACATCCGCCACACATTGTCCTTTTTCTGCCAAACCCTGTTTATTGGTTCCAGATGCAATGAATCATCTACTGACTTGAGCAACATTTAGAAGTAAACACCAAGGTTAAAATGCAGAGATAATTGAATAACACCAACTACCAGTAACAGCAGTCCAGGCCACGGAGGAAATAGACCCAGAGATTTCAGATAGAGCAGTCTGATGGAAACCCTCCACTCTCCGGATCAAAACCACATGCCATTTTGACATGATGGAAAATATCTGCATTTTATTTTTCCAAATTTTCACATGCCAGTTATCAATATGGGAATGAGCTAGCAAGCAGGTGGTGACATAATTTAAATGCCCCATGATTAAAAAGAAACATCTCCAAAAATCAACCACCATGTATTTAGTGTATCAAAGCAGTACTTTAAGCTGTTATTTTTTTAAAACATCTAATTTATTACTTTGACTTCTGCTAAATAAGATTAATGAAAATTGTGCTTTCCCCTGTGCAGTAAACTTTTCTTCAGAGACAATCCCATGAAGCAAAAGTTTTCCAAAGCCCTTCCAAAAATTCATAAAGCTCAGTATAATTTCCAGAGAGCAAAATAGCCTTTTAATCATTGGCTCCACAGTCACCTGGAATTCATTGTATACAATCCACATAATGTATAAACATCCACATATAATATATACACATATATTTATACAAACACTTGGAAAACTTCCCTTGTTATGGGTCTTTAAAGGCAGAAAACTCAGAGCTCTTGGTGAATACTAAACAATCCACAGACATAGTTATCACCCAAGAAGTCCCTCAAAGTTTAGAAGTTCATAAGTCACAGAGACCCCCATGAAAAGAGGAAAAGCAGCAGTGACCAACTACCTAGTGATTCCAGGCTGGGAAAATTCAACAAGCAATATTAGAGAGTCATCTGAGGCCAAAATGCCTTTCAGAAGAATTCTCCCAACTTTGGGGAATTACCCTCCTGCTGGAAACCAGGTGCTCACTTTGCTGCAGTTAATTATTCAAGTGGCTCTATTTTGCCTTAAGAAAGTAGACCCTTCTTCTTTCCCCATTTTTCCACTGGGAATAAATATAGCTCCCTGTAAGTCCCTGTATTACTTCAGGTCTAATGAGAGCATAGATATCTAGTCCAATACCTCGTTTTGTAAGTGTGAAACTAAGTGACCACTTTAGGATTTTCCAATGAATTGAGCAGGAACAGAGCCAGAACAAAAAAGCAAATCAAAGTGATTTATCTTTTCCACCAAAAGCTAATTTTTAAATTAACACAGCCATGGCATAAGGAGCTCCTTGAAAATGTTCTTGATGGATCAATCAATATGAATTCCAATAGGTATGAGCTACATCAAGAGACCCCACAAAAAGCTGGCAAGCATATGGCACAGCTTTCTATCATTCCACATTCCCTTCAGCTTGACAACTTCCTGACATACCCCTTTCCCAGTGAAGTTACCCTTGGCTGGGATCTAACCAAAGTAGTTATTGTTTTTGTTTTTAAAAATGAGAAAGATCAAAAAAAAAGAAAAATGAGAAAGACCACTTCATCTCTTTCTCAATTACATGAACCAGAAAGAATTACTCTTTCTTTTATACTGTCTCCTCTTTCTCATTTTACCCAACTAATTGGGGTAGAGGGTAGGAATGTAGTTTTTAAGCTGGGAAGTCTTTAAGCTTTTCATACAGGCAGACCAAAGCAAACCTAACTCCTATTTAGTTTTAAACATTTCTTTAAACCTCTTGGACAAGTTGAGAACATTTAAAGACAACATAATGGCATAAACAATTGAAACCTTGCTTGATTCTCAAAGCAACCAAGATGAAATGAAGGTACCCGGAACATGTTTAGAGGATAGGAGGTGAGGGCAGAACATAAATGAAGCTTACTTGTGCTCTGCAGACTAAGCAAGAGATTCAAATTTTACAGATGGACCACAGGCCAAATTATAATTTATAAAAGAGTTGTTTCTTTGTTTTTAATTAAACCACCAGCATTCTTAGGTTCCCTGGTTCTCTAGACCAAAACAAATGATAAAACAGTAAACTTGACTTCTACAGAACCTCAATTAGAATCAAGGAATTTTAGAATACCCAATGCCCTCATTTTTCAGGTGAAGACATATTGGAACACCAAAGGGTTGAGTGACTTTCTCAGAGTCCCAAAACCAGATAAAAGAGTGGAAAAAAAAAAAAAAAAAAGGAATGAAAAAGAAGATGATACCCCTCAGCATATTTCATTGCCTTGCTGCTCTGGGGAATGTAGGTTGGTTTGTTTTTTTGAGTGTGTGTGTGTGTCTACAAGACCTCCATGCTCTAGTTGCTGTTCTCCTCTCAAGACTACCCCATACTCCTATCCCTCCATGATAACATACAGAAGTCACTTGAACTTTCCCAGACACACTCTGTTATGCTACATCTCCTTGCCTTCATTGGTGCAGATTTTCTCTATCACTTCTATCTAGAAGAGCCTCGTAACCCTGCTCAACCAGACAAAATCTTTCTTCATCTTCAAAACCCAGGGCATTTCCTTTCCCTGTAAAGCCTTCCCTAGTGTCCCTTCACTCCAAAGCTGAGCCGTCCTCCCCTCTTTCTGCTTCCATTGGACTTTGTCCATAATACTATAGGGCTTATCCTACATTACTTCCCAATGTTTGCTTACAAGTGGGTCTCCCCTCTCCAATTGTGAATTTCTTGAGGGCAAGAATTATGTCCCATTCAAATGTGTATACTTAGCATCTAGCAAAGGACTTTATATATAGTAGGTCTTCAATTCCTGCTGGAAGAACATACAAATAAATGAATCAATGAATTGTATGCATGTAGGTACACCTGGAAATCTCTCTGTGTTTTTCTCACCAAAGCTGACTACTCTGTTCTGAAATGGATTCCCTAGGGTTTATCATACAATGACTGTCTCATATTTTGGGCCATGGAAAGAATATTTGGGCCTTGGAAAGAATTTGACTGACCTTTGAGGTGCACATTGGCTCACATACTCTGCACATTAAAAAAAGGGGGCGGGGGGGGAGATGAAGAGATTTTTAAAAATTCATTTGATTTATTTAATTATACATTCAACAAATGGTTATAAAGTGTCTACTATGTGCCGAGAATATGCTATTTTGAAATACTAATAAGCTTGTGGCCCTCAAGGGCCTCACAAACTGGCAGGAAAAATAGATAAATATTAGGTTGAATTATATGAAATTGCCGTTTTTTTCAATAATTTCATATGATCCCACCTCATAAAAAGATCATGAAGCAGCATGCTATATACCATATTTGAGATGTGCAAAAGATTCTATCAGAACACCCAAAAGGGACATCTAATCCAGATGGGGAAGAAAAGGAGCACTTCTTGGAAGGAATGATCCCTGAGCAGAGTGGAGTCATGGAAGCCAAAGGGGAGAAAGCGTCAGTAAGAAAGACAAGATTAGGGTAGCCAGATGTTTTAGGGAGGATAAGAAGAGCAGATACTAAAATAGGTCACCTTTGGCCTCAGAGTTTAAACCGAAGCCCCAATTGCTGAAGATAAAACAGTAGGAGCCAAGTACCTCTATATTCTAACACAAGTTGTAGACCATCTTTACAGAATGTTCAAAGGGTGTGGCCTCAGCCCACTCTGCAAGCTCTGCACCTATCTCCAGCTTAGGTGAGAGGTGGAGCTCTAAGGGACCAAGAGAGGCAACTGCTTAAAAGAGTTGCTGGCATGTTTGGTCTTTTCAATCTCCATTCTTGCTTCACCTAAGCTAAATGAGAGGGGTTTCAAGGGATCCAATGGCAGAGCTAACAGAAAAGGCGCTAGTATTTGATTTACACCTAGAAAGTCTAAACACAAGACTGTGGCTGGACCTGTCCCTGCTCCACAGCGGAGGGAAGAGACAGTACTGGTATGGGAGTGAGTCATATGACACTGTTGGAGGGTCAAAGGTGAATGTGTTCTGGGGACCAGACATGGATCTCATCAAAGGGAAGAGGTATGGGATCATCTTAAAGGAATCTTGTCTAAGAGGCAGATTGGGCAGTTGGGGGAGAAGTAAAGGCTTTCCCCACCCCCAGTCAGATAGCAATGGGCCAGTCAGTCAGAGAGAGTTGAAGGTTTAAGACCCCAGCAGGATTTCAGATGAACCCATAAAAATGCCCATAAGAGAGCCAGCAATTGTGCATGTCCCCCAGAGGGCACATACCTCGGATAACAGCCATATCAGTCACACATGACATGTCCTTTAACCCTAACCCTCTCTTCCCCTGGGCCAGCTCCTAGAGGAACTAGGGAAGCAGATGGAGAGAATAAGGAAATAACCATTTCCCCACCACAGGTTTCCAAGCCTGAAGAACACCTCATCTGGGCTTAAGGGGAAGTTTGAGGTTTTAAAGTTACATTGGAGTGAACTGCAGTCAAGTGATTATTAAGGTCAACCAAGTCTAACACACTCAAAAGCAGTCATAACTTAAGGACTGCAATGTATTCAGTATTTAGTAGGAGAGGAGGAGTGACCTGGGCCAGAGCCACTTCAGTGATGAGTGGAGGCAGAAACAAAGCAGCTCAGGGAGAGGATGAGGTGAGGAACCGGAAATAGCCAACAGCATTACCCTTTCAACAAACATGGCTTGTAAGGAAAGGAAGAAGAGAAATAAAACACTTGCCAGAAGGTCACAGGATTAGGGGGAAGTTTGGGGTTCTTTGTTTAGAGAGTTAGGTATTGAAGAAAATGAGAACAAGAGAGATAGAAAATGCTGGAAAGAGGTGGGGCCACTAATTCAGATGCAGCCAAGGAGGGAGGGACATGATCTAGAACCAAAGGACTGGGGATCAGCCTCCTCCTCTGTCACCCCACAAGCACTGGCAGTCCCCAAGCATCCATCCCCTTCTTTCTCATATGTTCTTCCTGGATAATGTCACCACCTCTCTTGGCCTCTATTATAACCTACATCCTAAGAACTCCAAAATCTGTATTTCAAATCCTGAACTTGCTCCTCAACTCTAAATAACAGGACATCATTTGCATGTTATGTGATGTACTCATGTAACGTACATCTGGAAAACTCCAGGGCACGTGGAAAACTCCATTCATTGTTTTCCCTGCCCCAAGAATTAACTGACTCTGCCACCAATACTTTAAATATTGGTTAATGACACCACTATCCACCAAGTTTACCAAGAAGTTCCCCAACTTTGAAAATACAGTCACCCACAACTCCTCTTTCACTCCTGACAGACAACAGGTCACAAATCGTGCCTATTCACGTTATAGATGCCTCTCAGTTCTTTCTTGACCTTTCCATGTGTAAAATTACGGCCTTAGTTTAGGGGATGCTCATTCCTCCCCTGGATCTCCTTGATTTTAGACTCCCCCGGGGCAGAAAGCATGTCTGTTTGCCCACTTCCAGTTTGGCACAGTACTTGGCACATAGTAGTAGTCTCTTAATGAATATTTATTAAATTAACAAATGAATGTTGAATAAATGACCACTGATTGCAAAAGCTGATATGGTCTCTCTGTTTCCAATCCCTTCATATCCTTCCATTTTCTTCACCACAGCTGATATTCTATTCCTAGGAAAATTAACCAAATGTATTTGTTTATTCATTCTCTCTCTCTCTCTCTCTCTCTCTCTCTCGCTCTCTCTCTCTCTCTCGCTCTCTCTCTCTCCGCCCCCCCTCCCTCTCCCTCCCTCTGTGTTTCTACACAAACACACACCCACCTGACCTGGGTCCATATACAGGTGACGAGATAAAGGAAGAGAGCCGGTTCCTAGAGAATAAAGTCCAAATACATATAAGCATATAATCTTCACCCACAATTGGTCTCCTCAGCCTCATCTCCTGCTTCTCCCCATGCCTCCTCTGGGACATACACCATCCTCAAGCTGTACCAACAGCCACACTGTTTTCTCCACACATAATGGTGTACCTATGCCCATGCTCCTTCTTACCTGGCCATGACAGTCATCTTTTAAAGCCTGTCTCCACTTTAAGTCCCCCATGAGGACTTTCTCAGGCCTGTCTTATTCGTGCCTGCCAGCACTCTGCTCTAACCACTTTCGTGGTCCATATTTATTTCTATGTTTTACCTTGCTAGGTTGTGAGTTCCAAAGGGGCAGAGCCTATCGCCTGTGTATTACAAGTCACTAGAACAGTACCTGACACATAGCAGGAACTTACAAATTAATAAAAATAAATGAATGAATTTGATCACCTTATTGACTATGGGGAACAGGCAGTCAGCAAACAGTGGAGTGCAATGATATCAAAAAGCTTCCTCTTGTCTGAATTCCACAATTTCTTCTTCCTCCATTAAAATTATCTAGCGTGTTTTTCAAAGATTGTAGAAAATACTAATTGTAGAAAATATTACTCAAGGCACAGCTCAAACTGCTGGCCCTAGTACAGCATCTCCAGAACTGCTTCAATAAATTGATAACACGTGTTTGTAAACTGCAGCTTCCACTTGCATGCAAATAATTAATGTGTTAGAGTCCATAAAATTGATTTTTCTCTTAAGTTGAATATTGCACCTCCAATGTTGTTAGTGTATCAATTAACAAAGTTTTACTATTTTCAACCAATAAGCATTTCTTGAGCCAGGTACTGTGCTAGGCCTTGGGGATAGAATGATAAATAACATAATTCCCTGCTCTCAGGAAGCTCACTGTCTAGAAAAGACCAAGGATTGTTGAACAATCCTTTCAATACAACACAAGCTTGTTTCTTTTCTTAAAAGGGCAAAATCGGGATGTTTTCAAGAGAAGTTAGAGAAGACAAAAGCTAAAGGACAGTATTCCTAGGAATACTTCCCAGACTACGATCCCACTCACGGAAATTTCTATTGACTTTTGAAGGAATTCATGCAAACCTTTAATTCTCTGAGTGGTAAGCCCACTCAACACGATGCCATTTGAGCAAACCCTTCTCTGTGAGTCAAATTTTATTGAAATCTGTGAACAATAACTGAACACAGGTCATTTGAAAAATGTAACTAGATTCCTTTAATTTCAAGATGGTGAACTGTTCACAATTAATGGCCTTTGGTAGCACAGCAACATTTGTCCAAGTCAGCTTTTTTAAAAGTCCAAATAAATTGCTTGGAAAAAGTAAAATTCCCTTATTTTGCCCCAAAATGTAAAAGGTCACAAAGATCATAAACCACTGTTTAGGACCTATGCCTGTCCCCATGAGAGTAAGAGGGAATCACCGTAAATCCACAGAGGAAATCCCCAATACAGCATGATCCCCTGATACAAACCACCCCTACACCTCTCCCCTCCACACTCTACCTCTACACTGATTAGGGTCATGCAAAAACTCAATGCAACTGAAGCTCAAATTCTTCAAGAAAATCAAGGCTACAAAATAACCACAAATGTCCATCAATAAGTGAACGGAGAAAGAAACAGTGGTACATACAATGGAATATTATTCAGCCATAAGAAGGAATAAGTTCTGAAACATATTGCACCATAGATGAACCTGAAAAACATCAGGCTGAGTGAAACAAGCAAGGCACATAAGTACAAATGCTGTATGCTTTCACTTAGATCAAATAATTGAGAAACAGCATATTCATAGAGACAGCAAGTAGATTAGAGCTTACCAGAGGAGGGGGAGGGGGGTATGGGGGAGTTGTTGATTAGTGGATGTGACTGTCAGTTTCATATGTCAGCTTGTCTACGTTACAGTGTCCAGTGTTTGGTCCAGCAAGCACTAGCCTGAATGTTATTGTGAAGGCATTTTGTAGATGGATTTGTATCTATATGTAGCTGATTGCATCTACTGTTGAGTGCAACTGCAATCAACAAAGAAGACTGCCCTCAACAATGAGGGAAGTTTCCTCACCCAATCAAATGGAGGTCTTAAAAGCCAGAACTGAGGATTTCAGAAGCCAGAAAGAAGAATGTCTACCTCTACTTCAGCCAGCCAGCTTCCCATGGGGAATTCCCCTTCTTCACCCTCATCAAGTTTCCAGCTTTATGACCTGCCCTATGGAATCTGGACTTGCCAGCCCCCACAGGTCACATGAGCCAATTCTTGTAGTGAATCTCTTAAAATACATATCCTGTAAGTTCTGTTTCTCTGGAGAATCCTGACTAATACAGGGGGTATAGATATTTGCCAACTTTGGGAATTTTTTAAATAAAATTGTATTTTTAAAAAAACTCTGTACCTGGCACACTGCCCTGACATTTTCCCTGGCTCCTAAGCCCCCTGCACCCTTCCCTGAAATCCCAGGCATCACTGACTCAGTGCGCAGGAAGCCATTACAAGATTTAAGAAGGGAGCACAGTAAGGCACATTGCTAGCAAAATCCAAAATCATAAAAGGAAGCCACGTTGATGTAGAATTTGTAATGGGTAGTTTAATTATTAATAGTTTGTTATAGAATTTAACAGAGCAGGCTGACACATGGTCACAACTGCACCAATACATTCAGACCAGGCCAAAAAATTATTTCATTTAATTTTCCAGGTAATTATAGTAGTGAGAACAGGCCAGACTACAAATAATGAGTGTGCTTGCTTACATTAATATTTTAATTTGAAACATAATTATTGTGTAAACAGAATCTACTTTAACATTTATATTCAGACAGGGCTGGAAACAGCATATGAACCCATGATCATATCACAGTGTGTTTCTTTCTCTCAAAGGCTGAACCGTCTGCCTGAGCACTTTCACAGATTCCTCCAGGCCTGCTTCAAACAGACAAAACACTCCTCCTAAAATTCAAAGAAACATCGCAACACCTTTGTAACAGGCCTATTTCCCAAGAGGGGGTGAGGGGGAAGAAGGATAAAAGGACAAGGCAAATTAAGGGAAATGTGGAATATAAACTTGAAACTCACTGTCAATAAAACCAAAAACAAACTTGAAGCAGAGGTGAAGAAAGCAGGGGGAGGAAAAGCAGTGTTAAATGGTCATCTTTCTTCTCGTTTTATTTGAGGAAGTGAAGTTTGCACAGCTCCTTACAAGCTGTCTTTGGCTAAAATCACTATTAATGAGCTTTGACATTTGAAATTTAACTGAGCATGAGCTAACAGCTTCCAGCACTGTACCACCCAAGAAGGCAACTGGAAATATTTTGCTAGGGCCTTACAGTGTGTTTATTGAAAAGACACAGCTTTCAAGGGAAAGTGTTTATAGCAAGCACTTTACCTGCTATCCCTGCCCTGTGATGTCTGTTTGGTTTCAGGATTTTGGGGGGGGGGGGGGGGGGGGGGGGGTCCTCTTTAACTCCTTCTAGTCACTGCTCTAATTGTTTTCAAAGTCTAGCAGGAAAACATTAACGAAGTCTTTTGCTCTGCAGCAACCTGGATTATACAGACAGATTCAAAACCTTGAGTTATGACAAAGGGACAGGCCGCAAGGGAAAAAGAAAGGAGTGCCTAGCAGACTTCAGCTCTAACATTAGCTCATTAGGACAAAATGAAAATAGTTATGTTTTATTGGCAATGCCATTGAAATTATCCTTCCCCAAGAGAGAAAACAGCAAGTGAGCCAATAGGGCTGCAATATTTCACTTCTTTCAATTTTTGTTTTACTTGCTATGAAATTCACACTACTCTTTTCATGAACTTTTACATAACTAATTGTTGAAGTTGTTACCTTCAGGATTACTAACAACTGGAGAGAGGTATTTTTAAAACACTCACACTGGCCACATTGCTCTGCAGCCTTTTTTTCTTTTTTTTTTCTTTGTAATTTTTATTGGGATTGTTCAGATACCACACAATTAACCAAAGATCCAAAGTGTACAATCAGTTGCCCCTGGTACCCTCATACAGCTGTGTATCCATCACCGCACTTAATTTTTGTTCAATTTTTAGAACCTTTTCATTACTCCAGACAAGAAATAAAGTGAAAGATGAAAAAAAAAAAAAAGAAAAGAAAAGGAAACTCTAATCCTCCCATATCCCTAACCAACCCCCTCAATTGTTGACTCGTAGTGTTGGTATAGTACATTAGTTACTGTTTATGAAAGATGTTGAAATACTACTAACTGTAGTATACAGTTTGCAATAATTATATACTTCTTCCCTGTATGCCCCTCTATTATTAACTTCTAGTTGTATTGTCGTACATTTGTTCTGGTTCATAGAAGAGTTTTCTAGTATTTGTACAGTTAATCATGGACATTGTCCACCATAGGATTCAGTTTTATACATTCCCATCTTTTGACCTCCAACTTTCCTTCTGGTGACATATATGACTCTGAGCTTCCCCTTTCCACGTCATTCATGCACCATTTGGCACTGTTAGTTATTCTCACATCTTGCTACTGACACCTCTGTTCATTTCCAAACATTTAAGTTCATCCTAGTTGAACATTCTGCTCATACTAAGCAACCACTCCCCATTCTCAAGCCTTGTCTTATATTTTGGTACCTTACTTTTCATGTCTATGAGTTTACATATTATAATTAGTTCTTATCAGTGAGACCCTGCAATATTTGTCCTTATGTGTCTGGCTTATTTCACTCAGTATGTTGCCCTTGAGGTTTTGTCATCAACCCATTTTTTTTTTTAAGATGGTTTTGTTCACACACCATACATTCCAACCTAAGTAAACAATCGATGGTTCTCTATATGGACACATATTTATGTGTTCACCACCTTCAGCACTATGTATATAAGGGCATCTACGTTTCTTCCACAAGGCAGGAGGGAGAGTCAAAGAAGGTAGAGAGGCAAAAGAAAGAGGAAAAAAAATGACAGCTAGGAAGTAGCAAAAGGAAAAGTAACCTTAAATCAAAGTAGAGTAAAGAGTCAGACAACATCACCAATGTCAAGTGTCTAACATGCCTCCCCTATCCCCCCCTTATCTGCATTTACCTTGGTATATCACCTTTGCTACGTTAAAGGAAGCATAATACAATGATTCTATTAGTTACAGCCTCTAGTTTATGCTGATTGCATCCCTCCCCCAATGCCTCCCCATTTTTAACACCTTGCAAGGTTGACATTTGCTTGCTTTCCCTCGTAAAAGAACATATTTGTACATTTTATCACAATTGTTGAACACTCTAGATTTCACTAAGTTACACAGTCCCAGTCTTTATCTTTCCTCCTTTCTTCTGGTATCCCACATGCTCCCAACCTTCCTCTCTCAACCTTATTCATAGTTATCTTTGTGCTGTGTACTTACATTGCTGTGCTACCATCTCCCAAAATTGTGTTCCAAACCACACACTCCTGTCTTCTCCTATCACTCTGTAGTGCTCCCTTTAGTATTTTCTGTAGGGTGGGTGTCTTGTTCACAAAGTCTCTCATTGTCAGTTTGTCAGAAAATATTTTGAGCTCTCCCTCATATTTGAAGGACAGCTTTGCTGGATATAGGATTCTTGGTTGGTGGTTCTTCTCTTTCAGTATCTTAAATATATCACACCACTTCCTTCTTGCCTCCATGGTTTCTGCTGAGAGATCCGCATACAGTCTTATTAAGCTTCCTTTGTATGTGATGGATCGCTTTTCTCTTGCTGCTTTTAGGTTTCTCTCTTTGTCTCTGACATTTGATAATCTGATTATTAAGTGTCTAGGCATGGGTCTATTGAGATCTATTCTGTTAGGAGTACGCTGCACTTCTTGGATCTGTAATTTTATGTCTTTCATAAAAGATGGGAAATTTTCATTGATTATTTCCTCTATTATTGCCTCTGCCCCTTTTCCCTTCTCTTCTCCTTCTGGGACACCAATGGCACATACATTCTTGTACTTTGTTTCTTCCTTAAGTTCCTAGAGATGTTGCTCATATTTTTTCATTCTTTTCTCCATCTTTTCCTTTGCGTGTAGGCTTTCAGGTGTTTTGTTCTCCAGTTCTTGAGTGTTTTCTTCTGCCTCTTGAGTTCTGCTATTGTACATTTCCATTGTGTCTTTCGTTTCTTGTGTTGTGCCTTTCATTTCCATAGATTATACTAGTTGCTTTTTGAACTTTTGTTTTCTGCCTTATGTATGCCCAGTGTTTTCTTTACAGCCTCTACCTCTTTTGTGAAATATTCTTTAAACTTTTTGAATTGATTTAGCATTAGTTGTTTAAATTGCTGTATCTCAGCTGAAGTGTACATTTGTTCCTTTGACTGGGCCATAGCTTCATTTTTCTTAGTGTAGATTGTAGTTTTCTGTTGTCTAGGCATCTGACCTCCTAGGCCACCCCAATCAGGTTTTCCCAGACGAGAACAGGCTCAGGTCACAGAAGGAGGAAATATTCAGTATCCGTTTTCCCTGATGGTTTTTCTTAGAGAATTGATACACCTGTGCTTTTCTGCCCAGCAGGTGCAACTGTCAGCCTGTCACCAGCAGGTGTAAGAGGGTGTGGCCTGTGGCTCTCCCCCAGGCTTTGGGATCTGGTTCTGGAAAGGCGGGCAGTAGAGCTGGGCCCCTCCCTTTCTTCTTGGGAAGCTATGCCCCCTCCAGAGAGGTGATCTGCATTATCAATAAGTTCTTTGTTTCTCTGACTCTGCTGATCAAAGTGTTTTGATTTTAAAATGGCTGAGGCTCTCTTTACTGCAAAGCGCTGTGGGCTAAAAACAGCTGAGGTTTTCTCCACAGAGAGAAAGGGACAGAAAAGCTCCCAGGTTCACCCGTCAGCCAGAGATAGCACCCAATCCTCTGGGCTCCCTGTCCTGAGACAGATATGTCCCCCGACTCTCCCAAGGTCAGTTGTCACCAAAAGCTCTGTCTGCTTGTTGAGGATTCGCTGTCTATACTGAGCAGTTAACATTAAAATCCCAGTTGGAGCTGGGCTGAGAGAGTGCTGCTCTCTAGCACCGCGAGGCTTCCATGAGGGAGGGGCTCTTGGTTCTCAGCTCTCGGCTCTCGGCGTGGGTCTGCAGTTTTTAGTTACAGATTTAATGCTGCAATCTCAGGCATTCCTTCCAATTCAGGTTGGTAGATGATGAGTGGACAGTCATGTTTGTCTCCCCGCAGTTATTCCAGGTTATTTACTAGTTTTTTGGTCATTTATGAATTGTTCCAGGGGGGACTAACAGTCTTCCACTCCTCTCTATGCCGCTATCTTAGCTCCTCCTCTGCAGCCTTTTGCAACAAATGAACTGAGTGTATCTATTAAACCTTGGAAGACAAACCAGGAAACCAAGACATAAAGATGAAATTCTCATTTGCACGAAATCATGGAATGGCACAATTTGGGATTGTTGATCACGGGCCCTATAAATTGGAGGTGTAGATGTTTCGTCTGAATGTTGACCTTAGATAATTTCTTTTTTCTTTATTAGAGAAGTTGTGGGTTTACAGAGCAATCATGCATAAAATACAAGATTTCCATATACCACCCTATTATTAATACCTTGCATTGGTGCAGAATATTTGTTACAACTAATGATAGCACATTTTTATAATTGTACTACTAACTATAGTCCATGGTCTAACTTAAGGTTCAGTGTTTGTACTGTATGGTTCCATGGATTTTTTAAAGATTTTTATTCTGTTATTAAATATGCAATCTAACATTCTCCCCTTTAGTCACATTCCAATATATACATCAGTGCTGTTAATTACATTCACAATGTTGTGCTATCATCACCACTGTCCATTACCAAAATACTTCCATCATTCTAGTTACAAACCCTGTATATCTTAAGCCTTAACTTCCCATTCCCTATCCTCACCCCAACCCCTGGTCTCTGGTTTGAAATAATTAGAATAAGCAAACTCATGGAGTCAGAGTCTAGAACATATTACCTTTTAAGATATGGAATGATGTCCAAGGAGGGTCAGGAAGCTAAATTTAAAACAAAACACAAAGTATACTTTGTTTTTTTGGTTTGGGTCACACATTTAGTTAAGGGAAGGAGATATTTTTGCTAAATGTCCCTAACGTTTTTAAAATATCTTAAAACTTTATTTCCTGAGATAAGATGGTCATGGATAACTTTTTAGCTAAACTCCTGGTTCACTGAATGTAAGAAAATCCACTGTTAACCAAATCGACCCACTGATTTCTCCAAGGAGAAAGAAATGGAAGGAAGGTGTTCATCTTACTCCTGACATAGAAGGTGCAGGCACACTGACTGAGAAAGGGGAAGGCAGCACAACACTCAGGATGTACTAAATACCACTGAATTGTGCACTTGGAAGTGGTTAAATGGGAAATTTTGACTCATATATATGTTACCACAATAAAAGTTTAAAAGAATGAAAAAGAGGAAATGGCCTTGAAATAAAATGATACTCATACATACCCTGCTCTTGCAAAAATTTACATATTGCCAGTTTTCACCTTCATGATATATTAAAAGAAAGGGGGAGCATCGTTTGGAATCTCATGGTACGGTCCTATGGACACTATTCTGTGTTCAGTGATCAACTACAGATTCTTGACCTTAATCGTGCAAGATAATTCAGAACTACTGCCGTTTCCTGAAGCCAGTGTTATGCAGGAGAATTTAGGAGTATCCTTTGCCTGAGGTATTTCTGGACCAAGGAAAAGCAAAACCAGAATTTATAACTTAATCTGGAATGCCTCTGAGGAATGGAGAAAAAAAATCTCAGTTACAAAGAAGAGGAAGTTCAGAATCTGTGAACTAGAAATAACATTTCAATTTTAGATTTCCATTCACCAAACCAAGATTGGAGTAGCCCTACCATACAAAGGAGGAAATCCTGAAGATGATGCCAAGAGATGAAGCTAATTCAGAGGTTATAACTAGAGAAAGAATGAGGAGAGAAGAGAAAAGGTGGGTTCTTTGTCCACAGATGTTTTTGTTGTTACTAGACATTTTCTCACATAAATTACAAAACTGTCAGATTTTAATTTCTTTTAAATTGCCAAATAGAATCTTTACATTTTATATTCCTTTATTTTCACATGCTCCATGACTTTTAAGTTATTTATAAAAGTTATACAATAGGCAGTAATTTTTTAAATAATTTAGAGTAACCATTGATAGTTATTACTTAATGAATGATACAGGTCACATTAGCAATTTATTTTTAATCTTAATATGCTTCCAGTTATAAAATGAAAAAGTAAATGCAAATTTTAATTGATCAACAGGAATAATTCTGTTTGGGGAATCTGTGTAGCTATAATTGTCTTGGGTCTTATGTTTTAAAAAAAAACAAACCAAAAAAATGTAACACATAGCATTTGGCTCCAGTGTTATAAAAACAGCATATTAGGTCTAGATGGTGATGAGGTACACAGCTGATCTCTCACAGTCTCAGCTGCACAGGTAGCTAATGAGAAGTAAGGGGAGGTGGGAATATAGCACAATATCCATGCATTAAACTCCTGTACTTCAAGACGCACTCAGCATCTATTTAATCTGATTTTGTACACATATCTAATTTATGGTTTTGTTATCTTGTTAGTTGGTTAAAAAGAAAATAGAAGGATCAAGTAGAAGGAAGCGGGGACTGATGACAACAGCCAGATGTGAGAACTGCAGCCTGACAGCAAACAAAGGGACCAAAAAAAAAATCTCAATTCAGTCATGGGCCATTTAGCGAGAGGCGTGCACCTTCCTCAACTTCAATACCAAGGGCAGAGGTATTATTTTTAAATAGTAAAATAACTGAAATTTGTGCTGATGATCCAAAAGCATCAAGAACACATTTCATTTACTACCTACACTCAGTTAAAAAGGCAGAAAAACCTTCACTATGTTTTAGAAGATAATATCCAAAACAAACCTGGCTTGGTATTTTAAGGGAAATGTTTCAGTTGCCCAAAAAATTAACTCCTGTAGTATTTGTCATTCTCCAAGGAAAACAGAAGAGCGAGATGTTACACCACTTTAAAGCTGACAAAATATATGACACCATCAGGAGTTTGGTCCAGGAATGAAATTTGGAAATGTCATTCATTCACCAAAGAGTGGTGTCATATCTACTAAATGCACAGTACAAGTTGCTAGGATGAACCCCTACCCCCAAGGAGCACATAAACTAGGGGAAAATAAGTACAATAGCAGGTACTAGGTATAGATGGGGGTACAGAAGATTTGAGAGCTCTTCAACAGGGCACTCAACACAGCCAGCAGAGCTGAGAAAGTCCCCGGGTTGGGGGTGAGGTCTAGGCACGGCACAGCCTCGGGCTCCAATTGTTCTCTCACTCACTCCGATTCCCCCATTTTGATAACTCATAAAATAGATTGATCTGGATTTGGAAGAGATGAAAACAAGCTGTAAAAAACAGTTGAAAGCACAAGCTGGAAGAAAGAATAATAAAAATGATGAATAATAACAATAATGATTATAAATATTATAATCATTATTCAGGCACTTCACTAACTTAACACTCTCAACAAGCCTGCGAGGGAGCCATCTTATTCTTCCTATTTGCAGATGAGAAAACGGAGGCTTGAAGAGGCAGAGTGACAAGCCCAAAGATAAAATGCTGGAAAATGGTGGAGCACCACTTCAAATCTCTGTTTGCAGACTTCTGAGAGCCAATGCCCTTGAGCAATATAAAAACTTGTCTCAATAATGGCACATCTTTCAGAAATTTGAAATGATGAGAAATATATAGACCGAGAAACAGAAAGATGCTCAGTTAGATTGAATCCCCAGTCAAAAGTTGAATCCAATCAGTTTTCTTCCCTCGTGGGGGTTGGGAGGTTAGTTGTTTTTCTTCAGACCTTTTTTTCTGAAAATGTGGGCTTTTGGATCTTTCTGATTCTGTGGAAGATCTCCAAGTCCCCTAAATCATAATCATGGTTTTTATTTTCCCAGTTGAAGAAAATGAGTTTAGGAGGCAGAGGCATGCATTCAAATCCTAACTCTACCACACCCTCACTGAATGATCTTCAACAGTCACCTAGTTTCCTTGAGGCTCGGTCCCCTATCCATAGCATGGAGGTTTTTTAAAGACTGTTATAATGAGTTAATTAATATATGTAAAGACTAACTCAGTGCCTAATATATAACAGGTACTTAATAAATGCTATTGCCCACTCCTTGCCTTTCTTTTACTTATTGCTAGTAAACTAATTTAAAAAAAAAAAACAAGAAAAAAGATAAATTTCTTAATATTCACTTATTTGCATTATCATTTGTGGTAAAAAAAAAAATTGAAAGCAAACCCAACTTTCTGGGGTGACAAAAATGTCCTACATCTTGATTTTGAGAGTGGGTTTCACAGAATATACCTCTGTCAACAAACTATACACTTAAGATCTATGAATTCAATTATATGTCATTTACATCTCAAAAGAGGCAAATTGTTACAAAAACACTTTCCATTTTTAATATAATATTTCAAACATATTAATTGAGCAAACCAAATTATACAATATATATTTTATGTTGTCAAACTAGAAACTGTTAAAAGCACTAAAAATATGTGTTACATATTTTCCATTCTGCCACAAAACTTCAACCCCCACCTTGCTCCAACTTTAAACAATCCTATGGAAATTTCCAGAACCACTGTCCCATTGCTCTACTCTGAAAATACTAAATTGCAGGCATTTTGGCCACAGTCCATCCAACCACCACCATCATAGACCACTGGAATCCTGTAAGAACTAACAGCTGAAATATGCTTTTGTCCTTTCAGCGAGTTTTCACACCTGTCAACTCTTTTAAATCTCAAAAACTTTGCAGGAAGAGATTTTCAAGCACCACTGTCTGTGTGTGTCTGCAGGTGGGAAATCACGGCCCTGAGAAATTAAGCCACAGACCCAAGGCCTCTTAGCTAGTAAGATGGTGCCAGCAGACACTGGAACTCAAGTCTTCCAACACCAAGGCTTCTGCTCTTCCCATTATTACTCTGATGACTTTGACATATAGGAAAGAACAGCAAGACAAACCCTCCAACGACTACCAACACAAGAGGACCTTGCAAAGCACTGGTTAATTAGAATCAGTGATGGAAGACCAGGGAAACATAGTCCTAAATCCTCTGACCTTAAAAAAAGGATGGAATCTGCCTAAAAAGTACTTCTCTATTCTTTTCTTGAGTTGCTTTTGGGGGCCAATATTTCTATATCAGACATGACTCTTCTCAAGGAGGAGTATTAATGCCATGAATCCACTCCAGATTCCAGGCCCCTTGCCTTGCACCAACATTTCATCTCCTACGAAAAACTCTCGGCGGAAAAGAAAAAACACTAGATTTTCTCAGGTCAAATAGAAAGAAAAAAGTTATAGTAATTAAAGCCATACTCTTTTAGACAAAAAAAGAATTATTTCATTTCTCCCTTCTTTTCTTTTTCCCCTGCAAAACTTGTTTCAAGGCTCAAAGGAGTCAATTAAACTTTTTATTATTGTGAAATAGAATTATTTTGGTGCAGCAATACCGAGAAAAAGCAATTTT
This sequence comes from Choloepus didactylus, assembly GCF_015220235.1. Taxonomy (NCBI): domain Eukaryota; kingdom Metazoa; phylum Chordata; class Mammalia; order Pilosa; family Megalonychidae; genus Choloepus; species Choloepus didactylus. The sequence goes on along the minus strand of NC_051313.1, from coordinate 99,234,667 downwards.
ATTCCTGCCCTTCCAAAAGTGCATATAGGTACACGTGAAAAAATCTATGCGTGTGTGTGTGCCTGTGTATGTGTGTGCATGTGTGCATGGGAGAGGAAGACAGGAGAGTTTTCACAGAACTGAATTCATAAATCCACTACAAATAAACTAATAATACTATGTTACAAAGGCATATTTTTCCATTATCTAAAGGAATTTTATTTTTTAAAAAATTATCTTTCACTCTTGAATTATTAATATTTTTATAACCAGGATGGGGGACTAATTAAGACCTTATATTTCATGTCTCCTAGAGATTTAAAAAGAGGCTTAATCCCAACAAGACCATTAAAAATGTTCAAGAGAAAAACAAAGAATCTATAACTGCAGCTGCTAAATTCCCCAGCATAGCTCTAGGTCTATCTTAGTTTAAGAGAAGGGGGGAGAAGAAGGGAGGGAAGGAAGGGAAGAGAAGGGAGAAAAGGGAAAAGAGGAAGGGAAGGAAAGAAAAGGAAGCAAAACAGCAATTTCACCTGTCCCATCCATGCACCTAGCAGCCGCTTTTATTGTTATTTATTTATTTCCTCCCCTTTTGAGCTAGATCCTTTTTTCTCATTTAGTCCGACAGAGATTGTCCTCCTGGAGTGACCTTTTATTCTTTTCCTTTTCCTTTACCCCTCCAGGCTACTGCCCTCGTGCCAGTAACTAGATAACACACTCTATCAAAGATTTTTTTAAAAAATCATTGGGAAGGCACTAGGGCTGATAGTGGCATCAATCGTAGGCTGACACAGGCTGGGGTCAACCATTTATCTCTTCGCATAGCCTGTGGTTACTGCAGCAGCCATCTTGACTTGCTACATCTTAACAACCTTGGGCAGATGTTGCCTCACCCTGCACTGATAATATCTGCTCCCTGAGTACTTCTGCTTTCCTTGTTTGGCATATTTCTTTGTTTTATTCCAGTGGACATCTTTTCATACAAAATCAGGGGAGGTCTGAATAAATCCCCTCCCTTCTTTGAGAGCCGTTCCATAGTTCAGGGAAACGGTTTTGGGCTAAAAAAAGAATCTTGCCTTTCCGGGCCAAAATTTACAAAATAAAATTCAAACACTTTTGTTCCTTAGTAAACACAGCCAGGTGCTTGAAGTGAAACTGAACTCACATAATATGGTTCTAATCTTACCAGATACGAGGCTTTATCGAAAGATTTCTTTTCATTAACTCAAATTTATTTTCCATCCTTTTCTACCTTTTTCCAACTTTGTCTTCTCCACACTCCTGAAATACCATTAGCTATCATTTTTAGCAACTTATTCAGCAAGCAGCATGATGGTTAAGTACAAGCTTTAATGTCAGACAGACTGCATTTCAAAATTCCAGCTCCAATATCATTTAGCCATAGGACATAGAACAAGTCTCTCAACAATTCGAAGTGTTAATTTCCATATGTGTAAAATGGAGCTAACAATATCTATGCCATAGTGCTGCCAAAATAATACATTTAAAATACTTACATGCCATGTAACTCTCACACATAAAAGCTCAATATACTTGCGTGGCTATTTATTTCCTTAAAGTTAATGAACAGTCAGTTAATTGCTCAGGTAATGGAATTTGACAAGGTACTAAGCATGGCACACCCAATATACAGAAATCACCTTCACTGCCTATTTTTCTACCATTGTAACTTCATTTAGTTGGGTCTCCAAGAATTCTGTTTTAAAATGCAAATGCATATGAGAAGTTTTAGACCTTATGAGTATAAGGAAGATAGAAACAAAAGAAAGAGAAAATGAAAGGGCAAAGGAAAACTCCATTTATATATGAATTTTGCTCTAAATTTTAATTTCAGCCCTAGCTGCTTTATGATTGATAGTTCAAATGAATGTGAAATGCAAGCATTCCTTTTATGGTACTGTATACACAGTACTATAAAATGCTAAACTATGAGATATCCCCTGGTTAAAATTCACCTTCATCCTTAAAATTCCCATTAGCAGATTCTACTTTCCAAAGGAGGCAATATAAATTAGGCCTCAATATAAGTTTAAAAAAAGGAAAGGCAAATAAGCTGATAGCTGTTAAAGGTAGGTAATGAGTACGTTATACTATTCTCTCTACTTTTATATATTTGAAATTGTCTATACAAAAATTTAAAGAAAAAATAGGCTCTATAAATATATTACTTCAAATATTGAGATGTCCTTCCAATGTACCATAGCAGACTGTAATATCCCAGAGAATAGAGTCAATTCCCCATGATGCTTAAAGAGATGGTTTCTTAAGAAAGAACAAAGAAGTCTTAAAAATTTTCTTGATGCATTTTATGTATAGACATAATTATATAAATACAGATACGGATACAGGTACAGATGTACATGTAGATGCAGATGTAGATGTAGACATATGGTTCCAAGCACTGCCAACAAACTTATTCATTCAAACTACAAAGAATGCCTTTTAATCACTTCACCAAATTCTAACACCCAGTGCCTGTATCATCTCACACACTAGTAAAAATACTGAAAACAGAAGCTCTGAACTCTAAACTCTACAGCTTGAAGGCTGTGGCATGAAGGTGCTAGGGAACCCCTTTAAAGGCTCACAACATCACTGACCAACATTTCCTTGGCCAGGGTCAGGATCAACTGAATACTGAAATTATGGAAGATACTTTTCTGATTATCTCTTTTTAAATTTTCTACTGTAAGCAAGTATCATTTTTGTAAATGATGAAAAGGTGGTTTACCAAAAAAATGTGGGTTGTTTGTACATTAAAGCATTTGGGTAATATGTGGAGAGGCCAGAGTGTTAGGAAGAGAGAAGCTGGAACTGTGGGACATTATAATATTGCCAACACCTAAAAATTATGAAAGCTCCTGAAGCTTTCACATTAGCACCATTCATCCCTATCTTACAAGATGCATTGCCTCATTCCCCAGATGGAAAATTAAACTGAGCATCCCAAAACTACAGAGCGGGTCACCCATTCCTTCACTGAAATAATGGAGCAAAAGAAATTATGAGTTCTCTCTACACCTCAAAGCAAATCATTTGTACTGAATATTGTTCATATTATCAGGACTTTATAAAAGAGTTCAGGAAGATACCATGAAAATTTCCTCCATCAAGCATCTTCCACCTCTGCAACCCACAGGAAAACCCAGCTAGCAAAAGGCAAAACTATTATGTCTCAGAGACCAATTTTCATCCTTTGAAGTGGAAAATCTCTGTAAGCAAAACCACCTTTTGTATAAATTATTTCTTTGGTCAGGGTACAGTTCCTTTTTGTCTTCTAATTTCTAGTCTCAATAGTTTCTAAAAGTTTTGAGAACTGATTTCAACCTAGTGGCCATTAATTTTAATTTTGTTTGTTCATACGCTCATTCAACCAAACTTTACTACTGCAGTAGCTACAGAGAAGATATAAATAGCAGACCCACAATGCATGTTGCACTACCTCACAGCATTAACATGCACACACTTCCACTGAAACCACTGTCACAGGAGAAGGACAGAAAGGAGCAGAAAGTCTCACTTAGAGGATCTAGAACACAAGTAGTAGGACAATGCAGGAAAGGAGGTGGGAGCTGTAGCAGGCCAAAGGTTGCAGCTCTGGAGCCATATTGAAAGCTGAGGTTGAAGTTCAGGACATACATTTTCATACACTTGCACTTTCTCCACCACTGAGGGACCTACTTACACAAATTTATATTCCAACTTGACATACTTATCATGGAAAACATTTGCAAAAGAGAACAGATTTTCTTTTTTCTTATTTTAACTGTCTTTCTTTTCTCCAAAGGGAAAAATTATTAGCAGTAATAATACAGGCTCTGGAATTCTTCTATCTCAGTTTGAGTTCCTCTACCACTTAGCTGCATGTCCTGAAACAAGCTACTATACTTCTCTGAGCAGTTATTTAATCCATGAAATGGAGGTGATAATAATTATCATTTCAGAGTTCTGTTTTGAGGATTAAATGTGGAATCTCAAGTAAAAGTCTTCACACAGTACCCAACAAGAAGCAAGCACTCAGTTATTTCTCCCTTTTTCTATCATTATGATTATTTCTACATATTTTAACAAAATACAGAATATACTCCTCTAGATGACATCATACGTAGTACTGCAAGTTGCTGTTATGGTTTTCGTTCCATTTTTCCCAGTCTTCCCCAACCAACAGTTATATACTTGGTTGTTTCATTTTAGGGTTTGAAGTTTATCAATATATCTAGGTGAAGTTATGAATTCTGTGGGCAGAGACATTAGATTAAAGCAGAAGGATGCAGTAAAGAAATGAAAAATCACTTCCTGTTCCAGTGGTCCCTGGATTGATGGGATGCAGTATTAGGGTGAGTTTAGATGCTAGAATGCTCCCCCAGAGAATTCACACTATCTTCTTTTTGAGAAGCCACCAGTATAGAAAGTTTCAAAATAATTTTACCAAGAGGTGAGGAACTGGACCCCTTGTGTTCTCAAGGCTCACCACAGACGTGGGAACTGCAAGCTTCAATGAAAGGCTAGAGAACTCTGTGGCTCAAATTTCATGCCATGTAGCATGGCGAGACTTGTTTCCAGGAACAGTGCATTGTTAGCATATAAGAAACGTGAACAAATTCCTCTCTCTCAAACATGCAGAAACCTCGCACAAAGAGAGGAGCAAGCTTGTCCTGTTGCTGCACCATTTCAGCACTGGATAAAGAAGGTACAGCCTTCACCACTTCTTATACAATGGGTCCCAGTTCAAACCTTCAGTCCCTGCCTCCATTAAAATTTAAAACCAGATTCGACCCGTCATAGAGTGGCACCAGAGGATTGCAATTTCATCCAGCATGATTTTTATTAGCCTTGCAATTTCTTAATGGGCTCCCCTGAGGGCTGGCTGGTAGAATCCTGCGCTACCAGTCAGGATTTGCTACAGGCAGCTTAATAAACATGGCATCTGCCCCGTAACAATTGTCACAACATCCAACCAGGGTGCAGAAGGCAGAGCTAAAGGTTAACAAAATCACCGCCCCGGTGGCAGGGAGGTGAGAGTGGGGAGCATGTTAGAAATTGTAATCTGAAGGAAAAGGCTGTTCACTGTGTCCTTGGTTCTTCCAGCCTGGCCAGAGTTCTCATGAGCCGAACAGGCAGCTCGCTGCCTCCTGCAATCAGCATGTTTCACACACCTCATCAGTGTCACTGCTCCTGACATCTCATTATGCACCAGAGGTGGAAGTGGGCAGGTACTGAACACCAGAACTTTTACTTTTCTTATTATTTCTGCACTGCACCATAAAGCTGGGAGTTAATTAAGTCCTGTGGGACACACAATCAGTGTCTTTTTTGCTAGGTTAAATTACATTATATACAGATGCAAAACAGAAGAAAAAATAATCTCTCAGCTCTTTCCTGGTTAATAGAATAAGTTAGAAATGTGATGATTCCAAACTGGAAGCCAAAGCTGATAACTCCTTAGCATACAAGGTTTCTAATGAAGTCATGTGACAAATTCCCCAGAGATCTCCTTCCTGAGAGGATCTCAAAGCACCTTTAAGAACATTTTTAAGAATTCTTGCCTCAACTCTGAGAGAAAGTTGATTGGGGGATATAATCAATCCTACATTATAGGTAGGAAAATTCACTCAACCAGGTTGGATGACAAACTTCTTTTGGCTTTCTAAATCCTCAAGCCAAGAAGAAACCTTCAGAAGTAACACGGAATCACAGAAGCAAAGAGTGAGAAGGGACCTTAAAATTATCTAGTCCAAAATTTCCCAGAGTGTTCCACAGGGAAGCAAGAGGTATTGCACAGAAGAAAAAAAAATAAGAAGTTTGAGGAAGGGAAAGCTAGGTTCAAAAGAATAAAACTGTTTTCTTTCCCCCAGGACTCTTCAAGCCCTTTATCTGTTACTGGATGTCTTAACTACCAAAGAGAAATCCAGTCTGCAGCATTTGCCAAACTTATTTGACCACAAAACCTTTTTTTTCTAATGGAATATCCTTTGTTACTAATTGCCCATATAGCACACGTTGGAAAATGCTGATTTAGTCCAATTCCTCACTTCAGATGGGAAAACTGAGCCCCTGAAAGTTTTCCCAAGGACTTGCCTACAGTCACACAGGTAGGTAATACCCAAGCCCAGGTATTAAGACCCAGATCACCCTCTCCCAAACCACAATACACTTACTGGGTATCAAAAGCAGCCAAGAAGAATCACTTACGCTTTGCGGTCCCTCAGGAAGTCATTTGGTGTCTTTCCACCTAAGCTTCAGAATATTCTTTCTCACCTGCAGCTTTAAGACAACTTGTCCTCACCTCAGTAGACACATGCCTGAGCTCCAAAAGAATAGCAGCCTCATGCATTAGACTAACCTAGTGCCAGGCCATGGTTCAGCCAGACTCGCGTTCTGACCCCGATATGGGCCTAAAGGATATTTCATGACACAAACTGGTAGCCCCAAAACAAAGCCTCCAACAGATGAACATTCCCTCCTGGATTAAATCCAGATTCCTTAGTTTGGCTCTCAAGACCATTCATGATGCTTTCCAACCTTCCTTTCCAGTTACTCACTTTACTATTACTCTGTCTCAAACCTTACATTCCAACCAAATAAAATTACTTATATATAAACAAGGTTTTCCCTTAGGCTTTTTAACACTAAGTTCCTTCACCAGTATACTTTTGTTTCTCATCTCTTATCCAATTCCTGGTGGTCCTTTTAGGCCCAGATAAAATACAACACCCACTATGTACTTTTCAAGTGGTTTGTTCAGCTAAAAGATTACTTTGACTTCACCGATCTTCCAGACAGAAATACAAATCCATTGATTAACACATTTGTTACATTCTACTTATAGTATAGTTATTGGGTTTATGTGTTATCTCCCCTGTGACAGTACATTGCACGAAGTTAGGGTTGTATCTTATTCATTTGTAGAGTTTATAGAACCCTAAGACTTTGAAAGTCCAAAGGATGCTGTCTAGTTCTAACATTCTGGATTTTGAATGCAGAATTTTATCCAAGCCCTTCATTGTTTCATAGTTTTTTGTCATCTCTCAATACAATTATCTGAAAATCCTATGCAGGGGCCAGTACAATGACTGGAACTCTCTGAGTTCTCTGTAAATAGTATATGACAAGGATTAAAGGAGGGTGTTCTAGTTTGCTAATGCTGCTGGAATGCAAAACACCAGAGATGGATTGGCTTTTATAAAGGGGGTTTATTTCGTTACACAGTTACAGTCTTAAGGCCATAAAGTGTCCAAGGTAATGCATCAACAATTGTGTACCTTCACCAGAGGATGGCCAATGGTGTCCGGAAAACCTCTGTTAGCTGGGAATACACGTGGCCAGAATCTGCCCCAAGTTCTGGTTTCAAAATGGCTTTCTCCCAGGACGTTCGTCTCTAGGCTTCAGCTTCTCAAAAATGTCACTCTTTGTTGCTCTTGGGGCGTTTGTCCTCTCTTAGCTTCTCCAGAGCAAAAATCTGCTTTCAAAGGCCATCTCCAAAATGTCTCTGTAAGCTGAAGGTCCTCTCTCAGTTCCAGTGCATTCTTCAAAGTGTCCCCCTTGGCCGTAGCTCCTCTTCAAAATGTCACTCACAGCTGCACTGAGTTCCGTCTGTTTGTCAGCTCATTTATATGGCTCCGGTGATTAATTTAGACCCACCCTGAATGGGTGGGGCAACACCTCCATGGAAATCATCCAAACAAAGTCATCACACACAGTTGGGTGGGGCACATCTCCACGGAAACACTCAAAGAATTACAATCTAATTAACACTGATACACCTGCCCACACAAGATTACATCAAAGAATATGGCTTTTTCTGGGGGACATAATACATTCAAACTGCACAGATGATAATATGGTTTTCCTGACACAGGAGTACCCTGCTCTCTCTACTGGTCATATTGCTTCATTCATTACGTCTTCGTAAAGTTATCAAGCAGTGTCCTTCAAACTCATATTAATCAGTGTCAGGGAGAAACAGAACAAAATATATTTGCTTCTGCTTGACTGTGCATACCTTTCCCCTCTGGGAAGGGAAAGGGGTTAAATGGCAATGCTTTCAGATGACCAGTACTGGAGCTGTGAGCCCAAACTGTCGAGGTCCTTGCTTTTGACATTAATTCACGGAGGGGCCTTGGTCAGTTGACTTTGTCTTTGCCTCCCTGTATAAATAGGAATTCATTATACAAGGAAACTCAGAGCTTATTAATTAATATTTGTAAAGTGTTTAGGAAGACCCATTATGAGAAGCAAACACTGTAACAGACCATTTCTTTTCCTAGATTGCTCTTTTCTTTATTATTAGAAGGAGGGTTGCCTCACGTAGAACTGAATGATGAGCCATCCCCATTGGGAGCTGGTACATCATAAAAACAGCTACTGTCATTTAGCATCAGGAAGATGCACATCTCAAAAGAAACACATAACTGATTTTGAGGTCCTGCAGGCTACTGAAGGTATGTGTGTTTTATGTAGTCATTATGCCTTCTCATTTGCTTGTTTGTTTGTTTGTTAAAAGCAAACACTTCTGATTTCTAAGGGAGGTTTACCAAATTCTTTGTTTCCTTTTCACTTACCTAACTCCATGATACAGAAAAGGTGCTTCGTTTTCACCCCTATCAAAATGTCACGCAACAGCAATGCCTTTAGTTATCAAAAAGGACCAGTGAGAGGGATCAGAGGAACGGGGCTCAGTTTAGAGCTATAAAGAGAAACGCAATGCCAATGTCTCCTCAACACCCATTCCCCAACTTCCCACTCTTTTAACAGTCCCAGGATTTCCCTTCCAGGCATCACTACTCCCACCAGCTCTGTGAGGAGGAATAGCTCATTCTAAGGTCCACAATCAGCAAATCCCATCACGAGCCACAGGGTATTCAGGTCAAGTGACTCAAGTTGGACAAATGAGTCAGGAGAAGACATTTGTTGGAAATTTCTGGAAAAGAAACTTCCTCCTCTGAGAAGTTTTTCATGAAAGGCCCTTTTTTCCCCTCCTGAGATGTGAATTAGGAAGCAAAGAGTCCCAGGAGATACTGGCAACCATCTTGTGGCCACAAAGAATGCAGCCTCAGGTTGAATTTGACACTCCAGAAGGTGGGTCAGAGATACGGAACAGCCTTCTTGTTAGGGAGCACTGAGCTGCCTAGACTCAACTCCTAAACATTTCAGTTCTGTGAGCCAATAAAGTCTCTTTATCATTTAAATCCACCTAAGTCAGATTTTTGCTCCTTGTGAACTTAAATCTTCATAACAAGAATTTTAAAGCCCCACAGTAAAATTTAAAGAGAGAAATAAGAGAGTATGAGTGTATGAAAAATAGCTATCAATAGATTGCATAGAGATATATAGAGAAACTATAGGTATAGATATTTGCTATCATTTGAACAAATTTTCTTTTTGTATAATGTTCTGGAGGTTTCTTAGGAGAAAACAAGATTAATCTACCTGAAAATGCCAGAAAGAACCATCTTTTCCCACAAAAACGCACTCAACAGAGTCAAAACAACACTTCAAAAGTTGGTGATAAAATTCTCAGCACTACAGAATTTCACACTCCTTCAGGGCACAGGGAACAAGGGTGGGACGGAAGCACACAACTTCCGCAAGGGGAAGAAAATGAGAATTCAGAAGATCAGAACAGACTGAATGCTATCAGATGTCTAGCTCTTTTCCCCACTAACTCTCATCACTCTATAATTTCTGCCTAATGGTCCCGTCTCATGGTCTAGTCTGTTATACCTCCCATCAAGAATGTAAACCAGGTTATGATCCCATTTGGGCCCACAGAGAAGAATTACAGTCATCATGGGGATGGCAGTGGGTCAGCCACAGTGCTGCACAGTCACTTAGGAAAGATGATGCCATCGATCGGGACTGGCTAGATTATGTACAGTAAAAATCAACCCCAAAGCCTTAGTGGTTCAACAACACGAAAGTTTATTTCTTATTCACAAAAAGCCCACCTACAAATGTTGGCAACTCTCGAGGACAGAACAACTGTTCACCATAAGTTAACCCCATACTCTATGCTGTTTAGTCACCATGACAAAGGAGAAGAGAAAGCTGGAGAATCGAGCGCTACTCACTTCTAAGCAAGCCATATGACATCAAACTTCAAGAGTGGGGAAGTGTAATGCTCTCTTATTCCCCAAGTAGAGAACTGGATATTTCTATCACAGAGGAGACTAACAGCAGAGCTGCTATACATTCGCTTATTTAAAAGAGAGAAACTGTTCTGGAAACCCAGTTAAATATCCAATAATCAACACCCCTGCCTCTAGCCTACCATAACTTTAGCCAAGGACAACCAATGGACCAGAAGAGGTCCAATTTAAATGTCCAATCAGTAAACAAAGCAATCCACAAAAACAGCAGGAACACAGCAACTAAATGAACCATCAATGAGTTGGGCATATGCACTCTTCACTGATCTGCCCAATCAGATTAGTTCAGTCCCCTTAAATCTGAGATGAAACAGTAGTAAAAGATGAAGAAAGTTAAAAAAAAAAAAAAAAAAGCAGAAAAGCCTATCCCTGAGATAACCATTTTATAGAGTCAGTAGCCAGTTAACTATAATTCATCCACACACATTACAATACCATAAAGAGAATCTCAATCTCTAAGCAACAGTTTTTATCTAAAAATAGTTCAATAATCTTTAAGTTCTACCCAACAAGACTATCTCCTTCTGCTTCCTTGTCTTTTCTCCTCTAAAACAACTCCCTGAGAGAAGAGTTCTTTCTCTCTGAGCTAGCCAAATTTTCAGTTTGATTAAGTCAGTTTCCAAAACAATTTCTACATTTGAATAACCACAATTTCCCTCACCCAAAATAAGAGCTATTTCCTTTTCACTGTTAACCAAATTTTTTCACACTCGGGCTCCAGCTACTACTGCAGCTATATAGTCAAGACTTCCTGAGATTCTCCCACAAAGAGATGCATTTTAGGGGCAGCTACTGTGTCCCTTTAAGGAACAGCAGACTTAGGCAAAGGTACTGACAGCAAGGACCCTGGAGAGGAAGACGGACGACTCAGCCAATAAGACTTAAAACAGGACATCGCTGAGGAGAAAACCCAAGTTCTCCAAATTAACCAAACTACTATTGTAGCTCAAGCCGAGATGATTATTTACTGTTGCAAATGGAAATGCTACATTTATTTGACTCAAAACTGATGATATTCCATAACATATAGCAAAATGAAAAATGTGTAACATATCTACTAACAAACCACATATCCAAACCCTTATGGAACGCATATTGCTCCTTCCCCCAACACCTGCGTGCATGCACCATACACACAGACAAAGTACAACTATCTCTAATTTATGAAACCCATTCAACTATTATCCAGAACACTGGTGACCTGGGAAGGGAATCTACTCATAACTGAGTGTTAATTCTTCATCACTCTTCATGAAAATGGTACTTTACTACGATGTCTTCAGGAATTGAACAAATAGACCTCTGAAAAGCAAGATTTTCTCTCACGTGAAGAATTAAATATACTGACTATGTAACAGATTAACACATCATAGTTTTCACAGTCCCATTGCTAAGGCCTTCTATGTAATCCTTCCACATCACCTATTAGGAAATCGTGACATGAGATTACAAAATTGAGGTGTTCATTGTTACCCAATGAGTCAGCAAACAAAAAAATTTAAATGTTGCTGGTTCTTCATTCTCCAAACCTCACTTCCCCTGTAGAATTCAAAGAACCCTAATGTGGGGCCATTCCACCACCAAAAGCAATTTCATAGCACTTCATGCCTATCTGTAGCTAGCTAAAGCTTCATATTTGGAAAAGCAAAGAAGAAATCAAATCATTGCATTCTCACAGTCAAACCCAAAATGAGCCCACGTATTTCTGGATGATATTAGATTTCACTGAGAAAATTCCACGCAGTATTTATTTAGACCAGGAGAGCTTCAATTTACAAAGCTGTACTTTGGAAGAAAATAAGTATGTCAAGTCCCAACGGGACTGCCCTCTGCCTGTCATTAATAGGCTCATTTTCACAGGGTTAATAAAGTTCACTGTTTTCCACTGAGAAGAGAAACTATTATTTTAAAATAAAAGATTAGAAAAGTTTACCTGAGATGATTTAAACCCCTGTATGGCGATGTGGTATTTACCCAGTGATATTACAATATGCAGTAATGACAGGGACTTTTTTAGCCAAAATGTAACGAGGGGTCATTGAAACCATAGCCTCATTTACCATTAAAATATCTTGGTGGGAAAGGAGCAGGCTGATGTCACGAACCCATTTAACAGAGAGAATCCCTGAAACACAGGGAAGCTCAATTAACTTGCTCAGATGAATTTAAGCCTACATCCTGGATAAACATTTTCTGAATTTCCTCATTTTAAATAAAAGCAATAGGGAGAAAAGCATAAAGATGTGGTTCCTAATAAGCCTTTTTACATAACAAGTTCTGTTTATGATAACATCACAAAACTTGGTGTCTAAGAGTTTGCAGTTTTTGGAACATTAATGAATTTATCTTTCTTAATTCCCACAATAACATCAACATATCAGGACAGATTACTAGCCATCATTGAAGATGAAGAAAATGTGGCTTTCTGTCCTTTTAATCATTTTTGTTTGTGTCCACAAGTGTACTTTTAAAATATGAATATTGTTTTACAGCCTGCTATATTTAGAGACCTCTCCATGTCTCAACATACTCTTTTAAAATGGGTTTTTAATGGCTTCCTTCTCTTGCATAGTTGTCCCATTGTCTATTTAATCAAAAATAGGGATGCCTGGTACATTTTGAGGGTTTCTTATGAATGAGACACTATGCTAAGCATTCCACATGCATTATTTAGTTCTGACAATCCTATAAAGTAGGAATTAACAGACTCAGTGAGGCTAAGGAAATTTATCCAAAAGTATACAACAAGTAAGGAGTGACCTCAAGTTCAGTTTTATTCCAGAGCCCAAGTTCATAACTACTAGATCAAATGCTCTGTTTGACTATTAAGTTTCTCCTTCTACCACAATTTTTTTTAATGTATTGTCTTCCTCTCTCCAAAAGCTGGAAGCCAAGTAGTACTAACCTTAATCAATTGAAAGGTTAAGTGACTTGTCACACAGAAGTAAGACAGGGACTTTGCTAGAACTTGAAGCCCAGCCCCAGGAGTCCCATACACCAAGTATCCTATTTGTCTCTGCTGCTATTTGTCTTCCTGCCTAATTACCCTAAAGAGGTAAAGTCCCTTTCAGATGTGAAACCACCTGCCTTCCAAAACCCCCTACCCCTACCCCCACCCCCGGCAATAGGGGACTGGCATACATTAGTGGCCTAATCACTAGCTCAACCCTGCTTTCAACAGCACCTACCTCTGCAGGAAAACCAACCCTGAAGATATGCACAGAATAAAAGAGGTGGTTTTAAAAGAAAGGAAAGGATGGACAAAGAGAAGAGGGGAGGGAAAGAAGGGAAGGGGACAGGAGAGGGTGGGAGGGAAGGGGAGGGAAAGCATTTTGTAGATTTCAGTAATAGGAGGAATAAAAGTGATTGGAGAATGAAAAGCACATTCAAATTTGCCTCTGTGTAGCTATATACATGTCACATCACTGTATTGTACCACTTGCCTAGAAGAGTCTCCATAAACTAAAAGGAAGTATTAAATTAAGCAGGGTGGTTTTGCTTAATCCTGTGCAAATATGCTCCTTCATCCATCATTCATCAAAGATGAATCAAACATGGATCCACCCTTAGGGAGTTTAGTGTCCACCTGAGAGATAAGACATTTAAATAAATACAAGTAATTGAACAATACAAAAAATAAAAAATTCTGTAAGACAAGTATTATAAAGTACTATGAGATTTCCCCAGAGAAAAACCCTAATTTTAAGGGAAGAAAAATTTTTCTGAAGGAGGTATGCATTGAGAGCCATTTCAAATGGTGGTGATTATACCAGCCAAACATAGGGTTATCTGAGGACAATTTTGTAGTCACTAGAAGAATGGAGGGATGAGAGAACTGTGAATCTTGGTCTCATCAAATCATTTCATAGATTAAGTAAGACGCTTGAGGACCACAGCTTTAATCAAGGTAACGTTCACTTAAGAAAACCACCTCTCACACTACAGACTACATGGAAGGAGTTGCCCATCCACAGCACTAACAAGCATCCTTCCTTTCCCTTCCTACTTGTGGTCTTTAATCACTGCCTGCATATCCATATGGCCCTCTTACTCCTTAACCCCACAAATGTCACCGAGGGCCTCCCAAATGCCATAAACTTTTGATATCTCCCACCTTCCTTCAAACTCTCCCTTCTCCAGGGTACCATGACACTACAGCAAGAGTTTTCAAACACACTTTTAGCATTAGAATCCTTTTTCAAATGAGGTCTTGCCTAGAACTCCAATTTACAAAGCACATCAAAACAAGGCTTTATCTGGTTAAGGGAGAGGTGGACCATGAGTAACTCAAGTTTAAAATACATTACCTTGTTTCATCTCTGACTGCCCTGATTTGTCCTTCTGTTTGGTCAGAACTGAATGCTTCCAGGTTCAATCCATGATCCCTTCTCTGCCCTCTTCTACCCCAAGAGGTTATTGAAGCTCTTTGCCACAGTTCTTAACGTTAAAATTTCCAAATTTTTCTTACTGATAGTTCCTCCAAACCTGTATCGTGAGCTCTTATGGGGGAGCCTCTCATATATCTCTACATGATATCTGTACCACTTTAAATAAGTTTTCATTTTCACTACTTAGTCACTCATTCAACAAATATTTATCAAGCATCCTCTATGTGCCAGGCATGGGGAAGATAGCAGTAAATAAAACATGCAAAAACACTGGTGGTCCTCATTTGAGGTAGAGCAGTCATGAAGTTGAGATAAGTTTTTCCCCGGTCACATTCAGCTCTGAGGGTAAAGGAGCAAAACAGACCTAGAATTTAATTTAACCAGGGTTGGGGTTTTGGCAAGTGAGTACTAAAATTATAAGGACAATGTACCTAGGTGATGACCCTTTCCCATTTCATGCCCTGGATTATTTGATGGAGAGTCCCTTTTGCACTGGGTCATCTGCTTCCCTTATTTGATCATTTCCTCAATTCTAAATAATTCTCTGTTGGACATTTTTGGAACTCCTATTGATTTAGATGTTGAACCTCCTGTTTAATCCCCTACTAGTCCACAGGGCAGAAAACCTGTAGCCCATCCCTATTTTTGTTATTTTTGTTGCATTTTCTAAAACAGTGGTTTTCAAACTCCTCTGGAAGGTTTGTCATACACAGATTGCCAGACCCACTTCCAGACTCCGGGATGAGGCTCAAAAATTTGCTTTTCTAACCAGTTCTCAGGAAATACTGATGCTAGTGGTCTGGGAATCATACTCTGATAACCACTCGTCTAGGACATTTTCTTAATTCTATCTTCCTTGGCTTTTTCCTTTTAGTATCCTAGAGTGGTTTCTGATCCCCTGCTTGCTTCTTTTTTATAGATACAATACTTTTTTATTTGATACAATATTTTCTCTTCTCTCCATGCATTTTTTTCTGTTTCTTCTGAGTTTCTTTTTCCTACTTGTATGTACTAGTTTTGTTTGACTAAATTCCTTTATGCTGGAGACTTTCTTAAATGACTAGAGTCTTAGTTTTTCAGGCTGCTATGACAAATACCACACAATGTTGGCTCAGTTTTCAGGCTAGGAAAAGTCTGAAATTGAGGCATCAGCAAGGCAGTGCTTTTTCCCCATAGTCTGTAACATTCTGGTGCTGGCTGCCAGCGATCTTTGGGGTTCCCTGGCATAACCTGGCTATGTCCTCTCCTTTCTGTTCTGGGTTCTGTTGACTTCCATCTTCTGGCTCCTCCCCATGGCTTTCTCTCACTATATATTAATTTGTTCTGCTTATAAAGGACTCTAGTAATCCGGATTAAAGTCCACTGTGTCGGTTTGAATACATTATGTCCCCCCAAAAACCATATTCTTTAAAGCAATCTTGTGAGGGCAGACATTAATCCTTTGACTGAGTGCTTCCATGGAGATGTGACTCAATCAACTGTAGGCTAAATCTTTGAATCAATTATCTCGATGGAGATATGGAGCCTGCCCATTCAGGGTGGGTCTTAATTATCACCAGAGTCCTATTATAAGAGACATTTTGGAGAAGGCCGTTAAAAGCTGATGCTTAGAGATGCAGACAGAAGGACTTTCGGAGATGCTAAGCTAAGAGATGCTAGCCCAGAGTTTGCTCCAGAGAAACTAAGAGAGGTCCACCAGATGGTTAGATGCACAGGAGCTGAAGAGGCTAAGAGAAACAAGCCCAGAAACATTTTGGAGAAAACCCTTTTGAAACACAACCTGGAGCAGCAGATGCCAGCCACATGCCTTCCCAGCTGACAGAGGTGTTCTGGATGCCATCAGCCATTCTTCAGTGAAGTTATCCTCTTGTTGATGCCTTAGTTTTGACACTTTTATGGCCTTAGGACTATAACTTTGTAACCAAATAAACCCCCTTCATAAAAACCAATCCATTTCTGGTATGTTTGCGTAACAGCAGCATTGTGGCTATCAGTAGTTCCAGACCTTCCTTTCCTCATTGAATAGACTGTCAAAAATCAACTGACTATCTAAGCATGGGTCTATTTCTGAACTCTCTTCTCTTCTTTAATCTGCCTGTCCTATGCCAATATTACACTGTCTTCATTACCATAACTTTTATAGTAAGACTTAAATCAGGCAGTGTAAGACCTCCACATTTGCTCTTAGAATAGTGTTGTCTATTGTAGATCTTTGCGTTTCTATAAAAATTTTTAATCAGCCTGGAAATTTCTACCAAAAAATACCTGTTGGGATGTTTTATTGGGATTGCATTGAATCTAAAGATTAATTCAAGAAAACTGGCTCCAACCATGGTTCTCTTTATGTTTCTTCTGCTTTGGATTAATTAAGCCTTTTCAATCTGTAGGATGGTAGTTTTCATCAAATTTGGAAAAATTTTGGCCATTATTTCTTTAAATTTTTTTCTATCCCTCCTACTTTTACTCTCCCTCTGAAACTCCAATTACACAAATATTAGACTACTCAATATTATTCCAGAGGTTACTGAATATCTGTCTGTTTTTTCCTCTCTATTTTCTTTCTGTCCTTCAGTTTGGATAGTTTTGATTGTCCTGTCTTCAAGGTCACTGATCTTATCTTCTGCAGGGTCCAATCTGCCATTAACAATTTTTTAATTATAGATCTTACATCTTTCATTTCTACAGTTTTCATTTAGTTCTTTGAAATAGTTCCCATTTCCCTGATGAGATTCCCTATCAGTTAAGTATGCCTTTTCCTTTAAAACCTTAAGTATGTTTAAAATAGCTGTTCTAAAATCCTTGTCTGCTAAATTCCAACATCTCTATCATCCATGGGTCTGTTTCAACTGATTACATTTTCTGGGTTGTTTTTTCTTTTGTTTTTTTTCCCCCCTCTGGTTCTTCATTGTATGCTGAACATTGTAGCTACTATGTTCTCGAGATTCTGGGTTTGGTTTTGGTAGACAGACAATTTACTGAAAGATAAGCTTTATCCTGTCAGGCCTTGTTTTTAGGCACTATTTGGGTAAATAGAGTAGCTTTATTCTAGGGCTAGAGAATCCCTATTCCTAATGTGTGGCCTTTCAGAGGAGTAAGTGAGGTCTCTCTGCTCTAACTGGGCAATGCATTAAAATCTCCCAGAACAGTGCAAGCTTTGGAATCTACTGTTTTCCTCAAGCTTCCTAGTAGCTTTGATCTGCCAGACCTCACAGAAATGCACTCAATGCATTACTATTTGGCCAAAGACTCAAGGAGACCCCATGAAGATTTTGAGAGCTCCTTCTCTGCATAATTCTCTCCTCTCTGGTATCTTATATTGAAAATTCCATCTGCATCAGCAGACTGAACTCCACCCAGTAAGCCTGCTACTCTCTGTTCAAGTTCTACTTCCCTGTGCTGTATTTTGTATAGTGCCCCCAGACAGAAAGCCAAGGTGAATGTTGAGCTCACCCTGTGAATTTCTCTTCTCTCAAGGATCATAGCCTTGTGCAGTCTGTTATCCAATGCTTGAAATATAACTTGACCAGTTCTATACTTATGTACAGCAGGAGGGTAATTCTGAAACTCATTGCTTTCTCATAGGCAGAACCAGAACTCTGTCCATTCATATTTAAAAGCAATGTACTGTAAAGTTAAGCAGACAATCTACGTAAGTGGGGCTTCATGAAGGCTTTCAAATGTCAGTTATTTGTGGGTGTTTAATCTAGTTTAATCTCTCCAGAGAAAAAACTTCCAGTCTCCTTCCTGGGAGGAGTGGAATTTGGATTGCCAGGATTCAGGAGCAGGGCAGGGGAACGAAGTCAGTGAAGGCTGGGAGATGACCTCTCTCAGAAGCGTGGGCAGACTTCAATTCATCCTCCAGATTTCAGCTGCATGGCCCTCCCCACTCTCCCCTGTGCTTGGTATCAAGCACCTAATTAACACCTTACTAATTCAATTTGTCCAGAAACTATGCCTCTGCTTCCTGGAGAGTGGGGCAGGAGCAGATGTCTGACTGTGTCAGCTAAGCGCACAGTGTCCTAAGGATTGAGCTACCCTTTATAGAGGATTTCCATCAACCCCCTCTTTTTTAGTATCCTGCCTCATCTCATTTTCTGGTACCCAATTTCTCTAATCCCAAAGCGTTCCTCCACCTTGTTAAGTCATCTGCCATTCTTCCATTTACGTTCCATCTTTAGGTAACGTGATTTCTGTTTCCTGATCTCCTTTTATTATACCAAGTTGGAACAGGAGCTTCCTGTCTCCGTCTTGTTAAGACTCCATTCCCAAAAACTGTATTAGGCTTCACAGCCACCTTGCCAAGACTTTTTATTCTGTTTTTACTGTTACGCAGGTTGCTCACCACTGTTTTTTGTATTCTATATCTTCTTCTTTCTTGGATTCATGTTACAGTTTGTTGGAGTACATCAAGTACTTCTTTTTCAGGGAGTACACAGGGATGATAAACTATGAATTTTATATAGATTATATGTCTTTACTTTGTTACTGTCTCAAATAATATTTGACTGAGTGTAGAATTCTAGGCTCAAAGTCATTTTCAGAGAACTTTAATAACATTGTTTCAGACTTCTTTTTCTACTGGTATGGCACATTAGATATTCAGAGAAACCTCTCCAAGTTATCACAACTAAAATTTTGGGGTAAAACATCTGGTTAAGTGTAGTCAAAGTAAAGGGATTCCTTGGAGCCATTAAATGACAAGAAAGCCACTTTCCCCCACCCTTTCTGCCTTTCTGTCTGAGTCTTGCAGAGTTCCAGATCACTTGGGTTTGGCTTAATTTAACATCAGCCTTAAAATCCACAATGGACCAAACTCATCTCCCATTCCCAGGCAATACTCCCTTTTTGTTTCACGACCTGCTCTTAAGACTTCATCTTGAGAGCCACAGATTCAGGAACTCCATGTACACAGGGACAGGGGGAAAGAAAGGGAAAGAAAAGGAAGGGAAATCAACATTTCCCTTGACCTAGAGATTCCCCCAAGCAATTCCTTAATTAATTACCCCTATGTCAGCCCCATCTGACTCTTAAGTTTGGAATTTCTTCCAGAGCTCCACTGAGGAGAATAGATGTAATCTTGAAGGCAATTTTTTCTAAATTTGCTTTGGGTTGTGTCTTTTCTGCTGTGGTTGCTCTGAGAATCCAACTCATTCAGCTATTTTTCCTTCAGAATCTCAAAATCTCTGTTTTACGGCACTCTGTTTTATTTTCCAGTACTCTTTTGGATCTTCTTTTCCTAACATCTTTTATCTTGTTTCAGTGTATCACAGTATATGACACAAAACATATAATCAAAGTTTTCTGAAGGAAAAGAAAGTTTCACATGTGCTAAAATGAAAAGATGACCCCCAAAGTATTAAATCATTTATAAATTCATTCATTCTGTAATTTTTAATGATCACTGTTATGTACTAGGCATAGTTCTAAGCTTTGGGAAAATGGCAGTGACAAAACAAAGCCCCTCTTTTCAAAAGAGCTTACATCCTAGGATGCCATGAAATTTTTAAAAAAGCAAGTATAAGAATAAAATAAATAGCACAATAACATCTTTGGGTATAAATGAGTACATGTATCTATGTGGATGTGTATTTCATTTCAGATATAACCTTCTCAAGATATGATTAAAGACATGACATGTGAGAAGGCTTTTTTCAACTTCTTTTATTTGTGTTTCTATACTGTTCATTCTGAGACTTGATTCATGCTTTGTTCTAGGTGCTTAAGATACACCATGAACAAAGCAGAAAACTTTCTGCCTTCTTGCTGCTGATACTCTAGCAAGAAAAGTCAGACACTAAACAATAAACATAGTAAATTGGTAGCTATGGAAAAATAGAAAGTGGTAAGGGAAATTGAACCTATGATATAAGGAGTGAGGGGTACTAGGTTGCAATTTTAAACAGGGTGGTAAAGGGAGACTTCATTGAGGAAGTAACATTTGAGCAAGACATGAAAGTAGGGGTTGAACTTGAAAGAGGTGGGAGAAGAGTAATTCAGGCAGAGGGAGCATCACATGCAGAGATTCCAGCACGGGGCATGTTCGAAGAACAGCAAGGAGGCCAGTGTGCCTGGAGCAGAGCAAGTAAAGCAAGAGAAGTGAGTGATGAGGTTGGGGAGGATCTGGGGCAGGTGGGGAAGAATAAGAAGGACCATTTGGTCAGTGTACAGACTTTGGCTTTTACGGTGAGAGAATCTGGGAGCACTGGAAGGTTTCTGAGGAGAAGAGTAAAATCATCTAACACATTTTGAAAGGATCATGTGGTTCTTTGAGGCTAGATGGAAGGGAGGCAAGAGTGGAAGCAGGGAGGCAAGTTGGGAGGGCCTGGTCACAATCCAGGAAGAGATGATGGTGACGGGTAGTAGCAGTGGACTTGCCGAAAGTAGCCAGATTCTGGATATACTTTAAAGGTAGAGCAAACAATTTCCTGATGGATCTGATATGCTATTTGGAAGACGAAGGATGCTTCCATGGCTTAAGCAACTGAAAAGATAAAGTGGCCATCAACTGAGTTCAAGAAGGTTGGTGAAGGGCAGGGAGAAGATCGGCTCAATTTACATTCTTTTTAGATATGAGATTTCATTTAGATATCTGAGTGAAGGTAACAGTAGACAGTGAAATACAGGAATCTGAAGTTCAAGGGCTGGAGATTCCAATTTAGGAGTCATAAACATATATATAATATTGTTCAAAATTTTGAAAAGATCATTTTGGAAAGCCTGTGCATAATTTTTCTTTCCAATCCCATTTAATTTTCCATATCTTGAGCAGTTAGTTTAACACAAGTTATCAAGAGTTGACTGTTGTGTGTGTCCCCTCTTCCCCATTCCCTCTGCCACTTCCCTGGTTTAGGCACCATTTACCTCTCATCTGCCTCCCACAGGTTTCCCAACCAAGGTATCCCTCATCCAGCTACTAGATCAATGTGATTAAAGCACACCTGTGACCAGATAAGAAGTCCTCAGGGATTACTGATCACCTGCTGAACTGAAGGACCAAAGGCTTAGTTAGCCTACCATCACAATCTGATGCCAGCCCAACTTTCCAACCCTACAACTCACTAGTCCCTTTCACACACACCATGCTCCTGGTACTTTTCCCATGACTTCCTGCCTTTGCCTTGTGCATGCTCATGCCTCTTCCAGAAAGACCTTTCCTCTGCACCCCTGAATGCCAAACCCTGCCCATTCTTCATGGCTTAATATAAATGCCACCTACTTCAGTAGATCCCAGTTGACAAAAATAATCTTTCCCACCTTTGAGTCTCTGCTCTATGGCAGGAGCAAGCATGGCATGGCAATGTCTCCCAAAGTGAGGGCAGTGGGACAGATACCAGCCCCCAAGAGAATTTTTGTGAATAAAAGGTTTTGTGGACAGCCAATTTTGGAAATAGTCCACACTGCAGCCCTTTATTAGACATTCACAATATGCATCCACATATTAAATGCTTCAAAATCCTTTGGTAGAAGAAAATATATAACTTTGTTTAACCTAGCATTCATAAATGCATTTGACTTCAGAATCCTTTAATCACTGAATACCTATTAATATCTTTTGGAACTAGTCTTCTGAGATTCTCACATTGGGGAATTCTTGGATGCGGAAATGGGCACCTAGATTCTAGTCCCCAGGCTCAAGCCAAGACATTCATCCTAAAACATGTGACATATTTCCCCCGGACTGAGGTAGGGCAACCATACAACCCATAATAGGTGGCGGTTCATCCACAAGCCCAGATAGGATAAACACACATCCCAATGTGGGTGACATATTATCCCAGTGTAATTATTCATGGTATCCCTTTCACCCTCAAAAGCATCATGCTTTGGGTGATAAATCATATGGTCACCTAGTTTGAAGCCTTCCATCTTTAGACATTATTACACCCAATTCCTGAAGCAAACCAGCCACTCTACCAGAGAGGAGCACCTAGAATTAACTCTTGTTAATTACCTAGAATTTTGTCTTGTTTTTCTGGGCTCTGGGCAACCATGTGCCCATGGAGCCATAGCTGTTCCCTGATTCCTACCATACTGATTCAGTCTGTACCAAAGGTCTTGTTCCCGAGACTCTTGTTTCACTCTTTAGGACCCCCCTGGAACTTAAGCTGGTCTTAAACTCAGATGATTTTGCTATAAAGCCCTGCCATTGTCCCTGTTTACTCCTGCTCAAGAGGGCCCTGCTCCCAACAGACTGTTTAAAACTGCCACCTCATTACCAACATCTGAGTGTACTGCTTGTCATACCTGGACTCTACATCTTCAGTGCTCCCTCCACCCTCCTCCTCACCTGCAGGGCTGGAGTTTCCTAGGCACTGTCACCAGCCCAGGAGGTTTTGTCAGACATGCTCTTCTGGTTCCTAAAGAGTAAACAGCTTACTTTCTCAACAACAACTTATGGCTGCATGGCTTATAATGCCAAATAACGGTCTGTATGACCTTTATCAATTCATCTCCCTTTATGGGCCCCAGTTAACCATCTCTCAAACCAGAGGGCAGGTCTGGCTGGTGTCCAAGCTTCCATTCAAATGCGACAAACTTGCTCTACCTGCCCTTCTTAGACCCTCACCTATTTCCATTCATGCCCTTCCTCCCTACTATCTCTTAAAGGGTCTCTTTCCACATTATTTTTCATCTCCTTCAGAGCATGGAGAGGACCTTGAATATGGTTGGAACTCAATAAATAAGTGTTGTATAAATGTTTTAAAGTGAATGAGACATTTAAACCTTAAAAAAGAAAATTCAAAATTAGACTTTGAGATGAGGAAAAATTAAACAATCTAAGAAGTGAAATGATATGATCAAAGCAGCAAGCACTACTGAAAACAATTCCATATCATTTTCGAGCACTACCACTAGCTAGCTGCTACTACCAATAATGGCATTTCCTATGTGCAAGGTCCAGTTCTCAGCAGCTTACATGTTGTAATCCTCACAACAATCCTATTATGTGGATACCCATGATTATCCCCACTTTACAGATGAGACTACTGAGGCACAGAGGGGTTACTTAGGTACCCACAACTACCAAAGGATGTATTCAAACTTGGGCAGTCTAGCTCCAAAGTCCATGCAGTAATCACTGAGATAACCTGCCCTTCCTCCCTTTCCCTGGCATTTGCGCACGTGACCACCCCAACAACACTACATTATTATCTGGACAGATACTGAGGCCTAGGGATGTTTAAAGACTGCTCACTGTCACAAAACTGGTAGCACAGATTCATCTGACCCAGCATCTCTTTCTACAACACAACATCTCTACAGCAGTCCCACTTCACTACCATAAACCTTCAGGGCATCAGTGACAGCTGCCTGTGAGAATGAGCACTGGAGTTCAGAGCAGGCTACAGTCAGGAGACAGGGGTGTTGGAGATGGAGAACTAAAACTGATAGTGAACTGAATAAGAGAGGATTTGGGGAAACAAGGAAGCAAGAAGGGACAGTCCTGGACGGCACCTGGAAGGGAAGGTGAAGGAGAGTGAGGAGCCAGGAAAGGAAGTAGGTCAGTGAGGCCCCAGGGGAGGAGGGGAGGTGGGCAGGGAACAGTTAACGAGGACAGAAAAAGAACGTTATTGTAACTGCATATATTTTTCAACACCAGTCCAAAAGTTATAGAAAAGCATACATCACAAACCCAGGAAGTATAATTTTAGATTGTTCACTAAAACAGCATTCACGAAAGAACCTGGTATAGTGTGTGGCACACAATAGGAACTCAATAAATGTTTGTTCCAAAGACAAGAGACAAAAAGGGGAAAATCTGTGAATCGCTTTCATAAAGGGAAACAGACCTAAAGGGGTAGGTGCTCAATAAATATTATTTTTTAACAGTGTAGAGTGAGAAGTCTGGGGAGTGGTAAAAGATTATCTGATCCATTTCCAAAGAGGCCTGAGCCTCTGATTTCAATTCCAGCAAATTCCTTGGGGAGCCTGTGGAATTTCTCACTGGGGGACTTCTAGGACTGCATTCTTCAATGAGCCACTTGGAAGGGGTAGTTTAGATGATTTAAAAACCACGGAATTGAGGGGCTTGCTTGACCAAATGAACTTGAGGAACTTGTCAGTCCTGATTTCTATATAACCCCCTCAGAAGCTGACATTTCCACTCTGCTCCCCACAGGACAGAGATGAACCAGCGGACCCGCTGACACTGCTGCCCACAGCGCTGAGGATGGCTGAGGGATTTGGAAGCCTTCCAGTTTCTGGGAAGGGCCTGCGTAAATTGTAGGCCATTTATTTCATGAAGAAACAATCTGCAGAGAGCCCCTTTCAAACATGCATGCAGAAAAACAGGACAAAATACTGAGGAGATTATCTGTTCAGAATTTGCTTTAAAAGAGCCCAGGCAGCACTCATCTATTTTTGAGAAAATATATGATTAACCATAGTTAACTATGAATTCAGATGATGTGCATTAGACCAGCTCCTCAAAGTTTGAGAGCATTTAATATTATATATCGCTGCCATTTGGACTAAATTGTTTTTTTAATGTACACAATATTACAAATTTAATTTGAGCTGTTTGAATCAGTCTGTAAAAAAGATTTGATTATACCTGAGTGTTCTGGCCCCAGCGTTTCCGTATCTCAGTAATCTTGGCGGTAATTGGCTGATTAGGCGTCTCACACTCCATCTCTGCCTCAGTTTCCATGGTAATGTTACAGGAGCTATTATAGATGAGAACTTCATCTCTTTCCACTTTAGGGCTGAAACGAGAGGGGAGGTTAAATGGGGTGTCATCAATCTTAATGAAATGCAATTATTTTTACTCTTATTAATCATTGCAAGCCATTAGCTTGTGGCAACTACAGGCCACCATTTGTCAAATTTTGCAAATTTCTGTAATTTTGTCTCCATTCTTTTATTGTTTATTTGTTTTTCTTTTATCTGCAAACCCTGCAATGACAGTGCACGTGGTAAATATCTTTCACTGAGGCTTTTCTCTTTTTCACATCTGTTAGGAACACTAGCAAAGGCTTCTCCAAGGCCAACTTATGCAAAGCACAGACAAAATTTCCAATTCCAAAACTGGAAGCAAAGGTTGGGGAGAGGTGGGGGTTTTTCCCCCTTTCCCTCTTCCTGCTCTTACTCACACTTAGTGTTGGGGGAGTGAATTGCCTGAATCCCTCCAGGGCAGATGGAGAAATTGGAAAACCCACACAACTGGCTAACTGGTCCCTAATTCCAACTGTGAAAAAATGAGCTCATTTAGGCTTTCAATTCCCTCTCCCCAGCTGATGGCAATGAGGCTCTGTTGCTAGCAGTGGAACATTAACTTAGTAAATTAATTAAACTTACTTAACAGCCCAGACTAAGGAGATTCGATATATGTGCCAGTTATACTACCAGCCACTCACTTTAAAAGTCCTCTTGCTTTAAGGGGGGAAGCCAGAGTGGATTTAAAGTGAAAAACAGCAGTGTAGCACTACAGAAAGTCTAAAAATATGCAGTCCAGCAGGGGTGAGAGTATGGATATTGAAGGGTGTCATCTCCAACAGGTGTGATATTTATTCAAGCATAATCCCAGCTTTAGCTAATGCACATTACTTTTAGGCATTGTTGCAACTAATTAAAAGATTATTAGTAAAATAAAATACCTGATATTTTATACTTTTCAACAATTTCATATGTATTATTTCATTTCAGCCTGTAAAATAGGTAGAAGTGTAAAAGATGGAACACGAAGACAACAGGGGATTTGCACTAAGTCAAATACAAAATTATGGCACTGCCAAGATTAGAACCCAGGTGTTCTGTATCCTGGAGCAGTGCTCTCAAATTTTGAGATTCTGACTGAATATCAGTCACCAAGATGGCAGATCCCATGGAAGACCAGGAAGGGTGGAAAAAGGGGCAAAAGGTCATTCTTGGGAACCTACAAATCATGCTGAGCTATAGCATCCTTTTTCAAATCAATGTCAAAATGGTTTCTCCCTCAATTTGCTTGAAATAATAGACAATATAACTATCCCATCTCCCCACTTAATCTTCTCTTCTTCACAATAAAATAGTCGCAGCACAGTGTCCACCTAAGATGGAACTTTCATGTCCACTGTCCTCTAGACCTACTATAGGTTGTCAATATTTTAACACCAGACCACCCAGAACTGAGCACAGTATAGGTGACCACTGGGACTATGGTCTCCCTTTATCTGAACCCTGCCTCCCGTGGTACCTAAGATTGTGTCTGTTCTGTAGCCTCTGGCTTATATGAAGATGGTGCTAAACTCAAAAGTCTAATAGCTGCAGTTTCTTGAGGACTTCACTGTACTGTATTTGTTCAAATTTTCTGAGAAGTGTTAGCATACAAAGGTTGGGCTTGGAATTAGACTAGCTAACTTTGAAACCCACTGCAGATATTTACCAGCTGTGTAACTTTGGAAACATATTCGGTAAGTTTCAGTTTCCTTGTTATAAAATGGAGTTACTAATAATTAAGTATCTATTTCATAGAGGTACCTTTGTTTTGCTACTGGGAAAAGGGATTTTGATATAGTTTGAGATGCTTTCTATGTATATTCTAGTCATAAATCACTTATAACCTCATGAGAAATGAAATTAGATTGGGTTCCCAACCATCATGCTCATTGTCAATTGGTTCTCAGATTATTCTCATTTCTGAGGGCTCATGAACCATCTCATTGAGAATTCATTCTAGAATTTGACATCAAGCTTCATTGTCTAAGTTTCCAGAATCCCCCCACCCCTTTTCCCTCTTAGGTAATCCAGAGAATATTTGCCCATCTCCTTTCTTCTGTTATGTGCCCTCTTCTCCATCCTTCATTACCAGAAGTAATCCTGAATCACATGGCCAAGTTCTTTGTACATAGTATACAAATGATTTGGAACTACACACTTGAACTTAAGGAAAGGAGTGAGGAGTGACTGACTTACTTTGCAAACCTTGGCCTTGGACTTCCATTCTCCTAATGAGCCTCCTTCTGCCCTTTTGAGGCTCATGGCTGGCAAAGATAAGAGTGAAAATATGGTGCTGCCCTCCTTTCGTTTGCCTATCAGCAATATACCCTTCCCTAATCATGTTCTTTCTGCTCTGAAAAGATTTAAACCCCTATATGTTGGATTTGTTCACATGATTTAGCTCATACTTCCTTTTTGTATTTGTCCCTGATTACCTCAGTAGAACTTTTTTTAATTAAAAAGCCATCACCAAATACAGCAAGAGACACCACGATGTCAAAAATAGACCAACATTAACAAAATGTTAAAGTTTCCTAATAGCTGTTATCCCTGTTTTCTCCCACAATAATCCTGTGAATTAAGTAGCACAGTTGGCCAGATTTGAATATAAATATTTGTGTGTGCATGTATATATAGAGAGGGAAGATAACATTTTTTATCCAAGTGCTGGAAAAGATTGTTCCATAACCTACACTTCCTGATCCTCAATCAATTGTTCTTTCAGTTGGTCTGAACAGGTCCTAAAATAATCAGGTAATCTTCATGTATGAGCTCTCTAGGATAGTTAATAGAAACACTTGAAGATATTCCATCTCCCCCACTTAATCTGAAAATTGCCTCCTATGACTCTGAAATCGCACTTAACCCACAGAGCTCAAGGAAGGCTCTCATCCCTGCCGATGACAGTACAGCACATTGCTAAGTACATTGTGAATCAGAACCCTTGGGATCCAGTCCCTACGTTGATATGGTGTGACTGTGTGACTTTGAAAAGTCCCTTAATCTGTACTTAGGATACAATCCAAACTCCTTATTATGGACTTCGAAGCCTTACATTCCTCTCCAAGTCATGGAGGGCCACTTTTTCTTCCTCCTTTTTACACTCCAGTCCTACTCTAAATGGCCCTCTGACAATTTGTAGAACTTGTTGGGTCCTCTGCATTTACTGCCCCCACTGCCTGACTGCTTGGCTGACACCTTCTCCTTATCCTGGCATAAAAGGTACTTCCTCAGAGAAGCTTCCTCTGAGCTTGCTGCTTCAAGTAGCCCCCATTATTCACTACCACTTTGTAGCACCTATCATAACATAAGACAATTTAGTTTATTGTCTGGCTTTCCCCTCTACACTAAAGGCTCTTTTTAAGAGCTGGGACTTTCCTATCATGTTCACCACTGAGTCTCCAGCACCTGGCATGGAATATAATAGGCACTTGATAAATATCTATTAGATGGATGGATGGATGGATGATGGATGGATGGAGCATATTTTTGCTGTACATACGCATGTCTACCTGTGCAAGATGACATCAAACCAATAATGTTAGGGGCTGGCAAGGGGATAAAGCAATAAACGGAAGTGGGTTCTCTGAAAAGGTCCTGCATTCACAAGTATAATCTTAAGAGGAACCAAAATGAGCTATTTGGTGTATGATTTTCTGAATGTCCCTTGTATAATTTATAGTGCATTTTCTTATTAAATTAGTACACAGGACCAGAAAAATAAAAACCCAATAAAAAAAATAAATATGATCGGCACTCCAGCCACCTAAGGGTAGGCAGTGTCAACGTTTTGGAATACATCCTTCCAGTCTTTTTTCTAAGCACCCATTTCACGTGTGTGTACAAATATACATACTATACACAACATTAGGACTAATTTACATGTTATTTTGTGACCTCTGCCTTTCACTTCTCAATATATTGTAAGCATTTCCCTGTTTATTTCAAAATGCTACATCATGATTTTTAATGGTTCCTTGGTATTCTATCATTTGGATACATTCTTTATAATTAAACCCTTATTTCAAATTTTTTTAATTACACCTAAAATTTCAATGAACATGGTTGGGCATAAATCTTACAAATCTCTAACTGCTTTCTTAAAATAAAATCTTAGAAGTAAAATTGCTGGGTCACAGATCATGGAGAATTACAAGGCTCTAAATGCATATTCCCAAATTTTCCTCTAAAGATTGTGCTGACCCACCTTCCCACCAGCAACAAAAAGCAGCACTGGTCTTCCTGCAGCCTCGCTGACACTGAGTATAAACTTTATTTTTTAAACCATAGGACTCATATTTTAATTCTTACTCAAGAAAACACATCCTCTTTTGCCTGATGCAATAGACAGTAAATTGGGCAGCACTTTCAGTGGGGTCTCAGTTTCCTCAACCACCTCCTAGAACAAAGAGGAGGGGCTTGGAAGAACTGCAAAGGAATAGCTTTAGGGATAAAAAGCTTTAGGGAGTAGCTTTAGGGATAAAGCCCCGAACTCAGTAGAGCCAGGAACTGCGGACGTGCACTTCTCAGTGCCTGGCATTAATGAGGTCTGAAATCCAGCTTCACATGAGTCCAACCTCCAGGACCCCATCTCCCATGTGACCTATACAGGGTTCTTCATGCCCTTCTAGAAAGCAACCAGCCAAGGAGTTTCCTCAGTTCACCTGGCTAAACACAAACCTCTGATGGCAAATTCATACTAAATCACAGACCCTCAAGACACCAAGAAGACAGACTGCTGTGGAAAGGGCTGGTTATCACTTTCATTCTGTGTAATTGGTCTTTAGTTTTAAAAAAATGGGAAAATAAGCCTTCATTGAATAATCAGATGTGACCACTCCAACTAGATAAGAAATAAAGGGAGCAGAACAACATTCAGCACTGAGATAGCATACTACACAGGAAAAGAACTGCTGGCTGGAAATTAAGGTCATCCAGAGATGCCAACATGGTCTCACTTTTGTTTGTTTGCTTAAGGAAAAGGGTTCAACCTGGAAAGTTGCAGTATGTTTTTATCTTTTAGTTTAAAAAATCCTTATAAGCTTATGGCTCCCAAATCCTAAATCTACAGTAATTCCATCTGCGCATCTCCCCTTCTTTTGAATAAACACTGTACAATCTGCTGGATTTCTGTGTTACTTTTTTCTTGCTTGTGACTCTGTTTGGAAAGAAAAGAAAAAGGAAAGGAGGAAAAAAAACCTTCTGTTTTTCATAATGTCTAATCTTTTTCCCCATTGGCATTCACCAGATGTTGCTTTGGATCGGAAGATAAATATTAAAATCTAAGCAAGAACAAAGCGAGCTGTTTACTGGGCAGATTTTTCAGATGTTCTCTTGAACACTTGAAAAAGACAGGAGATGCTTTGATATGTAGGCTGGCTGGAATTCACAATGGAATGGCCCCTCTAACGGAAGTTGTGAGCCCTCAGGGCAAGGTCCACCCGTCCTACAGTCCCCGATGGCTCCACTGGTCCATTGGCCATGCATTCCCGGGGTGGGTCAGGGAGGCCAGGGGTACCTGATGAAGAGGCCTGAGAATGTTGGAAAGGCTGGCACTGTCCACCGATCTGGCACAAAGAGGCATTGGGAACTTTCTTCACAAATGTAGAGGTAAGGCCATGATTTGGACAGTTTCTCTGTCCCCATGGTGAAAGTCAAATCACACTGCACGTAGGTGTGGCTGGAGGCTTCACAGCCCTCCTCCTCGTGCTTCAGGTCACACAGGAAAGCCAAGGACACTGCAGGAAATGGTCATCATTAGGTTAGATAAATACCAGGGAAAGATAACCTCACACAGTTTCAAAAATGAAGTCCGTGTGTTCTCACTTGACCAATAGGAAATTGAAGTTATCAGTTTCCTTTGTACAAAGTTATGTCTATCCGATACATACAGAAGAATTTAACTATCATTTTTGTAAACTGTAAATCATCATCATAAAGCTAATTCTTGTGAATCTACGAGCCAACATAAGATCTACAACAGTAGCAATACTCTTGAATCTGTGTTATTCAATACTGCATTGCATGAAAATAGTACAATATATTTATTCTCTTACCAATGGACTTTGGGCATGTCCCAGTTTTTGCAACTACAAACATGTAAAGAATTTTTTTCTAGGGCATATGCCAATAAAAAAAATGGCTTGTTCATAGGATAATGCCATATTCTTTTCCAAAATGGTTGTGCAAATTTACATTCCTACCAGCTATGTGTGTATGTATATGTATGTATATATATATATATATATATATATGAGTTCCCACTACTCCACTCAATTGCCAATGAATGCTATTATTAGCTTCTAATTTCTGCCAATCCACTGTATATAAAATGATGTCCCCTGAGGCCTTAATTTTTCATTATTTTTTAGGTTGAACAACCCTTTATATGTTTATTAATAATTCAAGTTTTCTCTTCTATGAAATTCCTATCCCTATCATGTGCCCATTTTTCTACCAGGCTGTTTTTAGTTTTCTTAATGATTTGTGCTCTTTATATATTCTGGGCACTAATCCAGTGACGGTTATATAGCTTATAATATCTTCCTCATGTTTACGGTTACATTTTTCACTCTCATTACGGGATCTCTTGAATAACAGTTAATGATTTTAATATAATCACAACAATTAACATTTTATAAAGAAGGAAAGCAACTATTTGAAGCCTTTTGATTCTCAGGTCATTTCTTGCTGGGACATAAAACACAATGTAATAAGCATCACCAAGGCAGACTGGCCATAACCTTTAACCAGAACATGGGCCGCTCTCTATGTGAGATGGTTGAAGAGCAGCTCTGTTTGAAAACCTTAAGAAAGTAAAGAAGACAGAAGAAAAATGAAAGTCCTCACTAGTCTGCTACCTCTGCAGCTAGCCTCTCCATAAAGGTATTCAACAAACGTTATCAATGGCTGTGGGTTAGAAACTGGCTGCCCTGCCTACAACATAGTGCTGCAGCAAGAGATAAATGGGACAGTACATGTGAGAGGGTTGTAGCTATTCAATAGCACACAAATATCATTGTTGCTGTCACATCCCAAAGCACCTGACATCTACTAGGCTCTCTGTGAATGTGTTTCCAATGAATTAGAGCCATAAAAATGATCGATAGCGGCACTCTCATATGGATAGACAAAACATGAAAACTTTCCAATTGTTAGCCCTAAGGCAGATTAAAAAAAAAAAAAAAAAAAAACAGGCTCAACACCTATAAAATATGAATTCATTAAGCATGATTGGGTGGATGCAAACTGACAGGGTAGGTTATGAAAAGAACCCAGGACTGGGGATCAGAATCTCCAGTTTTTATTTACTCAAGGTTCTACCACTCAATAGCTGTGACCTTAATCACTTTACTTTTTCATGCCTCATGGAAAAATTAAAGGTTCCATGTAAAAGTCATGTAGGATAATTCACAAAATGCAAGAAATCTGAAGTTCAAAGATCTTGCTGCTGTTTCAACAAATGAAAACTATCACTTTCACCCAACAGGATATTTTAGCAACCCATCATATTAAAAAGTAAAATTCTCCTTTTGTTAGAAGTACACCTTTAAGAGAAAGGTAAAGATAGATGACACCAAAAGCAGCAAAAGAGCTTTTTCAGAGGCCCACTTTTAATTCCCTATGCCACCCTCATGAAAAGAAAACACATTAATGCCATGGCATAGGTACAAGCAAAACAGTAATTAGGAAAGTTTTTGTAAAGCACCCCTCTCTTTAGTATACAGTTAAACTGACAAAACTTAAAGCGAGGGTCAGAATTCAAAGTGACCTTGGTAAATTAGAGAAGTTAACAGAAATAAACAAAAGACCAAAATAGCAAGGCAGTAAACTGCAGAAGAAAAAAGAAATTCTATAAATATAAGACGAGGAAAGTCCAGCTGTGCACAGCCACGCTAGGGGAAAAAATCACCTTGGAATAATGATAGGTAACAGAGAGATTATAAAGCAGCACGACAGTGGTGCACTTTAAAAACAGACACGATACCAGATTGTTTGCAGGATATACTACCCAACACAGCCAGAACTTGCTTACACAGAGGAGCTACCTAGTTTGGGCTTCAAATTAGGAAAGAATGTGGGAATTAAGAAAGGACTCAGAAGAGAAATACCAAAATGTTGACTTGTTAGAAAGTTATGACTCAGTGGGACCCAAGAATTTGCATTTCTAACCAACTCCCAGGTGAGGTCACTGCTGCTTCTGGGGCAAGCACACTTTGAGAATCACTGAGTAGAGGAAATGAGATTATTCAGCCTTCCCAAGGACCACCAGCTGATTTCTCCAGCCTTCACTCAAGGTTGAAAAAAGTAAAGCTGGGGAGAACTAGTTAGGAAGAAAAATGGATTTCCCTGAAAACGGTGATTGTAAAACACTTTTTAGTAAAAGTTGCTGCTGTGAAATCATCCTTTGAAATCATCTTTGAAAATACAGCAGATGCTTAGCTAAGTTGGTTATACGCATTCCTGTCTTAGGGTAAGAGAATAATTTCTGATGATTCCTTTGATCATTTGATGTACATTTTGGACCTACTTCCTAAAAAAAGAAATGCACAATCATCTACTCAAAATGTTTTATCCAATTTCAGGTGGTTGATAGACCCAGAATCCCATCCTGGATCTTAAGTAAGGAACCTATGGAGTTGGATCTTACCAGTTCCTCTCCATCTTTAGATACTGTGAATAAAAGTATTTAGAAAGTTGTGTGTTTTTTTTAAATGAAATAGGAAAATAAGTCAAATTTTCCATTTCCCTAGGATAAGCATGGCCCTTGTAAAATAAATTAGTCTTTAGTGACACCTGGTGGCAGTGTTAAGAGTTACAACTTCCAACGCACATTTTCTTCCTCAAGTCAAAGAATTTTAAGAAGTCTTTTTTGAAAACTTAATCATTTCTTTTAAAATAGGATACTTTCTATTCTTCCCCCTAGGAGTTACCGAACTTCCAATGCCACAATTTACCTGGCTCGTAACCTCACTGATTTTTATTTTGTAGTTCTAATTGACGTATGTCCTGAACAATACCGAGGGGCTTTTAAAAATCTATTAATTTAAGCAATATCTATGTGAAAGCTTTTTTGTAAAAAAAAGTAAAGCAGATTAATTTGCACCTACCCTATACTAGCACTTTCTATGTATAGGACATAGAGCAACGAATGAAACTGATGTCCTCAGCTTAAATCTTCAGTTGGATTTAAGTTTCCTGTTGTGGCATCTTAAGTGGGATGAGACTCTTCCATAATGTTCTGCTTAGTCACATAACGATAATCGGTAACTCAATTTCTAGTATTTCAAATAGGATTATTCTTCTTCTTGTCTGCAAAAATACTGTGTAAATTGGCATTACAAAGGTATTATCCATCATGGAATTATTATCCAAACTCAGATGAAGTGCAACTTGTATCACTTTGTAGATCCTTAGCACACATTCAAGTTGAGGACAAATAAATTAGGAATA
The DNA here is from genome assembly GCF_015220235.1 of Choloepus didactylus. Classification (NCBI taxonomy): domain Eukaryota; kingdom Metazoa; phylum Chordata; class Mammalia; order Pilosa; family Megalonychidae; genus Choloepus; species Choloepus didactylus. The sequence goes on along the minus strand of NC_051313.1, from coordinate 99,199,980 downwards.
CAACAAAGCACTACACAGTAAGCACATGTAGTAAACATTTTTTAATTGTACAATTAAGATCTATGATTATACAGACAAGATAATTACCTCACTAAGCTGATCCTTAGTGATAATGGCAATTTCTTCCCTTTTACTTTTTGTTTTGTTTTGTAGCTCAATGGGTAATTACCTTGTTTTGTAATATCCTAACATGGGAATATCAATGCTTTGCATTTTCTTTTCTAATGCCTCACACCCTCCAAAGATACAGCTTGCAGACTGTATTTTAGCTACATGCCTCCAAATAGTGAATGATCCTAGGGTTTTGCTGAGCAAGGGATAAGGTGTCATAGTTTTCCAGACTGTTATGACAAATCACACAATGGGTTGGCTGAAACAACCAGAATTTACTGTCTCACAGTTTTGGAAGCTAGCTATAAGGCTAGCTTCTTCCCAGGGCCGGTAGAGTTCTGGTGCTGGCTTGCCACAAATCCTTGGGGTTTCTTGGTAGTAATCCCTGCTTCGAGTCACATGGTGATATCTTCTCCTTTCTCTTCCAGGTTCCACTGACTCATGGCTTCCAGCTCCTCTCTGTGGCTTTCCCTGATGCTGGCCTCCAGTTTCTCTCCCATTATGAGGCCTCCAGCAATCCAGATTTAAGACTCACCCTCATTCAGATGGGTCACACCTTAACTTGAAATAACATCTTCCAGAGATCCTATTTACAATGGGTTCACACCCACAGGAATGTGGATTAAGAATAAGAACGTCTAAATGGAGGATTATAATTCAGTCTATACCAGGTAATTACTTGGATGTGACAGAATAAGGAAACTGACCCATTAATATGATAAAACATTGATGTATTAATATGGTAAAAGTTATTATAGAACTATTTTAATAGGCAGCCCTATTTTCTAGCCACCATTTTAGCTGAAGAGTAGAGAAATCCTTTTCCCAGGAACACAGAAAAATTGGTAGTCTGAACAGTATTTGTTACTAAAATGGAGGTAAACCAAAAATACCATTAAATAGTAAATATTTATTATTTAATTAATATCAACATTTTAAAACTGCATTTTTACTGACCATCCAGTGGCAGAACCAAGCAGCTGAAGGCAGACACTGTAGCATTGTCCAAGACGTGGCAGGGATGACCACACACAGCAGCTGAGATATTCCCTGGAGAAAATCCTGTTCCAAACACATGCACAAGCCTTCCACGCAGGTAGCCTTTAAACACAAAATTACAAATTCATGATCACAGAAGCAAAGAGCTTTGCCTCTCTTTATCTAACTAAAAATCCAGAGGCTTGCTTTCACATTGCGCTTCATTCTTTCTACCCTCTCCAGAGTCCACACATCTGGCTTTAGGTCCCTGAGCTCCTCAGTTTCGGTTCCATGGCGGCTCTGCCTTCCAGCGTCTGGAGTCCTCATTCTATCAGATCCCAATCATCTTCAACAACCTATTATGTTAATGGAGTTTAAAAACATGTAACAATATGTTTTTAAAAGAGTAATACTTATTAATAATTTTGAAATTTTGTATACAAAAGAGTATAAATGTTCCCCCAATGATGTGTCTCATACCTCAGAGGTAGCCAGGTAGAGTTTCTTGTTAATCCTTCTAGAATTTTCTAAGCATACATATTTTTTTATAGAAAGGGATCATCCTATACATATTATTCTGTAACTTGTCTTTTATAATTAAAAGTGATATTTTAGACATTTTTCCAAGTCTATTAATATAGGTCTAGCTCATCCTTTCAATAGCTACTTAGAATTCTATTACATAATTACACCACAATTTACTTAGCAATTTTCCTATTGATAGATACTTCAATTATTTCTCCTCTTTTGCTATAATTAGTAGTTGCAAAGAACTGTGCATATTTTAAGAAAACTTATGTGAGTAAAGCTGTTACAAATTCTTAGAAGTGGAATTGCTAGATCAAAGGAAAAGTGAATTTTTAATTTTTATGGATTTTGCCAAACTTTCCGCCAAATCAGTGCTGTACTAGTTTACACTCTGACTAGCACTGTAGAAGAGTGCCTGTCTCCACTGGGTAGAAATTTGACAATTCTTAACAGGCACTGAAGCAGATGACATGTTGTGCTTTAGCCTGAGAATCAATAAAGGAAAGTGTTGTTTGTGCCCCACCCTCTCCTGTCTTCTCAGACGTGCAGAAGCCTCTAGCCCACACTGAGGTGCAGCATCCCAGAATTCCACTGCCTTCCTACAGAGTCTAGTGGTACCTACACAGGCCACCTGACAAACTCAAGAATAACTCTTTCTGCTTAAGGTGCATTTCATGTCCCTGCTCTCCCACCAAAAAATCCATGGAATCTTAGAGAGTAGAAAGGGGAACTCAGGGGCCATCCAGTCTAAACCACTCTGTTTATCAAAGAAGGATCTGAGGCTCAGAGATGGAGTGTCAGTGAAGTTAGTGACAAAACCAAGACCCAAATCCTGATTCCCGTAGCCTCTCATCCATCCAAGGGCAGATAAATTTGTTCTACAAAATGGCTTAGTTACTGCCTCATCAGTCTAAGATTGGGCTTCCATCATTTCTTCTGTATTTTCTAAGTCACTTTCAGACTTGAGGTGCTTTAAGTAAATAGAAACCAAAACCACTGGAAAAAAAGGCAAGGCAAATTTCAGTATATCTAAAAGGGGAAAAAAATTCAACCACTGTAATTGTACTATGCAACTGGCTTATTATTAATGGAATATGAATTCATCTGTGAAATATTACAAAATGATAAAAATTAATTCTGTTTAATAGGTTCAAAATAATGCAAATAAGCATGTAGGTCTAAAAATAGGTGAAAGCATTTACGTTCTATTTAAATGATCAAATTATGAGCTCCCACAAATGGTATTATTTAATTTAAATGCAAATTAAATTGGATTAATGCATCAAATTAAAATACAATCAAACACTTAGAGGATATGCACAATTCCCTCAATAAAAAAATAATCAGAGCCTCATAGATGGAACATGGCAAAGATAAGTATCAGGAAGAAGTTGGGACTGTAAGAACCAACGCTTCCTCTTCTCTCCTTCTATCTTTCAGATTGATGTTGACTTCCCACCTTTCAGATGTGAGAGCAGCTATTAATCCACTTGCATAAAGAAAGCGATCTCTCTATTTGCCTGACTTACCAAAGTTCTGGGTCACTGCCCTAATAGCAGCTCTCGATGTGAACACCAGCACAGATGAGGCCCATCCTCTCACGCGGTCATGACCTCTGACTCGGTACTCCCCAGCCGGAAGTGGGGGTACCATGCACTGGAGAGCAGTTTCATTACCAGAGACACCCACACAGGGTGACGACCCAATAAAAATGGCAATGTCCCCAGCTCCTGTGATCTGGGCCACCACAAGAGTCAAGATGCCATTGGTCTGAGAAACAGAGAGTAATTCTGGGGTGAAAGCTTTGCTGTAAGCAATGACTCCCACATGGTACAAAAGTCCATCTATCTGCATTTCCAGGGCCACAGAGCCATTGCCCGCAGGAACAATGCACTGGGTGAGCTCAGCGCTGACATTCACCGTGAGGCAGGCCTGCTGGCCAACGAAGATTAACGTGGTATTGTGTCCTCTCAGGGCTGTGCCTTCTATGATCAAGACGCTGCCACCATGTATGCTGAAATTCTTAGGGAAGTAATGAAACACTTGAGGGGAGATGTTGAAATGTCTGGAAACGTTACCAGAACAGGCATACCCATTCCTTTTATGAAAAACTGACATGTGGTGCAGTCCTGGGGTCAAGTCACTTATCCAACATGCCATGTGGCTTGCATTAAAGAAAGTTACTTCACAAGGAAGGTGATCATCCACAAATGCCATCAGCTCATCAGCTGTGGTCCCTAACCTCTGACCCCTAATCAGCATTGTGGTCAGAGACCCCCTGAGGTTAGTGGTCAAGGCATCCAAGACAGGAGTTGTCTCTTCCCACAAGAAAAGAGTGCAGTTCCCCAGACACTCACTGGTCAGCCCATTGACCAGGACTGTGACGTTCAGGGCAAAGGAAGCTCCAGGCAAGGGGTCACCCACCAAGGTGACCTGGCAGAGGACTGTCTGGTCATCCAAACTCAAAATCACACAAGTAAACGGGCCTGAAAGGTCCACCTGCACTGACCCCCTTCTAGAGTTGAGAGCCACACCCTTCACAGTGAGGACTGTCCCACCACAAACAGAACCTTGTGTTGGGAAGATGGCTATTATCCGAGGTGTCACCACAAACTGCTGCAGCGCTGCAGACATATTAGCAAAACCCATCTGCTTGTGACGTACGTGGAGAGGATAGATGCCTGCCTCCAAATTGTGAAGAGGAAAGGAGCACCCAGACACGCTCACGTTGCTCCTGAGAGCCTGAGTCTCAAGATCACAGTTCAAGCTTCCCAGAAGCATCACTGAATTGGAGATGTTCGTGCCTTCCACATATAGTCTCAGGCTGCTATTGGTGATTTCTCCTTGCACAGCAGTGACCACAGGTGTTGCAGCTGCTTCATAGATGAAGGTAAAGCCCTTCTTCGCTTGGCTTGGTGAAGGTCCATGGGTGAAGGTAATGTTACCAATCCAGACCTCCACAGGGGTAGGGGCAGCAAGAGCGTCTGTGTCAGGCAGCAAGGGGGCTGACGGGGTCTCACACCAGATACTTGCCTCTGTTGAGTTCACGATGCCACAGGACCGGTTGCCCACAAATACCCTAACCAAAGCTGGTTCCCTGCTTAACCCTACTCCTGAGATGCTGAGGATGGTTCCACCTAAAGCATGAGTATTGAAAACAAGATTTTAAAAATGATATTCAGAACTAAGAACCCATAGCACCCGTAAGCCTCAATGTAAGTAAATGGAAGGTGGAATGTTAGTGAAACCCCAACTTCACTCTGCCCCCACCAATGTCAAATTTGTGATCATTTTGACAGGAATTGGATGGGCAGACATTCACCTAACTGTAAAATAATGTAAATTTTTATAGAGAAAGCATGTTTAAAACATATAAAACAAACTTTTTAAGTACCTTTGCATATCGTGGAAGTCCCCACTTCTATGTATACACTAACTATACACTAATGAAAAATCATATTCCTTAGAGTCTTCTACTTATCCACTATATTATTCTATACAACAGTCTAATGTTATATCTATTCTATAATGCATTTTATATATTATTTCTACACACATATACATACACATACATACATTTTATATATTATTTCTATACACATACATATATAATACATATGTATTTATGTATTATATATGTATATAAGGAACATACCAAGAGCCACTAAACACCACTTATGAATTTGCTGCTTTATTCATAAACTTTGTCTTGCTCTGTAGTTGAGGGACAGTCAGATCCCCTCATCAGGACAGAGGATGGAGTAATTTAACCCACAGCATACATGAATCTGTGGTATAGCCAAGAATTTTTAAAAAGGATTTTCCTATACTCTAAAAGATAATGTGCAGTTTCACACAAAATTCCAATGATTGTTCAGATGCAAATATAAAGCTTCCGATTATTTCTGAACATGAGTAGTTTTAGCAATTTCTTTACTTGTCTTGTCCCTACATTTCCCACATGGCATCTCTGTTTCTATTTCTGGGTCATTCATACATATCCCTAAAGGAAGGTGAAAACACCAAAGGCTCATTCCTCCCCTCTGCACAGGCAGTATCTACAAGGCTAAGGCAAAAAACTCTTTCTCCAACCCTCATTTCTCCAATACCCACTCGAGATGTGCTTCCATTAGATGTTTCAGCCTCTTCCATTAGAGAAAAGAAAATCAGGCATATCTTTTTTTCATAAAAATTCTTTAATTTCTAGAGATTACTGAGGTAAGGAATCTCCAAGTTTTCGTACCTTCAAAGTACACTACTTAGTTCACAGAACATGAGAAAAGCTTCTCTCTCTCCTGCCCCTGTCTCCAGCCTCATGAGGGCATAGTTGACATGTTGAGAAGGTTAATTAATCCAGGAACAAAGTATGAATATCTAGTGAATCTCACTGAAAAAATAACAGTCAAATCAGAACCACTCACCCAGAAGGGACCCGCAGCAAGGCCTTATGTCAAAAACTTGTGTGATGTACTGGATATGAAGATCAACCCTACAGAAGATAGGGAGATGGTTATTGTGCCAGTTTGGATGTATTATGTCCCCCACAAAGCCATATTCTTTAATGCAACCTTGTGGGGGCAGACGTATTAGTGTTGATTAGATTGGAATTTTTTGATTGAGTGTTTCCATGGAGATGTGAACTGTGGGTGAAATGTTTGATTGAATTATTTCCATGGAGATATGGACCCCACCCATTCAGGGTGGGTCTTGATTTAATCATTGGAGTCCTAGAGAAGAACTCTCAATCAGAAGGAGCTAAGAGCAGCTGAGAGGGACATTTTGGAAGTGGCCACTGAAAGCAGACTTTTGCTGACACTTTGGAGATGCTAGTCCAGTGTTTGCTCTGGAGAAGCTAAGAGAGGACAAAATGCCCCAAGAGCAACATTTTGAAGAAAGCACAGGAGCTGACAGAAGAGCTGGAACACAGCCCGGGATCAGCAGATGCCAGCCACATGCCTTCCCAGCTAACAGATGTTTTCCAGATGCCACTGGCCTTCCTTCAGTGAAGGTATACTTGTGTTGATGCCTTAATTTGGACATTTTCATGGCCTTCAGACTGTAAATTTGCAACCAAACAAATTCGCTTTATAAAAGCTAATTCATTTCCGGTATTTGCATAATGGCAGCATTAGCAAACTGGAACAGTTATGAAATAAATGAGAATTTTAAAAAAGAGAAAAGAAAGGGTAAAACTAGAGTGAGGGGAGGGAACTTCTGAAGAAATACCGGGCAGAGGAAACTTAGGAAAAAGTGAAAGATGAGGGTGGGAAAGAAGAGATAGTTTGTGCAATAATTGTAGCCCAACTAATAATTTTATTAAGGGTCTAAACCACCAGCTCTCCACCTTTTTGCACAGAGATGCCCCCCTCCCCCAACCTCCACTCCAACTGAGAGTGGTGAACTATTACTCCCGGGAATTCCCCTTTCCACAGGTTGCTTTGGGGATTGAATCATGTCCCCTACAAAAGGCAAACTCAGGTCTCAACCCCTAGGACCTTTAAAGATGTTATTAGCCAAGCTGTGCCCACACTGAATGAGGGTGGGCTTTAATCCAATATGGCTAAAGTACTTATAAGCAAAGGAAATTGGACACTGAGGAGCCACAGGGAACAGCCAAAAGCCAGAAGTCAATAGAATCCAGAAGAAAAAAAAAAGAAGATGCTGCCATGTGCATTGCCATGTGATGGAAAAGCCAAGGAACCCCGAAGATTGCCAGTCAGCCAAAAAATACCAACCCAAGGAGGAAGCAAGCCTTCTGGCCTCTGAAGCCATGAGCCAATAAATTCCTGTTGCTAAACCAACCCATTATAAGGTGTTTGTTTTAGCAGATAGGAAACTAAGACAAGTAGTAAATCAAAGGTTTCTCTAGGGTGCATCTTGGAGTGAACCAGTCTATGGGATTTCAAAGCCTTGTTCAAATTTTATCATTCTCATATCTCTATCCCCTAAGGGGGATATAAACCAACAACAAAACAAAACAACAAACAGACCTATCTCAAAAACCGGAATTCCCCAAATGAATGTCCAAGGCCATCAAACAGACCTAAAATGGCAAGTGTCCACCTCACCCTTGTGAGCAAATGCTGACTCCATTGATGAAGACTGAAATTGGGTGGAGGCCGGCTGGCAGTGGGGGCAGCTCCACTTCTAGGCCCTGAGCCATCTGTGCATAAACCCAAGCCAAGGTGTCCCGGATGTGGACTTCTACATCCAAATCTGTGTAGTTCACCAGCGACGTCATTCCAATCAAAAGGATCTCACCTCCTATGTTGAGAAGAATCCATTAGCCTCTGATGTTGATGTGTGGCCACAACAACAGAGCCAATTCCAAAACTCTTACATGATTAAATACATAGTAAGTCCTGTGCCTAATACTCTCAGAGTTTTAATGCCAAGCCAATTTTTTTCATGAATCTTCTAACCAACTATTTTAACAGAGCTACATACAGCCTATAACTTCAAGTGCATAAAAGCAAAATTATCAGGACATGTGTACTCAAGAAGCACTAACCTATCCCCATGAAAAGGCAAATTAAGAAATAGTTTGGAGGGCTCAGGATCTTCATCACTGACAGACAGAACCCCATGTTCTTTTTTGTCACCCTCCCCTTTCCTATTGTTATAAGTCTAAAACTATATCTTCAGTGTGTGCTGAATCTCATAATGCCTTGTATGAGTATGGTAGTTCACAGTTTACAGAGCACTTTCACATGCATTATCCCATTCTATCCCCACACTATCCTGATGACGTATGGGGGCAGATAGTAGGACTGGCATTTTGCTTTTCAGGAAACCAAGGCTCAGCTGCCAAAGCCTAAAGCCAATTATCAAAAAAATCAAGGACTGAGCCCACTCTTCTGTCTCCTATTTCAATACATTTTGAATTTAATCAGCAATTCTATTAAAATGCCAAATATATTATGAACAATTTAATTCAATGCCTTTTAAATCAAATATTTATTGAGTAACATGAAAAAGATGCCACAAGGGGCAAAAAAACAAGTCAAACACAGATCTTGCCCTCAGAGATCTCAAAGTTAATAAATTAGGTGTCCAATAATTTTAATACAAGACATAGCACAAGAGAGGTGCAAATTAAGTAATGGGTTGTGGTGCTTGAAATCTAATTTGAAAGATAAATACCAAGAGGAAATGATAGAGAAGAAGAAACTCATAATTCAATTCTGAAAACATCATAGTTTTACTCAAAGCCTTTTGTGGCAGTTTCTTATTTAATCATCCAGTGGCTTGGAGAGAAGTAAAGAGAATTGGGTAACTTGCTGGACGACAAGGAGCGTGTAGATAAAGGGGGACTCTACAGGAGCTAGTGCAGGAAAAGGTGATGATAGTTCTGCGGCTAAGGATCAAGAAAACTATTCCTGAGGGATCAATTCAGTGGACAATGGAAAGCATCAAAGGTTTGTAAGCCAGGGAAGGATATGATTGAAGCTATTCTATACAACAAACTGGAGAGACAGGGGAGAGGAAATTCAGTCTGCAGAAAACTGGAGTCTTAAGTGCCTCCAGAGACAAAGCTTGGGCTAAAGCATCTTAAAACTCTTTTAGCCACTAACATTTCAGAACTATTGCAGAACCGTTATCTACAAAACAATGCAGACGATTAGATGAAGTGGAGAATGAAGTTGCTTGAAAGAGTAAAGTCAAAGAAGAGGGATTGTGATATGGTGAAAAGATTGTGAATATGCACTCAAATCCTCAATCTGCTGTTTACTATCTGTATGACTTTGTTTAACCCACTTTGGACTCTCAAAGCCTTGTATTTTTCAGCCATAACTTGGTAATAAAACTTGCCCCATATGATTAATTGTAAGGATTGAGTTGGATATCATGGGAAAGCACTTGGTACAGTATAGCACATAAAAAGGCCTCAATTAACTTCATTTCCTTTTTCTTTCCATATCCTCTTTACTTCTTCATGTCTTCCCCACCTTGTTTCTACTGTGAAGACTGGAGCCTCAATATCTGGCAGAATGGTGACATTCACATCAACAAAGCATTTATTGAGTGTTTATCCCATTGCCAATTCCTGGGATAGGTGCTTTCCCCCACTTCGTCTCCAATTTTCACAATAACCTTGAAAGAATTATTCCCACCTAACAAATGGGGATATTGCAGATAAACGAATTTAAATTCCTGGCCAAGAAGTGGCTGAGCTGGGATTCATTCAGATCCAGTTTTGTCTGACTGCAAAGAGCACACACACGGTCCACACCAAATTCTTCTTCTCCATCCCTCTCCCCTTCTCTTTTTTTTTTTTTGTTTTTTGTTTTTTGTTTTGTTTCTTTGGTTTTTTTTTGTTTGTTTTGTTTTCATCTTGGCTTCATTGTCATCATCAACATCATCTCCTAGATGAAACTATGTAGGACTCCAACTCGAAAGAGACTTTCCAAATAGGCTACCACCCTTTGTGGGTTTTAAAATGTGTTCTTCTTTTTTCTGCCCATAGAACTATTTAAATGCAAGTGTAAACTCTGAAAATAACACATCGCATTGTATACATCAATAACATGAACTTCTTGGACTCTTGGTCAATTGTCAAGCTAATCCTAAATGCCTTTGAGGAACTGATGCAAATGTATTTATTCTTTTCATTATATGTAGGAAATTTTATTAAAAGCCAAAATCACTGAATTCCAAAGAGAAAATGAATTTCCCTCCTTCCTTTCCTACTCGTTCAGAAGAATCTATACCAATAAGGCATTTCACACTCTTTGGTCGCCTGAGGCAGCAAATCCTTTTGCACTAGCCGATCTGAATACTGAGAAGCTGAAGGACACTTCCCTTTATTTATGTACTCCTGAGCAATGGAAAATGAAAACAGTACCAGAAAAATTGAGCCCAGGCCTTATCGTTGAGAAATATGGTGGCCTTTGACAATAAACCCTTACAGATGGCTGCCAAAAACTCTGTTATCTGGCATTCAATTAACCATATTACTTGCTACTTTTTCAACTCTATATGCTATGACATGATAATAAATTGTTATAATTCCATCTTGGCATATCGTCTGAATCATTAAAGAAAGATTAAATTATTTAACATAGTTTGGTGCTACTGAATCCATTCTTTTTATATGTAGCATGTGTCCAGGAAGAAGAATCCTTGTTTAATCAGAACACTCTGTTCTCTAATCATATCGAATAACTGCTCCCACTGAACCTGCTGATAAAAAATGGGATTTTACAGTTAACTATAAGTGGCTATGTACTTGGGATCTGCAAGAAAACTGCTTGGGTTCAAATCCAACCTCTGCTACTCATTGAAAGTATCTTAGGCAAGTTACTTATTCTCTCTGATCCTCAGTTTTCTCACCTGTAAATTTGGGCTAATAATCCTACACATCTGTGATAAGGATTAAAGTCTGTTATTATTATAAGTTATTATATTGTTATTATTGGCACATAGTTGATACTCAATAAATATTTACTGAATTAAACATTACCTCTGAATTCCCACATCATCTTCATGATGAAGCAGCCCCAATTTTACAGAGGGAGAAAGATAAAAGGACACTGATTTCATGATGACTGAGATGAGAAAACTGATCTCTTGGTTGTCAGGAAAAACCTTCCATCCAAAACATAATACTATCTTCAATAAATTCATAGGCTATCCCTTGCCTTTCTTGAAGGAGCAACACAAAACAGGTCCTGCCATGTCATGTACTTTTACCTGCTATGTTGCTTCTGTTTCTACTAAGAGACATGATCACTGGATTTAAGGAGGAGACATATGCAAACGCTGCAGGAAGAATCCAAGGATGTTCCCCTCTTATCACAGTCACATTCACAACGGGTCCGTCTTCCCCCTGAGAATCAAGTTTTACAATCAAACCTCAGTAAATAAGACTCACTTCAGGAAAGAGAAAAAGTCCATATACAATTAGCTTTAAAGGTTAATTTCAGCAAAATTGTTTTCACGGGGCTTATTTGCTACTTTCAAGCCTTGTGCACATGTGCATACTTGCACGCACACACACACTCAAACGCAGTGACAAATACTGGGACTAGCCAAGTACAGTATTGAACAGAAGCAGAGGGACCTGCTCTAGAGGGTAAATAAGAATGATTTGCGAGTAACACACCAATTGTTCCCAAGTAAATGGTTGCTTCTAATGTGTTTGTGAAAGGCTGAAAACAGTCTGCACTCCAGAGAACACAGGTGTAACATTCTCTAAGGCCATCCTTCTCCAAATATAGATTTGTAAAATAAACCATTTCTTCAAAACTATTAGAAAGGTAAATTTCACATTAACCCTCTTTAAACCATAATACATTTCTAATCAGTGAAATCTGAATATAGTTGTATTGTAAGTTTCCTATTTCAGAAAAAAATTAATGAAGAAAAGACATCCTGTTTCCATTTCTTTTTTTTTTTTTTTCAACTCTAAGTTTTTATCATTTGGTAATATAGCGTGGTGGTTTGAAGCTGTATGTACCCCAGAAAGGCATGTTCTTAAACGTAATCCATTCCTGTGGGTATAAACCCATTGTGAGTAGGACTTTTTGATGGGGCTACTTCAGTTAGGTGTGACCCACCTCATTCAGGATGGGTCTTAATCTTCTTACTGGAGTCCTTTATAAACAGAATGAACATGGAGAGAGAGAGAGAGAAAGCCACAGAAGCACAAAGCTGAAAGCAACAAAACCCAGAAGAGAAGGGAGAGACCAGTAGATGCCACTATGTGCCTTGCCATGTGGCAGAGGATCCAAGGATCACCAGCAAGGAAGAAACCATCACTTTGATGATGACTTGATTTGGAAATTTTTCTCAGCCTCAAAACTGTAAGCTAATAAATCCCCATTGTTAAAAGCCAACCCATTTTAGAAAGTGATTAAACTAAAGGAAGGAGTAGCAACAGACAAGATGGAATTTAACAAAGGATTATGAACACTGAATCTCTATATAATTTTCTTCTTCTTAATTGCTAGGATATTAGAATAGCTAAAAAGAAAGAATTGAAATGGTGGAACTATAACCCATAGCATCCTTTGAAATTTGTTCTATAGCTACTTGTTAAATTGTAATTTGAAAGTTATCACCTTTTTGTATATATGATATATTTCACAATAAGGAAATTACTGAAACTATGGTATTGTAACTCATAACATTAACTACTTGTTAAATCATACTTTGAAAGATTATTACCTTTTTGCAAATATATTTCACAATAAGGAAATAACTGAAACTGTGGAACTATAACCCAAAACATTCTTTGAAATATGCCCTCCAAATAATTGTTAAATTGCACTCGGAAAGTTATCACTTCTATATATACATTTTATATTCTACAATACAAAAATGTGATTAAAATAAAAAAGCCAACCCATTTTATGGTATCTGCTTTCAACAGCCTAGGAAACTAAAATGGACAGCCATTCATTATTTTGAGTTTTTAGTAGTATACTGCCCTTCAAAAAAAAGAGAGCAGTTGATTTTTAGGAGTCCTTTCCAGAAGGTCAATGGTTTAATGCAAATTAGCCCAACCACTGCCATAAATATAAAATTGTAATCTTCTATGTGAAAGAAAATCTGAAATATTTAACAGAATCTAAGCTCCTATAAGAAAACTGATATTTTGAATCAGTTCTATACACTGCCCAGTGCAGAGCTGTGTGGACAATTAGTCTACATTTTTTTCTGTAGGCTTTGTGAGATCACCAACACAGTCCTTTCAATCTGTACTCTCCTCCACCCATCCAAACCTCAGAAAATGTAACCAAAAATAAATGAATTTGAAACATTCAAATTAAGAAAAAGGGTTTACAGGGCCCTCAATGCACCAGTATATCAGTTTCTAAATAATATCCTATATAAGTTCCTAAATGTCACTCTCATTCTGTATAAACTTTCTCTTCACCTGTAACCACTTCTACCCATCATCCCTTTCTCTCCCATCATCCAAACTTCTCTTTTACAGAGTCGTCTACATCCATTTTCTTCAATTCCCTCTTGCCATTCTATTTTTAATCCATTGCAGTCTGCCCTAGAAACCTCAGAATCAGCTTTGGTCTCTCTCCCTCCCTCACAAGATACCCCAACTCCCATCATCTCAATCATCACTGAGTTCTTTGTATTTTATCTGATAAAAATTTGCCTATTTAAAATCCACTTTCCCCTTCTCCTTTGCAGCTATAACTTACAGAAGAGACGCTTTACCAAAAAATACATTATAGATTGAAAAGCAAAATAACAAACTGGGATGAAAATACCTGAAATATCTGACAAAGGATTAATGTATTTAATACATAAAAGATTTTACAAATCTATGAGAAAGAGACAATTACTCCAACAGCGGTTGTGAAGAAAGTGGGGGTGAGGGGGGATATGGGCAATAGGCATACACTAGACTAGTAATTCACAAAGGGGCTAAAAATATCCAATAAACATTTGAAAAATTATTCAGATTTCTGATTAAAGATGGGGGATTGGGCATATGTATTTTTCTTCTCTCCTTCTGAAGACCCCACCAAAATGATGGTAAAGAAAAAATACTTCTAATTCACAACAATGTAAACAACAGGAGTAAAGTCAATTTAAATTTCAGAACTTAAACCCAGTTTTGAAAGACAGAAAACAGTTGGAAGGGTAGTAGCTGATATAGCAGGATAGAGAGCGCTTCCTCTTCCAAGACAAAAGGAATCATTTGCCCTGTAGAACACCAGAGAGACTGTGATGAAGCAAAATATAGAGCTGAAGGCGAAATACAGAGCTGAAGTCAGGAATATTACATGAAACAATGAAATGCCCATCCCTCCCTTGACACATACAGAATGTCAGCAGCTAGGTAACTCCTCCAAGGGGTGAGTTTTGAGTGATCCCCTGAGAAATTGAATAGCATTTGAATGTCACCAACAGTGTAGCCAGCTCCTTGCTCAGTCTCCCTAAATGACAGCCCCGCAGTCCACAAGACTCATCCATGTCCACTGAGCTGAGGTCACCCTTTAAGTCCCTCTCTCTTAAACATGAAATCATCCAGCATAGGAGAAGCTGGGGTAAACAGAAATATAACTCTGGAAGACACTGAGGTAATATAGAGAAAGAAGCCAACTTTAAAAAAAGACTAATTGAAGTTCAAGAAGATGTTGCATGAATAAAATAGGAGCAGTCAAAATAAAAACAAACTCTTGGCAAATAAAAATCGTATTGACAAAATGAACTCTTGGAAATTAAAAATAGTATTTCCAAAATAAACTTCAGTAAAAGTCTTGGAAGATGAAGTTGAAGAAATCTCCAATAAGGTAAAGGAACAAAGAGATTGAAAGAATAAAGGAAAAGATAAAAGACATAAAGATTGATCCAAGACATCTGACATCTAACAAATAGGAGTCCCAGGAAGAAAAACAGAGAAACTGAGGACAGAGTAAATTGACAAGAAGGGAGCGAAAGGGAAAAGAACAGAAGAGAGGGGGAGGGAGGGAAGAGAAGGTCTCAGAACTGAAGGACATGAGTCACCAGACTGACAGAGTCCATTAAATGGTCAACATAATAAATAAAAGAAGATTCCTGTCAAAGTGTATCATTGTCAAATTAGAGGTTCCTAGAGCTCCAAAAGAGGAGAATGCAAGTTACCTACAAAGGACTGAAAATTAGAATAACATTGAATCTCAATAACAATATTGATGCTAGAAGACAAAAGAAATATGCTTTAAAAATTCTTAGGAAAAATTATTTTCATCTATAGACTCAACCATTTTAAGCTGCCAATATTCAATCATTTACGACCTGCAAAATATGGCAATTTCAAATAAGTATCTATGCCTAGTTAAACTATCCATCAAGTGTGAGTACTTTCAGAAATGTAAGTACTTATAAAATCTCCCCAACCTCTCAACACATACTCCTTCTTAGGATGTTTCTTAAGGCAATGACCTCAGAAAACAAGGGGGCAACCAAAAATGAGAAAATACTAACTCCAAGAAACAGTGAATCTACCCAGGAAAGCACAGGAAGGACTAGGATGAAATCAGTGGAAGAAACCTAGGAAACAGCCAACCAGATTGGAGCAGGAGAGCAGAGAGCTTCAAAGAAAAACACTAACTGTTATGATAGAACTTTTTGAAAAGACAGAAGATTTTTATAAGACATTTTAAGAAAAAAGTTAGGAACTCCAGAAAAAAAAAACAAAGTATAAAAAAATTATATCTGGCTCTGCCAGCATCATGCAGATAATATAATAACGTAAACATAGATTATTGAGTTAATAAAAATGTTACTGTAATTATATTCAGAAGAATTAAAAGACTCGAAAAAAAGGGGAAAATGGATGGGGAAGCATGATTGTTTCACTATTTCCCTATTAATATGTATCATTTTAATCAAAACCAAAAGTTTACTTTTTAATGTTCATCCTGTCTAGTATAAGAAATCCAAACAGTATAAATTTTATCCATTAAAGCAATGAATATGTATCTCAAAGTGATAATATCCAGTGTCAGCCAAAGTACCAAAAATCAGACACTCACATAGTGATGGTAGGTGTATAAACTGAAAAAGACTGTCAGACAACTGGATACTACATATCATAAGCTTTAGAATTTAGATTAATTTGTCCTGAGAAAATAAATGTGCCTCAAAATATGGTTACTAGGATAATCAAAGCAATGTTCTTTACAGTAGGGAAAATTTGGGAATTATCTAAATATCCAGTAATAGGATCTAATTAAATTATATTACAACCGCGTATGGAATAGCATGCATTTTACATACAAAGGCTAACTTTTCATGACATTTAAGGAACTGGATGAGATAAAAACGTGGGAACAGTGACCAAGGGATGTTCTAAACCCTCCCTCCCAGGGGATCTTTATTTGTTCAGTAGGCAGCCATCTCTTGATTCTGAGAAGATAAACAACATGACTTTCCAAAGGTCCTAATAATCCATAGATTATTGGTTCTCACACTAAGAAGTCTGATAAAGATTTTACATATGACTTTCAGTTGAAAATGAGGCGTTTGATGAGTAGGAAAACATTTTTTTTTTCATTTACTTAACAAACACTTAAGAGTATTAGGCACTATTCTAAGTACTTAGCAAATACTAACTAATATAATAATTTAATCTTCTTAGTAACCCTACAAGGTAAGTAGTACTATTATTTCCACTTTAAGATGAAGAAACACACACAGAAAAGGTAAGCAATTTTCTCCAGGTCACACAGCTTGTAAATAGTAGAGCTAGTTTGTACTCTTAACACTATACCATTCTGTCTCCAAAAGTTACAGAACAATAGGAAGAGGAAAAAATGCTGGAGTGAAAGATGGAAGATGTGACTATATAGAGTCCATAGCTAATAAATGACACCAGCCTTTGAACATGCAAGGGGATGGGAAGAAAGGATTTTTCATTCTTTGCTGATGGGAATGGAAAATGGTACAGCCACTGTAAGAAACTGACAGTTTGGTAGTTTCTTACAAAGCTAAACATAGGCTTACCGTATGATCCAGCAATCACGCTTCTGGGTGTTTACCCAAAGGAATTGAAAACTTTCATCCACACAAAACCTGTACTCAAATGTTTATAGCATCTTTACTCACAATTGCTCCAAATCAGAAGCAGCCAATGAGCCCTTCAATGGGTGATAAACAAACTGTGGTGAATGAAACAATGGGATATTATTCAGTGGTAAACTGGACATTCCAGAAGTTTCTAAGTTCCACCTTTCACATCCCTACCACAAAACAAAATTGCTGGTGAAAACCAAATTATTTGTTGTTTGTTCATTTGTTTGAGAGAGAAGTGAGATTACAAGTTATGCGAATTTTGCAAACCCACACCCAGAACGTGCACTAGATAAATTCATTTATTCTATGGTACTAACACTCACTGGGAATGTTGACTGGGATTACCTGTTTGTCTTCTTTTTAAATGAATTCGCTGATGTTAATTAAAGCCCCATAGGTGGGGTCAGTTTCCCACTTCATAGTAAGACAGGCAATATAAGTAGTATAACAATACTCTCATGATGAGAAGGTTATGTCAGTTAACTTAGTTCCAAGAAGTGATTCACTCAAAACCTTATGCTGTTTTGACTGAAATATACCAGAAATGAGAAGACAAAACATTTTAATGCCTCACTAATATGGACTAACTATAATGTGTAAACTCTGAGAATTGAATCTTGGAGCACAGGGGAAGGCTTACTGTAAAGGTCTCTAGATTGTAAGCTCTTACAGCAGTCACATATTTTCCTGAGTTGTAATGGTTATCTCTAAATTCTGAAATGCTGAACTCTTTGTGTATAATCTGGTCGGTCTCTGGAAATTTCGGTATCTGTGTGACACCCAAGACTCAGAACTAGAGCTCAGCTGCTATGAATGTCAGTACTACCTCATACAGCAACTGTTAAAAAAGCTGAAAGAGTTCAGACTACAATTAGAGATATGAATGAAGTGGATCTGATTAGGAATAAGGCATATCAGGCCAAAGAGCAAGTGACATTATTGACAGTGTTTTAAAACTTCAACTTCTGTGTGACACCAAGGGAAGAGATGTTTATTTGGTGCAGGATCTATATTTTCTGTAACACACTAAATCATTTAACTTGTATGGTCAGTTTATCCAAACGCCATAATTACATGAAACTTTGAATAGGAAGTGAAATCTGATAGGTTTGTACAGATTAGTGTGAAATCCCAATACTTGCCAAAGTAATTTGGGCAGAGAATAAAAATGTATTTGCAGTACCCCACTGAGGAACTGGGGGAAAATGAGAAAATACTAAACTTCCCCACCTGGGGAATCACTGAATCACAAGCATTGAATCACAAGCATTGAAGACTACCAATTTAGTAGGCCGAGCCCTCAATCTTCGGGCTTGCTCTTATGAAGCTTGTTACTGCAAAGAAGAGGCTAAGCCTGCTTATAACTGTGCCTAAAAGTCTCCCCCAGAGAATCTCTTTTGTTGCTCAGATGTGGACTCTCTTTAAGCCAACTCTGCAGGTAAACTCACTGCCCTCCTCCCCTACATGGGACATGACTCCCAGGGGTGTAAATCTGCGTGGCAATGCAGGACATGACTCAGGGGGATGAACCTGGACCCAGCACCATGGGATTGAGAAAGTTTTTTGACCAACAGGGGGAAGAGAAATGAAACAAAATAAAGTTTCAGCAGCTGAGAGATTTCAAATGGAGTTGAGAGGTCATTCTGGAGGGTATTCTTATGTGCTATATAGATACCGCTTTTCAGTTTTTAGTGTATTGGAATAGCTAGAAGGAAATACCTGAAACTGTTGAACTGAAACCCAGTAGCCTTGATTCTTGAAAATGATTGTGTAACTGTAGCTTACATGGTATGACTGACTGATTGTGAAAATCTTGTGGCTCACATTCCCTTTATTCAGTGTATGAACAGATGAGTAGAAAAATAGGAGCAATAATTAAATGAAAAATACGGTGGGATAGGGGGATGGGATGATTTAAGTATTCTTTTTTACTTTTATTTTTATTCTTTTTTTTGAGAGTAATGAAAATGTTCAAAAATTGATTGTGGTGATGAATGCACAGCTATATGATGGTACTGTGAACAACTGATTGTAAACTGTGGATGACTGTATGGTATGTAACTATGCCTCAATACAACTGAATTTTTAAAAAACCTTATGCTGCACATTAATAATTGTGACCCACTCAGAGAGAAGGAGATGCCAAAGGATTCCACTTACCCTGGGTGGAACTTTACATTGAATTCTTTGTGAATTGCTTGTAGTAACGTTGATGGCACAAGCCTGAGAACCAAATAACACCAGGCTAACATCTTCCAAACCAAAACCTCGGATAGTGGCCCAGAGCCCTCCTGTAAAAGATGGCAGGCAAAAATTAATAATCCACAAGAGAAGTAAAATGAAACCAAAATATGAAGCTTCTTAATTTGTTAAAACACAAGGCAATGCTCAAACTACAGGAAAAGAAAATGAAGCTAAATATATAAACTACCATATAAAGAGGAAGAAATGGGGACTAGAGGTCAGAGAGTAGTAGTAATGCATTTCTGGAGATATTTAAGAATAAAACACAGAGGTATAATACTGCCATGAGTCAAAGAAGTAAAGTAGATGGCTTCTGAAAGCTCTTCCTGCCCTAGGTTCTTAAATACCATCCCCGCCAATCATATGAAACTTATTCTTTTCCTGAGAAACCAAGTATACGAGAGCATCATGGTAGGAAAGAGCGATGGGTCCGGAGGGAGGGCAGCAGGTTTCTCTGCCACTGAAAAGGTCTTCAGGCCAAGATCCCTTAGCCTTGGCCCCTCCAGCTCTGTGATTTGATACCACACCTATCATATTCTAGTCCTCACAATGGTACAGAAGTGACTGACATCACAACCCACTGCCATCAGGATTTCTCTGCTGACTGCTAACGAGCAACCACAGAAACCCTCGTTCCTCACTGCAGACGCCAGGAAGAAGAGAGGGCTCCAGCCACACTGGGATCATGGCACACTTTCTCCTTTACAGAAGCAGCCCTCGATATGGCTGCTGAACAGAAAATTCTCCTCATTATTGACAAGGGAAATGACTGTGGTCTGCCGTCTCCCCAGAAGGGGATATAAGAGAGGCAGTGAGGCCCCCACATAGAGAAATGTAACCCCCTCTTGAGAGTGGGGAGAGGGCGCAAGGGCAAGGTCATCTTCCCCAGCACATCAGGGTGAGAAAGGAGAACTTCTACAACCTGATGAAAAGCTCTGGGGAGGATGCAGCTGGTGGAATAATATGCTGCAGAGTCATGGCAAGATTACAACAGACTTCAAAGTTAGAGAATAATATAGAAGAAAAGATCCCAGTTATTGCAGCAACATAAAAGATATAATAGCAGGAAACAACCTAGACAATAAATGCAAGAACATGAAGACAGTTGATATAAACTCTGATATGCAACCGAGGAACTCAAGAGGAAACTTAATGAATAGAAAGAGTGAAAGTCATAAAAATGGTATATCTTTCTAAATTATCCTAAAGTGTTAACACAATCCCAATAAAAATACAGACACAATTTTTTTGTTTAAAGTAGACAAGTTGATTCTAAAGTTCAAAGAAAAATACACACGAGAATAGTTATAAAAAATTTCAAAGATAAGAGTATAGGGAGTCTTCTGTCAGATAAAATTTTATAGAGCAACTATAATCAAAATGTGATATATGTAGTCCAAAGCAGTGGTTCCAGGGCTCAGGTGACCAGAGAAGAACCACTGCAACATAAAAGGAAGAGCTGGATGAAAAAGTGGAGAAACTATGACTGAGAAATAAGGGTGAGTGTACTCAGTTGCAACCACCCCAGAGGCTCATGGCTATGCACTGGTTGGACCAGGCAGCCAAAAAGTGGTGCATTCCTACTTTGGTTGCTGGCTGATGGAGCTAACCCTCTCAATCTTACAGCCTGGGAGTCTTTCCAAGCAGGAATCTAGGAACTACATCCACATTGTACCTACAAGCAGTGTCTTCTCCAGGGTGCACAGTGCCCTCCCTCCCCTGGAGCAGGCAGCCTCCAGTGCACCTGGACTTGGGAGAGACAGGCAGGCCCTCCCTTCAGGAAAAGAGGGAGAAGCAGATTAGTACTGAGCTAACAGTTGGCCAGAAGGGGCAATCCTCTGGGGCCTGCAGCCTTAACTGGACTTTGACCTGATCAGGACCCTGTCCAGTGGGCTGCTGCAGTTGGGGTGATGCAGGGTTGTGGGTAATAGGTGGCACAAGAGTGCCATCTGCTGGGAAGACTGGGAAAGTACAGTCTAGCAAGCTGCTTTTCTTCCGAGCCTCTGAGAGCCTTCTGAAAGGGATGGCACCACCTGCATTAGATCCTGGCCCTGGTTTGGATGGGAATTACTGACAAACTAAGTGTCATGGGACACCTGCAATGCAAATCCAAGCAACTACAAAATTTTAAACAAGTGAGGGAAATCAACTTTCAAAATAATCTTATCAAGATAATCAGAGGCCAAGAAACCAGCAGAAAATCACAAAGCACATGAAGAAACAAGAAATGGCCAAGCCAAGTGATCAAATTAAAAAGTCAGAGGAGACAGAATTTGGAACAACTAATCAAAGACATTCAAACAAATCTCCTAAATAATTTCAATGAGATGGTTAAAGAGATAAAGGATATCAAGAAGACACTAGAAGAGCATAAAGAAGAATTTGAAAGAATAAATAGAAAAATAACAGATCATATGGAAATGAAAGATACTGTAGATCAAATTTAAAAATATACTAGAGTCACAACAGCAGATTTGAAGAGGTAAAAGAAAGAATAAGTGAACCAGAGGACAGACAATGGAATTCAAACACAAAAAGAAAAAAAAATGGAGAAAAATTGGAAAAATTTGAATTGGATCTCAGGGAAATGATTGACAACATGAAGCACACAAAATAAGAATCATGGGTATCCCAGAAGTAAAAAAGAACAGAAAAGGGCCAGGAAGATTATTTGAGGAGATAAGATATTTGAGGAGAAAATTTCCCAACCCTTATAAATGACAAATACGCAAATCCAAGAAGCCCAACATACTCCAAACAGAATAAATCCACATACACCCACTCCAAGACACATACCAATCAGACTGTCAAATGCTGACAAGAAGGAGAGAATCCTTAAAGCAGCAAGAGAAAAGTGATTCACCACATATAAGGGAAACTACATAACTAAGCACTGACTAATCGTTGGGCACCATGGAGGTGAGAAGGCAATGGTAGGATATATTTAAGATTCTGAAAAAATAAAAATTGCCAACCAAGAATTCTTTATGCAGCAAAACTGTTCCTCGGTTTAAAATTTTCATAGATAAACAAATGCTGAGAGAATTTGTTAACAAGAGACCTGCCCTGCAAGAAACACTAAAGGGAGTTCTGTCAGCTGAAAAAAGAAAAAAAAAAACAGTAGAGAAAGGCTTGCAGGAGAGTATAGAAATGATGATTATCAGTAAGGGTAACTAAAAGGATAAAAAGAGAGAAAAATACGTCCATTATTGAGGACATAATGCTAAATGAAATAAATCAGACACAAAAGGACAGATATTGGATGATTTCACTAATATGCACTAACTAGAACATGTATACAAACTCACAGTCATAAAACTTAGAATACAGGTTACCAGGAGATAGAATGAGGCTAGAGAATGGGGACCAGTTATCTAATATGTACCAGATTTTTAATGAGGTTGAACTTAAATGTCTGGAAATGGACAGAGGTAAGGCTAGCTCACTATTGGGAGTATAAGTAATAGCACTGAATTGTAGGTGAATTTGACTGAAAGGGGTTGTTTAGAGTCACATATGTCACCAGAAGGAAAGCTTGAGATTAAAATATGGGATTGTATAACACAGTGAGCCTTGAGGTGGACATTGTTTAAGATTAACACTACAAATACAAGTAGTACAAATGTATGACACTTGTGAAAACAGTTAATAATAGAGTGGTATATGGGGAAAAGATACCTATTGCAAGCTACAGACTATAGCTAGGAGTAATATCTTACTATTCTTTCATCAACAGTAACAAGTGTACCACACCAATACTAAGGGTCAATAATGGGGGGGGGCGGATAAAGAGTGTAGGTGTTTGGGTTTTCTTTTATGTCTATCTGTTATTTTTCTTTTTGGAGCAATGAAAATGGTCTAAAATTGGGAGTGATGATTTCACAACTAGGTGATGATACTGTGAGACACTGATTGTATACTTTATATGGATTATATGGTATATGAATATACCTCAATAAAATTTGCAGTTAAAAAATGTAATGTAAGTGACAAGACAATTAAGTAGGGCAAAGAACAGTCTTTTCAACAAACGATACTGAGACAATTCTCTATCCACAGGAAAAGAATGATGTTGGACCCCTACCTCCTATCATACAAAAGTTAACTCAAAATGCATCAGAGACCTAAGACTATATAGAGCTAAAACTATAAAATTTTTAGAAGAAAACATAGGTGTAAATCTTTATAACACTGGATTAAACAATGGTTTCTTAGATATGATACCAAAAGCACAAGCAACAAAAGAAATAAAAAATAAATTTGACATCATTAAAGTTTAAAATTGGGGGACTTCCAAGGACACCACAAAAAAATGGAGAAGAAAACCCACAGAATGAAATAAAATATTTTCAAATAATATAAATAATAAGAATATAGAATCAAAAACATCTAGAACTCTTACATCCTAAACAAAAAAAGAAAAGACAAACCAGTTTTGATTAGACATTTCTCCAAAGAAGATACATAACTGGCCAATGAGCACATGGAAGATACTCAATACCATTAGTTATTAGGGAAATGCCACCATACACCCAATAGATTGGTTAGAATAAAAAGACAGACAATAACAAATGTCAACAGAATAAGGAAAAATTGGAACCCTGTTATATTGCTGGAGGAAATGTAAAAGGATACAACAATTTTGGAAACAGTTCCTCAAAAGGTTAAACACAAAGTCACCATATGGCCCATCAATTCCAAGAGAATTGAAAATACAAGTTCAAACAAAAACTTCCACACAAATGTTCATGGAAGTATTAGTCACAATTGCTAAAAAGTAGAAACAACCCAAATGTCAATCAATGGAAGAACTGATAAACAAAATGTGGTATATCCATGCTATGGAATATAATTTGGTCATAAAAAGGAATGACGTACCAATACATATTGCAACATGGATGAACCTTGAAAACATTATGTTACATGAAAGAAGCCAGACATCAAAGGCCACATATTGTATTATTCCATTTATATGAAATGTTCAGAATAAGCAATTCCATAGAGACAGAAAATATATTAGTGTTTTCCAGGGGCTGAGGGGAGGGAGGAATGGAGATAGGGTTTCTTCTGGGGGTGATAAAAATGTTCTAAAATTAGATAGTGATAAGGTTTCACAAGTTTGTGAAATACTAAAAACCACTGCATTGTAGACTTCCAAAAGGTAAATTTTTTGGTATCTGAATTATTTTTTTAAAGTTCTTCAAAAATAATGCAATCTTGGGATGGGGGGCAGAAAAAGGCAGCTGTGTATGTTTCCCTCTGCAAATTGCTTTAGTCAAGGCACCATCATATCTCCTCTGGATGACTAACCTAACTGGTCTCCCTAGCCCCACCTTTGCCTCCCTATGGTATATTCCTACACAGCATCCTGTCAGATCATGTCACTTCTCCCATGGCTCCCTTCTCATTCAGAATAACATCCAACATCCCTTCATAGCTGTGTCGGTTTGGCTATATTATGTCCCCCAGAAAAAGCCATGTTCTTTGATGCAGTCTTGTGAGGGCAGACGTATTAGATTTGGTTAGGTTGGATATTGGGATTAGGTTGTTTCCATGGAGATGTGACCCACCCAACTGTGAGTGACACCTTTGATTAGGGTGTGACCTCTTGATTGAATGCTTCCATGGAGGTGTGGCCCCATGCATTCAGCATGGTCCTCGATTAGTTCACTGGAGTCTTACAAAGGCTCACAAATAGAAGGACCTCAGAGCTGCAGCCAAGATTGACACTTTGAAGAACACTCAGGAGCTGAGAATGAAGTTGAAATGCCACCTGGGTGCAAGTGGATGCCAGCCACGTGCCTTCAAGCTAACAAAGGTTTTCCAGACATCAATGGCCATCCTCCAGTGAAGGTACCCTATTGTTGATGCCTTACCTTGGACACTTTATGGCCTTCAGACTGTAACTTTGTAACCAAATAAACCCCCTTTCTAAAAGCCAATCCATTTCTGGTGTTTTGCAAAATGGCAGCGTTAGCAAACCAGAATAATAGCCCATAGGTTATATGTTCTACCCTAGTCACCTCTTACCACTCTCCTGTTGCTCAAACTATTCCAGCCAAAAAAGCTTCCTTGGTGTTCCTAGAGCAGGCCAAGCCCATTCTGACTCAAGACTTTATCTCTAGATGTTCCCTTTCCACAGAACCCTCTTTCCCCAAGAGGTCTCCAGGGCTTGTTCCTTCACTTCATCCATGTCTCTCCTCCAAGGCCAATTTATGGAGAAGACTATCCTGACCATCCTATCACGACCACCTCCTCTGTCATTCACCATCCCCTTTTCTGGCTTTATTTTTCTCCGACACACTTACCACCTCCTCCACAAAGGCAAGGACTTTGTTTTCATTTCCTGTGTTCCCAGCATTAATAGTGCCTGGCACACAGGAAGAGCTAAATAATTGTTGTGTGTTATCATTATTATTGTTGTCATAATCATTAAAAGTCAGAGAGGCAGTGAGAATTTGCCATTCCCATTAGAAAGGTGAAGATCCTCCCAAGGGTCCATGTCTAAGGAGAAGGCAACTCCATCTCAGCACAGAAGCAGGCCAAGGAAGAATGTAAGGCAAAGCCAAGATTTTCCTCAAAAGCCCTTTCAACCACATTATTATATATATTCATTACATACTCAGCTCTTCTGTAAATTCCTTGATGGGAGGCCTTGTCTTGGTCCTCTTTAAATCCCCTACAGTAACATTTCTCAAACTATATCATACATAGAAATTATCTGAGGATTGTGTTAAAATCTGACTCAGGAGGTCTAGAGAGGAGCCTAAGACTCTGCATTTGTAACATGGTCTCAGGGGATACAGATGCTGCTCCAGGATCACACTTTGAGTAGCAAGGTTTTCAGCACAGGATGGCTCAATCAGTATTAACTGATTGAGTGAGTGACAGGTTGATAATAGTTAGGTGGTCAGGCAAAGGAAGGGTTAAATAGGAAAGCTTAAATCCAGTAACAATGAAACGTGCAGCTAGAACTTCTCCCTCTCTCTCCCTCCCTTTCCCCTGAATCTTACTAAAAGTTAATTTGAAGCCACCCAACATTACCCCTTCTCTGGGTCTTCCATCCTTTACTAAAACATACAGGGGCGGTGTACAATCCTCTGAGAACCTCAAGTCCCTTCACTACATATTTATGGTACAGCTTGCCCCAAAGTAAGACCAACTCATCCTGATTCGCCTGGGACTTTCCAGTTTTAACTTCTTGAAGTCCCACATTCCGGGGAATCCCTCAGTTCCAGATCCCAGGGCTGTCCCCGTTTTAAAATGGGAAGTCCTTCATCCAGGGAAACAGTAGGAAAACCGGGACAGTTGGTCAACCGACTTGTGCAAGGCACTCTGTATATGGAATACAAAGATGACCAAGTCACCTGTCTGCCCTTAAAGCGTCTATAATCAGGGGGAGGAGCTACAGAAGGTTTGTGTGGCCTGAATTGCAAGGTAGCTTTATAAGAAGATTGAAGCCCTTCATTATTCTGATAGAGGACTACTATATGACCCTGCACACAAACCAATAATTACAGGGTCATGTACACTGTGACCTCCCACTTCAAGCACCATGTATTAGCTGGCTCCTTCCTTACATCACTAAGAAATAATAGCAAGTGCTGCTTGCTCTGTCTTAGGTGCAGAAACCAGGTGGGATGGACCTCTTAATTCACTTTTCTAAGCCAAGAAAAGGCAGAAACAAACCATTCCTTTGGGCAATTAGTTTGTGGCCAGGCCATACTGCTTTTAAATAATGTTCTAAGCTGCAGGTCTCTACCTATCAGAATAAACAGCAACCAAAAAAAAGTCATTAAGGAAAGGAGTTTCATGCTCTAAAAAAATTATACTTTAGCAAACATAAACATAAGTGTTCCTGTGTGTGATTTTTAACCGGTAGGTCCTCCAGAAAATTGCAAGTCATGACAAGATTCCTGGTTTTCCATAGCACTGAGACCCAATTCCTGGGGCTCAATGTTGGCAAGATCCACTGCTCTCTGTATTCCCTACCACTCAAGACAGTAGCTGGCTTTGCATGCCTATCAAGTAACCAAGCTCCATCAGTTAGCAGGCATTTGTGAAACACTCACTATGTGCAAAACTCATAGTGTCAATAATGTGTTGAATTGTCTCCCCAAATAGGTACATTCAAGTCCTTACCCTGTACCTGTGAATGTGATGTAATTAGTTAAGATGAGGTCATATTGGGTTAGAGTGGGCTCTAATACAATGACTGATGTCCTTAAAAAGGGTAGGAGATTTGGAGAGATAGACATAGACAGATGGAAGACAGCCATGTGAAGACAGAGACAGAAATTGGAGTGATGCAGCTACGAGCAAGGAATACCAAGGACTGCCAGGTGCCATCAGAAGCTAAGAACCGGTAAGGAAGGAGTCCCCCTAGAGCCTTCAGAAAGAGCTGACACCTTGATTTTGAACTTCCAGCCAGAAAAGTGAGAGATAACATTTCTGCTGTAAACAGGAGCTTAGGTGTCACACAGTCCCAGTTTTGCATCCTAGCTCCATCTGTTTCCGTTACGAAGACTTAAGCAAGTCACTCACCTCTTAAAACCACCATTATCTCCTGTGAAAAATATGGATAACAATTCCATCTTTTAGAGGGTTGGAAGCATGTTAAGAGATAAAGGGTGTAAGTGACTAACTTAGAAGAGGTGCTCAGTAACTGATACTATGGCCATCATCATCATTATTAGGAAACTCAGTCCCACAGAAGTAACTGAAACTTCTAAGGTCACGCCTCTGACTTGTGGTAGGACTAAATTGCAGGTGGACGTCCTAACTCCCACACAGAATTGTTTCCACTAGACCAAACAGTCCCAGTGACTCAGTGTCTGATCCAACTGGGCCTGACCCCGCCAGCCAAACTAAGATCCTTTCTTTGGCAAGTGAGTTCATTTAATAGCCCAGATGTCTTATTGCTCATTAGAAGAAATTCTGATGGCAGAAAACAGAAAGTTGTGAATCATAGTGGAGATGGAGTTTATCACATGGCAAGGCTAGATTCCTACACATGTCCAGGCTTCAGAAGGTCAGATGGAACATGAAGACTTCCCCTGATTACCAATCTCGGCAGCTATGGAAGGCTCCACGGCATCCATTCTGGGCTCCACGTTCAAGAAGAGGCCTTCTCCACTGGCACTGATGGCAAGACCAGAGGGTATCACCAACATCGAGATCCGATGCACTCCAACTGGCAGCAAATCCATCTGACAGACCACGTACGTTTGGTTTGAGAAAATAACTTTGCAACTCGTTTGGTTTACCGTAAGCTGCAAAGCCTGCGAGTCACCAGAGAAACCAGTTCCAATAATATAAACCAGTAGGTTGATGTCACCATCTTAAAGGAGGGAGGAAATTTAGAAAACAAAGTCATCTCTCAATCATATCACTTCATGTAAGGAAACTCTCTCTAACACCAAATATTTATTCCCTTTCACATGCCCCTCCTAAACATTCAGAGACGTGATTGCTGATCCAAATATTGGACATCTGCATTTACTACTGTAATACACAGCCCGCATCTGAAATTTTCTCAGATTAGTAATAAGGTTTTACTGCTCAATTTAAAAAAATGAAAATAAAATCCAAACAAAGAAAATTTAGAACAATGAACAAAGAGAATAAACTTTTAAGTCATCAAAATTCCCCTGGTCTCTATTTCCAAATCAAGACCATGTCATTTAGATTGCCCCCAAAACTCCACTTTCTGCTGTCTTATGCAACCCCCACCTCATGAACTGATGCACCTTCTACGTACCACATCATCAGATACACAGCCTCTAACAAAACCATTCTGGGTCTGGGTTTGTGCCCATCTTAGTGCCAAGTCACAAATCATACCGAGGGAACACCATGCAGAATGGACTCGGGGAGTTGACGCTTGGAGATACTGGAAAGAACAGGAGCCTGAGCAACGAGCTGGTACCTCGTTCACCCGAACAACCACCTGACAAACAGCAAAAAAATAAAAACGAAAATATGCACTTCACATCCACAAGGGTTTTCACAAAAGTTGTGCATTTTTCCCAAATTAAAATGTGTTAATGATTTATTAATATTATTCTCATTTCTTTCTTCTATGTTCCCAGTAAAAAAGGCTAATTTGTAATGAATGGCTCAGAACATATTAAACTTCCTGAAAATGATGGTGAGTGTGCTGAAACCTAACATTTCTGCGATTAAATAAGCTACATTCTTGGGTAGATTCTCTCCATGTCATATAAAAGCATATTTAACAAGATTCAAACTGTACGAGGACTTCCTATCACTCTGTATTTTCAACCAGGTACCTACTTTCTGTGTAATGCCCTTTCTTTGCTGGTAAATACCAATGAAACAGGCACCTTCCTTCCACCATCACTAGAAGGATATAGAACTGAAAAACGGTATATTTGGACATTTGGTTGGGGTCTGTTTTGTCCTAGAATGGTGGGTCTCCAAGAAGAGACTAGACGTCTTCCCCTCTCCCTGGAGCTAGTAATCTAGAAGGACTCAAACAATACTCAGAGATGAGGAAGATAAAATAGATACGTCAATTGACTTTTGCATATAAAACTGGATTAAAAGCACACACACACCAAACTGATGTTAGTGTTTTCTTATGGAATGGCAGGGGTAATAAAGAACACCAATTTTATCTATGTTTTATTTTGTTCATAAAGACAAAAATATAAAAATATATATATAAATATATGTCAATCCTTGGTTTGGGTACCCAGGTGTCAGTCTTATTGTTCTTTGTGGGCTTCCTGTTGTGAATTTTTCTCAAATTCAAAGTAGATGATATAACAGGAAGATGGGAAGAAAGAGAAAAGGACATCTTAAAGAGGAAAGGGTCAACCTAGCCCATTTAATTTCCAATGCAATTGTGTGAAGGCACAAACCAAATTTAGTATAAAGGTTCTCTATTTTTGTACCCTAATAACAGCATTAATAATTATGAAAATAGGATGGTGGGTTAACCATGCACTTATGCTTCATAGTACTTTACATTCCCTGTGGCATCAGAAAAAGGACAGCCATACTTGTCCCTGTCTTACTGATTGGAACAATGATGACTGGTAGCTAAATCAGTTGGTCCACATCACAAGACACTGAGGAGCTTGAGTTGGACTTGAAGCTGGTGCTTGCACTCCGGGTGACCCACCCCTTCTCACCTGTGGGTGCTGGTGGGCAGTCACCAACATGTCTCCAAATATGGGTCCAAGAAAAACTCCACCATCATACAGCACACGAGTGGTTGCAGCAGTATTCACTCCAGTTAGATTTTCATTAGACACCTGAGATGGTTACATTTCTGGTCAATTCTGACATGGAAAAGAAATCTAGTCTTGATTAAAACAAATGATAAAAGGTCTTTTTGCATTCTGCTTGAGATCATCAGACAGCTAGAAAAGTGAAAGTGGAGTGACAGAGGAATAACATCTAGAAACCCAACAGTAACTAATGGCTAGTGAAAGCCCTAGTAGACTAGAGGAATATTTATTTGCAAGTGAAGTCGCCTAAAGAGGCATTACACAGCAATCTTCTCTCTAGGTCTTGAGATATTTTGTTCCTGTATGTTTCTCTATCTTATATGTGTTTGCAATTCAAAACATTAAATAAATTGTAAGGAAACAAGTGTTATAAGAGCAAGGATTCCCATCCTTCTTCCGTCTCCACCCAAGTATCTTGTTTGATGACCAGATGATCCACAATACCATGTAACTGGGGTAAAATTTGATCTTCGGCTTCACTTTATAATAACCAAATGCTAGATGATCAGTAGATTATTTTTTAAAACCCTAAATATGCAACAACAGCTGGTTTTGTCATTATCCAAAGACAGCAAATCCTTTTCCAAACTTCCTTCTGCTATGCCATCTGCCTCCATGATAATCTAAGTCAATCACATCTGCTCAAATTATGCAATAACAGATGTAGAATTATTGTATGGTGGACACTGACCAACAACTTCTCTACCTAAAGTGAGTTAGGAAAGGAGATGGTGGGTTTAAATTGCTTCATCAGGGATATGAGACACACACACAAAAAAATTGCTGAAAAACTTCCAGGAAAGAAGAGCAGAGAATTCTTTCTTAAATGTTCCAACAAAATCAACAATTCTTGCTAGCTTCTATTTGTATGATTCTGATTTTTTTTTTTTTTTTTTTTTTTTTACAAATTGCTCCAGAGCACCAAATCCTCACTACCACAAAGGGTAATGTACATACCCTGATGAAATTAGGTAAATCCCCAATCTGGGTGGACCAAGACAGTGTCCACACATGTTCGTAGCAAGAGCTTAGATCTTCCTTCACATTCAAGTCACTGACATTGAGGTACCTAGATGTGAAGTCATCAGCATTGTTCTGCAAGAGCATGCGAAGGTCACCAGCAGAAATATCCACAGGGACACCTGTGAGAGAAGACTTTGTTATATAAAACACAAAACACTAATTTATCCATTGCACAGGCTCTCATTCTCAAGAATAACAGAATAAATGTCAGGGAACCTATTAGAATTTTCAAGAGACTCTCAAGGTCAACCTGTAGCTTCAAAAGAACCCTAAGCCTTAGTTAAACCATTTCTATACAAGTAGATACCCACTTTTTACATCGTGATGCCCTTAATCAGTATCACTGTAGCAAGGAGAACACAGTCACAGACAGAACTTTCTCAGCACTGTGAGTTCAAAATGCAAACCCCACACACCCTGGTAATGACTGAAAGTCTAGTTAAATATTGAGTTTTCCCTGGAAAAATTTAGATAGCCCAGTGAACAGAGAAAAGTTGTCAACCTTTCTCAAGGAGTGAGGGAAGCACATAGCAGATGAACCCATAAAACCCTAGTCAACCCAGCTGAGGAATGCTGGCATTCAATTTGGGTTTCTCTCTTAGAATGTCCTCTAAGCCCAACCACCTGCTTCCCCATTCCATACCCCCTCAGAGAAATAACACCACTCTGCATTTGGATCCTGCTTATTTATGAACCCTGCTTTATGATTCACCAAAAGTTTCCATTTAATTAGCTACTCACAACAGCCCTGTGAGGTGGGTCAGATGGGCATCCTAATGCTTACTTTAGAAGGTTGAAGAAAATAAGACCCAACAAGATTCAGAAGCTTGCCAACCAAATAAGAAAGGTTTAGATGAAAACCCAGGTTGCCTTCTACCTAGTCTAGAGACGTATTCTTATTCCACACTGCCCTGAAGGGTTGATAAAATACCACAATATTTCTAAAATGCAAACACAACCCTCACCCTTCTTAAAAACATTTTTGATATTTATAAATAATTGAGGGTCATGACCATTTCAAAACGCCAAGTTGAGGCTGACTTTCCCCAGCTATTTTGGAGGCAGTGATGTGAGGATGTCAGCAAATGAACACGATGGCAGAGTAAGAATCTCTACAGATAAGCTGCAGTTCTCTCAGTCATGAGAAGGAAACAGAAATATGAGACACTAATGGACTTCATAGAGTCAGGGCACTGTTGGTGATTTCTCAGATTCCAATAACCTAGGGGCCCTCAACTTCTCCTAAATTGACCCATCACTGTAATAACACCACTCCATTCCTCCCACCCAAGAAAATCCCTTGCAAGCCCAGCATCTTTCTGCTTGGGAAGGCAAAAGATTTCTGGACCATGACCAGTTTCTATACAGCCACTCTTGAGTTCTCCTGAACCTCCCTTCTGATTCCCCTGTGTTTCTACCAAATAAATAATATATCATAGTCACTCCTAATCCCTGTTATTTGTAAAATGTGTGTATTCTTGAATATTTGGAAACCATTCTGTTCCAGCAGCATCAGAAGGCTCTTTCTACTATTGTTACGTAGAAATTCTCACTAGGCGTCACCACTGAGTTTAGTTCTGAAGAGCTGTGGCTACCATGGATCTTGGCTCAGGGAACTCTGGAGAAAAGAGGACCGCCTAAGAACCAAATATCAGAATTCACATTCAGACCCTGTCACCAACTATTTGTATGATCTTTGGGCAAGTCTCATTGTCTCATTTAATGGCCTGAATGGTGGCCCCCAAAAGATATGTCCTCAACCTATTCCCTGCAACCTGTGGATATTATCCAATTAAGTTAGGGATCTCGAGAAGAGGACTTAAGTCTCCTGGATTATCAGGGTGGGTCCTAACTGTCATCACATGTATCCTTGTCAGTGAGAGCAGGAGTTTGAGACAGAAGAGGAGGAGCCAATGTGACCACAGGGGCAGAGGTGGAAGTGATTCAGCCACCAGCCAAGGGATACCTCTGCAGCCACCAGAGGCTAGAAGAAAACTGATTCTGCCCCAGAGTCTCTCAAGGGAGCAGGGCCCTGCAAACACCTTGATGTTGGACTTCTGACCTCTGTGAGAGAATAAGTTTCTGTTGTTTAAAGCCACCAAGCAGCCCAAGGAAGCTAATACGCTCAGTTTCCACATCTACAAGATTAAAGGTTGAAATCCTATTAATAATAAGTTCCTTCCAGATCTTTACTTTTAAGTCATTTTCAGGCACTGGAAAATAAACAAAACAGCTTTAAGACTGTCACCCTCCCTGGCAACCTCACAGGACATTGCCTGGGAATGCCCCTAAAATTGTAAATGAAAAGTGTGTACCCCCAATTGCCCCCTTACCAGGTATCACTGTATTAGAAAGTTGGATACGGAAGTGTCCTCCTAAAGGCGGACTTGTCTTCTGTAGTCTCTGTGTTGTCACCTCAACCAGTTTTGAGCCTCCTTCTGTTCCTTCATCTGGCAAAGGACTGCGGCATGTGAAAAATAAAGCATTAACAACAGTAACCATCAAGAAGAGCCACTCCACCTCAAAGATCCAGCAATCCCCCTTGTGTCCCAGCCATGAGCTGGAGCTCCCAAAATTGGGTGTCCCTCTCATATCACAGCAGGAAAAGTGCAGAACAAATACAGAATACTTCAAGAGTATTCCAGCCTTGATCCTGCACTGAGCCTTGGAGCTCAGGGATCCAGAGTGAAGAGTGATGGCTTTGGCCACCACTGTTCTGATCCTGAAGCAGAGTTGAAAGGGAACTGGGTTCTTTCTAATCACATTTGCATAGTCAAAAGGGAAGTCAAGTTTCATGGCTCCCTTCCCCCTCCCACCGTCCCCTGTTGAAACCCAGGCCACTCCATCTAGCAAAGTTCTTATCTAGTCTCTGGGTACAAACACACTGCTTGTGTTTTGTCCCTGATCTTGCTTCTAATATAACAAATGGAGCAAATAAATTGTGACATACCCATGCAATGGAATATGGTTCAGCCACTGAAAATCACATTTTAGAAGGTTGTTTAAAGAAATGGGGTAATATTTAATATATGCTCTTAGGTGAAAAGGGCACTTACAAATACACTATGCAATGTACAGTCACAGTTTGATGTTTAAAAAGTAAATATATACATGTATATTTGCATATAAACTGCTTGGGGAAAAAGCTGTTAGATATGGACCCACCGCTGCATTAATAGAAGATATGTCTGAGCAAAGGGACTACGAGTACTTTTTATTTTCTATGTATTTTTCTGTACTTTCCAAATTTTCAACAATGAATATATACCATTTCTATCACTGATAACATTATTTAATTACCACATATCAACAGACATGCATACAAATGTACATAAACAGACAGTGATACAATCTGGGTTGGGGAGTATGTGGGAGAGGACAATCTGAAGGTTATCCTCTCTTGCTCAAGCCAGTGGCACACAGAAGGAGCTAAGAAACTTGGAGAAAATTCAGAAGAGACCACTCTACATGTGTGCCTGATCAAAGTAACCAAAATTAGCTTCTCTCATTACAGAGTTACCAGTTACGGCATTCGGAGCATAGGACATTTGGCACCTCCATCTCTACCACTGAAGTTCCCATGCCCTTTCCTACTATTTAACAGTGTTTTTTGCTTCTTTTCCATTAAGAGGACACTATGTCAAGGAGAATGAAGCACAGATTCAAGGTTTCTGTGTCTGCCTTTAATACCAAGCCACAAGCATGTGAAACATGCATGGAACATAGTAGAAAGAGATGGAAGAAAGGAAGAAATTTTAAAGGCAGAACATCTCAATCTTCCTATCCTACTGGGCTTTAAGTGAAAAATTAAAAGAATGAATTAGAGCATACGTGTGTTCCAGAAACTCAGAGTACCCTCATCCTTAGTTACTGCTTTGTGAACAGTGGCTAGAGATGTTTGACCAGCAAGCAAAAGCAACGCTTATGGGGCTCTAGTGCCACCTGGTGGTTAGTTCATAGAAACAGCTATTTTTGTTCCTTAGAATTTCATTCTACTTCAAAGGATTCCAAGAAGATTAATACATGGGAATGGAATTAGGAAAGAGGACAGAAAAGAAAACAGCAGTAATGTGAACTTTTGAACAGCATAAAAAAGGAAATATTTTTAAACAATTTCACTAGAAACTTTCATCCTTTAAGCCAGTGGTTCTCAAAGTGTGTTATTAGATCAGCAGGATATTGCCTGGGAATTTGTTAGGAATGCAAATTCACAGGCCCTCCCCCCAGATCAACTAAATAAGGGACTCTTGGGGCAGTGCCCAGCAATCTGTGTTTTAACAAGCCCTCTACCAGCTAGACATACTAAATGGCCACAGTACACCACGTCCTTACCAAAAGTAGTCCCCAAATACCTAGGTCCCTACCTGAGATTCTATAAAAGATTCGCTCTCTAAATTTTATCTCTTAGAAACTTAAATCCACCAGAGTGTCCCTATGTCAGACAAGTCCTAAAACCCAGAGGCAACAGCCTCTTCAAGATCAACTATCAGATGCCACCCCCTTCCCCATACTGTCGACACCCTTCAATATGAACAATCTAGGGTGCTCACTGCCTAGACACCACTGAAGATGGAGAGATTAAACGAGAGGAAGGGGTAGCAACAAACAACATAAGATTTAACAAAGGTCTATGAATATTGAAACTTAATATAAATATATATATATATATATATTTTTTTAGATGCTGGGGTGTTGGAATAGCTGGAGGGAGGTAAATGACATGGTGGAACTGTAACCTATAACATCCTTTGAAATTTGCTCCATAGCTACTCTTTGAATTGTGCTTTGAAAGTCTTCACCTTTCTGTATATACCTTATATTGCATATGGGGTAAGAACTGAGACTGTGGAACTGTAATCCAAAACAATTTTTGAAATTGCCTATATAACTGCTTCTGAGCTGTACATCGAAAGTTAACATCTTTTTCTATGTATGATATATTTTACAATAATGGAAATAGCTGAAGTTGTGGAGCATGACATTCTTTGAAATTTGCTCTCTAACTACTTGTTGAACCATACTTTGAAAGTCATCTTTATTATGTATATGTTAAAGTTCATAATAAAAAAATTAAAAGACAAAAAAACAAGCCCTCTAGGTGAATCCGATGTTGCATAATGGGTTAAGAACCTTTGTTTTAAGCAATAATACAGGCCACTTTCCTTGATAAAATTCCCACCTCTGTGTTCCCCAAAGCCAACTAGCAATCCTAAGGATGGATGGATGAACAAAGACCATTGCTTACCGTGCTCTGATGAGCGGGAGCTCCATGCCACACCCTGCCAACCAGAAGCTTACATTGTAGACTGGAGGGGATCCCACTACAGAAAGTGATTCCACCAGGTTTCCACCTGGGCGAGCTCTTCCAGAATCAGCCTGAGAAACTAGAAATCAAAGTTCCAATAATTATAATTCTTATCTAATTATAGAGATCAACATAACTCAGGATGGGAGACCTACTGTATGTAAAAGCCCAACTGGAGATGCTGAGTTACAGCTCAGCATGTACTTAAAACATGAGTTCCTACCCATCCACTGTCATGGAGAGCAAAGGGAAAGGAGGCAGGAGGGCCCACTACTAGGTTTAGTACCAAAAGGAAAAGGCAAGGTCATGGTTCAAGAAGACAAACATTGATTCCATAGCAAAGTTCAAAAAGCCCGGAGCCAGTCAATGACACCCTTGGAGGCAGTTCTACATGGATGTTCTTTGCAGTAAAGACTGCACCCTTTCCTCCTTTCTTCCCCAAGCTCCCTGGCAACTCCCAGGATGCACAACTGATCCTCCTTAAGAACACTGAACACACAAAGCACATGCTCAAAGTACTTGATTTCATCCACAGTGTGAAGTCCTGCAGAGTACACTATGTGCCGTGGAAAGAGTGCAAGGATTAAAGACAGAACACTGTTCAAATCTCAATTTTTCCATTTCTAATTGTGTAGCCACTTGGCTAATCAACATTCCCTCTCCATTTGTAAAGCAGGGGTAACAATATATAATGGCAGAGTTTGGGGAGATGGGGATGTACAACAACCAGCACAAGAGATGTTAATATCCTTTTCCCCACCTCCTATTAGACAGCTTCTTCCCCAAGACTGGTTACAGTCAAGGCTGTGAACTATTTAAGGGCAACATCTTTATCTTATCCATCTTTGAATGCCCAATGCTTAGCACACCACCAAGGCACAGAGTAGGTGTTCACTAAGCGTTCATTCTCTCAGCTGGGTAGGGAGTCACTGGCAGCTCGGCTCAGCTCTGGTGTCAATGGCCGTATGGTTCCAATCTCCCCCACATCCCAGCTGTGGGATTTGGGGCAAGCTCCTCAACCCCACTAAGCCTGGGGTTTCCTTGACTCTAAAGTAGGGATAACTGGACCACCTCTGGGGTTCTCAGAGCTAAATGAGAAATGGTAGCTATGACTAGATAAAGGAACCTTTGTAGAAGACATTAAGTGGTAGCTTTTAATCAAGTGTTAATGATCAGATAAATAGCATACAATTAATTATGAATATTGAGCCCAATTGTATTTATGTTGACATTTAAAAATCTTCAAATCAAAGCGGGGTAATTAGACAAAGTAGAAAGCAGATTGTTTCAACCAAGCCACCCTGTCTTCTTTCTTATCTCTGCCCTCTTCTTTCCTGCCTTCCTCCTCACCTCCCTCCTGGATAATTCCAGATGCTGGAGGATTTGGTGGCAAAGAGGGGGAGTGGCAATAAGAAAGGGCTCTGGATCCCTGGCTTGAAGGGTTTAGAGGGGCGGCACTGCCTTTAAGGGGGAGAGAGAAAGGGAAACTGCAGTTGTTTTCTAGTCCTGAGTTGTGCAATCAGCGGGTTCAAGGGTATGAAATACTGATCCCCTCAGCCCTCTAGGAATTTGGGCAGGACTAGGGGGTCACCAAAAGCCCCTGATCAGTTGTCTGAGACACCAACAAATTCAGGCAGTTATTCTGACACACCATCCAAATATGGTCAGGAAGTAGTGGCCTGGTCTGATCCAGGTGCTCCACACCCACTTAAGCCACTAAAACAGATAATAGATGAATTTTGATAAGTATCAAAGATGATATGATTTCAGGACTGATAAAGTGTGCCACCCACTCCCAATCTCTCTTGCCCCCAGCTCTGCCATTTGTAGGCAAAAGATGGAAAAGGTGCACATTTTAAAACTGCAATTCTGTCAAAAATGGAAATCACTGTCTCATCCTTTTCTCCATGGAGAGGGAATCTACAAAAAGTAGGAGGGCTGAGCCTCAGAGCTCCAAAGGATTTGATAGAAAAGGAAAAGTGAGCAAAAGTTGGGAGCCTGAAGGCCCTGAAAGCAAAGTGCACCCTTTTGTCTTGACCATGGGCTTCTCTTTCCCCAGGGTAGGTACCTACATGGTCAGCCTCAGAAGAACCCCTGATGGGGACTTTGTCTCTAGGACTTGTGGGCAAGGAGAGCCAGTGGGATGACTGGGCCCAGAAGAGGCCAAGGGAGGCTTGGTGGAGGAAGGGGCTGGGCCGGAGCGCTGAATAGTGGGAGGAGTCTGGATGGGCAGAAAGAGGACACAGGCATTCTCGTGAGGAAATAGTTACCCTCCACACTCTCACCGAGTCTGGGTTGAGGGTTGTAAATCAAACCATTTACCTGTTTCAGGGCCAGACACTGCTGTGTTCCCTGCAGCACTGTGTATGACAGACATTAACTAATGGAGTGGTGGAAAAACCCTGCTGGCCTAATAACAATATTGATAATAATGGTGATAATAGTAATTATTATTATTACTATTCTACCTACTGAGCAATTACTATGGTTAGGAACTGTGATGAGTACTTTACATTATACATCAGTTATTCTTCACAGTAATCTGATGAGATAGGGTCCTTATTATCCCCATTTTACAGATGAGGCAACCAAGGCCTCTCAGCAAGAAAGGGGCAAAATTGGGGTAAGAATGTGGCACCTGATATTACCAAACCTGAAACACAGGAACTAGTAGCAAGAGCAAGCAAAGGGGCTAAGGTGGCACAAACCCAACCCTGCCACCTTTCTAAGGACCAAGGCAGGCAAGACGGAGAATCACCTGCTCCCTCCCCATCAAAG
Organism: Choloepus didactylus; assembly: GCF_015220235.1. Lineage (NCBI taxonomy): Eukaryota > Metazoa > Chordata > Mammalia > Pilosa > Megalonychidae > Choloepus > Choloepus didactylus. Next base: position 99,160,230 of record NC_051313.1, on the reverse strand, counting down.
GAACAGCCGCCCCTAGCAGCTAAGTGTGAGGTGGGCACTTGATGGACAGGCAGTAGAGGAGAGTGGATTTGATGATCACCTGTTAGGTCTGTGTCCGTGATAATAATTTCATCCACAAAGAACACGCCCAACTCATGAGCCAGAGGGAAGAGGTCGATCTGATGAACCAGCACTGAGGAACTTGCCAGAGGGGGCTGGAGACACCCAGAAGGACGCACACAAGTCTCCCAGAGGTCAGTGCAAGTGAACTGCCAGCTGAAAAACAAGTGTGGAGCAGGAGGGACCCTCAGTGTGTACCTCCAGGTCCCACCCGTTGGAGTCTGGTTCTCAAACTGGAGACCTGGAGACAGGGAAGCCAGAGGGGAGATTCCACAAACACCTTCACCCAGTCCTGGGTGCTCTGGGCACAAACATCCCACCCAAGGCAGGCTCAGCTCTACTTCTGATATAACATCAGTGGATCACAATTCAAGTCAATCATTCACACCTGACACTAAACGTCAGCAGCATTTTCAAATTGCAATGTAATTGTGTGTCTTAAGTAGATTATATGTTAAGGATCTAACCATGGAGAAGACTGATACTGCTGGGCATTACTGGACTCATTTAGGTTTAATACCACTTATGAGATCGGTAAGAGACAGAGTGGAAAGAGCATGCAAGAATCAAGGGATCAGGAGGCCTGAATTTCATTGCAGTCTCTTTTGTTCATGACCTGAATTAATTTTGGTAAATCACAAATTCTCTGGGCCCAGATTTTCCTCATCTGTAATGTCAAGGAATGTTCTCTTAGGTCTCTTCCAAATATGATGTTCCATGGTTCTTTCCCTGTGAGAAATGCTTGACTCCTATTAAGTATATTATTCTTAACTAACTGCTCTTAAACCTAAATTCTTTGTCAAGTTAAATGTGTTCAGAGCCCGAGGTTTGTATCTGAGACCCAAATATAAGAGACTGTTAGAACCTCGGGTGGACTGTTGACCCCAAGGGAGCTAATAATCAGAGCTGACTGAATTCCAGCCACAGCTCACCAGAGATTAGCTACCTGTCAGGCCTGGTCTTCACGGGGCTCCAGTCACAGGTGACATTCCTCACAGTGGTTTGAAAGTTGGTCTTGAAGGACACGGTCATCTTCAGGATGTTGTCCATGTCGCCTTTGTATGCAAAGCACAGCTATGGACACCAAATAAGTCCTTCAGTTCCACTGGTGCCAGAAGCAGCCATTCGGCCAATATACATAGAATATAGTCCACCTCCCTAGAACCTGGCTACATGATGTGAGATAGCCCAGTTCTACCTGGAGATAACCAGTCTACCTAGAGAGAGGAATAGTTTGATTCAACTGTTATTTATTCAACAGAGAGACAGTAAGTGCTAGCACTGCGCTTGGCAGTGAGGATTCTAGAGTATCTCATTTAGAAAACTCCTGGCCTGACCAAATTACCTGTGCAATGTAGCTAAGTAAGTCACTTAATCTCTCTGAGCCTCAGTTTCTTGACTCTAACTCCCCAGCATCCTTGGTTTCTAATTCGGAATTAAGTGCAAAATTTTTTTGACACAAGTAGACTTTAGAGCAGGATTTTTTCAGCTTCAACACTATTGACATCTTGAGCAGGATAATTCTTTGTTGGGAGAGGGGAATCTGTCCTGTGCATTGTAGGTTGTTTAGCAGCATCCCTGGCCTTCATCCACTAGATGCCAGGAGCAATGTACCCCCTCCCCCCCCAACACACACACCATTGTAACAACCAAAAATATTTCCAAACATTGTTAAATGTCTCTTGGTGGACCAAAAAGCCCCAGCTGAGAACCCCTGATGTGGAGTGAAAGTAGAATGAAGGGCAGTGTCCCTGACATGAACCATTTAGCTCTGGCTGCCTCTGCAACCAGCTAGAGAGGACTTGAAACCACTGCCCTCAGCTCAGCAACCCCAGCAAGGCTCACACTGGTTCCCAAAGGAAAAAATGATCTTCACCTCTTTAATGAAGGAAGGCAAAGCTATCGAAGCAAAGAATATAAGATGTGTTCAAGAGATAGGTCAGTAAATCCATCAATAATAACAATAACTATAATAAAAAGCAATAACCGGACTTCACTGAGTGCTCACCCCTGTGCAAGCACTTTACTAGATTACCTCATTTACTCTTCACCACGATCCTGACAGGTAGACCATATTATTATCCATTTTACAGCCGAGTATACTAAAGCATAGTGCACTCATGGGTACAGGGTATAGAGTCAGGATTCAAACCCAGGGAGTGTGACTGCAGAGTCTGTACTCTTACTCCTGGAGAGCAAAGAAAATACTGGAACATATGTAGACTTCCACAGGCCTCACAGCTAAGAAAGGCCTTTCCGGATAACAACTAACCAGTGGGAGATGGGGGGGTGTCCATTCAGTACACACCTGAGACCACAATTAGGAGGCTTAAAATCTCAGCCTGGGACACATGGGCAAGTCACAGCAATCACTACTTTATCCTTCTGTTTTTCAGCCTCAAACCCAAAGAAATAGTACCAGTCTCTCCCTAATGCCTCACCTTGTCACTTCCTTTCTACTACTGGAAGCACAAGACTGCTACTTACATGTGTGTACTGGTCTAGCTGATAGCCTTTCTGGGCAGCTGGAGGTGTGAGGACAAGGTGTCGAGGCTGACGAAGGCTGAACCTTCCACAGAAGGGCTCTGTGCCACTCGTGAGGTCCCCATCGCAGCTGGCAGCTTGTAGGCCTTGGATGAGGTTTGGATGAAATAGAATGTAGTTTAGATGCAAAGACCAAGAGGGAGGTAGGCACAGACGTTAAACAAGACTGAGTTTCCCAACATGTGTGCAGGGAATTGACTACAGCTCACATGGTATTAGCCCCTGTGCCCCTGGAGGAGCTAGACGGGGCGTGGGGTAGCCAGTGCTCCCCAATGAGAAGGCTCCAGCTATGAGAAACCCATTCTGTCTGCCCCAGAGCACCGAAAACATATTACCATGTCTATGCGTACCACCATGTGGAAAACTGTTAAGAAGCAAGAGACAAGGAATGTCAACTGAAATTTGGTTCACCTTAGTAGTGTTTTAAAAAAACACACCCTCACATTTTAAGAATGTTTTAAGATTCCTCTCCCACATAATAATTCCTTTAGACAAGATGCAAATCTGATTAAACAAGATTTGTATGATTTTACTGTTTCCCATCTATATCTTTTGCCCTCTTCCCAATTTTTGAAATGGGAAGTGGGTTGAGTGGTGCTTTGCTGCACCTAATAGCTCAGGAGGAATGCCCCATGCTTCTGTTGATGTCCACACCAAGCGCCTCCCACCAAAGCGCGTAGCTACTCCCTTGGCCACGCAGTATCCATATCCAGTTTCCATATCTTCATTTTATTTTCTTAGCACCTTAGAGAGGCAGTGAATAGTGTTCCCACTTTACAGAAAAAGGGAGAAGGCAATGAGGGTCAGAATTTGCCAAACCAGGGACAATACCATGTTCAAATCCAAGCCGGAGAAGGACATTAGCTGAAAGGGGTTCCAGTTTGCATTTTACTGCAAGTAACTCCTCAATGGCTGTTTGAATCTATTAAAAAGAAAAACATGCCATGAGTTCATGAATAAAGACCACCCCTAGATCCCCCGACCCCCATTATCTGAAGAAGACCCCCACCTGATGAGCTGTGGCATTTGCAGAGATTGGCTGGCTGGAGACATTGTCCCAAGTAAGCAAAAAGTTCCCTCTGCCAGATACATCCAACATCTAAAAATTCAAGAGTGACCAGATGAAATGAGTATGCTAATTAAACTAGAGAGCCTATCTAGAAACATGTCACATGCCTCCTTGCCTTGCTATTACCTTTTCCTTATAATTTCAGTTTTATAATTTCAAGTGTCAGAAGTGAATGAGAACTTTTCTTGTAATAATATAGTGTCTGTCTCCGTAGTTATGTTATCCCCTCCACTTTTCTTGAGAGTGTGGGACCTAAATGTTGCCGTTGAATGCAAAACATTCAGCCCTTCTCACCAAGTCCTTTCTCTCGGTCCTGGCCACTGGCTTGCCACAGTTCCTCCACGCCTCACTAAATCTCTGCTTTGCTTCCAACGCATTACCTATTGGGTACAATTCACTTTTGCTATGGAATGAGAACTATATATAGCTTTTAATCTCTTATATCACTTACTATTTTCTTCTTTAAAGATTCTGTTCCTTTGGCAGCAGAGTTATAATTACAACTCAGATTTCCAGCCTCCCAGCCAATGATCCTTCTACCTGGCTAAGATGATTTTTCTTCCAGAGTTCAGCTCCGGAATTTAGCCCCATGGAACTGGGAAGAGACACAGACCTGTATTTCAGGAAGCCTCTGGGCATGGACTCGGATCTGGTGCTTCTCCCGGAGGTATGTGCTGATCACGTTGGGATTCAGCCAGGTGTTGTGGATCTGGACACCAATTCTCACCCCACTGCTGGGGGCTATCCCAACATGCTCTACTTCCAGGTAGTACTTGGCTCCACCTACCAACTCCAACTTGGGGGTCTTCCGTTGTCTGGTCCCCTCATTCACGTTCTGCTCCCAGGAGTCAAACCAGTCAGCAAGGCCAACCCTGATGGAGGCCACTTTCATCTGTGCATGAATAAGCATATTAGGATCAACACTAGGAAGCTTCTGGGCTTTCTCAAACAAGAAGTGTCTGGACAGCCACCAACAAGGGAGTTTTGACCTTTTCCACAACGGAACCCTCCCTGAAGGGAACCAAGATGTCTGGTCTTCTTTTCCCAACAAGTTAGCCCAGTCAACCTTGGACCTGTGGTTCTGTGTATGCTTCTCCACCCTTGTCTTTCTCTCTCTCTGTCTCAGGATAAATACTCAAAGGAGGCTGGATGGACCATGTCTAGAACAGGAACAGCCAACCTAAAAGCTCAGGTTTATATGATGCTGAGAATAAAGCAGTAGTAAGCTCTTTGAGACCTAGAATGATTTTACTACATGACATTTTCCCAACCATGCAGCAAAGCAATTTCATAGAAACATGTCAATGTTTAGAGAAAAAATGTTGTGGTTGTCAATGGCAATTGTGAATTGTGGCTGCCTATTAAAGTTATATTCTTTTCTCCTTTGGAGTTGATGGGAATATTCCTTCATATGGCTGGCTACAACCATACCCAAATTCAGTGGAAAAAGCACAAATCTTGGAGTCAGACAAACCTGGATTTAAATCCTAAATGCTCTGTTTACTATCCAAGTATCCCTGGACTGGCTACCCAATTGTTCTAATCCTCAATTTCCTCACCTGGAAGATGGAGATAAATATACATATCTCACAGAGTGAGACAAGGTATATAAAGGTCTAGTATAATACCCGGCTTGCAGTAAGTGCTCAGTAAACAGTAGGTGTCATTACATTCAGCCAAATTCATTTTCAACAATTGAAAATCCCTAATCAACTAGTGGCATATTACAACAATCTGTAGGATGTGAGAGTTTTAGTTTTGATTTTAATTTTCTGGAGTGATGGTTTGGAGACCAAGAAAAGGAAAATGAAAGGAATGTGAATACCTTGGTTCCTGGATTCTCCGACAGACTGAGGTACAGGGAAGCTTGACTGTCTGCCTGGATCCAGAACGTGTAATTATTTGTCTCTGGGGCCACAAAGAACCCTCTGAGCCGTGCTCTGGAAAGCAGAGGAACAGAGTCATGCAAGAGCTACCAAGGCCTGAATCACCAAACCAACAACTGGTTGCCATTGTACTTTGTTTTCCTTAATGTTAGCCAGGAAGAAAAACCTGATTCTCATATCACAATGCAACTGGCCAGAGTACTCTAGACACAGCTATTCCTGTACCACCTGCCTAGTCTCAATATCCCAACCATCCTCATTACCCAGGCCTCAAATTCCTTCTCAGGAATTGGCATGGTCTTTGGGAATGGTGTAGCTGTAGCACAGGACTGTATAGAGGCTTAACAGAAAAAAAAAAAAAAAAAAAAAAAAAAACTAACACAGCCAGTATAGGGCCTGGCCCATGGTAGGAACTCAGCCAACAGTAAGAATTATTCTTATTAAAAATCAAGAGAGACCACTGAGCAATTTGCTCCGAGATACCAGAAACTTCAAAATCTGCAGAGTATATTTTCCAATTAAAAATATCCTGGGCCACAGAGAAGAGTCTATTGAAGGTAACAACAATTTCAAATGTAAAAGCCATAAAATGGAACTTTAAAAAAGATTGCAGGAAATTTTATGGAACATTTTAAAAAGAAGATTATTTATATATATATACATATATGTTTAATTTTAAGATAAATCCTAGTAACATAGTATTAGAGACAGATATGGCTAAGAAACTGATTAAAATACCTGACATAAATATTTTCTGGTTATGTTATTTTTTTAAGTCTTCAGATCATTTATATAAAAGATTTTTAAATTTTTCTTTAATATGCACACGTTATTTTAATCTTTAGAAAGAACTTTATTTTTGAAATTAGTTTTTGAAAATAACTCTTTCAAAGGTCTATCAATATAATAGCATTAATTCATGGGTCCATGAATAAACATCCCTATTTATTTATTTATTTATTTATTTATTTATTTATTTATTTTAAAGAAATAAATGAGAGGGGAATGGAAAAGAAGTTGCTATCCGGTTTGTCACTACTCAGAAGTCAGTTAAAAGGAAGTACCTTACAGATTATGGAGAAACTATTTTGTTCTTTTGTCTTTTAAGGTGGACTGGCACCTCCAATACCTCCTTCCCCTCACCCACTCACCCCTACACAATGAATATAACTGATAGTTTTGCTTTGAACATTAGTAATGGTCTTCAAAATCTGTTGATAATGATGCATTATTAGGTGCTACAAGAGACTACAAGTTTCTGCCACTTTAAAACCATAAATTGGTAGGTTAAATTTTATATATATATATATAGCTGGACTATAAAATAGTACATAGCAGTACTATAATATATAGCATCTAACTAGTAAAATTGGGGGACAATGGAGATGCTATTCTACTCACAGAGTATCTTCCCTACCTTGGCTTCTTCAGCACCTGAAATTCCCTGCACAGAGGACAAAGTCTTTCATTCCACATTTGAGTTGAGTCTTAAAATGCTAATTATTTTTGGAGGAGGTCACAGACTGGCTGAAATTCACACTCAGGGTCATGAGCAGCATACAATCCCCCTCTGAGAAGGATTTAAAAGGAGAGATCTATCACAGAGCAAAGGATCCATCCCTTTATGTAAACATGGAGAGCACACTAATGTGTGCCTGCATAAGTCTCAAACTCTTTGTATTTTTAAGCCCACTTTAGAATTCTAGAAATTTTGGCCACATCCTTGAAGGGATTAAAAAGACTCAAAACAACACTGAACAGGAAAACAAAAACCATAATCCTAATGTATTCACCTCCAAGAAAACAATGTCTCCCAGAGCCCATAAAAGCTTCCCCAGCAATTACGCCAGTCATTAGGTAGATCTTCAGCACTGGATGGTTGTTCTAAAGAACTGTTTGCTGCCCTGACTTTGCTCCTTCATGTGCTCAAAGGGAAAAAACTTGCACCTTTCTTCGGCATCAGCCAAATGTTAGTGTCATCTGCAGCAAGTGTTATCCTGCCCTCTACCAAATCTCCTGGCCTACTCAGCTCAATATTTCAATGGATAGTGGTCTCTGAAGCAGATTGTAAACTGAGTTGTAAAAAATAAAAATTTCACATATTGATCAAAATTTAGTACTGCACCTATAAAAGGTCTACACCAGTTGAGAACACTGGTCAAACTGTTGTTGACTTGATTGGAGTCATAAAGTCTCTCCTAGAACTTTCACTTCCTTACTTATCTCTATCCTAGTTTCATCGAAGCTAGTAAAGATACTTTTGACATGGATTCCCCACTGTTCCTGGGCTCTACAACATACCTGAAAGGTTGCCCTTCCTTTGACCAAAATCCAAATGGAGAACTGGCATTAGGGACAATTTGCCACCAGTACCCAGGGGTGGCTTCATTAAGGTCCAAGTCCTCAGTGGCATCTCCAACTTCAAAAAGAAGCCCTCGATTGCCTGGAAGACATGCACAACTCATAAACATCAGAGGGCATTCCTCCTCAAATTGGGAACTGTTTTACTCGAGATTACAGAGTGAGAGACGATCCAGGTACTGTCTGTAAAAATGGCTCAACCAACGCCCAGGTGGAGTTGTCCTGTAAGAGATTCTATAATAATGTAAATATTCCAGAGGGCAGAAAATGCTCCCTGGTGTAGAATTTAGCCTCCTAGAAAGAGGTAAGGAAGAGGGAGGGGAGAAATATTCTCAGAGGACCAGAGAATAGGGAGCCCTTTTTAATCAGAGTGCACAGGGAAGAGAAAACAAATGCTGTGGGTGAATAAAAAGAAGGTCAAGCACCCATGTGCTGTGAGCTTGACTTGTCTTTGTGCCTCCTGAAGCCAGCATGGACTTCATTATCTTTTAAGGTCCAGTTCAGCCTGAGAATTCTAGTCCCTAAAGCCTCTTTTTCTCCCCAAAATTGACAATCGTATTTTTCACGTGGCTTGGCCCTGTTTGGGAACCTGCACAAAGAGACAATTATGGGTCATCCTGTGATTGTGTGATATTTTAATTACTATGCTTATTAATCTGTGTTTGATATTAAGCACACCCTGATGCCAGAGGCACAGGTGGAATTAATATTGGATACTAACTTGGAGTGGGGGTAAAAGCTCTGTCAAATCCCAGCTCTGCCATTTACTAGAACTGAGAATAGCGCTTAATGCTCCTGTGTCTTCATTTCTCAAGCACCAAAATGAGGATAATCGTAAAAAGAGATAATATACTAAGGTCTAAGGAAGTCTGAAATACACACACAAAGAGTCTGAAATACAGAAAGTGCTCAATAAAGGAGAGCTACCTTAACCATTTTTTTAACTACTACTGTTGTTTCTAGTTAACACCTAAAAAGAGGAAATAGAGAATAAGCAGGAAAATAAGAATATATTTTAAGAATATTACTTTAAACCAGGATTTCTCCACCTCAGTGCACTACTGGCAATTGGAGCCTGATAACTACAGGTTGAGGAGCTGTCCTGTGCAGTGTCAGATGTTTTGTAGCATCACTGGCCTCTACCCACCATGTGCCAGCACCACCTCTCCACATTTGTCTCCAGATGATGCCAAATGTCCTTTGGGAGGCAAAATCACCCCCAGGTGAGAATCACTGTTTCAAACATGGTAATTTGCCCTACTTGCATCGGCAAAAAAAAAGAAAACTTCAAAAGCTCTTCATATAGGACAATTGTTAACTAACTCTCAAAAACAGCTGCATTTAGAAAATTATACTACCACTACCCAAGTAGCTAAAGCAGAAATGCTCAAAGAAGGAGCATTCTATTTCCTGACACACAAAACATGCCTTCTCTCAATCACTGGTTTCAGTAGTTTTGTTTCTCTACATGGGAGCTTTCTCTGAGTAAAAACTGCAGATCTGGGACCTGGAGAATTCTCAAGCTAAAGCTTTGCATGCATTTTCACACCTGGTTGGCCTTTCCTTAGAAAAATTTCTTCCCCAGCAGGGCAACTTTCCTTTCAAGTGCTGAGTCTCCGGAGCTGACTGCCTAAAGTTTAACTATTAAACCAGCCTCTTATGGGACAGGGAAAGAATACAAACTTGCAACCTGGGGTTCTGGGGTGGGTAACAGGCCAACTGCCCTTTGTCCCTAACTACACTGAGCCTCCAGATCTCAGCAGAAACGAGAACTCCAATGTCATGCTCTTAATTTGCAGCCATAAGGTCGAAGCGCAAAACACAGAAGGACAAGCAGAACGTCTTGTCTCCTCCATTTCTGCCCACTTAAGCTGGTGGCAAGGTCACAATACACCCCCACTTTTCAAAGTAGTACACAGCTACTCTAACCGAGAAATTAGGAATTCACAAATGATTATGATTACTGAATCATTATATAGAGGTTTTTCTAAATTGTAGAATAGGCAGAATACCTGAAAATACTGAAACTCAACTAGTCTCACCCTTGTTTATACTTTCTGTTGTAACGATTATCCTAGCCTAGTCTCAGCCCTGTTTATCCTTTCTATTGTACTGTTTACACCCCCATCCCCCCTTGTTTCAATCCATAAACCCTGAACTCCTTAGACTCAAGGAGACAGATTTTGGGGCCACAGGCCATCTGCTCTTCTGCTTCGCATGTAGCATTAAACTCCTTCTTTCTTCAAAACCCCAGTGTCATGGATTGGCTGTTATGCACATCAGGTAGAGAACCCACCGCTTTTGTCCAGTATCATTTCCTGTAAGGGAGAACTAAAATTTAACAGCACCCGTTCTGCCCTGCTCTCAGCTTGTTTGATACCTGTTGTTACGTGCATAGAAGAGCCCACTCTAACGTTCTTCTAGGACAATGGGTACGCGACTGACCCACCCTAGGGAGGGAGGCAGTTCAGGTTTTCCTCCAATAGCACTGACAAGGCCTTCATGAGCCAGTTACGTTTCTGGATCACAGTGTCCACTAACCTTCACTGACCATACATCTGGCTTGGGTTAGGCATGCACAGTGCTGCTAAACATCTGAATAAACCTAAAAGCCTCTCTGGTATGAAACCCATGACAATGGTATCATCGGCCCGGGACTCACTGAGCTAGCCAGTCAAATGTCAAAGACAGAATTCAAATGCTTTCATTTCATTTCTATTCCCCAGCCCCTTGTGGTTAAAAATATAACTTCCTTACCTGCCTGAGGAGCGGTGAGCCTTGCACCTTTTCCTGGAGACCTAGTGGTACACTCAATCTTCCTGGGAGACACACGTCTAATATCACATAGAATGCCTGAAAAGAACAATTTACATATATATAAATATATATATACATATATATATATATGGTACGGGAGGGCGAAAACAGACTGAAGTGGACTGGCCCCTATTCTAAGACAAAGGGCTAGATGTGGATAGTAGAGCAAAAGGTGTCACCCAGTTGATGGAGGGCAAAAAAAGGCAGAGCACAGAGCAGTAGAGCATAGAGCAGCTTGTAGGAATCAGAGAGAAAACAGTGCGATGATACTCACTGAGGATGCACTGAACCTCCTTGGGAAGATGAGGAAGCAAGTATGACAGGAAAGTGTGAGGAGACTTTCTTGCATTCTTAGTGTCAGCATCTAGAGAGGTAGCCCACCTGGCAGAATAAAAGGTCCCACAAAAGGAACTGTTAAGGAGGCATTCTAGAAGAATCTACAAAGCAAGCCTGCCCACTCCTGCTTTTCTATACAGAGGGCTGAGGAGGAGGGTAGGGAGAAGAGTTGCTTTTAGCAAGAGGAGTCCTTTGTGCAAAGGCAGCTGTACTTTTCCCTTTTCTCCTCCATGGGGAAATCACTCAGTTTGCCCCACACCTGCAAAATGGGGATGTGTGAGGGAACTGCGCACGAACTGAGCATGTCTGCAGGAAAAGAAGATTGTTCCCTGTAACAATCAATTGCAGAGTTTCAGAACCTCAATCCCACCTAGTCTCTACTGTGTACGGGTAAAGTAAGGTGGCATGACAAATCTAAAGGGGGCTGTGCCAGTTTGGATAGACTATGTCTCCCAGAAAAAGCCATATTCTTTAATGCAATCTTGTGGTGGCAGACTGATGAATCTTTTTGTTTAGGATGTGATCTCTTGATGGAATGTTTCCATGGAGATTTGTCCCTGCCTATTCAGGGTAGGTCTTCATTAGTTTACTGGAGTCCTTTAAAAAGAGCTAAACAGGCCCAGATGCTTGCTGACGCTGACACTTTAGAGATGCTTGGAGATGCAAACAGGAGGACATGTAGCTAAGAGATGAAGCCCAGAATTTGCCCCGGGATATGATAAGACAGGACCCCCCAAGTACTTAGAGAGAAACATCCTGGGAGAAAGAACCAAGAACACACAGGAGATGAGAGAGGAGCTGGAACACAACCCGGGATCAGCAGATGCCAGCCACATGCCTTCCCAGCTAACAGAGGTTTTCCGGATGCTATCGGCCATCCTTCAGTGAAGGTATCATCTTGTTGATGCCTTAGTGTGGACACATCTATGGCCTTAGAACTGTAAATTTGTAACTTAATAAATCCCCTTTATAAGAGCCAATCCATTTCTGGTATTTTGCACATGGCAGCTCAAGCAAACCAGAACAGGGGCAAAGTTTGCTTCCTGCCCACACCCACCTTATGCTATTGGAGATGCATACTCTCCTACAGCATTTAAAACAATGAACTATTTTCAGCCACTTCAACTTAGTTACCCGCAATTGTAACCTGGGCAGGATTGTCAAAGAAATCTCCTGTAATTGTGATGTCTGTTCTTCCCCCAAGGCTCCCAGTTTCTGGAAACACAGAGAGTATTTCTGCAAGAGAAATAAATAAAAAGTAAGTTTCTGATTATAGACTAGGATGTGACCCCAGAAATAATATAATAATAGAAGTGATCAATAATTTATTTCTAATTATAGCTTTCTAAGACCAGCAACAATAGGAAATTTTCTTTTCTGGTAAGTCATTACAACATATATAATAAGAAAAAGACTATATATATACATATATATATAACAGGATCAATTTTTAAAAGGTTAAGAAAATTACAGAGTCACTCATGGAACCAGCAAAAGCCCCCAGCATACCATGGTACTTTTTTAGGAAATCTGTCTCCTAACCTACAGGACTCTGTTTGCAAATTAGAGAACAAAACTTTACCCCAATTGGAGGAATCAACTTTAAATGCACCAGGTAAGGCCTCAGTTCACCCACGTGAGCCTGCAATTTGCTCTCAGCCAAAACATGTCTTTGGTACCCTTCCACCTCCCCCGTCTGCACCCGCCTTTCCTCTTTGTGCACTCACCACTTTGTACCTCGTTCCTTCACGCTGCCTCCTGACAGTTTTAAAAATCCCTTCCAGTAACTTGCCACATATCCCCAAGAATTTTACTTTTTCTGATGCTTTCCACTCCTTTGATGGAACTTCAACAGTTCTAAGTTTCATTCCCTCAAGGGGAAGACTGATTTTGTTCTCTGATGAACTGAAGGTGCAAAGAGACTAATCATGAATGGTTACTGTTCCAAAACATGAATTTTATGAGAATGTTTCCTATATAATGTTTTTTTCCCATGAGACAAAGCATAAGAGTTATTTGTGAGCAAAGATCAATCCCCTCACACTCAAATATTAAAATCCATCACTAATAATAACAATAACCCCCTTATTTTAACCTGCTATTTTATATATTTTTCAACATTCACCTATGTGGTACCAGGGATATACAGATGAATGCAAAATATCCCCTTTATTTCCTCAAGGAGATCAGTCTAGTAAGGAAAAGCTGGTACAGAAAAATATAATTATATCGCAGGTTAGGGAAAGTAGAGAGAGAAGGTTTAGGAGTGGGGTAGGCATATGGTGAGGTAGAAGAAAACCTTCTAGAGATGGCATCTGAATTAAATCTTAAAGGATGATTAGGAACTGGCCACATAAAAGGAGGAAAGAGAGGACAGAGGCATTGAACGTGAGCAACAGACTGAGTGTGAAGCGGAGAAATTGTACAGTGCATGTGAATGTTGCTGGAATATAAGAGAGAGGTGGAGCTGGAGAAGCAGACAAGGGCATCAAATGTGTGTTCAATGCAGAGTGGAGACAGCTATGTAGAGCTGGGATCAGAAGGAACCACTAATGCAGGATGGGGCCAGGCAAGAGACAATGGAGCCTAAATTAAGGCTGTGGCTATGGAGATACAGTGGACACATCACATTTTAAAAAGGTATGGGAGGTAAAATTGGCAGAAATTGGCGACAGATGTGGAGGTGACGGAAAGAGGGAAATCTTGGAATCCCAAAATTCTTTTTTGTTCATTTATATCTTTCAACAACCCTTGGAAATAGAAGGACAGACTCCACTTTGTCCAGTTTATAGGTATTTAAAACCAAGCTCATTCAACTAGTAATTGAATGCTGGCCTTCAAGGAGCTCAGCCTAAGGCTAGTGGCAGTTGTCCACATCCTCTTTCCATAGAGAGCTGCCTCCTCTGCTAGGAAAATGTTCCGATCTGTGAGTCATCAACCCAAGAAGACACTGGCCCCAGAAAAATAAAATAGCATATGATCAAGACAACCGTTATCCAATCTGGCACACTGAGGTTCAGTATTGATGGGCAGACTCGCAAAGCATCTTGGGAGGTGGGGTGAAGGGAACACTTCACACAGGACATTGGTTAGATGCACTAGATTTGAATTAGAGCTACAAGTTCTGGCACTAGGACCTTTGGGCAACTTGCTTTGCCTCTCTGAGTCAGTTCTCATCTGTGAAATGGGGCTAGCATTACTTTCCTCATAGTTCAATTAATTAAATATTGAGACTGTATGTAAAATACTCCACAAGGGCCTGAAATCCTCCTTCTTGCTGCTGTTACTAACACCACCACCTTAAGTGTGTCATCAAACTAACCCCAAAACAGACTGTTAAAAATAAAGGCAAGGCCCAAAATTCAACTGTTGCAGGACTAGGCTGTTTTAGAGGGTGAATGGCACATGCCCTGAGACCTAGTAAGTTTCCTGCATTTTTGGCAAAGGTAGACTCTGGTGCTTCTGAAATCTGAACATGGTAATACAGACACTTCTTCAGCAGCTTTGTGATCCTAATTAGCCCTAGAATCTAAGTACTATTCTTTAGTAGCCAACTTTGAACTACTGAATCAAGTTCATGATTTCATGCAAGTTTTTTATTTTCAGCATTAGACTTTAAGCATGAAGGTTTACTGACCAGATGGCAATATAAGAGCAAGTTACAAATTGTAGAATGAATGCTCAGAGGTGAAGTGTAAGAATAACTGCAAAAATGTGCTTTCAGATTTTTAAGTGCCGCTGCTTTTCTTTTAGTTTTTGGAACATAGAACAAGGCATGGCTCCTCTTTATTTCATTCAGGCTGTATCAATAAACTGTGTAGAAGTCTATGATTAAGGCTCTTTTAATTCTGTAACTAAAGCGGACACTCATATAAGCAACTCACTGTCACGCAAAACCAAAGGGCCATTCATGTTTGTAGGGACAGTGAGTGAGTGCCTCAGGTGTCATGGGGAAATGGCTGGAAGGAAGAGTTGGACACTGGGTGAGACAAGAGGGAAGCGGGATGGGGAATAAGTACAGTATGAAGGGAAGTAGTACCTGAGTATGTCTGGTACAGGAAAAGGTCCTGTTTGGCACTGATCAGCCAGGCATCCTTATGTATTACTGACCTTCAAAAAAAGACAAAGTTGGTTTTGGGTGAAAACAGCAGCATCTACTCTGGGATTGAATTTTTTTAATTTTTGACTGCTTAAAAGGAAGATCATGGACTAACTGCTAGTGACCTTAAGAATATTTTGGATACCAGCTCTCTCCAATGATTAGAAGCCAATACCACTGGGGCAAAGTTTGTTTTATGATCTGTAAAATTATTGTTAAGGGAACAATAATAATACTTTACAGGGCGTGACAAGCATTAGATGGAATGACGAATGTGAAAAGGCATAGTACTGGGCTTAACCCATAATGGACATGCAATAGACATTCTTTTACTCCTTCCAAAATGAGAGAGAGTCTCCATCCCTTGGGCTGTATAGCTATAGGTAGTAAGTATAACACTACCATCAATATGAAATTAATATCAGCTAGACAATGCACTTTTAAGGAAAATTCTTAGCACATTTTGTAGTGGCAGAACAAGAGATAAGGTCTACAGAAATCCAGAATTCTAATTTACTTCGCCAAAGCTTTATGACATTTGGACCATTTCCATCTTGAAGACAGCATTTCCTGGAAGAGTACAGTGCTTTTCATGGAACTATATTCCACTGAGATACATATGGCACTTCTAAATATAGAGTATTATGGGATCCTCTAAGAGGTCATTCCCAAAATTCTGTACCATTACCAGGTTGACATATTTACATGGACTATAGATGAATGCATAGAAAACAATTACATTCATCCAGGTAAAAGAAATCAAGCAGGTACAGGGAGTTTTATTATACTATTCTGTTTGTGTACATTTAAAATTTTCCATAATAAACAGTTAAAGAAAGGAAGCAAGATTAGAGAGACAATATAAGGTGAAAACAAATTCACCTCCTCCCAGTTACTTACTTTCCTTTGTTAAACACTGAGAAGCTAACATTCTGGGAACCTGTAACAAGAAGAAACAGGCATTAATAGAGGGATCTGCATGAATTGCTGGGCCAGATCTCTCCTACCATAAACCCAAGGGCTCCAGATATCATCAAGTCACTATCTGAATCCATAACTTCCCTAATGGTGCCCAAAATAAACACCTCCCACGCTTATCACCATCAGCAAGGTTGACTTCCAACAATAAAAGGACAAACATTCTAGAGGATAGTGGTTAAGAACCCAGGCTTGGCATTAGATTGAACTTGATTTAAATCCTGATCCACCAATTACTAGCTTCAATTTTCTCACCTATAAAATGAAAATAATTTCACCTACTTCACAGGCTTATTGTGAGAATCAAATTAATTTATATATAAGCTGCTTTGCATAGGTTTTTTCAGGGACTCTTCAACAAATGGTAATTATTTTCATCATATAGAAATGAGAACTAATTCCTGAAACTGTTTTTCAATAACTTGCTCTCCTTCAGTAAGATGCACAAGACATGTTGTCTATGAGACAGAAACTTAAAAACATATGTAGGAATAAAACAATTTTTTAAAAAGGAAGAAGAGCATTTAGTAGTTACATGCTATTTACTAAGCATAAAAATTTTTTTATGTGATTTATAAACTCAATTCTCACAGCAAATCTATACAATATATACTACTCTTCTCCCAGCTTCTCAGATGCGGAAACTCAGGAACATTAGATCTAGGAAACTTTTCCAAGATTGTAAAAAAGTTGGCAGAACTGGGATTTGTATCCTGATGTTCTGACTCCAGAAGTCATACACTTAACACTGGAGCATTTTTTCCCATCAGGGAAGTGCAAATACAAGTTGAGATAATAATTGAGTTTAGGTTTATAGAACAAGGCTTTCAAAAAACTAAAATAGCCACAGCAGAACTAAAATCCAGATCAGAATTAGCTCAGTACTGAAACTCCAAAATTAAGGAATCCTACCTCTTTTTTTATTGTGTTTACTAAATGCTGAGCATTGTTCTATACCCTTTACATTTATTAATTCATGTAATTACAGCAATGCTATGAGTAAATATTCCTTTTTTTTTTAAAAGTTGAAGAATTTTACAGTTGAAAAATCAAAGCATGATGGAGGATAAGTAACTTGCCAAAGACCACATAACTAGTGAATGGGAGGATGTAAGCCAAAGCAGTTCTATATCCCAGGCTAAGAATGTATCTACCATGTTATATGATTCTTTAAGAAAACATAAATATCACTGACTATCTGGAATTTGCAGACAAGAACTACTCTTATTTCATACCTAATTGTGAATCGTGTTCACTTGTTTTTTCTCAAAATATTGTTTCATATTTCAATTACATTATTATATTTTTAGTTTATATGCACATCATTTCACTTCATTACTATAAACCATAACTTCAAAAAAACACACATTTACAAAACAGAAGGACAAATTCTTAAATTTGAATATTCTTTAAAAATCAAACTATTCTGATATGCATTTCATAAATGGAAGGAGTGGTTCATGATTGTAACAATTTTCCATCATGTAAAAATTTTACATTTTTTAATTCAGTCTAAACAAGTTGGGTCATTAACTCATTGCTATTGGAATGAGAAATGCTGTTTTGTGACTTTTCTCAGATATGTTGTCTGTTTTTTAGCATAGTGAATTATTGTATAAATAAGTAATGAACAAATCTCCTGTGGCTTAGGATTCGTTTATCAATAGCCAAAGTCTCAGTGAGTATACTGCTAAAGCTATTTGCCATCCAAATCACTCTCAGTTCCACAAGGATTTGCTTAACTTTTATTTTTTCAGCTGAAGTGGGGTGGGAGGTAGACACTTTATTTGATTACCTCAGAAAATTTTCTCCTTTTTCTTTGAGACTTTGGTTATTGGAAAATTCAAATACCTTATTTGTACAGAAGTAGGTAACTGACTCCCCTAGACGGATTACTGTTCTCATATGAAAAACTGAGGATATTTATCTTGGGAAAACCACCCCCAGAGACATGGAAGGAAGAACACATTCTAGAGTTTTCTAGAAGAAGTCATATTTGAAAACAAGAAGACTTGCCTTTCTGATTCAAGAAAATTTTTCTAAGGAATTTGCACTGAATCCTAAATTGTTCATTTCTAGAAAATGATTTCTATTTTTGTCAATATGGAGTTTAAGAAATAAATATTTTATTAAATGTCAAAAAAAAACGGTAGTTATTTTTATCATCCTCATGAGAACCAATTCCTGAAATTGTTTCTTTCCAGATTCAGAGGAATAAATGGACAAGACTTTAAAATGTTCCTTCTTGAACAGACCGATGTAGTTGCCTTCCACACGGCACTGAAGAGTCCCAAGACCTTGGTACTCCTGGACAGGATAGCTAAGAAAAGAACCAAAAAACTGAGTAAGACTTACAAGACAACACAGTTCTAAAGTCCAGACTCTTTAGCCAGGACAGTAAAGTAAAATAAAATGAAATTAATAAGATAAAATACAAATCAGTCAGAAAAAATTTTGTAGCTACTGAAGGTATAATGAGCTCACTGGGCAAACGCTTAGGATCAGTACTAACTAGAGTTGTCATCACCCTATATGCTACTAGTCAAACCCAGTGTTAGAGACAAAATATGACTTAGTCCTAATCTCCATTCAGTCCTTCCTTTTCAAAATCTATTGTATTGCCTTATGACAAGTGTAGCAAAACCCTCATAGAATAAAAACAAAACAAAAGACTGTTATCAATTGTGAACCCAGGAAAGGTAAATCCTAAGCAAACAAACTGAAGACCCCAGAAAGAAACCACATTATAGGGTATAATTCTTCTGATGGCCTCGGTAGAAGGTCAATTCATTCAGTACAGAAAGAAGTGAAAATCCAACAAAATGCTGGTTATCTGAACTGTGAGCATACACTCAGTTTTTTAATTTTCATTTGTTTTTTCTCCCTTCGCTTAGTCATTACAGTACAGTATAGTAGTTAAGAACATGAATTATAGGGGCAGGTCAGGTCTACCAGAGCTGAAATCCCAATTCTGCCATTTGCTCTCTGAGACTTTGGGCAAGTTACTTAAACTCTCTGTATGCCTCAGATTTCTCACCTGTCAAGTGGGACTAATAATCATATGTCCTTGCAAAGTTATTAGAGACAAACGATTTTATATTTGTAAAGTGTTAGAGTGGGGCTTGGCCTATAGCAAGCACTTAATAAGTATTTGCTATTTGTTTTCAACAGAGGTTTTAGTTCACTTCAATTTGCATTTGAATCAACTCCTGAGTCTTTTCCAGTAAGTTTAAATACAAGGCAGTCAACAGTTACGGGTGATTTCTATTAAAAAATAAATATGTGTCTGTATATGTGTATGTGTGTGTTACACCCATGTGGAAGAACTTAAAAGCAAAGCAAAGAAAAGAAACACTCACCAGCTTCCGGTTTGTCTATTTACAAGAGAACAAGGAGTGACCCATTTGTCTCCTTGAGCTTCCAGGATCAACGGGCTAGGTAAAAAGTAGAAAGAAAAGACATGAGATGATAGTGAAAGGCTCCTGTAAACATTTATGACAAAACTCAGAGGAAACATTGTGATGCACATTCTCCAATGAATTTATGGGGCATTATTTCAGGTAGCAGAAGGCAATCCCCAAGGAGACGTAGAACCACATTCTCGGGCTGAGAAGAGGGCTGTCCAACACTTTAACACTATCCTGGCCCATGCTTTGCAGAGGGAGAATTTCCCTTTCCCAAAAAATCTTCATCATCTCCACACTGGCTATACTGGGTCCACACCAAGCTTTTGTATCCCCTTCAAAGGCTGTGTCCCATGGGACTGAGTAATGAATGCCATATTGTCAAAGATGTATTTAGGGCTTCTGTCTCCCACAGGAAGAGCAATTTTCTTTCAAGACAAGATGACAACATCAGAAATACAGATCCTAAGAATAGCCAAATCATATTTTCTTCAAAATGGGACCGAGTCAGAGAGATGGAGCAGAACAGAGTTGGAGGATGTCCCCACCCTTTCAAGGGTAAACGAAAAACTAGACCCAGTATACAGAATCTACTGAGCTGAGCATACAGTAAGATTATGTTCTTCTACCTTTTAAGTCTTCACTATAATTGCTAAATTATGGAATAATCACAGTTGCTTAGAGCTTCTCACAAACACTATAACTTGGACACTTTTTGACTTGTTCTCTTCTCTCCCTAGCCATTGATGATTTAATAGTACCACTTTCCACGTAATAAGTCTCCATTGAAGAAAATCATGTTGACATCCTCATCAGCCCCAGAAAACATTAAAAACTCAATAGCTTCAGTACTTGCTTCCAGTTTTTTCCTGATCACACTAATAGAATTTCTAAATGCACAAACTAATAACAACCAAACAAGGAAGTTAAGATGGAGTTCAGGTTCATGTACCATTCTGTAAAGGATTTAGTTGAGCTTGGGAAACAATGTAGGAAGGGGTAAGAACAGAAAGGTAAAATCCACAGATGCAATTACAGTACAGTTCATACTGAGCCCAGAGTGACCAGCAAATAAATCAATGAGTCACAATTACATTAACAAAGTCTGCAGAAACCCAGTGTACCAGGGACCGTAAACTGCAAAGAGGAAAGGCAATTCTGTGCCGACTGCTAACAATTTATTGCCATCAGGGAAGCTGGTCCCAGGAAGCAATGCAACAGATTTGAAACTAGTTGAAAGCAAAACACACACACACACACACACACACACACACACACACACACACACTTACCTATCAATATACATGGCATCAATATCAAAGGTTTCCAATCTTCCAGTAATAATCTGGCCATACACATGTATTAGTTCTCCTGTTTTAAGAAGATTTTTTTTAATTGTATGTACTTAGCTCAAACTCTAAATGTATAACATAGCATAAACTGGGTATATCTATCCAATATGACCAAACTAGTCACCACCCAGAAAATAAATGCTTTTCTATATAGCAAGTAAGGTCAGTGGTATGATTCATTGCTCAATATTATACATTAGAAAGGCTAAAATAGCCAGCTATTTTGATCACAGACTTAATCATCTCTAGATGGAGCACAGAAGGAATAATGGGTCTTCCTCACAGTCCTATGAAGTGTGTGGCTTCCTGGAGAGAGGGGTTGGTTTCCACACACTGCCCTGGTCTACTCTCATGGTTCTGATATGAAGAGGCTCATATCACATGATCCTGATGGGTATTCCGGGGCCTAAACTCTTCCATATCTCAAAGAACAAAAGATAAATGTCATGGAAGACCCAAGGGGACAGATCCTAAGGAGGAAGGGCACAAAATAGTCATAGGTTGAAGAGTGGACAATTGGCACATCTCATTCATTCAACAAATATTTCCTGAGCACTCACTCTGTGTTAGGTTCATGTTTAAGAAAGAGCACATTGGGCCTCCCCCAATAGTCAATATCTACCTTACTCTCTGATAAATGGATGACTTCTCCTGGGCCTCTCTGTGACTTGCAGGGATTCCCATTGGGCAGCAACTTCTCCTTAATACTCCTCTATTTTGAGTTCACAAGAATGGGGGTGCAGGCATCAGCCATCCCCTTTCAATAGGTGCACCCTCAGAACCACCCCCTGCCTCCACTGCTCTTAGGCGTTGGGGGGCCTCCTACCAAATATTACATGAGCTGACTTCTTCCACATTTGAAAAACCCCTAAACTCACTTCTGTGGAACTGCACAAAACAAAAGTTTTAAGCAAACTTACCATAGCAAGGTGACGCAGTTAAAGTACACTATACAAACCCACAACCTGGAGTCATGTGCCTTCCAAATAATCAAGGAATTTAATCATCTGTGTTGAATCTTCTAGCATCACAAACAATGTTTAAAGGTGAGAGTACATATGAGGCTCTTAAGGTCACTGAACTCAGAGGACTTTGAGTCTCCTCATGGACACTGAAGGGCCACCAAAGTACGTTACTAATAATCTGTTCCTTTCACGTTGCATTTGTATTTGATTAATAGCAACTGGCTTTCATCTGTGTTCTTTGGAAGCCTTGCACCAAAACAATGGGAACCTTTGGGGTAGTATTACAGCCACTTTACAGGTGGATGGGTAGAAAAAGAGGGAACCTAATGACTTAGACCAAGGCCATAGTGTTTGTGAAAACCTGGAGTCTGAAGTTCTCTGCTCTTGCTAACAACAGGCAGAATAATTCTCATCAATTTTAGCAGAGATGCTTTATCAATTTCTTAGCTTTGTTGGGCATGATTTATAGCATTGATGGTCACAATTTTAAAAACTAATAACAGTTTATAGAAATTAGGAGATCCTGTGACTTTTTATTTTGTTTCTAAATAAAGGGGATCTTACAGAAGTTGACTAATGGCTAAACCAGACTATGGTACCCTGGGATTGTGCATCACAGAGGAGGACAATTAACCACATAGAGGAATTCAACTGCTCCTAAAACCTCATCTCTCCTATCTCCACCACTTCCCTCATCTCCTTGGCTGCTAACTCTGGGCTGGCTTCCCAAATGAAATGAGAGTAATCATCTGGAAAGTGATTGCATGGATGCAGCCATGTGGATCCTGCCTGGCAGGACCACTCCAGCAGGGCCAGCCACCAACTGTTCCCCAAGAAAGTGAGGAGACAATATGCAGAAATCAAACTTGGTGGAAGAAACAGGAACAGGTTTGACAGATCTGGGTGCCAGCTGATATCCCATTTGGTTCCTCTAAAGTCTGGCTTCTTCCTCATCTCTCACCCTAACAAGACTTTTACCATCTAAACAGGAGAAGTCGAACAACACAGCAGTAAGGACCTAAACATCTGCAGGTGATTTTCAAAGACCATGTCTCTCTTTTTTTAACTTTTTTTTTTAATTAGAGAAGTTGTAGGTTCCACATCTCTTTTTAATAAAATACTATCATGTCATGATTATTCAAACAAGAAGGAACAGATTTATGAATAACTTACACTAATAAAATAATGCCAAATTAATATTCTTCAGAATATAATTTAAATAAATATATAAATAACCTGTGTCTGTACACATACAAAATTTATACAAATACTTTTGAAAAAACTCATATTCATTTTGATATTCTTAACCAGGCAATCCATTCAAAACAACTAGACCACATTTGTGCATTTAAACACAACTACGTATAAAAATTTAGCACCATGTGTTCTCACATTTAGGCCATTCTGGAGTCCTGTCTGAACAGGCATAGGAATTTGCCAAGAATTAAACAGCAAATTACATCCATTCAGAGCTATGATCACTATTTAGCTTTAAGGCAGAATTTGCAATTACAGATTCTCTCTTTTAGTTGCTATCTCTTCCTCTTTTTTTGTAAATCCCCCCAGCTTTCTCTTTCTTCTTCTCTTCTGTCCTCCTCATCTCTACATATCTGTGTGCTTTCTAACTCAGAAATAAACCTCCTGGATGAGTATCAGGTATCCAACACTACCCAACCCAGAACGAAATGGTGGATATATAGGCTCATTCTGGATTCTGTCTGGGCTCAAATCTCAGCTGTAACAATTAGCTGTATAACTTTAGGCTCATTTTCTCATCTGCAAAATGGGAACAATAATAGTTCCTACATCATCAAATTTCTGTGCAGGCTATAAGAATAATACATGCCAAGGGCTTAAAACAGAAACTCGCCCTCAGTAAGTGTCAATAAAAGTTTGTTATAATAAGGATGGTTATAACATTAAGAATGGTGATGTTTTCTATTTCCTCATTCTCCTGTATCTCTTGGTTTGATTTTGCTGGCCTTTTTCTTTTCATATTCAGAATACTTTTGTTATCAGTGAAGTAATAGAGCAAAAGTGCCCAGAAGTGAAATCAAACTGGTTAAAAATGAACCATAGGTTCAAAACAGCATAAGAAAAGAAACTAAATTTCCCCATTTCTAAGAGACCACCACCTGGTCAGAAGAGTTTGCAAAAAGTTTTAGCAAAGGGACTCTTAATTATTTTATTTTGATAGAATATCTCTTACCTGGAACTCCACTTGGCGGATTAACTTGGTAAACAATGGGTGTCTGTTCCCTGGAAAACTATTTAAAAAAAGCATTATTGCAAGTGACATTTTCATTAAAATATCACAGCCACAAACACCAGAGATACAAGTAATTCCTCATTACACATTAGTCAAAGGTAGTTAATAGGTAGGTTTCCTCAAATCACCCTGGCATCTATTTCTTTTTATTCTCATAATACTTCTGTGAAGCAGAGATGACAGGTGTTACTATATTTCTTCCATAAATGAGGTAAAGGGAACTTGATAGTCTTAGAGCTCTCTATCTTGAACCATATTACCCCAAACTTTGGCAAGCCTGTTCTACCTGCCCACCATGAACATGTTTTACCAAAAAGAAACACCATGCTTTAGAAGAGCAACCTTTTAACTCCATTATTGTAACTTGACATCTTTGAGTGCTGAAGGCATTTTACTTTCCTAGACAAAAATTAATTGGAAGGATTGAAACTTAAATTATTATCAGCCAGCACCTTGATAGGGATCAGCAAGCTACAAATAAACACACAAAAGGGAAGCTGGGTATGCACATGAGTGAGTTGCTTGGGGAAACGGAAGGTGCCTATTGGGAAGAAAACTATTCAAAGGATCCAAGGACTGGGAAGCAATGCCATACTTCAAGAAGGAGGAAAATGACATCAATGGGAGCGGTGGGGACCTCAAAAGCCCAGGCATGGCACTCCAAATCAATTTGTGACACCTCTCCCTCCCCAAGCACATCAACTGCTAGATATAAGCTCAGTAAAACCTATAGGGACATTGCCTGATTGATTGCTATTGTATCCCTATGCATAGTTTGGTGTATAGAAGACATTGAATGGAGTTGTGCCATCTGAGATGACTGACCTACTGCCTGGAAGCCGAGGGGAGAATGACACAATCTCAGGATTTCCATCTCACCTATAGGCATCTGTGTTAGTCTAATATTAGCACACTGCTCTTCAGAAAGTCACAGGGAGGGTCAGTGTGGAGGAATGAAGAAGCATAAGGATGGACTGACCAGGCCAAGGTTTGTTCCATGAGCTAGTGATTCACCCAGGAAGAGACCAATTCCCCAACACCCCCTCCAACCACTACCAACATCTTCTAGATTCCTAGACTTCCTCCATACTCCACAACCTACAAATGTTTCCCATTTGTGAAACAGATTACAGCAAATTGTTTTGCTTGGTCTGCTTCCATCACCCCAGGAGTCCACCTTCCCAGGGAGAATATCACCAAAGAATAACTCTGTTGTTAATCAACAGCCTTAATCAGACATTGAAAGTCAACAGACTTTTCAACAAAGCAAGTTTAGATATTAGGTATTGATCCATGCAGTTGAACAGTCTGTTATCAAGGTTACTTTTCCTCTTTTTTTAAAAGAAAGTGTTAGAAAATAGTTTACAGAAAATATGTGCATCAGCAGGTCAAAAGAAGAATGCCATGACCTCACAGATTTGGAGCTGGCTCCCATCTCACTAAAAGATAAAGATTAACACAATTCCACCCACACCTGCCAACAAACGATCCCATGCCGCCACCACCCTTTCCCCAACCCCATACTGCACCCAGACCTTCATCTCCCACTGAGAAATCCTCCATACCAATGTTATTTCAATTGGAACTTTATCATGGGAACCTCCTGAAATAGAGCAGTGGTTACTCCCCCAAATCACAAATGCTAGAAACTGAGACAAGTGGAAGAACTGAGTTCAAAACAAATAAGGAAACATTCTTCACAATTTCCAACTTGTAACATGGGAAAGACCCACCACTCAGAAAGTCTGGAATCCTCCTATTGGAAGATTGTAGGGAATATAGCAACTCTTTCATTACTTCCACCCAAGTCCCAGAGAGTGAGAGTAGACTCAGGGTTAAACCTCAAAAAGGGTTTCACTTGTGATTCTCTCTGAGCTGACACAACGTAGTATGGAATTTCATGGTATTTCTAAGAGAAACAGGCCCCTGGTCACCCACCAAGCCAGAGACATGACAAAGTGAAAAATTAATGAGCTTCCAAATCAAGCTTCCCTCACGCTGATCCTTGAGCTGAAGTGAGGTCAGCAGCATCGGGATGGGGTTGAAGAAAAGCAGCAGGTTAGAATGCTAAAGCCACAGCTGCTTGATAAACCTTCTATGAGTTGTTCAAACTTGTCAGTGCCTGCAGCAGCTTCTTTGCAGTGGACTGGTGAGATGAAATTAATTTTTAATACTCATGGCTCACCCTGTCCTAGTCCCCAAAACAAAGACACACAACATGTTTTATTTAGCTTGGAATGTCTCTCATTAACTACACCCCCCGGTGATTTTTCAACAACTCACTAAGACAGTTGAACCATTGAAGGACTTATTTTCTTTAACGTCCAATTTTAGGAAGTGTTTCTCTTCCTTCCGTTCTCTTTCCTTATTGATCTTTTAATAAGTAAGAATACTAGTATCTGGGATGAAAGGAACATCAAAACCCAAAACAGCATGGTGATTAAGGAGCAAGCTTGGTCATCTCCTTTCTGTTATATTCACTGAGACAGTGTAGAAGTGGTAGTGCAGGTCTTAATAAGAAAATATGACTTTTTCTTTCTGCTGCATATGTGCAGAAGCAACATTCAGGAAAATGAGCTTCTTTTAGACTGAGAAACAAGTTGTTACCTGTGGATTGACAGCAAATTCCAAATTTCAAAATTTTCTAAATAAAATATGGAACATATTAGAGATGAATTTAGAGGATGAAGTCTTGCTTTAAAGGGGCACTAATTAACAACTAAATTGTACTCTTTAGAACAGCTTTTAAATGGAGACAACCTATGTAAGGTTCAACCCTGTCAAAAGGAACAATGCCAAATGTGTTTCTCTTATGTAAAGTCTAGGATCTCTTCCATTAGATACCATATTAATGTAAAACTAATATGAAATGGACAGTAGACTAAATCAAACATAAAAGTAAGTCAGAGTATATGCATTCAGGTTCTAGAATAAGTCAGCATTGGCCTCATAAACTCTCTCTCTCTCTCTGTTTTCTATTTGCTCTGAGTTTGAAAGAAAATTCAACCAGCAAAAGACCCTTCAGTCTAGTATTGAAAAGAGCAGCAGAAGTACACCAGGAAACAGCAAGGGCAGGTGGAAGTTGGATGCCTTCACCAGGAAAGTTAGGTGCTGGAGTCCCTTTACCATCCTGAGACTCAGGATACTCTTGGCTGTCAAATGAAACATTGATCCACTGTGGTAATCTCCAAGGCTCCTCTAGGGCCTCAGTTTAGGTGAGGAGTTAGAGTCAGCACAGGTTTGCATCTTAGTTCTGTCATTTACTGCCTGGATGACGTGAGCAAATTATTTAATCTCCCTGAGCCTCAGCTAGCTCATATTTAAAAGCAGGATAAAAACAACTACCCTTTTGTATGACTGTATGGTATGTGAATATATCTCAATAAAATTGAATTATTAAAAAAATAAAAAAATAAAAACTACCCCATACAATTATTGAAGCATTAAACTAGGCAATGTACACGAAGCACCTAGACAGGACTTGGCACACAAATACTCAATGGGTATCTTTCATTAGTATAATCTAAGAAACCCTGTTGTCACCATACACCTTTCTCTTTACCCTGCCAAGGCAGACTCTGGCTGATTAATAATACTCTTGTTGAAAGCACCAGTGCACGCTCAGACCAGGCAGACACAACTTCCTCCTCCATTCTTGGAACTCACCTTGAAAGTACAGTTGTCTTGTGGCTCTAATCTCGGGCTGCTTACCACCTGTCCCCCAGAAAGCACTTCCAGGTGGTACACACCCTTGTGTGCTTCAGACAGCAGGGATCTGAAGGCAGAAAGTGGAAATCCTCCTGAATCAAAATCCACGAATTTCCAAAATGAGCTTCATTGGACCACTTCAAATATCCTCCCTGAGCTTATGAAACAGAGTCAACCAAGGGGACCTACATATCTGCTCATAATTATGAGACATTAAAGACTGGATCCTTCAGCAAAAAAGATGGCTAAAAATTTTGAAAAGAAGTTAATTTTTTTTAATTAAAAGATCCTCAAATAAAAAAAAAAAAGTCCTCTGTTTCTCAGATTCATAGGCACATAGGATTTTAAGAGTTGGAAGGATTTGTATAATCTATTCCCAGTTT
Organism: Choloepus didactylus; assembly: GCF_015220235.1. Taxonomy (NCBI): domain Eukaryota; kingdom Metazoa; phylum Chordata; class Mammalia; order Pilosa; family Megalonychidae; genus Choloepus; species Choloepus didactylus. The sequence goes on along the minus strand of NC_051313.1, from coordinate 99,131,960 downwards.
CCTTTTAAAAAATATGGCCATTTCAAATAGATTAAGAGACTATGTATATTAATACCATAGGTTAAGGGCAAAATGGGGCTTGAATCCCAGGCTTTCTCATAATAGGGTTTGATTTAACTACTTATTGCCAAAAAAGTCTTGATGTCATAACTATCCAGCTGCCCATAAACCCTTCCCATATTGCATCAAGACAGCAAGTCCTGGATCTTCTCTCCTTCTTTCATGCCTTTGCCACTTCAAGGCTGTCATTCATGTTGACTTTTGTAAGAGGGAGGATATGATGAATTAGGAACTGGATTCAAGAAGTGCTTCCTCTCCACATCTTCTCAGCAAAATCTTTAGTATGACTTCATATATTTAAATCTGCACCATCCAATATGGTAGTCACTATCCACATATGGCTATTGAGCATTGAAATGTGCATAGGCAGAATTGAAATTGCTATAAGTATAAAATACACACTGGATTTTGAAGTCTTGGTACATAAAGAAGGATGTCAAATATCTTGCTAGTAAGTTATATACTGATTATATGTTGAAATGATAATGTGTTGGATATTTGGGGTTAAATAAAATATACTATTAAAATTAATTTCACTTATTTCTTTGACTTTTTAATATGTCTACTAGTAAACTTTAAATCACATTTGTGGTTCACATTGTATCTTCATTGGGCAGCACAGATTTAAAGCTGCCATGGTTGTTTTGGAGAAAGCAGTTATGTCTTCATTCTGACAATAAGTATGGAAATATTTCATTCATGATAAAATGTACTTTTCTTCACACGTGAGTGTTAATCAAACTTGATATTCATCTTCTAATCAATGAGTGCCTTTAAGACAGCAGGGTTTTTCTTTTCTCTAAACAGGTAATATTAAATCAATAGTGCATCTTAAAATCAATAATATGTTGGGACTGAGGATAGGGAATATACAAATCTTCAGAGCTTTGACTGTTTCATGGAAAGTCCTTCAGGAAATACATTCCCAAATATATCATAATTCCTAAGGAAACCTCATAACCCAGTTTTAAAATAAATAGTAGCACTATAAGGAAGTTTAGTCCACCAGATATCTATTGAGCTTCTGCTATTTGCAAGGCCTTGTGCTAAGCACCACAAGGACTACAAGGGTGGGTGATACATATCCCCTGCCCTCGAAGTATTTAATCCTATGAGGATGAATCTGACAAATGGGTAAGTTGGCCTAAGTGCCATGAGAAACATGGAGCCACAGCTCGAGATGAAGAAGTAGGCAGAGACATATCATGGTGTGATGTGCCTTGGTATAAACTGCAAAAAGAAGCCCTCTTCAGGAGAAGGAATTGTGCAAAAAAGTGCATGCACACAAACATTCACAGGCACAGGCACACATACGCCTTGTGGATGAATTTTAAAAGGTGCTCTTTCCTAAAACTGATGAAACCACAGACCGATTTCAGCCCCTGCTTGACCCCCTTTCAAAGAAGGGAAAGATTATATTCAGTTTGATGTTCAAGAAAGTAGTAGTATTTGCAGTCTAGTTGTCGAGAATTTCAGTAGCTAGAGATGGAAGAGGAGAGTCTTCCTGGTAGAAAGGGAACAGAAAACAAAACGAAATTACATTTTTTTTCTCTCAGTCAACAATCCACTTTCATGCAACTTCTCCAAGACATGAGTAAAGAGAGAATGAACTAGTGGACACTTCACAGGCCAACAAAAACTTGATAGGACAGTAGATTACCTAGAATTCTATACAAGTACTTCCTAAAGAGAGGTAATATTAAACTCAGTAAACAAACTGAGGACTAAACCAAATTTCCTATCCAACTGGTTTGGGTTTATGCAGAATCATTATAGTTGTACCTGTTTCAAAGGATGAGTTCTTTGGATGGCAGAAGGCACCATTTATTGAAATATTAATAACCACAAGACTGCTCACAAAGAACAAATAGAAAAAACAATCCGGCCCCTCCTTATAAATAACTCAAAATTCTTCCCCATACTCCCATCTTCCCTGGAGCCCTAGAGGTCTGACATGGACCTTTTAAGATGACTATACACAAGGGAAAATTTTTTCAGCTATAGCTGATAATTGCAATCACAGCACGAGTTGCTCCAATTTTCACCAAGAACTAAAGAGGTATGCAAAAAGCACTCATTCTGTCTGGTCTTCCCATTCTTTGGACAAGCCTACCTGGTCTGGCACATCACCAAAGGCAAATCCAAGAAGACAGGAGATACATCACAGGGGATGCTCAACAGTGCAGGCTCTGCCCTGTTCACCAGGTTTATCTCCAGCTGAGAGCCATTGTTGGGATAAAGGAGACCCATCTCCAAACCTAAGCACAAGGGAAAGAGGAACTCTCAGGCTGAGCAGAGTTGTAATCTACACAGCATCATATAAAACCCTTGGCCACACGGGGGCAATGTGAGCCACTGAGTTCACCTAAGGAATAAACTGATACTTATTTCCAAAGACCTTAATGCTGCTATATAAATACACTTCTTCCATTAAGTCACATAAATCCAGGAAAGCATTTTTACACTCAAAGTTATGCTTTCCCATGGCAGAGATAGTGTGCTAGGTCATGGTTTAGCTGCTCCTAAGTACAGAATTGTCTAAAAGGGAGATAACCAAGATTCTGAGGGGCACATGGTCAAGTCTTATACTGTGCACTTCACACACATCATCTCATCCAGTGTTCCTAGAAGTCCCTTCCTACAGCTTGGGATGAAGAAGTGGACAGGGACATATCGTGGTGCAATGTGTTCTGGTTCTGCAACACTAGTAAGTGAGCATCTGGAAGGACAGAAGTTGCTCAGTCAGTCCATCTCCCTTCAAGCCCTCCCTAGACCCCTCCTCCGGTCAGTCAAGTGTTCCAGATTCTCAGTTTGCAAACCTGTCATAATTAGACAAAGAAGGATACCCAGGATTCATATTCTTTAGGATCATGGGTCAGTAAATTAGAAATTTGCATTTGGTGAGATCCAAACCTACCATCAAAAATGACCGTGATCCACGTTCCCCCCGCAAGGCTACCTTCTTCAGGTTCAATACGTAAACTCAGAACAGGAGCTATAAATAAGTGAGAAAAACACTGGTTTTGAAGGTCAGAATTGATCTACCAGCTCCCCCAGTGTTTTAAAGCAAAATGTAACATATCAGAATCCCCACAGGGGACTGTAGAAACACAGACCACTGGCCCCACCCCCAGAGCTGCTGATCCAGTAGGACCAAGACCCGAGCATCTGCATTTCTCACAAGTTTCCACTTGATGCTGGTGCTGCTGATCTGGGGTCCACACTTTCAGGCTCTCTGTTTTAAGGAAAATTTTGACTGCTCCTCTCATCTTAGTCAACCAAAAACCAATGTTTACCAGGACAATCGAGGATGCATCTGGTTCCTAATTAGCCCCTTTCCTTCTCTCCTCTCTTTCAACTCTTTGTTCAGAGGGCTATATTTATTTAAAATCACCACTAGTTTCTTGTTTTGTTTTTTTTTTCACTTTCCAAAGAGGAGAGACTTCTAGAACGGTCCCTATTTCAATTCTTCTGTTCAGTATATCATTTTCCAGTTTCCCCATCCTTAACGAATGGTCAGAATCACTCCCTTTCTTGAACCCATGTGGATATGAAATTCCCTAATTTGTTGACCACTCCACCTCTATTCTGGAATCTCAGTTCACATCCTCTACTCTTACCTTGCTTGGTCAGAGAGGTGCTTAAGAGTAGATCATTGCTGGAATTTCCTTAAATGAAACTAGTTACAGACCTCATATGCTATGCTAAATTGGGTTCTTCCATCAAGACCACCAGTGAGCATGACTTTAATCAGCCCTCCATCTTTAAAGATTCTCTTGGACATGCACCCACCTTGGCCAAGGTAAAGCCAATTCAAGGAAGCCAGCAAAAATTGGTCTGCTTCCCAATGAGGTCATACTCAAGGAAAGTGTTGTCTACAGAATACTTTTCAGTTTCCAAATTAGGAGCATTAAAGGATAATCAAGGCCATGGTAACTGTGGCCATCCCAGGGCTTCCATATACAATTGGGCAGGTAACACACTGCACACCCAAGGATGGGTGGGGAACCATTTACATCAATGGCCTATCCGCACCCCTCAAAGATATGTTAAATACATCTACCTAGAGAAGACCATAAGCAAATGCCATAAATAGACACAGAGGATAACCAAATTTACAAAGAAAATTGGAGACTTAATTTTAGAAAAGGAGATTTCAATGTAGTCATTAATCAATGACTAAGACAAGAAAAGCTATTCCCTTTGGGAAGACAAAGCAATAAAATCTAAAAAAGAATTGTATTATATAACCTAAAAAAGAAATGTTAAAGTTAAATGCTAAAAGCACTGGACTATAAAAATTTCCACTGGCCATTAAAAATTGAAGTATATATTCATAACTATTAAATGGAAAAAAATTATTAAACAGTGAAAATTTAAACCCAGAAGAAGATACTTCAACACCTCCTCCCAAAATAATAAATTGTCAATAAACTAGCTCTCAAGGTAAACTATTTGGTTCTTATCTATAATCCCTCAAAACACATCCCCTACTCACCTGCCAAAAGTACTACTTCAATACTTATCAGAGAAATCAGCCAGATAGGCATCTTGTCCATGTAAAGGAAACCACCTAGGATTGCTCAGGCATTATTTTCAATTTTGACCGGAGCAGCATAGAGATTGTGCTCTAAAAAAAAATTTTTAAAACGAAGTGAAAATTTGCTGTCATTGTTTTTTACTTAATACTATACTTTGCTATGTTGAAGCTTGGGAAATTAGGAAGGTGATACAGATACGGCTATAGAGTTTTCAAAGGTCATCATTCCAAGCTCTGGAGCAAACAATCATCTAAGAATCTTAAATAAAATCACCACCACTCCCCCACCCACCCCCTTCAACTTATTTTAAGCATGTTTAAGCTGAGTAAATAATAATAACCTCTGTTATGAATCTGTCATAACCAAGCTTAGAACAGTGGAAATAAACATTCAGATGTCGGTTTTCTTAAAACCTTAAGTTCAAACCTGTGCCTTTTCCTCTAGAATAGAGCAATCAAATCAATAAGAAATATAATTTTGCTTAGTGTGATTAATCCATGAATTCTTCCTAAAGATAAACTCAGTTTCCTTTTTTTTCATTAAACCAGAATGTTTCAACCACAGAACAAAATTGTGCATCTGACAAAGTCTTCTTTCTCCTTGTCAATCTCTTCTCCCTCTGCCCTCACACCCTCCTCTTCCTCTCTTCCTCCTTCCCCTCTCCTCTTCTCCCTTGGGACACTGAGAGACGGAACCACCAGGAGGCTATTAGAGATTCCCTATTTCCTTTCTTTCACAAGACTGGCAGGAAAAGCAGCACCTGGAAAACACAGAGCAGAGAATTTCAGAATCAGATGGTACCTTTTTCTGTTTCTGTCTTGTGACTCAAGGGAGAAATTTTCTTGCTCTGTAAAGTAAGGTTGTTCCTCTGTGCGGAGAACCGATGGCTAAATTATCTGGTTAGAGCCCAGCCTGCAGCTACCACGCAGGTAACTCAGTCATGTTGGACTGCAACTCACCTAACTTGTTTGTGTCCCAGCCAAATGTGTGCCAAAGTAAAAGTTCAGAACTGTCCATAGGGCAAGCTTAATGATTAACACAAGCTACTTAGGCTTTTTCCCTCAGGATCCTTTATTAACGACCAAAGAAAAAGTGTCTTACATTTTTCTCCACTTACTGCATATGCCCCAGACAACAATTCTAAGTAAAATTCCACCCACTGAGACAAACAGGAATTCAATGGTTGAAAGAATTTTCTGTCAAGTCAGTGACCAATCAAAGAACCCATGAGAAAGGGCCATTAGAGGGCTGACCTCTATCATGAGCAGTCCCCGGCTCTTCATCAAGAGGAACAACTCATAAACACTATTCTATGGGTTAACACTCATACACTCTAAAGGAGAGAAAAGAAAGGACTTGTTCAAAGTCTTGCTGAGAAAGGCTGACTACCTTCCTTTTGTTTCATTGTCCTCCTTGCCTCCTGACCTTGCTTTCGTGACCAAGAGAAGTCCTTGACTTGCACCCAACTGCCTTCCCGTAGGACTCAGACTGGGTCTCCATCATCAGTTTGATTCTCGTCTGATAAAGAATCAGAGAACCAGGGGACCTGGGAAGGTCACACCACCTTCCTACATATCCCTCGTCTGACTTCTCTGTCCCTGCCCCACTGTGCATTCCAAGTTACATCAGCTGCTTCCTGATCACATCACTCCAGATCCCATGGTTCCTGACTGGGAGATCTTTTCATCTTTTTTCTCATCCTTTTTTTCAGGAGAGGAAACATTCAGCAGAATTTGATAGCCCTGAGTCTCCACCTCAATGGACCATCAGTAGATCTGGGAAAGCATCCCCAGTAAGAGCAGATTTAATCTGCAGAAATACAACACAGCTATTTTGAAAGCAGCAAACCTAACCTCTAGAAAGTTTGGGAACTCACACCCACTCTGTCTGTATACCACAGCTTGGCAACTAGAGACAAGCCAAATGATTTTCATAGCGATGCAGCCTGTAATGGAGAGAGCAGGTGCCCGGCCAGGTTAGGGCAGGAGGAGAGAGAATTGCTCTGCCATCCTGCTTACCCACTGAACCTCACTTTCCAGTGGATCCCACCAATGCAAGTCACCAAGCATCACTTGAACCACACCTGTGTGCCTGGCATATGGGTGATGGGGAGGAGGAGAGAGACCAAGTTTGGGGGAGACAGCAAAATAGAATTTCAGTATTATTGGTAATATTTTATTTCTATAAAGAAAATTATGTTGAGGGATCACTTAGATAATTCTAAATTGTTTTTCTTTTTTTTTTTTTCAAATACAACAGTTTCTGCCCTCAATGTGTTTGAAATCTGACAGGGAATTAGAAACATAATCAGATCATTTTAATATATTATAATAGAGTCTCTTGATGAAGACTCAACCAATGTTTTATTTCTTCCTTCCTTGGCAAGATGGGAATTAACCCCATCTATTCCTGTGTAAATAGACTAAAATGGATATTTATTATTCATTTTGGCAGCCTAGCTTTCAAGGACTCATCATAAAAGCACCCCAATTTTCTTATAGAGATTTACCTCTCCACTATTAACTAAAAAATTCCTAAATGATACATGGTACTCTGGTTCCTGAGATCTAAGAACTTCCTGGTGGGTAACTAAGCTCTATTAAAGAAATGAAATAGAATGAGCCATTTCATGCTCCAAAAGGAGAAGTTGCAGAACTTTAACAGCCAGTGCTTATGCCAAATGGAGGCTTGGGGAGACTCAGGTCTTCTTTGTGAGCTCTATCACCCTCCAGCAAACCTCCAAATATACAATATGCATACAAATCTAAGTAAATACAGTAACCTCTAGACAAAGCTCCCCTTTCCACCTAACCATACTCCAAAGACGCTTCCCATTTATTTAGAACTTAGGAATTCTAAATAAATCCTGAGCTCAGATCTCTGACCCACTGATGGATGAATGCTCTCAGCAGGCAACTGGGCATGGTTCCCCTGCCACTCCAAGGCGGCTAGCCACGCCCATCCCCAGATGTTGATCTTAGCAGTAAGCCTAACTCTTGTCACAACACGTTTCCACAAGGAGCTATTTCCATGAGAGTTTGCTTGCGGCTTATGAAACAAACTCCAGATAGGTCATGAGGAGAAGGTCATTCTCTTGGATCCCAATACCACCCTGAATTCCTGGGAGCTAGTAACTTTGGGAACTGTAGGGGGCCAGGAGAATGTACTTCACAGACCTCCAATTACAGGAAGCATAATTGATCAAGGGCCCTGCAACAGTCTGAAGTCCATTGCCATATTTGGGCCAAGGCCACACTTCCTACTGACTGCTCCCAGTCAAGGACTGAGCATGGCAGGGATACTAAGAGGAAACAGTCTCCTCTGACAGTAACTTTGGCTCAAGTACTCCTTGACAACCTTACTGAATCTTCCTTAGACTACATGGCCATCTAGGAAGCATCTACCCCCTCCCCTTCGCTCAGGGTCAGACCTGCATCAGTATGGCAGCTCTCCCAGGCCTTCCCCAGCTCCCTTCTCATTGTCTCTCATAGTTTCTTCTCCTTATAAAATTCTTGCACATCAAATCCTGTCTTAGCATCTGCTTCTTGGAGGACCCAGACTATCACAGGAACACTGAAAGAGAACACAGTGCCAGTTTGGATGTATTGTGTCCCCCAAAATGCCATGTTCTTTGATTCAATCTTGTAGGGCAGGCATATTTAGTCTTGATTAGGTTGGAGCCTTTGAATTGGGTTGTTTCCATGGAGAAGTGACCCACCCAACTGTAGGTGGTAACTCTGAGTGGATTATTTCCATGGAAGTGTGGCCCTGCCCATTCAGCGTGGGTCTTAATTAAATCACTGGCCCATTAGAAGAGCTCAGGCAGAAGGAGCTCAGTGCCACAGCCAAGAGAGACATTTTGGGGACAACCATTGAAAGCAGACTTTGCTGACACTTTGCTCTGGAGAAGCTAAGAAAGGACAAAGCACCCTAAGAACAACATTTTGAAGAACACACAGGAGATGAAAGAGGAGCTGGACACAACCTTTCCAGCTAACAGAGGTTTTCCAGATGCCAATGGCCTTCCTTCAGTGAAGGTACACTTGTGTTGATGCCTTAATTTGGACATTTTCACAGCCGTCAGACTGTAACTCTGTAACCAAATAAACCCTCTTTATAAAAGCCAATCCATTTCTGGCATTTTGCATAATGGTAGCATTAGCTAACTGGAACAAGCACCATTAGAAAAGACTTTGGACTTCTCACAAGTGGCCCCAGCAGCAGCCTCCAAGGGTGGCAATTCTTCACATGCTTTGCAGAGCATGGATATTAACCAAGGGAAGCTAAAAAAGAAGAGGAAGGACAAGAGGGCACCATCTAAGGAACTCTACAAAAACTAGATGGTAAATTCCTTAAGGACAAGAATTATCTTTATCCCTTTGTACCCCCCAAAACATTTTGCACTGGAACTTATGTAGGTAGGCACACAACAAAATGGACAAGAATGCCTTGTGAATCTATTTGAGGAAAACACACTGGAGTGGCTGAGGGCAGCAAAAGCCAAAACTAGGTTTTAAATGGAAAGTAGGAATTCTCCTGTATTTTTGCCTTTCCTTCTTTTCTTTTCTTTTTTTTCCTTTATTTTTTTTTTCTTTCTTCCATCAAACTAGTTTTATTATAACCTCTTCAACTTGTAGGCATATTTCTGATAGAAGGTGAGTCATCAAAGGAGCGGGACCACTAACACAGTCCTTCCATCTAAGTAAGAATTTCATTGGGCAAGAGGCACTCTGGAGCAAGTTCTTCACTTCTTCTCCGGGTACACCTCTGGTGTGACTAGCCTTGAAGCTATGGTCCAGCTACTCCGCTCATACTTTCTCTATCGTCCAAATCCTCCCCAGGCAATTCACCTTTCACCTCTCTAGTTTTGTCCAACTCTTCCCCCTTCCATTTCCTCAAGTTTCTCTAATCTTCCTTCTCCATGAAGAAACAAAACTAAGGCAATTACATTCTCTCTGGTTTAATATCATATTCCTGTCTAAACTGAGTTCCTGAGGATAATGGATACATGGGCTCAAATTTGGAGGGAAAGCAAATCTGTTCCATGATAGGATCAAAGCTATGAGTGAAATATTTACTTCACAGTTTCTTCAGAAATATTTCCTTTCCCACAAAGCAAAATTATAGAAAGGCAATTTGTCATTATAGCCTCTGTCTTAGATCAGCTTTGCTAATTAAATTGTTTGTTTTGATAACAATGACACCACATATCCAGAAGCCAAACTGTGGTGGCTGCCAACATCCTGAAGAGAGTCCTGGAAACTGACAAGATTCATGGAGTGACACAGGTGGAAATAGCTTACGAAGCCCATGCACTTTGGGAGTAGCATGGAACTAGAGGTAGTTCCTCACTCAGAAGAGCAGATCTGACTGACCAAATCTAGCATCATTTAGTCTGGAAGCAAACAGTGCTATATACCTCAATCATTCCTGAGGGCAACACTGGATTACAACACAACACAGCTCAGGTTTGGATGACTCGGAGTCACCAGGGAGCCATGAAATCAAGTTCACATCTACCTGTAGGGTGACCAACCTTAGGGTGACAGAACTTTCAATGCTAAAACCAGGAACTTGTGGGACAAGGACCAACCAGGACAGCTGGTCACCTACATCTAAGAAAACAGGGAAAAGTGTGACACACTTTAGACAGATTTTATTCTAGAAAAATTAAACATTTTCTAAAACACTTTTAAAGGAGGTAAACTGCAGTTGCTCACAAAATTCATTTACATGGAGTAACACAATTCCTCCAAGTCAGATAAAATAGATCTTTCAATATTTAATTTTTTCCAGACCACAGAAGGATTCTTTTCTTTGAATTTGGAACATCTGTGAGAGAAGTGGGCAAAACAGCATATGTTAGTTTCTGAATTAGAGTACAACTCCTTCTCCCTGGATTTAGCAGAATTTAAAATAAATCGTATCAGCAGGGAGCAACAACACGAAAGCAATTAATTTTTTTCTAGTTTGATGCCATGTTACTATCTGAGTCTAGGAGCCCAACTGAGATTTCTGAAGTGTACCTCATACGTATCTTTAAAATTATGAGTGACATTGAATTCATACACTTCTGCAGCCCAATAGAATGCCTGCTTTAGCTGCAGAAAGCTATGGAACTGTCAAGTTCTATACCTTAAAGGAAACTGTTTTGAAAATGGAAGAAATGTTTGCCCTTTCTCTGGTAAAGTTTTCACAGCTGATAAAACAGCATAAAACCTGATATGGGGAACATAAAGGCATTGAAAATGAGGGGAATCCAAAAATCTAGAAACTGACTGCCCTTGGAGTTAAAAAATGAAAACAACAAGTAATGGATAAAATAGCTCAATAAGACTTGAGGCTATTAATGTATCTAAAGAAAACCTATTTGTGAAGATGGGCAGTATGGCAGTTTAAATTTAAAATGACCACAATAATTTTTATAGTTATCTCATTGAAAGGTTGGGTACATGTCTCCATCCCCTGAACATGGGTGGGCTTGTGTCCCACTCATAACCCACAGAATGCTGCAGAAATGATGTTGCAGGATTTCCAAGTCTGGGTCAGAAAGCACAATGCAGTTCTGCCTTGCGCATTGGAACACTTATGCTTGGAGCTCTGAGCCACCATGTAAGAATCCAACCACCCTGGGGCCACCGTGCTGTGAGGAAGCCAAGCCACATGGGGAGGCCTCGCGGAAGTTACACAGTCAGCACTCCTGGACTTTGCGTCCAGCCAGCCCGTAAACCTGGCACCAGAGTGATTGAGCCTTGAGATGATTCTAGCTCTCCAGGGTCACCTCCAGCCTTTGAGTCTTCCCATCTGAGTCCTCAGACATCATGAAACAGAGACAAGCCTCCCAAACTCCTGGCTTCAGAATCTGTGAGTGTAATAAAGTCGTTGCTCTCTAATGCCACTACTTTACAGTGGTTTATTATGCAGCAATAGTACCAGGAATAAACCATGAAGACCTGGAAATAGGAGAACCCAGAATCTAATATACGTTGAGTCCCTCTAAGAACCACCGCATAGCCCTATTACCTAGTACTAATTCCTACCCATCCTGAGATAATCTCTAAATGACTATCCTAGACACGCTTTCCCTCTTAGACTAGGTAAGCTTCCGCCATTGTATACTCTTGTTGAATTCCTATTGTTAAGCCAACCCACCGCATGGCAGTTGTTTTAACAGCTAGGAAATAGCTACACATCTGATAACAGTCTGGCTTCTGAGATGCCAGCATAAAGGGAAAGCTATACCTGCCAGAACCCTCCAGACCCATTATGGGTTTTATTCTATAAATAAATTAATTAGCACTGGCAGGTAATTCAATCTCTTAGAATTTGATAAAAGTGAACTCACCTGAGGGACAGATCTCCCTTAGCATGCCCACGGATAAGGACTCTGAACCAAGGTTTTCCCAGGAAAGTTCTTCCTCCTTTGAGGATTTGTCTGAGTGTCAGCCAGTCGTCCCCAGGTGGCACCCCCACTCTCTCCATGTATTGAGTGAGCTTTTTCATTTCAGTACGTCATATCTGGCACTTTATAAAGAAAAGAAAAAAGACAATGGATGGGTAAAGTTACAAGCCATGAGCAAGATTCTGGCAAAACATCTGCTGTCTATTGACTATTTCAAGATACTGTGTTGGAAACACCATAATAATGACCTTAAATTTTCAGATCCTAATAATACCTGATTTAGATACTTTTTTTTTTTTTACTTTTTCTGTTTTCTCTCTTTGTTCCCCACACATCGACTCATGTAACCCTTACAGCCCTCTGGATTATTATGCCCATGTTACAGAGGAAAACAGTGGCACCCAGATACATCAAGCAGCCCTTCTAAAGTCTGTAGCTAATTCGTGTGGAGCCAGATCTAGCAATCAAATCTCTGCTGTCCGGCCTGAACAGACACCTTCTACATAGAGCCTAAAGATTGGCAGAGACAAGTGAGATGCATATGGGAAAAAAATCCCTCTCCCCAGGCCCCCACAAAGATCCCCAGTGCACACGGACCCTCAAGCAATGGTTCTACAGAACTGACCCAACTGCTGTAATGTGCTGCCATTAATTGAATTCATTGATTTATCACTTAATGAAGAAACCGCATTAGAAGAAAAATCCATCCAGACTTTGGATTCCAATTTGATCCAATTACGCAAACAAGCAAATGTTGATTAGGCACCTGTTGTGCTGTCCCAGGTGCTCTGACGGCCACAAACACTTACGGAATGTGACCTCCGCCCTCCAGAAGCTTCCAGCCTAGTTGAAAAAAAAAAAAAAAAAAAAAAAAAGTGACTGTAAAGAAACATAAGACAGAACGGGGACAGCATCACAGTAGAGGAACAAGTGATGATGATCCAGGAGCCCAGAGGAAGAGTGGTCACTTCACTCCGAGGTAATCGGGAAAGACTTTGGAGGGCCAGACATCTGTGAGGGATGGGGAAGGACGGATGGACTTTCCACAGGTGGAGAGAGGCAAGAGACTTTTTTTTTTTAAGGAATGGAAATACAAAAGTGCAACTGAAAGGTACATAATGAGAAAGAAGCAAAAAATGCTGCAAAATTAAATTAGAGTCAGCTAGCCTTGGGGAGTTTGTAGTTCCAGGTTTAAAAGTGTGGACATTAGAGCCTGTTGGTGTGGTCTTGAGGTTGAAGCCACAGCCCCATGCTCTATCAGCGATTTCTGTGGTCAAACCAAGAACCTAACTGCCATAACCTTTATGGCTATTTACAGCAAAAAGAAACAAAAGATGTTTGTTTAGAAAAAAAATAAATTTATCCAGCATCCCTAAACAGTAGGTTAATATATAGAGAGACAAGAGAAGACTTCTAGAGTATATATTTTAAAAAGAGGCACAATTTCGATAAAAGCTTTATGCTCTTAGTAGCTCCATCCACCAGAGGCCACAGGCTCCCTCAGGTAAAGTTTTCCAGTCTGCCTTCCTCAGGCTTCATAAACCTGTTCTCTTTATCTGTCTTCTCTGGTTGTGAACTGGTTACCTCAGACCAATTTTCATCCTTCTGGCCCACTCCAGAAAAATGCTGTATTTGGATGACTCATTTTGCCCTGGACCCACATTCACCTTTAGACAGCATCTTTCAGTTCCTTCTTAGCTTCCCACTCTGTCCTGCAGCCAGCCCTACCTACTCTTGAAGAAAGCTGCAGGAAATTTCTTTTAATTTGCTTTCAACTTTCTTACTGACTGCAAAGACCAGTAGCCTTCCCTTAATAAATAAATGATTCCTGCATATCCTTTAGATTTCGATACTGATGCACCAATCTGGATTCCCAAAATAAGTTGAACAAAATAAGTCCATTGTGGGGTAGAAGCAGAGCCTGAGCAGATTCAAAACAGACAAGATTCTGATCAGTGCAGAAGGATCTCCCCACTTTCTAATAATTAAAGAGCAAACAAACGAATTAATCAGGTAGGACATTCAGTAGATTAAGGTGAAAACAAATGGAAAATAGGAGACAGTGGGGTCCCTGCCCACATCAGCTTCTTCAGGTCAGACTTTCCATAAGCACAGGGTCACCTGGATGCCTCCTCAACTTGGTAACACTAATGGTAACTACAGTTATTGGGGTTTTCTCTTGTCTCTACTGTGCTAGGTTATCTCATCTCATCCCCATGACTATACCTTGGAGGTGGCACATAATAATTTCCATTTCACAAAGGGGAAATTGGGGCTGCAGAGGGGTTGATTAGTGCATGTATCACATTTCGGATCACAAAGGGGAAATTGGGGCTGCAGAGGGGTTGATTAGTGCATGTATCACATTTCGGATCTGGGATCAACATCATCACTCCCAGTCTCAGTACCCTAGTTTTTAGACAGTCACTCAGAAATAGACCATTTCTCCACGTAAACTTCTGAGCAAAACTATCACTCTTCACCCATTCATTCATTCATTCATTCAACAAAACCTTAGGGGGTGTCTGAGGAAGGATGAATAGCTCCATATGGCTTTGGGGTGCACTAGGAGAATGAGAATACCAATGGACAGGCGGGCCTGGGTTATGCCACAGAAATGATTTTAGGCCATCAAATCACATAAATAGGCACAAAGGATAACTGTGAAGACTGTGTGGATCAGCAGAGGGAAAACAGATGCAGAAAGAGAAGCAAGGAAGCCTTAGGAATGGTCTGAAGAAAATGGCCTAACAGGGAAATGGTGATAGCCTGAACTCCACCAGCAGCCCAAGACATGGAGAAAAGACAACAAAATTGAAAGAAACTTCTGATGCAGATTCAAGAGGCTTTGACTGAGATCGGGATGTAACAGGGACATCGAAAGATGTACCTGAGGTTTCCAGCTTGGGCAGCTGGATAAATGGTGGTATGATGACTACAATGGTGCGGGATGGCTGTTAATGCCCAGCTCAGGCCTCCTTTACCAGACCGGTGCGTCCATCCCCCAGCTGTGGTGAGTGTAGGTTTCCTTATAACAACACCTTCTCCTGAGAATTGTCCTCAGCAGTGGGAGCTGCCTTGTCTGGAAATGCTTGGAAGATTGCATTCTTCCCCTAAAGCAGCCCAACACCACTGACTGATTGATATGGAGGGCAAAAGTCCAGCCCCTTGGCTAAAGGAGAAACAGCTCTGTGGTATCGTTCATTCTCCAAAGCTTTCTGCAGGATCAAGCTGAGGCCAGGCTTCAGCTAAAGCTCATCTTTGCTTGGTTTCCTCCTCTGCCTAATCCTACTTTCCACACTTCCTTTACAGATTATCTCCTGAGATCACTTCCTCAATAAAACACTTACCCAAGAACCCTTACCAAGGCTCTGCTTCTAGGGAACCTGACTTAGACAGGTAACTAGAAAAAGAGAAAGTTTAGAGGGAAGATGATTGCAGTTTGAGATGCCTCCAGAGAGGCTAATATAGGTATTTTTTAATGGACTCTGAATCAGACAAACATGGATTCAAATGCAGTTTGTACAACCTCCTGGTCTTCTAGTCCAGGACAAGTTACTTAACCATGAATGGCTCACAGACGTGCTTTGGAATTGCTGTCATCAGCACCACTGCTGAGGGGGACCTGGGGCAGCTGGACACCAAGGTCAGTCACATCTGCCTTATACAGAGGTAAACTGCTGTGCCGGCTTGGATGTATTATGTTCCCCAAAATGCCATGTTCTTTGATGCAATCTTGTGGGGGGCAGATTTATTTAGTGTTGATTAGGTTGGAATCCTTTGATTTAGTGTTCCCATGGAGATGTGACTCAATCAGCTGTGGGTAAGACCTTTGATGGGATAATTTCCATGGAGGTGTTACCCCACCCATTCAGGGTGGGTCTTAATTGAATCACTGGAGTCCTATAAAAGTGTTCACATGCTGCAGCTGAAAGACACATTTTGTAGACAGCATTTGAAAGCAGACTTTTGCTGACACTTTGCTCTAGAGAAGCTAAGAGAGGACAATCACCCCCAAGAGCAACATTTTGAAGTATGCCCAGGAGCTGAGAGAGTAGCTGGAAGACAACCTGGGATGAGCAGACACCAGCCACGTGCCTTCCCAGCTAACAGAGGTTTTCCAGATGCCATTGGCCTTTCTTCGGTGAAGGTATACTTGTGCTGATGCCTTAACTTGGACATTTTCATGGCTTTCAGACTGTAAATTTCAAAATAAACAAACCCCCTTTATAAAAGCCAGTTCATTTCTGGTATTGTGCATAAACTGCAGGATTAACAAACTGAACAACTGCCTTATCAGTTTATCTCCAGATGAAGTTCAAATATCATTTTCTATGTGTTTCTAGAAGTGAAAAACTGGGGTAAGCACTGATTAACCTCTCTACAGCTCCAGTTCCTCATCTGCAAAATGGAAATTCTTGTACTTCAGCTCCATGGTCTAGACATGAGGAGGACAAGAGATAAACTAGCTTAGTATTGACAAGAGTAAGCCCCAATCAATGTCATTATCATGAGTGACGCCACCCCAGGGAGATGTCCAGGAGGCACTGCTGCTCCAGGAAAGTCTGAACTGAAGAACCTAATGTGGGGTAGAGGGCTCTAGTCCAAATGCTCATTTCCTTTTTCTCCTTTCTTGTTAAAGGGAAGCAAGAAAGGGCTTGCCAAGTATGGAAGAGTTTTGATTATTCTCTCTGTGACCTCCTGCCTTGCCCTTCTGGGATGACATAAAGGAGGTTGGAGGTGGGAGGGTGGGGAAGAAGTATGAAGCTATGATCTCTCCCTAACATTGTCCTGCACTTCCAGTGTTCTTGTAAGTGAGCCGTGCCCTTCATCTCAGAGCTTTGATGGTCCTGGGCATGCCTTATTTATAGACAACAACTGGTGCAGAACTTCAAAGGGGGCACGTAGCCAAGGCAGAGACACAGAGGGAACACTCTGAAGTGCTAAGTTCTCAAATTCAGAATGGAACGGATGGTACACAATGGTTTCTGGGGTCTGCCCCCCACCCACCCACTGGTGTGGTAGATGGCCAAAGTCCTTTATGTCATCCCAGAAGGGCCAGGCAGGAGGCACATGGGGTCTTTATTAGACTTTCAGCCACCATCTGATATTCTCTCATATTTACTGGATTAATCCATGACCTTTAGAGACCATGGCTTCCAGAAACTAAACACCAAATTCTCACCTTAAATTCTTCGAAGAAATAAAATTAAAAGCCAGTGAGGTCGGCTCAATAATGGCTTCCCAAAGATGTCTACATCTTAATCCCTGGAAACTGTATGTTATCCAACATAGTAAAAAGGACTTTGCAGGTGTGATTAAATTAAGGATCTTGAGATGGGGAGATTATCCTGGATTATGTGGGTGGGTCCAATGTAATCACCAGGGAGGTGGTAGGTCAGAGTCTGTAGTCAAAGATGTGACAAGAGAAGGAAGAGCTTGGCATGACAAGAAGAAGGGACCATGAACCACAGAATGCAGGTGACCTCTAGGAGATAAAAAAAGGCAAGGAAACAGAGCCTCCAGAAGAAACCAGAGCTATCAACCCTTGACTTCAGCCCACTGAGACCAATTTTGGACTTCTAACCTCCAAAACTGTAAGATAATAAACCTATGTTGTTTTAAGTCTAAGTTTGTGGTTTTATGTTACAACAGCAATGGGAAACTAATACAGCAAGGAAATATTGTTACTGGACGCCATTAGAAGTGGTATGTGTTCCTCCTGGAAGACACTGGTGAGGCTGTCCTAAACCATAGAGCATTACTTAGTTTCTAAGTTGTCCCATTAGTACTTTACCCTCTCTCTCCTCCTGCCACCTTCATAAGGACCAAAAATATTCGAGGAGCAGGTTCTTAATTGAATTTCAAATGAAATACTACCAAAAACAGGCTAGAAAAAAATATTTTTTAGGTTTTGGGGGTGAAGTACAAATTTGTACGTACATGTGTAGAAAAGAAAAAAGACTGGAAGGGTGGGAGGATGTACACATCAAAATGTTGATAGCTAACCTTTGAGTAGGAAGATTATGGGTTATTTTTATTTTCTTCATTTTGCTCACCTTTTCTCATTTTAAAACAAGCATGTATTGTTGATGTCATAAAGGTTTTTAAGTGATAGCATATATGATGGCAGTGGTAACCTTTTTTGTGACTTTAAAAGATTTTATTTTGTAAAAACTGTCATTTTCCAAGTTTAGGACAATCACATAGAGAATCTGGGATCTGTCTGGATGCAATAGGGGGTGATATTGAGCCTTTGAAGATGAACATCGAGCCAGACTGCCTTAAGTAAATACTAGTGAGGAAAAGATAGCCACCAGAACTATAAAATTTCAGGCACCTCAGTGTCCAACTATCTACTTCACTAATCTATTTCATGGAGTACCATTAAAACAACTTCTTTCACTTGAAGGAGTTTCAAAAAGTATACTCTATGAAACTCAGTAATTCAGAAAGACAATCCATGAAAAATCAAGCTCTGTGATCATATAAGTTAGGAAAACGCTAAAAGCTATATCCCTTCCTGGAAGAATTACAAAGTATATTAGCATATTAAAGGTTCTGAGAAGGCCTGCAGAAAGAAATCCTATTTAAGTTTGTTAAAATATTCCAAATACTTACTTTACCACAGATCCATTATTCTGCTTAAAACTAGTGTTCCCTGCCATCCTTTGGGAAATTCTGGTTTACAGAATTGACTACAAAAAAAAAAAAGGGAAAAAAACCAACCTGAGAGAAACAATATTTTACAAACACTAGTTGGGATTTTAGAAATTGATTTTTCTGCAGTTTGGACATAGTTCCATCATTTCCAGGACTAGCTATCTGGGTCCATGCTGTTTTATCCTTTTGAATGCTAACAGGTCCTTTATTCACAAAGGAACTTATGAGATGGGTCAGGCACAGAGAGATTTGTTCTCAAAAGTTCTGGCATGTAGGACCAATGAAAGAGCTTAGAGACATCCAGGGAAGTAGGCAGTGGCAATTGTTTCCTATAAGTACAACCAGAAGACTTTTTGTGGGAAACTCTGAGCTGGGGGGACCCCACATGTTTAAGCACACTTCTACAGAGAGGTGATCAAATAAAGGTGTGCTTGCTCCAGTATGGCTCTTCAGATGATCCTTCTCAATCTCACTGGGGCAGCTTAGCAAAGTCATCATCATCAGGTAGCTCATTATCAGGAATCCAAGTCTGAGGATGGGGGCTTCAGAATGGAGAATGGAAGAAGAGCCACGTGTAGCTGGTGGGGGGTGGGAGGGAAAAGGAGCCTGAGGAGGTTGCGATGCAAAAAGCCCAGTCAAGGATCTTTAAATGCAGAGTGACTTTCCACTGCTCCCTAGCCCTGCTAATCTCCTGACCATGAGGCCTTACATTTTGCATCAGAGTATATTAGAATCAGATATCAGATATCAATCACCTGATCCAATCCCCTCATTTCAATCATGAGGAAACAGAGGCCTACAGACAGAAAATGACTTGCTCAAGATCACACTGTTGGTTGGGAGCACAGCCAGGCCCAGCACCCAGCCCCATGGCTTTTCCAGAGCACCTTAACTAACCTACCTTAAACTGGCGTCCTTCCTTATCAGAGGAGACTGATAAAAGGAACTCTGAGGCACATTGAAAGTGATTTTTCTTGTGTCTTTGGCACTGGCTCCTGTTACCCCATGCATTAAGAATGCACTATTTTCCCCCCAAATCTCCATCTCAGGGGCAATGATAGTTAATTCTAATAATTTAGAGAACAGACAAGGAGCAGAGGGTGACAAATCCAGGGCACTTCACTTTGCCCCCAGCCAAACCTCAAAGGTTGGCATCCAGATAAACCTGCCCCCCCTTTAGTTTTGCCCCATTATCCCCAAACGGTCCCCAACATGTTATGTAAGTGACATAGGGATAAAATAATTTCCAAGTTCTGACTTCAATAACTCAACAGCACATGGAATGGGACTTGAAGGGAATGGGTAGAAATGGAGAGGAGCCGTCTCAACTGGCTGGCTAGCCTTGATGATGACAGTCCAGGCAGGGGTAGGCAGGAGTGCTGAGGGTAGTATTTCTACACCATTCCCCAGGTTTGCTGTTGGTGATGTTTAGTCCTAGCTGACTGCCTCCTTGAATCAATGACCATTCTCTTGGTCCTCAAACCGATGCAGCCTGCTCCCCTCCACCCAGGTTTGGGATCTAGGGAAGTCACCCTGATTTGAGTGGGTGACTAGTACCAAAGAGGTCGGACCAGGGTCCAGAGCCACACAGCCTCCTGGGCAGTGATTCAAGGGCACTGAACTATCTTAAGAACTACACCAGATTTGCCTCTGGACGCCCATCTCCAGGCAGCCACTTCCTCCCTCTTTTTCCACCTTCTTGCCCCACACCTTCTCTAGAACAGTCTGACAGCAAGGGCTATTTTCCCAGGGTCTTTCAAAAGATGTGCAGGGATGTGACATTCGCTGAGAACATCTTGAGTTAATGACCTCCTTTTGCTCTATACCATTATCAATGGGACCCTCTTAGGGGACTGATTCTTCCTTGCTTTGAACACAAGGGGGATGGGGAGGCTATTGGGAAGAGCGGAAAAGATCCTGCTTCAGCCCAAAAGCAGGCAAGTCCCTCAATCTCTCAGATTCTTCCTCTGTCATTTGAAGACTGTAATTTATCTGTTTCTTTTGAAACTTAGATGAGAGAAGAATTGTGACTACACTTTGTAAACTGTGAAGTGCCCTCAAATTCAAGGGACCAACCAACTGTACATTTTGAAAAATAAACTTTATGCAAATTCAAAGGATCAGTGTTACTGGAATATTTTACAAAAGAGGATATATTCACATGTAATAGCTGTGATTAAAACAATAGGGATGGGTGGTGCTAGGAGCGAAGGTACTAATTTTATGTTTTAGAGCCAGATGATGATAAGAAAGACAATGATTTCAAACAATTTTAATAAATTATATAAATGTAAATTCGATTTTGCAAGACTGTATTTCAAATGGGAAATATATTGAAATGAAAAAGTTTAAAATGGCAGGAAAAATAAGATTTAAATGAAATAAATAATTTGTAGAAATGTGGGTTGCTAGTGTTTTGATAATTCACTTCCATGTAAAGTTCAGGTGAAAGTTGGGAGAGCTCTGCCCCTCCTCCCGTGCCAGAAGGCCCCCTTTCACCCAAAGGTCTCCTGACTCATCACCTCTCTTCGGAGCCTTCTTATCCCCCACACACACTTGACAGCCATCCACACAGCTTCTCAAGGGCAACATGAGATACCTGAAACGTGATCCCCGACTTGCTATCCGGCGACAGTTGTTCACAGTGGAAAAAATCTCCCTGTGTTATTCAGCCTGATTGGCAACCTCTGCTGAGGAAGGGGAAAAAATTGCAAGGGATCTGGTGACAGCTCATCCTCTTGCCCCACCTGCTGCCTCTCCTCCTACAGGGAGGCAGCTGCCTGTCCTCAGAGCTTGCCATCTCCTGCCCAAGAAATAAAATATCTGAATGTACGCCCAGGTGCTTTTGAGTCAAAAGTTGCCTAGAGAAGCTGCATGCAAGACCCCAGCACAAGCAAGGTATTCATTCATGGCAAACAGCTGCTACCAAGAAACCTGAGTGGAACCAGACTGAATCATGCTAAGTTGATGTACTCTACCAAATTTGAATATAAAACAAAATTTAACAGGATAATCAACTGAACCAGTTTATTTATTTTTATACATATATATATATATATATATATATATATATACACACACACACACACACACACACAAATACCCTTCTACACTGAACTTTTTACAATAAATATGCAATATTTTTAAAGTTTTTTAAATAGAAAAAGAAATAAAAACCCAAACCAAAAATAAAGGCATAGTTTTCTACAACTACTGATTCAAAATAAAACAAAGATATCACAATGTTCACTGAACTATGCATGAACTTTTTTCCCTTTAAAGCACTTCCATTAGTTCCACTCTCTTTTTATTTCTTTAGCCTTCTGCTCCCCTGTTCCCCCATGAACACTGAATGTAAAGGCCTGAGCACAGGTCCAGAAGCCCCAGGAGGAAATTGCTCCCACTCGCAGTTGGGTTGGATGTTGCTCACCATCCCATTAAAGCTCATTCAAAGCCAGGCTGTTTGACGGGGCAGGCCCAGGGACCATGCAGAAGGGAAACCCCAAAACAGAACTGTGTTTAAGACAGGAGTAGTTGTGATGGGAGGGTGCTCAGAGGACTCGGCAGGAAGAAGGGGTTGAAATTTAAGCTCCAGTTGGAGATTATGAGTACACTAGCACTCAATATAGGGATGACCTAGCAAAGAAGTCTTCCCTGAGAGAATGAGCCAATTTTCGATTATTATGCACTCCCATGGCTTCATGTTCTATCTCTGTGATGATGACTCGAATCTGCTGAGCTCCTGACCTGAATATCCCACTGCCAACACAGTATTTCCAGGCAGCTATCTCTTAGACACCCAAAACTCAGCAAGGCCAAAGACTTTGAGCCCTTGATCATCTGCCTGAAATCTCTCCCTCCTCCAGGGATTTCTGTCTCCAGGAATAGAACAACTACTCACACAAACACTCACTAGAAAACCCTGGTTTCATACTTGCCACAGCTTTCTTCTTGGCATCTCACTTCTAAGCCATCACTAAGGCTTATAGATTAGCCTCATAACTGTCTCAATCCACCCCCTTTCTGCATCCCCATTGCCACACCCTTAGTCCAGGCCAACCTCTCACCCCAAAATACTGCAAGAACCTCCTACATTGTCACTGGAAATCATATTTACCCTCCCAATTCATTTGCCCCAAGTCTCCAGAGTGATCTTTTTTTAATTAAAAAGTAATATAACACTGTTCTCCTTGAAAATCATTCAAATCTTCCCAAAAATTACAGAATTTGTGATGGGGCCCATTAGGTCCTCCCTACTTTTTCATTCACTTAATAAATGTTTACTGAGAACTACTGTGCCAGGCACTGTTAAAGCACTGGAATATGGCAGCGAATGAAACAGACAAAAATCCCTGCCCTCTACAATGTACAGTCCTCATAGGAAAGAAAGACAATAAATAAGAAAAGCAAGTAAAAGATATCACAGGTTAGATAGTATCACATGTCAAGAAGAAAAAAATAAAGGAGAAAGGAAGAGAAGAAAGGTCAGGGTAGGGGTTAAAATTTGTGACAAGGGGGTGAGCAAGGGAGGCCTTCAGATAATGAGGGAGCAAGTCCTCAGATATCTCGTGTGAGAGAGAACCAAGAGAGGGTACAGCAGCTGCAAAGAGCCTGAGAGAGGAGCTAGCTTGGTATCGCCGACATTCAGTGAGCAGACCAGAGCGACTGGAGTAGGGTAAGAAAGAATATGAGTCCTGGGAGATGTGGTGGATGGGGGGCCAGGGAGGTGCTGCGATCACATAGGAGACTGAAGATCACCAGAAGTGCAAGATCTTTTTCAGGATAAGATGGAAAGAAGTGAAGGGTCATTAGCAGAAGAGTGACATATGAGCACCACCATGTGCCAGGCACCTTCGTAGGCACTGGCAATGGAACATTAAATAAGACAGTGCAGGACTGTGCCCTTGTGAAGGTTATATTCTATTGGGGGGAGACAGACAATATACAAGTAAATCATAAATGAACATGACATTTTCAGATAGTAAAAGACAATGCTGGAGAATCTAAGATGGCGGCTAGGAGAGACAGGGCAAAAAAACACCTCCATGAAAAATACTAGATAAAAGCCAGAAAAATACTAGATAAAAACCAAACCAGAACATCAATTCCAGCGATGCACCAGCTGGACAAGGTCTGCTAAATCCACAGGGACCGTGCACTTGGTGAAACCAGGAGTCTGCATTCTGAAATGAATGAGTAAGCCTGTTGAATATCTGGCAGCCATGCTGCGGTGTGGAGAAACTGTGAGTTGGCGTTTGGAGGCAGACTAGTTCTTTTTTAAAAAAACCCAAAAGCAGCTGCAGATACGGCAGCAAGAACAGCACAGTGAAGTACGGCAGGAACAGGCTCTGCGAACGCCTCAATAGCTGGTGTGGAAGATAGCCTTTCGTGCACCCACTGCTAATTGTCTCAGAGCAAGAAAGGCAGAGGTGAGCCAAAAGGGGAAAATAACCACACCCCTTGCAGCCATCTTCCTGGTGGGCTGGGAACACTCCTGTCCGGTGCTGGAGCCACAGCCCAGAGCTGTGCAAAAAACCCAATGTGACAGGAATTGTTTCCAGCAACACGCGCACATGCCACAATATTGGGCCTGGACAATAGCCTTTCATGCACCCACAGCTGGGAAGGCAGAGCTGTGCGACAAAGGGGAAATTAACACGCCCCATACAGCCATCCTTACAGCAGACTGGGAACGCACCTACATGACCCGGCAGCCCAGAACTTCCCTTGAGGGATGGCGCACACTTGTGATATAGCACAACCTTCCCTCAGCAGAGGCCCAAGAAGGGCACGGCTTGGAAGAGGGACCCATTCGGAAATCCCCCAGACATTCCCCAATACCAAGGACTTGTGGGTCAGCAGCAGAGACAATCTGTGGCAGGACTGAAATGAAGGTTTAGACTCTTGCAACAGCCTTAAATTTCCAGGAACACCTGGGAAGTTTGATTATTAAAGCTGCCCCCCCTCCCTAACCACTCAGACACACGCCCCACATTCAGGGAGGATAGCACAACAATATACCCAAACTTGGTTCACCAATTGGACCGCACAAGAATCAGACCCCTACACACCACAAAGACAAAGTTGGGGAGAACTGATTTGAGGGGAATAGGTGACTCACGGACGCCGTCTGCTGGTTAGTTAGAGAAAGTGTACACCACCAAGTTGCAGATCTAGACAAATTGGAGATTAGTCTTTGAATAATCCTACAAATCCTAAAAGAACCCTATCAAGTAAAGAAAATGCCAAGAGGCCAAAAACAACAGAAAATTTTAAAGCATAAGAAAAAACCAGACAATATGGATAACCCAAACCCAAATACCCAAATCAAAATATCAGAGAGACACAGTACTTGGAGCAATTAAACAAAGAACTAAAGACAAACGAGAGCATGGCACAGGATATAAAGGACATGAAGAAGAGCATGGCACAGGATATAAAGCACATGAAGAAGACCCTAGAAGAGCATAAAGAAGAAATTGCAAGAGTAAATTAAAAAATAGATGATCTTATGGAAATAAAAGAAACTGTTGACCAAATTAAAAAGATTCTGGATACTCATAGTACAAGACTAAAGGAAGCTGAACAACAAATCAGTGACCTCAAGGGCCACAGAATGGAAAACGAAACAAAAGAAAGAATGGGGGAAAAAAATCAAAAAAATCAAAATGGACCTCAGGGATATGATAGATAAAATAAAACATCCAAATTTAAGACTTATTGGTGTCCCAGAAGGGGAAGAGAAGGGTAAAGGTCTAGAAAGAGTATTCAAAGAAATTGTTGGGGAAAACTTCCCCAACCTTCTACACAATATAAATACACAAATCATAAATGCCCAGCGAACTCCAAATAGAATAAATCCAAATAAACCCACTCCAAGACATATTCTGATCAGACTGTCAAATACTGAAGAGAAGAAGCAAGTTCTGAAAGCAGCAAGAGAAAAGCAATTCACCACATACAAAGGAAACAACATAAGCGTAAGTAGTGACTACTCAGCAGCCACTGTGGAGGTGAGAAGGCAGTGGCATGACATATTTAAAATTCTGAGAGAGAAAAATTTCCAACCAAGGATACTTTATCCAGCAAAGCTCTCCTTCAAATTTGAGGGAGAGCTTAAATTTTTCACAGACAAACAAATGCTGAGAGATTTTGCTAATAAAAGACCTGCCCTACTTCAGATACTAAAGAGAGACCTACCAACAGAGAAACAAAGAAAGGAGAGAGATAAGGAGAAAGGTTCAGTACTAAAGAGATACTATATTGGTTCATTAAAAGACAATAAGAGAGAGAGGGAAAAAATATATCTGACAAACATAAACCAAAGGATAGGATGGCTGATTCAAGAAATGCCTTCACAGTAAGAACATTGAATGTAAATGGATTAAACTCCCCAATTAAAAGATATAGATTGGCAGAATGGATCAAAAAATATGAACCATCAATATGTTGCATACAAGAGACTCATCTTAGACATAGGACACAAATAAATTGAAAGTGAAAGGATGGAAAAAAATATTTCATGCAAGCTACAGCCAAAAGAAAGCAGGAGTAGCAATATTAATCTCAGATAAAATAGACTTTAAATGCAAGGATGTTATGAGAGACAAAGAAGGCCACTACATACTAATAACAGGGGCAGTTCAACAAGAAGAAATAATAATCATAAATGTTTATGCACCCAAAATGAGACAAACACTGGCAAAACTAAAGGAAGCAATGGATGTTTCCACAATAATTGTGGGAGACTTCAACACATCACTCTCTCCTAGAGATAGATCAGCCAGACAGAAGACCAACAAGGAAATTAAAAACCTAAACAATTCGGATAAATGAATTTGACTTAACAGACATATATAGAACAATACATCCCAAATCATCAGGATACACATTCTTCTCTAGTGATCATGGAAATTTCTCCAGAATAGACCATATGCTGGGACATAAAACAAGCCTCAACACATTTAAAAAAAGTGAAATTATTCAAAGCAGATTGTCTGACCGCAATGGAATACAATTAGTAGTCAATAACCATCAGAGACTTAGAAAATTCACAAACACCTGAAGGTTAAACAACACACTCCTAAAATAAATGGTTTATAATGTAGAATGCAGGATGTAGTGATAGAGAGCAATTAATGAAGGGGGAATGATAAACCAATAAGAACATATAAGCTACCGCGGGTAAATTTAACATTCTGGAATGCCCAGGAATGACTATGGTTTGTTAATTTCTAATGGGTATAGTAGGAACAAGTTCACAGAAATGTTGCTGTATTAGGTTATTTTCTTGGGGTAGAGTAGGAACATGTTGGACTCCCTTGTTATGGTTTGTTTGAAATGTTTTTTTTTTATTGTATTTTTTAAAAATTTTTTTTAATATAGTTGATTTAAAAAAAAAAGTTAATTTAACAAAAAAACAATAAAAAAATATGCAGAGCCCCCTTGAGGAGCTGGTGGAGAATGCAGGGGGATTCGGTTCTCCACCTCGATGGTTGCTGATGTGCTCACAGACACAGGGGACTGGTGGTTTGATGGGTTGAGCCCTCTACCACAGGACTTGCCCTTGGCAAGACTGTTGCTGCAAAGGAGAGGCTAGGCCTCCCTACAACTGTGCCTAAGAGCCTCCTCCCAAATGCCTCTCTGTTGCTCAGATGTGGTCCTCTCTCTCTAGCTAAGCCAACTTGGCAGGTGAAATCACTGCCCTCCCCCCATGTGGGATCTGATACCCAGGGGAGTGAATCCCCCTGGCAACATGGAATATGACTCCCGGGGCGGAATCTAGACCCTGCATCGTGGGATGGAGAACATCTTCTTGACCAAAAGGAGGAAGTGAAAGGAAATGAAACAAGCTTCAGTGGCAGAGAGATTCCAAAAGGAGCCAAGACGTCACTCTGGTGGGCACTTTGATGCACAATATTAACAACCCTTTTTAGGTTCTAATGAATTGGAATAGCTACCAGTAAATACCTGAAACTATCAAACTACAACCCAGAACCCATGAATCTTGAAGACAATTGTATAAAAATGTAGCTTATGAGGGGTGACAATGTGATTGGGAAAGCCATATGGACCACACTCCCCTTTGTCTCATTTATGGATGGATGAGTAAAAAATGGGGAAGAAAAAAAAAAGGCACCCAGTGTTCTTTTTTACCTTGATTGTTCTTTTTCACTTTAATTTTTATTCTTATTATTTTTGTGTGTGTGGCAATGAAAATGTCAAAAATTAATTTTGGTGATGAATGCACAACTATATAATGGTACTGTACACAACGGAATGTATGCTTTGTTTTGTGTGATTGCATAGTATGTGAATATATCTCAATAAATATGAATTTAAAAATAAAAGACAATGCTTATTGGCATGGAGTTTCTGTTTGATGATGGGTGGTGGTGAGGGTGGCACAACATTGTGAGTATAATTAACACCACTGAATTGTACATTTGAAAGTGGATAAAATGGGAAAATTTAGGTTGCATAAACCTTGCTAGAATAAAATTTTTAAAAGACAACAACATAGAACTGTACAACACCAAGAGTGAACCCTAATGTAAACTATGGACTATAGTTAATAAAATAATTATAATAATATTTTTTCATCAATTGTTATAATGGGACCACACTAATGTAAAATATTAGTAACAGGGAAAACTTCATGTATGAGGGGCGTATATGGGAACTCTATACTCTCTGCATGATTTTTCTATAAACCTACAACTTAAACTAAGGCAGTTTTGTGTTTTTTTAATAAATAAAGATGATGTGGTAGAGAGTGACAAGGTTCTCTGGCATGTTTAGATGTTCAGGGAAGGTCATTCTGAGTTGGTGATGGTTCAACCCAAAACAAAAGGTCAAGAAAATGAGCCACATCAAGATCTGGGGACAGAGGATTCCACACAAAGGAACAATAAGTGCAAAGAAAGCCAAAAGTGGGCATGAGCAGGAATGCCTAAAGAATGGAAGGAAGGTTGGTGCGGCTGGAGAATAACAGTGCATGGGAGGATGTGGCAGGGGCTGACATGAGGAAAGCAAGCAGGGACCATATTATTTAAGGGCCTTGGAGGCTTTGGGATTTTATTTTAATTAAATGGGACTCTATTAGAAGGCTGTAAACTATGAAACAAAATAATGTTATTTAGGTTTTAAAAAATCCCTTGGCCAATTAGGCACAAACTGATTGAAGGAAGAAAGGGAGGGAAGGTGGGAAGAAGAGTCACATAAGATGTACAATTAATGCCCCATCGTGATTCTAATGACCATTACAAATATCTATATACCTCCTTTTTAAAAAACTCTTCAGTAAGAGCAAAGTAAACCCAAAACAAGCAGAAGGAAGGAAATAACAAAGATTAGAGTGGTGATAAATGAAATAAAGAATTAAAAAACAATAGAGAGAATCAACAAAATGAAAAGCTGGTTCTTTGAAAAGATCAATAAATTTGACAAACCCTTAGCTAGACCAACAAAGAAAAAAAGAAAGAAGACACAAATGACTAAAATCAGAAATGAAAGGCGGGATATTACTACCCAACCCACAGAAATGAGATTATAAGAGGATACTATGAACAATTGTATGCCAACAAATTGGAAAACCTAGATGAAACAGACAAACGCCTAGAAATGCCCAAACTTCCTATAAAGACTCATGAAGAAATGGAATATCTCATCAGACCAATAATTAGACAAGAGCAGTAATAAAAGACCTTCCACAAAGAAAAGCCCAGGACCAGACGGCTTCACTGGTAAACTTTCCCAAGCATTTCAAGAAAAATTAACACCAATCCAGCTCAAACTCTTCCAAAAAATTGAAGAGGAAGGAACGCTTTCTAACTCCATAAGGCCAACATCACCCAATTCCAAAGCCAGATAAATATACCAGAAGAAAAGAAAATTACAGATGAATATCTCTTATGCATATTGATGCAAACATCCTCAACAAAATACTAGCAAACCAAATCCAACAGCACATTAAAAGAATTATACACCATGATCAAGTGGAATTTATCCTAAGTATGCAAGGGAGGTTCAAAATATGAAAATCAATTAATGTAATGTATCATATTAACAGAATGAAAGAAAAAACCCACTTAATCATCTCAATTGACATGGAAAAGGAATTTGACAAAATTCAGCACCACTTCTTGATTTAAAAAAAATATTTAGAAAACTAGGAATAGAAGGAAACTTCCTCAACATGATAAATGGCGTATATGAAAAACCCACAGTTAACATCTACTTAATAGTGAAAAACTGAAAGCTTTCCCTCTGAGATCAAGAACAAGACAAGGATGCAAACTCTCACCACTGTTATTTAACATTTTACTGGAAGTTCTAGCAGAGTAATTAGGCAAGAGAAAGAAATAAAAGGTATACAAATTAGGAAGAAAGAAGTAAATGTCCCCTCATCGCAGATAGCAAGATCCAACATAGAGAAAATCCTGGAAAATCCAAAACAAAGCTACTAGAACTAATAAATAAATTCAGCAAAGTTCCATGGTACAAGATCAAATGCAAAAATCAATAGTGTTTCTATGCACTAGTAATGAACAATCTGAAGAGGAAATCAAGAAAAATAATCCATTTACAATAGCTATGAGTAATAGAACCAAATAGCTAGGAATAAATTTAATCAAGAATGTAAAGGGCTTATACACAGAAAACTACAAAATATTGCTAAAAGAAATTAAAGACCTAAATAAACGGAAGGACATTCCATGTTGTTATTGTTAAGATATCAATTTGACCTAAAGCAATTTTCAGATTCAACACAATCCCAATCAAAATTCCAACAGCCTTACTTGAAGAAATGAATACGCCAATCACCAAATTTATATGGAAGTGTAAGGGGGCCCAAATAGCCAAAACCATCTTGAAAAAGAACAAAGTTGGATGATTTGCACTTCCCAGTTTTCAAACTTATTACATAGCTTCAGTAATCAAAATAGCATGGCACTGATACAAGAACAGACTTATAGACCAATGAAATCTAATTGAGAGTTCAGAAATAAACCTTCACATCTATGACCAATTGCTTTTTGACAGGGGTGCCACATCTACTCAGTGGGGAAAGACAGTTTCTTTGACAAACAGTACTTGGAAAATTGGATATCCATATGCATAAAAATGATGGTGGACCCCTTCCTCAGACTATATACAAAAATGAACTCAAAATTAATGGATCAGAGATCTAAACAGAAGAAACCAAACTTTAAAAATCCTAGTAAGAAACTATAGGAAGGAAATGGAAGAAGATGGTGGCATAGAGAGGAGTGGAAGCTAGTCTGTCCCCCTGGAACAACTAATAAACAACCAGGAACAACTAGTAAATAATCTGGAATAACTGTGGGGAGACAAACGTGACTGTACACTCATCATACACCAACCTGAATTGGGAGGAATGCCCGAGATCACAGCATAAAATCTGTAAGAAAAACTGTAGATCCAAGCCAGGAGCCCCCTCCCCCTATGGCCCGAACCACAAAGCCTTGTGGTGCTAGAGAGAAGCTCTCTCCAAGCAAGTGAATGTAGCTCAGCCCAGCTCCAACTGGGGTTTTAATTAGTAAGCATGGACTGCTCAATACAAGATATGAATCCCTAACAAATATTGATATGAATCCCCAAAAAGCAGACAGAGGCTTTTGGTGATGACTGACCTTGAAGAGCCAGAGGGTGGCTGCAGACTGACTCTAAATGGGGTTTTCTGTCCCTTTTTCAGCTCAGTGGAGAAAGCCTCAGCCATTTTCAGTTCCCAGCACTCTGACACAGACAAGGGTAGAGATAGCACAGGCAGAGAAACTATTCAAATGTAAATGACCTCTCCCTAGGGGGTGTATCTTTCCCTAAGAGGAAGAAGGTGTTGTCAAGCTCTACTACCCGCCTTCCATTCAGAACCAGACCCCAGAACCTGGGGGAAATAAGCCACGGGCCAGTCTGGAGCTACAGGCTGACAGGCACCACCTGCTAGGCAGAAAAGCACAGTGACTTGAGGCCTCACAGGGTGTACCAATCTGTTAAGACACCCTCAGGGAAACTGGATGCCATTCCCTCCTTCCAAGACCTGAGCCTGTTCTGGTCTGGGAAAACTGACTGGGGTAACCAAGGAAACCACATGCCTAAACAACAGAAAACTACAACCTACACCAAGAAAAACGAAATTATGGCCCAGTCAGAGGAACAAACTTACACTTCAACTGAGATACAGGAATTTAAACAACTAATACTAAATCAATTAAAAAAGTTTAGGGAAGGTATGGCAAAAGAGATGAAGCATATAATGAAAACAATGGGCATACATAAAGTAGAAATCGAAAGTTCAAAAAAACAACTGGCAGAATCTATGGAAATGAAAGGCACAACACAAGAGATGAAAGACACAATGGAAACATACAATAGCAGATCTCAAGAGGCAGAACAAAACACTCAGGAACTGGAGAACAAGGCACCTGAAAGCCTACACATGAACAGCTAGAGAAAAGAATGGAAAAATATGAGCAATGTCTCCGGACTTAAGGACAAAATGAAATGCAGGAATGTACATGTCATGGATGTCCCCAAAGGAGAAGAGAAGGGAAAAGGGGAAGAAGAAATAATAGAGGAAATAATCAATGAAAATTTCCCATCTCTTATGAAAGACATAAAACTACGGATCCAAGAAGTGCAGTGTACCCCAAACAGAATAGATCTGAATAGGCCTATGCCAAGACACTTAATAATCAGATTATGAAACGTCAAAGATAAAGAGAGAATCCTGAAAGGAGCAAGAGAAAAATGATCTATCACATATAAAGGAAGCTTGGTAAGACTATGTGCAGATTTCTCAATAGAAACCATGGAGGCAAGAAGGAACTGAGGTGAAATAGTTAAGATACTAAAAGAGAAAAACCACCAACCAAGAATCCTATATCTGGCAAAACTGTCCTTCAAATATGAGGGAGAGCTTCAAATATTCTCTGACAAAGACAATGACAGAGTTTGTGTACAAGACACCTGCCCTACAGGAAACACTAAAGGAAGACTGCAGACAGAAAGGAAAAGAGGGGAGTGAGAGGTTTGGAACACAATTTTGGGAGACAGTAGTACAGCAATGTAAGTACACTGAACAAAGATGACTGTGAGCATGTTTGAAAGAGGAAGGTTAGGACCATGTGGGACACCAGAATGACAGGCAAAAGATAAAGACTGGGATTTTATAACTCAGGGAAACCTAGGATGCTCAATGATTGTAATAAAAGGTACAAAAATGTTTTTACATGAAGTAGAACAAATGAATGTCAACATTGCAAGGTGTTAAAAATAGGGTGGGATTGGGGGGGGGAAATACAATCAATGCAAACTAGAGATTATAATTAACAGAAACATTGTATTATGCTTCCTTTAATACAACAAAGTCAATATACCAAAGCTAAATGCATATGGGGGGGCGGGGAACATAGGGGAAGGGTATGGGACTCCTGGCATTGGTAATGTTGTCTGACTCTTTATTCTACTTTAGTTTAATGCTATCTTTCCTTTTGTTGCTTTCTAGCTGTTGCTGGTTTTTTTTTTTCTCTCTCTCTCTCTTTTTTCTTTTTCTTTTGTCCCACTACCTTCTTTGACTCTTCCACCTTCTTTGTGGAAGAAATGGAGATGCCCTTATATAGATAGTGCGATGGTGCTGAATACATAAATACGTTACTATAAAGGGAACCAATGATTGTTTACTTAGGATGGAATGTATGGTGTGTGAACAAAACTGTATTAAAAAAAATGGGTAGATGAAGAAATCTTGAGGGCACTATATTGAGTAGAATAAAACAGACACATAAGGACAAATATTGCAGGGTCTCACTGATACGAACTAATTATAATATGTAAACTCATAGACATGAAATATAAGTTACCAAGATATAGAATGAGGCTACAGAATGGGGAATGGTTGCATATTATGAGCACAATGTTCAACTAGGAACATTAGGAAATGGACAGAGGTGATGGTAGCATGTTGTCAGAATAACTAACAGTGCTGAATGGTGTGTGAAGGTGGTGGAGAGGGTAAGTTCAGAGCCACGTATGTTGCTAGAAGGAAAGTTGGAGGTTTAAAAGATGGGAATGAATAAAACAGTGAAACTTGTGCTGGACAATGTCCCTGATTAACTGCACAAATATTAGAAATCTCTCTCATTAACTAGAACAAATGCATGACACTATAACAAGAAGTTAATAATAGAAGGGCATATAGGAAAATATATATACCTATTACAAACTATATACTATAGTAGTATTTTAACATTCTTTCATGAACAGTAACAAAGGTACTATATCAAAACTATAAATCAATAATGGAGGGGGGTGGTTAGGAGTATGGGAGGATTTCAGTTTCCTTTTTTTGTCCTTATTTCTTTTCTGGAGTAATGAAAATGTTCTAAAAATTGAAAAAAAATTAACTGATAAATTGTGGTGATGGATGCACATCTGTGTGATGGTACTGTGGCAATTGATTGTACACTTTGGATCCTTGGGTAATTGTATGGTATGTGAACAATCTCAATAAAAAAAGAAACTATAGGGAAGCATTTTCAAGACTTTGTGTTAAGCAACAGTTTCTTAGACATTACACCAAAAACACGAGCAACAAAAGAGGAAATATAAATGGGACCTCATCAAAATTTAAAATATCTGTGCATCAAAGGACTTCATCATGAAAGTAAAAAGGCAGCCTAGAGAATGGGAGAAGATACTTGGAAACCACATACCAGATAAGGGTTTAACTTCCAGAATATACAAAGAAATCCCACAACTCAAACACAAAAAGACAAACAACCCAAGTTAAAAATGGGCAAAAAACTTGAATAGATAATTTTCAAAAAAAGATATACAAATGGTCAAAAAGCACATGAAAAGATGTCCAACATATTAGCTTTTAGGGAAATGTAAATCAAAACCACAATGAAATACCACTTCACAACCCCCTGAATGGCTACTATTAAAAAAAAAAAAAAACTGAAAATAACAAGTGTTGGAGAAGATGAGGAGAAAGAGAAACAATCATTCATTGTTGGTAGGTATGTAAAATGGAGCAGCTCCTGTGGGAAACATTTGGTGGTTCTTCAGAAAGTTAAGGATAGAATTACCATATGACCCAGCAATCCAACTTCTAGGCATATATCCAAAAGAATTGAAAGCAGGGACTCAAGCAGACATTTGCACACTGATGTTCATAGCATCATTATTCACAATTGCAGAAGGATGGAAGGAACTCATGTCCACCAACAGATGAATGGATAAACAAAATATAGTATATATTCACAATGGTGTGTTATTCAGCCATTAAAAGGAATGAAATTCTGATACATGGGAAAATATGGATGAAATCATGTTGAGTGAAATAAGCCAGGCAAAAAGGACAAAAATTGTATGATCATACTGATATGAAATAATCAAAAGCAGTAAATTCATAGAATCAGAAACTAGAATACAGTTTACCAGGGGCTGGGATAGAAGTAGGAAATGGGTAATTAATGCTTAATTGGTACAAAGTTTCTGATTGGGATGATGGAACAGTTTTGGTAATGTATGTTGGGGACGGCTGCACAACATTGTGGATGTAATTAGTACCACTAAATTATGTATTTGAATGTGGTTAAAAGGGGAAATTTTAGGTCCCATGTATGTTACTAGAATGAAAATTAAAAAAAAAAATAGGACTGATCAATACAAAGAGTGAACACTAATAAAAATATGGACTATAATTAATAATATAATTATAATAATACAATTTCATCAATTATAACAAAGGTACCACACTAATGCAAAATGTTAATAATAGAGTAAACTGCACAGGTAACTGGAAGTATATGAGGACTCCATATTTTCTGTATGATTTTCTGTCAACCTACAACTTCTCTAATAAAAAAAATTAAATAATTGTTTTAAAACTCATCAGTAACACCAAGTAAACAAAAGCTCTTGCTGAAATGTGACTTTATTAGTAAACCACCCCTTCTCAACACACACACTGCCCACACAAAAACGCACTATTTACTATTTATGTATTTTGTACCATCTTTCTTTGCAATAAACAAAGGACCCCATAGAATTGGCCAGGGATTTTACTTATAGTCTGCAAGGGAAGAAAATAGAGGCAAATTCTCAGAACTATTTCTCCAACCTGTAAAAAGCCATTTATGATGCCGTACTGATCAACATGCTAGGAAAAATCCCTTGAGCGGCCTAGGGAAGGGCTGCCAGTTTATTTACCTTGCAAGAGGGACACACTTTAAAGGTCTCTTGGGAATGGGAGTCAGCCCAGTGGTAGAACGATCCACCCCGATCACACTGCCTAAGGGAATCCAAAGGAAAGCGCAGCCCTCGGATTTTTTTAAATAGTGGTAAAATACACAAAATGAAAATTTTACCATTTTAACCATTCTTAATTGAACAATTCAGTCACATTAAGTACATTCTACCCCAGAATGGGTGGGCT
The DNA here is from genome assembly GCF_015220235.1 of Choloepus didactylus. Taxonomy (NCBI): domain Eukaryota; kingdom Metazoa; phylum Chordata; class Mammalia; order Pilosa; family Megalonychidae; genus Choloepus; species Choloepus didactylus. Next base: position 99,095,830 of record NC_051313.1, on the reverse strand, counting down.
TAAACAAGGGGAATTTATTGTCTCACCGGAGGCTAGAAGGCTTGCTTCCTCCTGGGGTTGGTAGCCTTCAGGACTGGTTGCTGCAATCGTCTATGTTCCTTGGCATATACCTTCTGCTTCACACCACGGCGATGTCCTCGCCTTTCTCTTCTGAGTTCTGCTAACTTCCTGTCTGTAGCTCCTCCCCTTCCTCTCACTGTATCTGAATTTCTTTCACTTATAAAGGACCCCAGTAATCCAGATTGAAGTCCAGCCTCACTCAGTCAGGCCACACCTTAGATAAAACTAGCATCTTCAAAAGATCCTATTTACAATGGGTTCAAACCCACAGGAATAAAGATTAATATTAAGAACAGGTTTTTTTCCGAGGTACATACCTCAGTCTACCACAGTGTTGTGCAACTATAATCTCTGTCTAGTTCCAGAAAAGTTTTATCACCGCAATTGGAAAAACCCGGTACCCATTAAGCAGTCATCCCCATTTTCCCCCTCCCTCTAGCCACTGGCAGCCACTGATCTGTTCTCTGTCTCTATAGATTTGCCTACTCTGGTTATTTCATATGAATGGAATAATACGATATGTGGTCTTCTGTGTCTGACTTCTCTCACTTAGCATAATGTTTTCTCTCACATAATGTTACTGTATAGGTATTTCATTAATTTTTATGGATGAGTAATATTCCATCTTATGGATATACCACATTTTGTTTATCTGTTCATCAGTTGATGGACATTTGATTTGAGTTTGTTTCTGCCTTTTGACTATTGTGACTAGAGCTGCTATGATTATTTGTGCACAAATTTTTGTTTGAACACCTGTTTTCAGTTCTTTCAGGTATACACCTAGGACTGGAATTATCGGGTCCTATGGCAATTCTTTGTTTAACTTATTGAGGAACCACCAAACTATTTTCCACAGTGCCTGCACCATTTTACATTCCCACCAGCAATGTCTGAGGATTACTTTCCCTTTTTTTTTTTTTTTATTATGGCCATCCTGGTGGGTGTGAAGTTGTATCTCATTGTGGTTTTGATTTGTATTTCCCTAATGACTAAAGACATCCGGCATCTTTTCATGTGCCTTTTGGCTACTTGTATAGTTTCTCCAAAGAAATGTCTATTGAAGTGCATTTCCCACCTTTTAATTGGGTTGTTTGTCTTTCTGTTGTTGAGTTGTAAGAGTTCTTTATATGTTCTGATACTAGACTCTTTGATATATGATTTGCAAATGTTTTCTCCCATTCTGTGGGTTGTTTTTTCACTCTCTTAATATTGTCCTTTGCTGCAAAATTTTTTAAAATTTAGAGGAAATCCAATTTATAATATTTTTTTCTTTTGTTGCTTGTGCAGCCCATGGATTTTTGTCTCCAAGAAAGCAAATCTGAGCTGAGAGTCATGATGAAGAAACCAAAGGGAAACTTATCTCAACTCTAGCTGCCACTCTTTCACTCTCCCACTCTTTGACAGCCACTGTATCTGCATCCACATGCAATTAGTAGTTTGTGCAGCTGCTTTGACAACAGGTTTGGGGCTTCTTTGGTTTCAGCTATCAGCTCAGCTCTATGCAGCCCTCCTATATCTGTGGGGGTTTGGAGGTGTATTACCAGCCACCCCCATCACTGGAATAGCAGATGTTTTGAGTGTAGGGAGGGATGAGATTAATGAGTCACTCTCTCTCCAGACCCTGCCATCCAAACAGCATGGAGTGTCAACTCTGGCTTTCTGCAGGTGTGACCAGAAATAAGCTAGGAAGATGGTCTTACTTGGCATAATAGCATAGTATAGTGCTCCTCATGCTTTTGTTTATTCTGTGATACAGATATATGGGAGTGGAAGAGAGGATCAGTGAAATTCCTTGCAGTATTGTAAAACAAAGATAGTACTGATTCCCAAATCTACATTCAACCAAGTTCTCTCTCTGTCTCTCTTGAATTCAAACGATTTATCTCACATCCTACTATATATTACCGCAACGTGTTAAAATGAACTCATAATCTGCCCTCATCCCCCCTTCGCCCCAACTCTGCAAAATGAACATCTTCCTAAATTTGTCCCTCTCCTTGAGGCTGCTCACTATATCCAATTCTGTTGAGTCCCCTTCTCTCTCAAGCCAAGCCAACTCTCACCTTCACCACAGCCACTTCCCTAGCTTGGTTCCTCATCATCTTTTGATTGAATTATCATCACAGTCTCCCACTGGCCTCACTTCTCCAGCCTTGCCCCCTTTCAACCTATTCTCACCCTGCAGGCAGTGTGGCCTTGGCAAGTACTGGCAACATCCTAAATACCGGAGCACCAACCCTTCAACAACTCCCCAGGGCACTCAGGTTGGAGTCCAGTTTCCAAAAAATGGCATATTTGCTTTCACCTTTAGGCATTTGCCTGGCTATTCCTTGTGTGTGGAACTCTTATCTCCCCACCCTCTTCTCTGTCTCTGGCTGACTCCTCACCTTCTAGATGTCTGTGCAGAGACTTCTTCTAGCAAGACTTCCTCATCCCTCCAGTGTGTAACAAGCCCTCCTATGTTCACCCTTAGTCTTCTCCACTTTTCTTCACTGTCACTGTATTTGCATTGATCAGATTCTATCACAAATGCCCATTTACTGTCTGTATCCTCAGCTCCCAGTATAGAGCAAAATGGATGCAGAGTATTTCTTAAATGAATGAATAAGTAGCCTGCCTATTCCTTATATTCTCCAACATGAGAAAGAGGGGACGGGAGAGAATAAGAAAAAGGAAGGGAGGACGGGAAGGAGGCATTTTAATTCACTAAGCTACTCAAAACAGATACCATAAAATGGGTTGGCTTTTAGCAATGGGAATTTATTAGCTTACAGGCTTACAGTTTTGAGGCTGTGAAAATATCCAAATGAAGGCATCATCAAGACAATGCTTTCTTCAGGAAGACCAGCTTCTGGTGATTCTGGACTCCTGTCATACGGCAATGCACATAGCAGCATCTGCTGGTTTCTCCCTTCTCTTCCAGCTTTTGTTGCTTTCAGCTTCTTGCTTCCATGGCTTTCTCTTTGTCTGAACTTCATTCTCTTATAAAGGATTCCAGCAAGCGGGTTAAGACCCATGCTGAATGAGGTGAGTCACACCTTAACTTAAGTAGCCTTAACAAATGATCCCACTTACAAGGAGTCCCCCCCCTCCACAGGAATGGGTTAACATAAAGTACATTCTTTTCTGGATTACACACAACTTCAAACCACCACAGAAGGGGAAGAGAGAAGGATTCAAGCAAAACATGCTCATCCTGCCATCCACCACTTTCTGGTCAAAATTGACCAGAAAAAGAGAGAAAAAGTGCAGGAATATCATAGCATACCTGAAAACACCTTCATAATGCACCAAGTGAAAAAATGTCCTCCACTTGTACTTGTAATCTCAGCAGTTCCCAATCCCTCATGAAGTTTGCTCTGTCAACCACCTGACTGTGTATTATAATTAACTTGGGTTTTTTTTAAAAAAAAAAAAAACTACCAGTGCTCAGGACCCACCCCAGACCCACTGAGTCAAAACCTATGGAGGTGATGTGCCAGTGGGGTTAATTAACCTGAATTAGGCTTTCCCCTTCCAGTACCCATAGCTTTCTCTTTCTGAGGACTGATCCTGCTCTGCCTGTAAACAGGATCAGATCTCATCTAAACCAAAATGAAACTATTCTTGTCCCTGTGCTCTTCTGTAGCCACTGAACTATGTTTACTTCTCTTCTCATTCAAATTTTCTATAAGAGAAGCTTTTGCTGGCCGGCACCACTCACTCATTGCTTTTTCTGCCCATCCCAACTTCTGCTCCCACCACTCCACCGAATCTGGCCAGATAATGAGCTCCAATAGCACTCATACTGCTGAATGTTCTGGTCTTCCCTCTCTAGAAATCTCTGCTTCCAACAGAACTGAGACAGATACACCCCTCAGGTGACCTCAATGCATCACACCCTTCCCCTTGAGTGTGGGCAGAACCTGCAATTTGCTTTTAACCCATAGAATATGGCAACGGCAATGGGGTGTCACTCCCTTTATTACATTGCATAATTGAAGACTCCATCTTAGCAGAATGGAATGAGAGGCTCTCCTGGTGACCCTGAAGATACAAATAGCTGTATTGTGCTCTGCCATTTGAGAGGGAACTAGAGCACTCAGTCATAGGGCCACACGGAAATGAATTCTCCAGCAACCTGAATGAACTTGGGAGATGATTCTTCTCCAGAGGAGAATGCAGACCGGCTGACACCTTGATTGCAGCCTTGTGCGAGACCCTGAACAGAGGACCAGATAAGCCGTGCCCAGCATCCTGACCTGTGGGACTATGACACAGCATATGTGTGTTGTGTTAAGCCACTTTTTGTGGTAATTTGTTAAGCAGCAATAGAAAGCTAATATGAGCACTGATCATTTACTTCTTCAAACCCTTTATTTCCTTGGCTTCCTACTCTCTGACTACTCTTTATCAATGAGGGCTCCTCATCCAGAGCCTTACACCTTAAATGCTGGTGCTCCTCAGGACTCCATTCTTGACCCCGTCCCTAACAGTTCTTCATAATCTACTTAACCGTCTGTGCTAATGACTCCTAAACCTGACCTCTCCTGATCTGCCTGCTGGACAGATCCAGCAGCATGACTCACAGGTCTATCACAATCAACCTGCCCAAAAGTAATGCTATCATCTTTTCTGCTAAACCTGTTCTTCCTCCATTTTTCCTCTCCCAATTTATGGCCAGAATTGAGTCATCCTGGACCTCTTTCTCTCCTTCACACCTATTCTGATTTGCTAAAGTTGCCATTATCCAAAATACCATAAAGGAATTGGCTTTTAGAAAGGGGATTTTTTAAGTTACAAATTTGCAATTCTAAGGCCATAAAGGTACCCAAACCAAGGCATCAACATGAGGATACCGTCACTGAAGAAAAGTTGATGGCATCCAGAAAATCTCTGTCAGCTGGGAAGGCACATGGTGGCATCTGCTGGTCCTTTGCCCCTGGGTTCTGATTTCAAAATGGCTTGCTCCAAAATGTCTCTGGGCTTGTATCTCTTAGCTTCTTCAGTTCCTGTGCATCTAAGCATCTGGGAGTCTTCTCTTAGCTTCTCCAGAGCAAACTCTGGGCTAGTATCTCCAAATGTCTCCAAGCATCTCCAAGCATCAGCATCTGTCTTGGCTGTTAGCTCTCTTAAATACTCCAGTGAACTAAGCAAACCCCAGTCTCAATAGGTGGGGTCCACACCTCCATGGAAATATCAGAGTTCTTGCCCACAGTTGAGTGGGTCACATATCCATGGAAACATTCAATCAAAAGTTTCCACCCTAATAAAGACTAATAAGTCTGCCCCCACAAGATTGCATTAGAGAACATGGCTTTTGTGGGGATACAATAGATTCAAACCAGCACAACACCCATGTCCAGTCAACCACCAAGACCCACTTGTTTTCCTTCTGTTTCTCTAATGTCTAATGTATCCCATCCTTTCTAAACTACCACCCCTGCCCTGGTTCAGGTTTTTATCCTCTCTCACATATTATATTACAATGGCCTCATATTGGGTCACTCTGCTTCAAGACTTTCCACCCTCAAATTTATCCTCAGCACAGCTACCAGAAGGGGCTATATAAAGCACAGTCTCACCATAATTAAAACTATTCAGTGAATTGCATCATCTAAAGGATTAAAATCCTAGCTCTGTAATATAGCATTCAAGACTGTCCATGTCTGGCCTTTGCCTACCTCTCTAATCTTAATTTCCATCATTTTACTAACCCAAATTTTAATAACTGTATTGAGGTATAATCGACATACAATATACTGCACATATTTAAAATGTATAGTTTGGTAAGTTTCCACATATGTGAACCTATCACCACCAATAACGGAAGTGAACATCCCATCACCCCAAAAGTTTCCTCATGCTCACTCATCTGCTGTCCATCACTATAGATTAATATGCATCTCTAGAGTTTTAAATAAATTATTATTAGTTGATCTAACAAGTGTCCTTTTGATCTGGCTTCTTTCATTCAACATAATTATTTTGACCAAGCATGTTGTGGTGTGTATCAATAATTCATTCCTTTTTATTGCTGAGTAGCACTCTACTATATGTCTATACTACGATGTATTAGCTTCCTGTGACAGCTGTAACAAATTACCAAAAACTCAGTGGTTCTTAAAACAACAGATATTTATTCTCTCACAGTTTTGGGGGCCAGAAGTCCAAAATAAGTATCACCAAGCTGAAATCAACATGGTGATGGTGCCACACTCCCTCTATAGGCTCTAGGGGAGATACATCCTTTGCCTCTTCCAGCTATTGGTGGCTGCCAGCATTCCACAACTGGAGGCTGCATCACTCCAGTCTCCACCACCGTGGTCACATTGCCCTCCCCTCTTCTGTCTGTGTGAACTCTCCTTCTGTCTCTCTCATAAGAAAACTCGTGAATGCATTTAGGGCCCATCTGCAGTATTCAGGGTAACCTCCCCATCTCAAGATCCTTAATCACATCTGCAAATACCATTTTCCCATATAAGGTAACATTCATAAGTTCCAGAGATTAGGATCTGATATATTTGGGGGACACAAACATGCAATGTTTATCTATTCACCTGTTGATAGACAATTGATTTTGGTTGTTACAAATAAAGCTGCTATGGACATCTGTGTACACATCTTTGTAAGGACATATGCTTTGTTTTCCTTGGGTAAGTACCTAGGAGTAAAATGGCTAGATCATATGGAAGGTATATGTTTAGTTTCTTCAGAAACTGTCAAACTGTTTTCCAAAGTGGTTGTACCATTTTACATTCCTACCAGCAGTGTATGGGAGTTTCAGTTTCTCCACATCGTTTCCAAAGCAGCATGGTGACTCTTTTTTATTTTAATCATTCTAGCAGGTAACTCATTACGGTTTTTATCTGCATGTCCTTAATGATCAGTGAGGTTGAACATCTCTTTATGTGTTTATTTGCTATCTGTACTTCTTTTCTGGTAAGCTGTCTGTTCAAATCTTTTGTCCACTTTTTTGAGGGTGGGGGCATTATTTGTTTCATTATTAAGATTTGAAGGGTCTTTATATATTCTGGATAAAAGTTCTTTATGAGATATATAATTCTGCAAATATTTTTGCCAGTCTGTGGCTTATCTTTTTATTTTCACAGAGTGGATTTCAAAAAAAGAGGTTTTTAATTTTGAGGAAGCCTGATTTATCAATAGTTTTTCTTTTATGGATCATGCTTTTGGTGCTGTACATAAGAAATCATTGCATACTACAAGGTCATAGAGATTTCCTTCTACATTTTCTTCTAGAAGTTTTATAGCTTTAGGTTTTATATTTAGGTCTATGATCCATTTTGAGCAAATTTTTATATGATGAGAATATAGATCAAAGTTCTCTTATTTGCATATAGATGTCCAATTGTTCCAACACCACTTGTTGAAAAGACTATCCTTTCCCCACTAAATTGCCTGTGTACCTTCGTCAAAAATCAGTTGTCCATACGTGTGGATTTATTTCTATTTACTCTATTGTGTTCCATTGATCTATCTGTTTATTTTACACCAATACCATACAGTCTTAATTACTGTGGCTTTATAGTAACTCTAATCAGGTTGTGTTAAAGCTCCAGGTTTTTTCCTTTTTCAAAATTGTTTTAACTATTCTAGATACTTACAAATCTTAGAAGCAGTTTTTCAATTTCTACCAAAAAAAAAAAAGCTTACTGGGATAGTGGTTTCATTGAAACTATAGATCAATTTGGGAAGAATTGAAAGCTAAACAACATTGAGTCTTTCAACCAATGAGCAAGGTATACCTCCTCATTTATTAGATGTCTTTTAATTTCTCTCATGAATGTTTCATAGTTTTCAGTGAAATATAACTATGGTGGTCTCCTGGGACTTTGAGCTCCTCTCCACAGCTCAAAGAGTCCCATTGACTCCACTGGCTTCCCCTCCCTGCACTGTAGCTGGGAACTTTCTTAAAATGTTAAGATGGGGAACACTGAGAACTCACCTCATTTGTTTCTGTCTCTCAGGGTTCACTATCTGTTGCCTAATGTTCAGTTCCTTGAAAACCATGGCTTTGTACGTTTTCGTTTGGGATTTTTGTTTGTTCCAGGCAGGAGGGTATATCTCATCCCTGTTACTCCACTGTAGCAGAAGTGGAAGTCTCCATTAAGCTGATTTTATTTCTCCCAACATGCCATTCTGTGTCCTGCTTTTGGCTTTGCTCATTTTATTCCCTCGATTTGGAGTGCCTTTTCTTTCCTTATTCATTTGGGTGACTGTTAAATATTAGCTCCTCCAAACAAGTATTCCATGTATCCCAAGGCTAAGTGAAGCTCTCCCTCCTCATTGTTCTCATATTGTTCTGTGAATATGTCTGCTATGCCCCTTTAACTACTTTATATTCAAATTGTATTCAAATATTCAAATTATCTGTCAATGTAACCATCTCACCTACTTGATTAGAAACCCTTGAAGAGATTACAATCCTTCAAAGAGAGGAGCCAAGGCTTATTCTCTTTATATCCTCATTCCTTGGTAAACACATCTACACATAGTAACTGCTCAATAAATATTTGTTGAACTGACTCTTTGGTACACAAATTATGAATAAAGACATAAGAACAAGCTATCTTCCTGTGCAGATTGCAACCTTCAGGAAGGCACAGATTGTGTCTCCTTTCTGAAAACAACGGGCAATTCAACTTATCACTCAGTGGCATAAGCAGTTTCTAGACGTAGGAATGCTGGGTCAAAGAGTATTGTAAAAGTGGATAGTTACTGACAAAAAATACTCCAAAAGACAGTCAGTAGTGTATGAGAGCTCCCACTTCTTCCCATGTCTCAATTTGACAATCTTATGGGGGAAAATAGTATCTGATTATTAAAATTATATTTCACTGCTCATTCATGAGGCTGGAGAACTTTTAAATGTTTGTTAGATAATTATTTTAAAACTAAGTCCCTTTTATAACTGCTCTGGTTATTCTCCATGTGCCCCAACCCCCATTCCAGGTCCAATCTTGACCCTTCTCTGGACCCTGGGAGGCTCACATGTAATGACCGTCTCACCCAGGTATAGCTCCAGGAGGGAAGCCCCTCATCAAGCTCTCCAGCTCTCTCCAGGCTCTCCAGGCTCCCCAGGGCCCAAGAAGTCATTCCCTCCCCTTATGCCTCCAGACTTAGGAATGGTAATGGCACCCTATTTGTGCTAGTACCTTTGTTGTTTATTTCCTCACCCATGACCACAGCTCTGTAAATGGTCACTTTATTAAACTCTCTTCACTAAAATCTTTTGGATAAGCCACTGTTTCCAGCTGAACCTGACTGATAAAATAACCTTTGGTGATTTTTACATTGCAGTCTTCAGTTTATCTTATAGATTTGTAGGAGCTCTTTATATATTACAGATATATGATCTCTTTGCTGATATATACATTGCAAATATTTTCTCCCAATCTGTGGTTTGCATTTTAAGGTGGTCCTTTTATTTTTCTACCACACAAAAGATTTTTTTTCTATTTCCCCATAGGTTCAGCTTAATGGCTTCAACACTAACTCTGAACTTAAAAAACACGCCCTGACTTATTCCCAGATTTTATTAGAAAACTCTACATCTATCAGTCTTAATTCTTTTCTTGCTGTCAGGTTAGATCTGCTCTGGAGTTAATGTCATCTTGATTACATCAGGCTAATTTAGCACCAAAGTGTTCCCAGCCTTCCCTTCTACTCGTATTTATGGATTCCTTTGGAAGAGTTCACAGACTGCCATGGGCCTTCTAGCTGTCTGTCGCTTCTCTCTTTTTACTTGTTCACTGACATAAGTAGGAAAGAGCTAACTTTCTTGATAGTCTGTAATCTCTGGGAAGACAGGGATCATGTCTCCATTTCACCACTACATCCCCAACTTTGAGCAACAGTGCCTAGCACATAGTCAGTGTGCAATAAATGTTTGTTGAATGAATGACTAAATGACAAGGAAATAGCATTTCCTCTCTGCTTTCCTGCCCTTCAATTCTGTACCATCATGTGACACATCCATACCTCAACTGGGTGATGCTAGACTAAGCAGTATCTCTTGTGGAATGATGCTTTATCACTTCTTTTACTCCAAGGAAAATCCCACAAACAGCTTCTTGAAAATCTATAGAAATGCAATTCAGGGTGGGCACAGGAGGGAGGCAATTAGCCTTCACATGCAGATAATTTATTTCCCCTGTAGCAAATATACTGATGGACTAAAAAGTCATATTTTTGTCTCCTTTTTCTTCATCTTAAAAAGTAAAGGTATCTCCCCTTTAAAGTGGGTATATGTAGGAATCAATTACCCTAAGACAGGAAACAGGAGTGCCATCATTTGGAAAAGACAGCAGAATCAACTTTGAGTTGATTTTTAGTGTGGGAAGGCTAGAAAGAGAGGCAAGAGAAAGTGTGGGAGGAGTGGGAGGATCGAGCGCTGAAACTGGACTGAAGTTTGGAGAGCCAGGCCACATCCTACTGTCATTATAAGTTGAACCACCCAGAAGGTGCAGCAAAGTAACCACAGTGTGAAGCACCCATGTGTCCACAAGCTGTGCTGACCTTAGCAGGCTGTCCATCATGTGAGTAGAGCCACTTATTCAGCAGACACTTTTCTAATCACTTAGCATACATCAGTGAACAAAACATCAAGTTTAGAGTCTAGCCATCATCTTTCTTTGCACTGCAGCCTTTTCTAATCAATCTCCAGATATTGCCTATATGAGTACATGACCCAGGCAAAAGTTCTGCAATAACTAATCATTTGTTCACCTGTGAGGTCAACTCTTGATATACATCACACTTTTATAAACCTTAAGGGGACGGACCACCTGTGGACCCCCAGCAGAGCAGGGAAGGGAGGATGCCCATAAGGGTCTGCTAGGAAGGTAGGAAGAGGGATGTGGACACACCTGTTACATGTTCTTTCATTCTTATAAAACAATTCAAAATAAAATGTAGTTTATTTCTTACCTACAATAATAAATTCATAAAGAAAGAAAGTAGACTCCAAGTTATGAGAGGCTGGGGGCAAGGCAGAGTGGGGAGATGGGGAGTTTATTACTTAATAGGCACAGAGTTTCTGCTTGGCATGATGAAAAAGTTGCAGTAATGGGTGGTAATAATGGTAGCACAACCATGTGAATATAATTAATGCTACTGAATTGTACACGTGAAAGTGGTTAAAAAGGGGAAATTCTGTGCTGTATATATGCTACCACAATTTTTTTAATGAATTAATTTTTTTAAATGCAGTGTTGTTGTTTTTTTTAAGTAGAGTCCTCCATCAACTCCTTTCCCCCAGATCACAGGCTGACGTCAAACATTTACTTAATTCTTTTCTCTTGTTGCCCACATTAGTCACATTTAACCAAAATTCTGACACATTCTTTCAGCGTAGTTAGGGCAGGTTAACGATTGCCTCTTCCCAAGAGAGCTGATGAGGTGGCCCTTCTCAGAAACCACCCTGCCAGACCCTCCACTGAGTACCCAGCTATTCTGCAAAACCAGTGGAATGAGGACAACCTCATGGCTGGTTTGTGTTTACAGTGCCCAAGACCCTTCTCTAAAATCGTTGGGCCTGGGGCCCACTAACCATCCCTTCCCTAACTCAAAACCTTATCTTTCCTGGTCTAAATGCTAATAATGTCCTTCCCTGAGAAGCTGAACTGCCATTTCACCAAGCATTATTTGAGATAAGGCTAGTGTTCTCTGCCAAGGAGAGAGTTAGGAGGGGGCTTCCACATGAAGGCCTTTTGTGCTTTGTGGGAATTTCCTTCTGTTCAACAGGTTTTTATTTTAAACATTAACCAGGCAACATGTCAGTCTTGGGCTCTGAGCACAGGGCTAAGCTGGCGAAACAGGTGGAACTGCTGGTTTCAGTGGAAGGAGGGAGAGCTAGGCAGTTGGCACTCGCCACTCTCCAGTGCCGTTGTGAGGCTCACACTCCCTTTTCTCCTTCAGTTCACTCCCAGTAGCATTGGGGATTTGCCTGGGCTAGTTCAACAGAGGCTGAGAGAGGAGGTTCCAGTTTTTGCTTTGGAGAAAATCAAAGGAAAAAAGTTCCCTTCAGAACCCAGAACCTTTTGTGTGAAGCATGAGGGCACAGAGGGTGGTAACTCTAGAGACAGCTGACAGAGAAGAAGAAATGGGCTTCACCAGTTGTTGCTGAAAAAGAACGAAGGCTTTCTATGTAACCTGAGTTTCCCCAGGACTACAGCATATATTGGAATGTGGTGGCAAATGGGGTGTCATTAACCCAGATGTCACTGGCACTTGCCATCACCTACTTACTCGGCAGAACTTTAGCCTCTTACAATACATTTCCCCAAATTATGTCAAAATTTTGTATACATTCACAAATATATGCACTCATCTACTTGCTGGGCACAAGTGACAGTTCCCTGGGTGCCACCTGACCCTCTAAGCACAATTCTCTCTGCCTGGCACTGCAACCACCCCAGGAGCCCCACAGCCCCTTGTACCTTTTCCCAGTGTGTTTCTGGTCCCCATTGCTTCCCTCTGGCACCACCTCTGATGCATGGGAGTCCTCGAGGACCCAAAGCTGCACAGTGATCCATGGTGAAAGAGAGTAAGGACACCTCTGTTGGAGGTGTCAGGAAGTAGCATAGTTGGGCCCCAAATTTTACAGTTTTTAATTACAAAATTTAAAAACCACTCACAATGTTTACTTACAGCTCCCTCCTCCCACCCTTCCACCATACCCCACTCCCACACACACACCCAGTCACAAGCCCAGGGGAGCTCAAGCTGGGAATCCCTTCAGTAGCAGACTATATGCCGTACTCAGATCACTCTCTCTTGAAAGGCATTACTTCTTGCTCCTCTGGTGCGTCTCCTTCCCTCGAGATGAGTTAACTCCCAGGAGGCTCTTCATTCTCAAGCAAACTGTCAGCTCAGGTGGAAACTTGGACCTCTCTTATGCATATTATCAGCCCCTTCCCACATTCCTCTTACCAAGTCCAAGTTTCTCCTTCCAAACATCCATCAGGCTATTGGTGCCTTTTTGTGGCTTCTTTCCTATTTGCTTCAAAATCATCCCCAATGTTCATTGTAACTTGATTTCATCAGACCATGTAATATGACACCCTGGACCCCCACCCAGGATGGGGTTTGAATGTGAACCTATAAGCAGGGTTTCCCTAAAATACACGTGGAACATGAAGCAGCTAGAGACAGGAATAACATAAACATCATTCCCTAAGTAATGCTGCTTACCCAATAGGCTCACCTGAGGGTCACGTTCATTGTCTGGACATTAATCTCTACACAAACCTCAAGAGGTTCTTTAACTTGGGGCTTTGTAAAGATCAAAGGATTCATTGAGAGCTGGCTGGCTCCAGATTATGAAGTGACAACTGCACCCAATTTGCTAACAATTAACAAAGACCCAATTACCTTTTAAACAAACTACAAATAAATGCACAGTGTGGAATTTGATGTTAACTTTCAACTCCTCCTCTTTAAGGAATTAGTGAAAACCCTTAACCTAAAATGTCTCTGTCTGGTTTCTCTTCTTCTTTCATTGCTCATGCTCTGTATTGTCAATTTATCTCTTTGGTATGCCCACACTGTTTTTTAGTCCCATTTAGGCCATGCTAAAACTGCCATTTCTTATCAAAACATTGAATATTAATTGCAGAGAATTCTAAATCTCTCAGATTGTAGCTACTCAAAGCTCAAACTTCACCAATAGTACATCTATGGATTTAGCTACCTCTTTTCTTAGTTTCATAGAACATACTTCAAAAATGCCATAAAATCTCTGCAGTCTCTTTTACTTGATACCTGGAATAGATTCTCCATGGCTCTCGTCATCTATCTATTTTGAGTGTGATGGTTTCGACCAAGTGTCAGCTGGATGTAGGAGTAGTTATGTTCTTCTTAATAGTGATATCCAGATTGAATGTGGCCTGAAAATAATTACTCATTAGACAAAAAAAAAAAAAAAATGGTTGCCATACTTATTACTATGCTAAGCCATTCTACAAATTTAATCTTTGTCCATTTTACACCCAATAAATACCAATAAAACATTTACATAGGTAGCTAGAAATAGAGTTTATTTATACTATTGTGTGATAAGTCTGCCATGTGGAATTAGTGATATGCGAAACTATCACTCCATTACTGAACAAAAATGTATAAATCAAAATGGTGAAATCCAATCTGATGTTTTGAATCAAGAATGTTTTTAATTGTGATTGAAAAATGTAAAAGGTAGTCACCTGGACTCTTCTTCCATTTTAGATTCCTGTTTTCCTGCTTTTGTGCCCTTAGATATTTTCTACATGAGGGCCCTTATTTCATCATTTTATTTCAATTAAATCTATTGAATCTGTTACTCTCAAATTTCGTAGATTCCAGGTCTGATGCTTTCTTCACTTAGCTCCATGACATAATGGTGTAAGCCATTAACCTACCTGAAGGCTGCCAGCCCAGCGCACTAAAGAAACAACTTCTGGTTCCTCAGCCCGTCTCTGTCCCTACCCCAAACCCCAGCAAACACTTTTCAGTTGCTTAGGCCAGGGATATGAAAACTGGAATAATCCACAGTTCTCTAAAGGGTACAACAATATAGAAAATTCTAGGTAGCCCACTTTCCAGATCCTAGGCTCTCATATATACTCTCCACTAAAACTCATCTCTCACTATTTCAATCCAGTTCTCCCTTTCTACTTCCTTCACAAGCCTCATTCCCCACTTAAACGGAAATACATGTCTTTCACTCCTGATTTTTCCTATGGAAAATTGTCCTGGGGTATAAAAACCTTCAGGATGCCAAATGAAGTGGGAATTTGAAATGCTGTTGTCTACAAAACCTTCTTTGATTAAGGTACCATAAAACTGCAGTAAAACTGCTTTCTTTCTCTTCTCTAATATATTTCTGTTACAGTAAGCATGACATTAGAAATAGGCTATTTGAGCCAGTATCAGGATGTTCTGAATTCAGATATGTGGTAGAATGAATGGGGCAGCAAGAGTGATTAAAATTTTAATTTAATGACTTTGCCTCTTTGATCCCCTAATTATTATTAAGAATACATACATCCTGAGCAAGAGTCACATGAGCCTAGAGACAAATAATAGAATGAAGATATTTTGCATTATCTTTTATTTTCAAACATTTAGATTTGAAAAATAAAACAATTTGTCAATTGAAACTGCAGATATTGGTAGAGATATAAATAACTTTAACATTTTCACACAGTCATCAAAGTTGACTTTGAAAAACCTTTTACAAATTAGCATTGTTTATTGCAAAAGATATGAAAGCATTACATGTTTGTAGAAAAAGTTGTAATATTTGGTGCAATGTTGATAACTTTGAAGATGCTGGATGCCAAGATATAATTTATTAGTTCAATAATTCAGGCATTCATCCATCCAACAAATATGAGTATCTATTATGTGCAAAATACTGTGTGGAGTAGTTAGGATACATTGGGGTAGTTAGTAACAAAACAAATATTTCTGCCCTCATGGAGTTCATATTTATGCAGGGAAAATTAGATAATAAATGTGATTTATACACTATGAAAAATGTGACAAGTTATGTGAAAATAGAAAAGCACAGAAAGTGTATCAGTTATCTATTGCTGTGTAACAAATTACTCCAAAATTGAACTGCTTAACCCAATACACATTTATTATCCCACAGTTTTTGTGGGTCAGGAATCCAGGCATGACTTACTGGATACCATGCTTCACCATCTCCCAAAAGCTGCAGTCATAGTGTCAGCCCAGGGTTTATGGTCTCATCTGTAGGTTAGACTACAAATTCATGCAGGAGTTTGGGGCAGCATTCCATTCCATCCATGTTGTTGAGCCAAGGATCTCAGTTTCAATCTGACTGTTGGCCAGTGGCCCCCTGTTTCTTTCCACATGACCCTCTCCCCCATGGCAACTTAATTCATCAGAGCATGCAAGTTGAGAAGGTAACAGAGAGAATCAGCTAGCAAGATGAAAGTCTTATATAATCTTGCATAATCTAATCATGCATGTGACATCCCCTTGCTGTATTCTATTCATTAGAAGCAAGTTACTCAAGGGGAAAGGATTATACAAGGCTTTGAATATCTGGAGATAAGGAACATTGGGTGCCATCTTACAGGCTGTCTGCCACAGAGGTTAAAAAGGAAATAGGAGTGCTAAACCAGATCGTCAGAGTAGGCATCATTGAAGTGACAATTGAACAAGACTTGGAGGAGAAAGTGCTAACCATATGAATACCTGGGGAAACCTGAAGTGGTGCAAACACAAGTGCAAAAGCCCTAGATTGGGAATAGGCTCATCATGCAGAAGAAACATCAAAGAGGTCAATCAGTGTAGTGAGAGGATTGGACAAAGGGGAAGAGTAGTAGGGGATGGGTTTAGGAATTGGGGGGGGGGTGTTCATGTAGGATTTTGTTTGCCACTGTAAGGACACTGGCTTTATTTTGGGTGAAGGGGCACCATTACAGGATATTCCACTGAGGGACATAACCTGACATATACTTTTAAATGATCACTCAGGCTACTGGGTTGAGAATAAACTATAGTAGGGCACAGATAGAAGCAGGGAGGGCAATTAGGAAGCTCTCACAACAATTCAGACAAATGAAGATAGTAGCTCAGAAAAAGGGAGAGATGGTGGAAGTGGTGAGAAATAACCAGAATCTAGATATATTTTGAAAGAGAGACTACAGGATTTCCTGATGGTTTGAAGATAAAGACAGGAGTCAAGGATGATTCCAAGGATTTCGGTCTGAGCAACTGGAAGGGTAGAGATTGGGCAGGCTGAGGATGAAGCAATTTTGAAGTTGAAGATTCGGAGTTAAGTTCTAGACAGGTCAATTCAAGGTGTCTAGGGAAGATGTGGAGATACCTTGCAGGCAGGTAGACATATGATTGAGGAATTGAGGAAACAGCATTTCTGACATTAAACATTTCTCTATTCAGATACCATTTTACTTCTTTGAAAAGGGAGAAGTTGTTCAGCAGACTGTGGCAAAACTTGCAGTAGACAAAACATCTGCCTTACAAATTGATTAATCCAGGTATATTTCCAATCATACCTAATTAATAATTATGTCCACCATTATAGCAAAAAAACAGCATTACTGTTAAAATTATAATATGCAAGGACTTTTCTAGGTCTGTAACTGGGGAAGTGATTTTCCAGTATTCCTACTACTTTTATATGTGTTGATTTGGGCCTTCTTTGGGAAGAGTGAATAAGAATTTATGAGGCTGCTGCAATACCCAGGCACAGCAGGGTTTCATTGCTCAGATCCCTGCTTTAAATCTTAATTAAACGGTTTTATTCATGAACAAGCTTGGGTTGCCAAAAGGTTGAGTATGTATCTGCATGGAACATTGGTTTTTGCCTTTAAGACAGAAAATATTAGTAAGTTAGGGGAACTGAACTCCCTCTTTTTGAGGAGATGTGTGAAGAAACTAGTACCCATTTATTGTTGCATTCAGAAATGAAATGGGTGCCCCAGAAAGGCATAGTCACATGTTCAGATTGAAAAAAATAAAGACAGAGTAGTGACATTAAAGAATAAATTCATTTTGGCTGATTGGCTTGACCATAAGGACTGGCTTTGCCAATCAGGTTATAATGGTAGACATTGCCATAAATTGAATGAATTAAATCTGTGGGTCTAAGTTCTTGATGAATATATATTTAAAGTACATAAGCAGATTTTTTAAAGTATTTTTTAATATCATATTGACAAAGGTGCATTGAAATTAACAATATTTAGATATTTCCAACTCTTTTAATTTACTATGGTAAACAGGGTGTCTCCAAGTGAAAGAGTAACTGGTATAATTACCAGTCCTTCAGGGAGTCATAGTAACACCTTCTTGGTGTTCTTCCCAGAAATTCAAAGCCTAAATATGTCAGGATATTGAAGGATCTGGAATTTTCCCCTACTTACAAGCTAATAAGCTAGTTTGTTACTGTCTATGTGTGCTGACAGAAGACATGAGACTCCTGGATCAAAGACTAAAGCATTTATCCCTCTCAGCACATCAAGAAGTATGAGTGTGATGCTGGTTTGCGTTGGTTTCTCATGTCCCCTAAGTTCCGCAGGGAAAATGCAGGTGGGCCAAATATATTCTGTATAAACTGTAGATTTGTGTCTCACTGAGCTTTGTGTAGGTTTATATCACACAATGCTTGCTCTTTGTCTAGGGAGAGATGTTACCTCATTTCAAGGTTGCTTGCTGCAAATACAGGCCTGAGAAATGGCCCCAGTAAAATTCAGTAAGGACCCAATATTGACTGTGTTTTAAAACTTCAACTTCCAGTGAGACCAAGGGAAAGATGTTTATTTGGTTCAGGATCTATATTTTCTGCAGCACCCTAAAGAATTTAACTTGTATGGTCATTTTATTCAAACACATAAATGCATGGAACTTTGAATAGGAAGTGAGATCTGGTAGGTTTGTACAGGTTGGTGTGAAATAGTGCTACATCCCAAAGTACTTTCAGCAGAGAATACAAATATATTTGCAGGGCCCCTCTGAGGAGCTGGGGGAAAATGTGGAAATGTTGGACTTCCTCACCTGGGTTGTTGCTCATGTTCTTACAAACATTGAGGACTGGTGGTTTGGTATGCCAAGCCCTGTATCTTGGGGCTTGCCCTTATGAAGCTCGTTACTGCAAAGGAGAGGCTAAACCTGCTTATAATTGTGCCTTAGAGTCTCCCCTGAGTACCTCTTTGTTACTTAGATGTGGCCCTCTCTCTCTCTAGCTAAGCCAACTTGGCAGATGAACTCACTGCCCTCCCTGCTACGTGGGATATGACTCTCAGGGGTGTAAATCTCCCTGGCAACACAGGATATGACTCCTGGGGATGAATCTGGACCCAGCATCGTGGGATTGAGAATACCTTCTTGACCAAAAGGGGGAAGCAAAATGAAACAAAATAAAGTTTCAGTGGCTGAGAGCTCTCAAATGGAGTTGAGAAGTTACTCTGGTGGGCATTCTTATACACTTTATAGATATTCCTTTTTAGGTTTTAGTGTATTGGAATAGCTAATCAAACTGCAACCCAGTAGCCTTGACACTTGAAGACGATTGTATAACTATGTAGATTATAAGGAGTGACAGTGTGATTGTGAAAACCTTGTGGATCACACTTCCTTCATCCAGTATATGGATGGATAAGTAGAAAAATGGGACAAAAACTAAATGAAAAATAGGGTGGGATGGCGGGATGATTTGGGTGTTCTTTTTTACTTTTATTTTTTATTCCTATTTTTTTCTTTCTGGTGTAAGAAAAATGTTCAAAAATAGATTGGGGTGATGAAGGCACAACTATATAATGGTACTATGAACAGTTGATTGTACACCACGGATGACTGTATGGTATATGAATATATCTCAATAAAACTGAATTAAAAAAAAAAACAGCTAGAGCCTCCCCCCCCAAAAAAAAAAAAATTAAATCGGGACCTTGCATTCTTGGGATACTTGGCAAGAGCATGCAGGAACACTCAAAGCCCATGGTGGATTGCCTCTCCCAAAAAATACTGTCATGACTGGATAACAAATTCTTCTGTAATTCACATAGTTTCTATTTCTTAGTTTTCAACAAAATTGAAGGAGAATCTCATAAGCTGTCAGTGATGGATCATTAATTATAATTTTGATAGTAGAACACTGTATGATTTCTGGCATAAAACTCAGATTAAATTCAAAAAATTTTGTTAAAGTGACATAGAAAAATCCGTTCCATTCCCATCTTATTTACGTGAGCAAGAGCTCTCAGTGTTCACGTCTATAAAAGGAAAAAAACAAGAGAGTCAAGATCAAACTCTCACTCTAACACTTAGTAACATCCATCCCTGGATGTATGAATTCATGGAAATATAAAACACCCTATCAACATCATAAGAGATGTATTTCCAATAAACGTTAATCTTTATGTTTAGTAATTATTAACATATGCAATATATTATGTTATTTTGAGGAAGGAAGGAAAGAAAAGGAGGGAGGGACAGATGGATGGATGGAGGGACGGAGGGAGGGACAAAAATTTTTAAACACTACATTCACTGTCTTTCAAAACCAAGCAACTGGGATATCTTTTGTGTTGATTTAAGCACACATTTAACCAAATGAATTTTCCATTGTACCCACCTGTTTCCCAAATAGCTTCAACTGTTTTGCCTTTGACCTGCTTTGGCCCAATCCTATATACAATCTACACTCTTGTAATACCCCCACTTCTGGGCTCTTCCACCACGGAGCTGGCCTTAGCAGCAGCTGGGAAAACCTCCTGGGAACAGCTGTTGCCTGAGGCCCCATCTCTCTGCAGCACCCAGCAATATTAGTTTTCTACACTAATGGGCGTTGGGGGAAACATTTCATTAAAATAACATTTAACATTTGTGTAGCATTATATTTTGACAGATAACTTTCATAATCATTATCTCATTTGTTCTCACTTGGTCTTCAGAACAAACCTAGAAGACTCTGTAACATTATTTATCAGGAGTCAAAAGTCCTGGCTTCAGATCCCAGCTCTGACACATTGGATAAAACTCTCAGGACTCCATTTCCTTACTACAAAATGAGAAAACTAGACTAGATGATATCCCCTCAGTTTACAGTTATGGGCAAATGCCTCAAGCAACAGTCCCCCCACCGAACAACTCCATCTACTCTTGAACCCACTTTCATGAAACTCCAGCAGTCCCCTTATCTTTTTCACACTGCTTACTGCTTACCCACTCCAAAAACAATTAAAGCAAATAAACCAAAAACCATTTGGGGATATTTTGTAGTAAACAAGCCACTTCATTTAATTCTCCCAACAAACATAATAAGGGAGGTAGTTAAGGTATTATTATCTCTAGTTTTTAGATGAATAAATTGAGGGGAGAATCAGTGATTTCCAGCAAAGCACACAGTAGATACCTAAGTCCCACCTTCTAGTACTGAGTAAACCAATCCATCTGGAAACAAAAAAAGTTCACACAAATTTATTGCTAGTCATGGGCATCCAGTTCCATAACACTGATGACTCTCAGCCATTTGGTTTAAAACAGAGTAATGAACTGGAAAAAATTATACTTTATTCAATCTCTGATCCACACAAGCCAATTCATAGGACCATAAATGCCTCTATGTCAAACTTGAAATTTTGAGCAAAATTTTAAATTATTAATTCCTTAAAGACAGGGATGATGTCTGAATTGAAACTTTCACCTCCAACTGGCTCTGTCCTGTGTGTGCCCTGCAAGTCCTTGTTGATGTGTTTCTCTTGTATCGGGGTGGGTCTCTCCTTGACAACTGGGGGCCACATTTAGCCAAGCAGCTGCCCATTGACGTCTAATGCCTGCAATATGTAGTTCTGGCAGCATCTCAAAGGATTTGTTATTATCATCCCATGATTTCATTATTATTATTATCACCCTTATAAAATTCAGTAGCTAAACCCACTACAAAGCATATTTAAAAAATACTTTTTAACATGGAACACTGTTTTCTGCATTCCCCAGTTCCAGTTTCTGCTCACTATTGAAGGGCTCTAAGAGGTGGTCTTCAGCCATAAAAAGGCAGCTCCAGTGTTCACTCCACCACCACCAACTGCCCTAATGGTTACTGTGGGGAGGAGAAGGCTCTTCAAGGGGTTCCTGACCAAACAGAAGACAATTGCAATCTGAAGACCATTGACCTAGGAGTCAAGAAACTCTGGTTCTGTGACCCAAAGCAAGTCTCTTTGCTAACTTGGGTCCTGATTCCTCGTCTGTTAAATGAGGTAACAAAGTGAGATAACCTTAACATTATTTCCTGCTCTGACCAGCTCTTATTTTACTCTTTTCCTGGCTTCAGTAGATTTCCATAGAGAAGTTCTCAAGAAGGGACCTTCCATGCCTTGCCCGCTTCTACTTCACTCATTAACTTGGATTGTTAAAACTCAACCTGGTTTACACAAGACTTAAGGGAAAACAAAATTATCTCTTTATCAGGAAAAAGCTAGGATCCCTAACCTAGAACGTGGAATGGTTAAAAAAAAAAAAAACAGAGCTGATTATGAATCCTGAGACTTAGGTATAATCCCTGCTTTGTCAATAACTAGCAGGCAACCCACAGCAAGTTCCCTCATCACTCTAGACCTTGGATTCTTCATCTTTCAAACTCAGATAGCAATACCTCTTTGACTTACCTACCCCAGATAATCCTGGAGACTCAAAAGTAAATGTGAGGAAATGCCTGAAACTGTTGAACTGCAATCCAGTAGCCTTGATTCTTGAAGACGGTTGTATAACTATGTAACTTTTAAGGTGTGACTGTGTAATTGTGAAAACCTTATGACTAACACTCCTTTTATCCAGTGTATAGACAGATGAGTAAAAGAACAAGGACAAAAAATAAATAAATAATAGGGGGTGGGGGGAGTATGGGATGTTTTGGGTGTTCTTTCTTTCTTTCTTTCTTTCTTTATTTATTTATTTATTTATTTTTGGAGTAATGAAAATGTTCAAAAATCGATTGTGGTGATGGATGCACAACTATATGATGATACTGTGAACCATTGATTGTACACTTTGGATGATGATCAGGTATGTGAATATATCTCAATAAAATTGCATTAAAAAAAGTAAAATGTGCCTGGAAAATTATAAAATATATGTACTACATACAGATAAGTCAGTAAGTTAAATTCAGCTCCCTCTTTTTATCCTAGATAAATCCCAGAAATGTTAAAAGGTTGATAAAAAGATGCTTAGTTCCCTATCAGTAGGGTGGCTCATGGGTTTATACATGTTTTGAAATTTTAGCAAACTTGTTATTCAGTATGATTTAAAAAACATTTATTGGGAGCCCACTGTGTGTTTTACAACATGCTAGATACAAGTGGAGAAATCAAAATAAGTGTAACCTTGACCTCCAGGAATTTATAATCTTGTGAATTCAAGACTTACTCACTCACACACACTATTGTAAAGCAATTTCAAAAACAGTGTGACCCATAACAAAATTCACAATCCAGCCAAGATGGGATCTGAGTCTTCAGAAAGGTAAAGGACTGGGGTTGACTAGAGTTTGGAGCAGGTTGCATGAAAGAGACAGAACTGGTGATGGACTGTGAGTGAGTGGAACTAGCAATTTTCTACATCTTATAATAACAGAACTCCTATAAAAAATAGATGCCAGAAATAAATAATAAAGAGGACTATTTTATATTGGGGGATTATGGAGAAATGTCTCTTTCTGAATCAACAGATTTCAGGTGATAGTTATTCAGATGGTAATGATCAAAGAATCCAAATGCATATGCATTTAAATTGTAGAAACTACATCAACACTATCGTATTATTCTTTTTAAAGGAAGTTACCTGTGAATATGTGGTCTTAAGAAACTCATAAAAATTGAGATCTCTTACACTAGATATTTTTTCTCTAAATGGCTTTGTGTCCAAGACCTTCCGCAGTCTGATCCCAGCCCACCTTTCCACCCTTATCCACAACTCCCCTTCACATAGCACTGGATCCAGCCACAGGTGAATCAATATTTCCTGGACACACTCGGCACATTCCTGCCTCTATGCCTTTCTCCAAGCTGTTCCCCCACCTGGGAAAGTCCTTCCTTTCCATCCCCTCTCCACATACATAAACCCTCCCAATTCTTCAGGCCCAGCTGAAACCCAGCCTCCTCCATGAAACTTCACTACCTGGTCCACTACTTATCAATCTCAGCTTCTGCATACTAACAGTACTTGCCTTCTGTCTATCAGCTTTGTAATTATCATTATATTTGCAGAGAGAGAATATATTTTCCAGATTCAAGCCCTATCCCCGGAAAGCCTATAGGTCTTTCAAGGGCAGGGAACATGGACACTTCTATTTCCTGTGCTTAAATGACATTCTGCAATTTAGTAGGCACTCACTAAATATACATATATACAAACATACATATATATGTATATTACTGAGCATCTAGTTGAGTTCTAAATTGCCCACATTTTCCAAAAACTCTATCACAACCACCCTCCATTGGGAAAATGGCCAAAGTAAGTTATAGACAGGCTAAAAGAGCCACATCTGAGGTGGTATATACAGACACAATCTAAAAGAAAGTCATTATCAAGAGATGAGGATTTATTCATTTGAAAAAAATTTAATGTTCTTTATATAGTGCTACCACTGTCATTTCAGTATATTCTATAAACAGAAGTAGTAATATAGATTTGCCTATCTGAAAAGGGGTTTTGCAAAGGACATTCCTTCTTGCAACATGACAGCTGAAGAGGTGTAATATAACAGCTTTCAGATGCCCGTCACTGTGGTGATTGAGGTAGACAGAAGGCATGGACATGACCAAGGCCCTTAAAAGACACAAACAGGTGGGAGAGTGTGCTGGGGGTGGGCAGAAGGCTGGAGGGTACAAAAAGGAGGAGGCCTGTCCACCGAGAGCAGAGAGAGAAGGAGGCAACAGTGAGACGGCCCAAGGACCAGGCACTTCTAACGGGAGGAGAGAGGATAGGGGAGTGGAGGAAGGAAAGAGGAGAGGAATTGAGGCCAGGTCACAGCTAGCAGGACACAAGACAGAGGTAAAGATAGAACCCGTGATAGAACCTGAAAAGTGAGAGAAAACGGGTAGAGAGGGCACAAAATGGGAGAGGGGGCAGGCTGTCCTGTGGGGCTAGGGAATGCACATAAAGGGAAACTCAAGAAGTCTTATCTATGTGTGACTAGAAGGATACTGATTAAACAGATGGAGTGAAAGGAAGGGAAGTAGAAGGGAAGAGGGAATAAGTGAGGAGACAAAAAAAGTAATAAGTGTACAAATACTGGTCTAAATGCTTAGAAAATCACCAGGCTTAGGCTCGGCTGGAAGAGCCACAGCTGATCCCAAGAGGCAACCATCAGAAAAACAGAGGCAGGCAATTTAAGTAGCTAGCTACTGAGGTAAAAATTAGGAAAAAAAAAAAAATAGAAGATGGAAAAGGTGAGAAACAGGAGAGGGAAAACCCAAAGGAGAAACTGGCCCAGAAACCTTTTTAACTTTCTGTAAGAATCTTCAAGGCCCCAAACTAGGCCAAGATTCTGACTGACATTTCTGAGCTCACCAGCTGCTGTTTCCTTGAGAGAATTCTGACAGGAAGGCAGAGAAATGCAAGCCAACACTGCCAGCTCTGAAAAAGAAAAAAAAAAAAAAAAGAAAACAATCCATACTCTAAACACCTCAGTACCTCAATGGGGGCCGAAGCCTGCCAGGAAAGAAAGCTCACAGAGAGGAGGAGGAACCTGCCTGCAACTTCTCCCCAGGTAGGTACTGAGCTTGTTTTCTCTTCTATTTGTCCTCTGGCCATTCCTGCCTTGCCCATCTGTCTTTATTTCTTTGTGAATTTTTGGGATGCCCTGTGGGCAATCTGCTTCTGTCATCTGGAGCCAGCACACGGTGTCTAATCTAGCAGGTGAAGCTCCAAAATCTGAATCTCAAGGGAATGGTGAGGACCGCCAGACTCGAGTCCATCAGGCAGAGGCATGCAAGGGGAAATGAATGAGAGAAGTCATCTCCTCCCTCCTTATCAGTGCATGAGAACAACTTATCGGTAGTACCAACGACGAACTTGTTTTTCTGTGTGCTGGGGCTTGAAGCAAAGGCAGAGGGAAAGGAGAGTGGGTGTGAAAGACAGAGGGACAATGAAAGGCAGCTGTAGAAAAGAGATTTTACAGTAATCTCCAAAGGCACTGGTCAATTACCTAAAGAAGAGCTACTGGTTCTAGGAGTGATGGATGAGAACCTGACAGCACATGACCTTGAACTTGTTGCTTGCCCTTTCGGGGCCTTGGTAAAATGTTTTTGAATACATCATGAATTTCTCTTCAAAGAAACTCAAAGGAGTATATCTTTAACAAGTAATTTACCTCAAATATCCAATTGCTGAATGGAGATGGGTTTCAGATTACCCCACAGATGTCCCCACTAAGACAATGTCAAGAGTTACATTGTTTTAAAAAATTAAAAAACTAAGTCCCTGAGCATTGTGATTTTTTAGAAAATTAGGACAAGAACTCAATTCTCTTGAATTGTTCCCTGGACCTTAAGCAATCCTTCATCCTCACTCTGTTTAATAAGTGCACTTTAAAAAACAGTAGGATATTTTGACATTTAAAGAGTTTCATCATTATAATGTATTATTACGTTCCAATTCCATTCCATTTTCATTAGAATCTCTCAGCAAACATGATGTGAGGTAATGTGGATTAATGGACCCTCTACCTTCTCAAGGAAAACATTCACTTCAATTTGTATGGATTCTTCATTTATTCTTATATATGGATAAAAATTGAGAGCCAAAGGGATCATTCCCAATACGGTACAACCCCTCTAGCCTGAAACACTTAACAACTTCCCGGACAGGGTTTGCCTTTCTTTGGAGAGCTGGCCTACTGTCTCCACCCTCACTGGCGAAAGCTCCTACAACCACACCTCCGCAAGGCTCACACCTCCCCTAGCTTCTGTTGGCTTTTGCTCCTCTTTCTCTCCACCTCATTTTTAGGAATATAAAGGTAAATTCCTTGCCATCAAACTGTTGAGCCTCAGAAACACTGAAATGGAGCAGAGACTGCAAGGTGTGGTCCCAGACCAGCCACATCAGCTTCGCCTGGGAACTTGTTGGAAATGTAACTTTGCAGACCCCACCTCAGACCTACTGAATCAGAAAGTCAGGGGTGGGGCCCAGCAATAGTCTTTAATAAGCCCTCTAAGTGATTCTGAGGTACTAAATTAGAAGGTTACAATTTTTTAAAAGCACTGTTTCCTGAGTTCCCAGAGCTCATTTCTCCTTGCAGTTGTGTTGCTGATCACCTACAGGGCTATAGCTTCTAAAGGAGATCCTTCCATTCAACAATCTCTTGGTGCCTTCGTTTCCTTCATCCGAAAAGTAGGGATATCTATAAGTTACATGCTACAGCACTTAGAACAGTGCCTGGCAGGTGTAAGTACTTTCTAAGTGCAGTGGTGGTGGCGGTAGATTTTTCAGCTTCACCCTTACTTTCTAGGCCTTTACCAGGTGGGGTGGGAAATCAGAAATGAGGAAGTCGGGATCCCAGCCGTGTAGGAGGGGAAATGCATGCATTACAGGTACACGAGGAATTATACTGGAAGGTAAAATGTGCTGCGTGCCCAAGGATGGCCACAAACAATAGGAACTAAGAAGAGGAAGAGAGTCAACTGTGGGGTAGAAACTTGGCAAAGAAAGTGTCTTTTGAACTGAGTCTTAAAGAAAGCAATTTCAGCAAATGAAGATGAGGCAAAGGAAAAGGAAATTCCAGAGGCTTTGGAAAAGTAAGACATTGGTGTTCATGTATGGACAATGGCACCTGCTCCCTTTTCTGTAACTAATATATTTACTCATATTGCTGCATGGAATCACCCTGTGCTTGGGTCTAACCATTTGTCACCACAATTGCAGCTTAGGAACTTTCCCTTTAATCCAAACTGAATACTTTTCCCCAGACTTCTGAAATGAGTCCCTTCCAGTACTGAAAATCTTATTACTTTAAAACACATATCTCTCTTTCTTGCTTATATTTAAATCAGTGTTTTTCAAAGTCCTCTGACCAGCGACAGACTATCTCAGGGGGAAGGGGTGTACTAAAAATGCAGATTCCTGGGCCCTGGCCCAGATCTTTTAGTTCAGCATTTCTGAGAGAAAGTCAGAAGAATATGCATTTTAACAGGCTCCCTTGTGATACTAACTTTCACTCAAGTTTGAAAACAACTCTCCTATAGCTGTTCTTTTCCAAAGTTGCTGAGCAGAGCTATCTCCTGGGGTGCTGTTTAAAATATGGATACCTAGGCCATTCCCTAGGAAATTGATTCAGTGGTTCCAGAGTGGGGTATAGGGAACAAGATTTTTAATAAGTGTCTCGGTGGCAGTAATGATCAGGCAAGTTTCAGAAACACAACACAGAAGAATGGATGTGTGCTTTGGGTTAGACAGAAACTGCAAGTCATAGATCTGCCATTCACTTAGCTGTGTGATTTTGGCAGGATTCTTAACCACTCTGTGACTCAAAATCTCTTCACCTGCCTGAGACAGTTGCATCCTGTGTAATAAAATTGACCTCACAGGAGAGTTGTAACCATAAATACTTTAAGTTACAGGCTTAGTTTACTGTTGGCTCCCTCTCCTCTCCTTGCTCCATCCTGCCCTGAAGGTCCAGCTCCAGTTCTCCTGCATTGGAAGCAGGACAAGGACAACAGTGATGGCAAAATTCCACCACTTCTCCCCTCTCCTAAGAAAGATGGCAGAACGCCTGCAGGGAGGGAAGGTGGGCTCTTGGAAGCTGGCATTGCTCTTGGCTGCCCCTGAGAATTAAAATGGGGATTCATGCCTGTGATTGAATCAACTTCTAGAACTGACCAGTCTAAAAATAGCAAGACATCCTGGCTGAGTCTCAAGAAAAAATAAGGTCCTCTCCCAACATATGAGCCCATGCTTACCTTAAAAGGAGGGGCCTCTACTTTATTTCCTACCACATCAGCCAGATGACGGTAAGCTTCAAATTATTTGGCTTTTACCTTGGTGAGCTCCAGAACAGCTTGTTTCATGGACAGACACCAAGAACAGCAGCAAAAGATACCAGTGCATAAGGTCACAGGACCTCAGACATTCCCGTGGAGGCATCTGCACAAACCACTCCCCTTGGAGTTGTAGACACCATAGGGCTCTAATCCCCACGAAGCCATTTTTAAAATCGGTTGTTTAAAACTTCCAGGCTTGTACTGGATGGTGGTGATGGTGGCACAATATTATAAATGCAATTGATATCACTGAATTGTACTCATAAAAATGATTAAAGTGAGCAATTTTGTGTTGCATATATGTAACCACAATAAAAATTTTAAAAATGAACAAACTTCCAGGCCCAACTGTGGGACAGAGAAGGGAGAGAGAGATGCCTAAAGAGATTCAGAGAGTGAGATACAGGGGATTTTCCTCCACAGAGTCCTGGTTTCCTCTCGTGTTTAATGAAAGACTGACATTAGCTAAGGTCAGATCTGTCGTCAGAGGGCAAATGCATTGTGGTCAGTAAGGGGACAGTGTGAGCATCTTACCATGTACGCTCTTTCATAAAAGTCCTGAAAATGAGATTGGGGCCCTGGAAATTTAGAACCCACAATGACTCTTGTCAGAAATGATACTGACAGATGCCTTTCTTTAAATCTTTTTCAAGCACATGAAAATATTGAAACTTGTTTTTTTAAATACAGTAGACCAAAGTTGCGGGAGGAAAACTCCTAACCCAAAAACAATTGTCATGCTAATAAAACTCTTTAAAGTCTGTAAAATATAAGGACTTCCTTGCAATGAGTAGTTTCAGTTACTGTATGAATAATAATATTAATAATAGGGATCATATATTAGGCTCCCAACACTGTGTTCCTGGGCCTTTACATAAATGTATCTCATTGAAGCCTCTGATTGAGTAAACATTTTTATTCTCACCTTACAGATGAGGATACTGAGTCTCAAAGAGGTCAAGTAGCTTGCTCAAGTTCACAGAGCCGTAATGCACAGATATCCAAGCCTGTGCTCTTCTCCCTGGGCCACTTTTCCACCAATAACCTTGAATATCGTACTATTTCATTAGTCTGTAATTCACACTTCTTCCTGTCTCAAACTCTCCATCACTTCTCCCAAATCAGAGCTGTTTTCCAAGGATCATTAATGAGAAATCACTATCCTCAGAACTCTAATATTTTGTCAGAGTCATTTATGCTCACATCCTTCTCTGTTCAGTGAAAGAAATAGGAAAAGAATCGTGATTTCTGTTTATGCCATGATGCCACACTTTCACTTTTTTAATTTCTGAACGCTTTTCATCGGTACTTGCTTCCCAGGAACAAGGGATAGGACAATTTGGTTAATTTAAGGCTTTTGAACGATTGTCCAGTTGTAGGGTGCGGTTGGAGAGGGACAAAATAAATCTTCTTTTCAATAACATACTGAGTGACATTTAATGTTGCCATGGGCCTGTTCTCCGGAGAAACTGAAAACCCTCACATGTGTTATCTCATTAATCTTCAGCTTAGTCTTTGATGGGCAAGTAGGGTTTCACAACTGTTATTTATAGTTAACTGGTATGGGATCCAGTACAGGGAGGAGGTACAGAAAGGTGGTAATTTTGCACCTATCACACAGCACACAGGTGGTCTGCTGAGACACCACATCTCCCATCAACACTGGCTACCAAAGTCAAAAGATGTTGGCAAGTAGGAAAATAAATAAATAAAACATCTGATTAAACCTACATCTAATCACCATATCAGTGCCCTCTGCCCTCTGCAAAACTCTGAGATCTAAAAATTTATGTTCCCCATCCTAGATCTTTTCTGTCATTTTTGCCTGATCTGAAATGTTTTGGGTTTGTTGTAGTTGTTTGTTTTGCTTTTCCAACCCACCTTTCACTCCATTTTCTAATCTGTTCCATGAATTTCCCTCCTTGCATCTTAAATTAGATGACCAGGGAAAGTGGGCATGGGTTTAGAGGAGACTTTGTCATAGACATTCCCATTTCAAACTTCCCCTTGGAGTCCAATATTCTTTGTGTGTTCTAAGTTAAGAATTTCATTTCCTGGACTCATGAACTGTCAAGTAATAAGTTATTAAAAGCTTTTGATTTTTCCTGCAGGTTTTGAAATAAACTTTTAAGTAACCTTTTGACAATATAAGATTGGGCTTTTCAAAGACCAAACAGTTCACACCCAAATGTTGGGCAGTCTTATGGGATGGTTAGAACTGCATGATGGTTAGCACTGGGTTGTTTATCGCAAATCATTTCCCTGAATGTCTTTGTCTATGCCTTTTACATTCTTACATTATTTAATTGCCTTCCTCAACCTGGCTCATGAATAGTAAGTCTCTTAAAGCAGGCTTTTTCTAGTTCTTTGGACCATAAAACTCTGTGATCCCTCACATTTATGCAAACCCTCACTCCTGACGACTCACAGGCCAAACACTTTGGAGGCTGGGGCTGACAGATTTAACCAGTTAAATATTTACTCAGCCCTTAGTTGCCTGGTTCACTGAAAGAGATGAGACATTTTAATCTTCTCAAGGGCAGAATCACATCTTCTCCTTTGACACCCTGCCTCCCCATCCCCTCAGCCCCTGACCCCGTGTTTTTGATTGCCCCCCACCCCAAACTTGGAGGAGGACGAGCAGCCCCACATTTGTACTCATATGAAGCTCGCACTTGACTGTGAGGAAGAACTGTATTCCCAGAGCAGAAGTTTATATAGCCATTGGATTGAATGAATTATTGGATGATTTCCAAGATCACATAGACTGATGTTCACTGGGACGCCTAGGGCATTTTCTTATTTTCCTGAGAAAAAAAGGATGGTTTCTAGGCTGCCACCACCACCTCACATACAAAGCTGCAAAGGAATAATTATGCACAGAGCATAAAGCCCATGCTGTTTTATTTCCTTCTTTTCCTCTCAACTCCTATTACCTTCCAACCTTCTCTCCATAGGCTTATCTAAGACTGTCCCTTTAATCCAATTAGTTAAAAAAAAAAACCTAACATTTACACATATACAAATTAACTATTTTCTATGCACCTCATCTGTTAAACCAGATTAAAAACAACAGCCACTTCATAGAGCAGTGAGGAATAAAGGAGCTTACATACATAATGCACCAGAAGCAGTCCCTGTCATAGAGAGGATGCTTGAAAAAGTCAGCCTTTATTTTTATTACTGTTATTGTTAGATTTCCTTAACCACCCTTGTCAGTGCTGTGGGGACCTTCTTTGGCATCCATTCCTTCTCTTGGCATAGCCCTCCCTGCTTCTCGGCAGAGAATCAGATGCCATGAAGCAGAAAACCCCATCTCCCTCCAGTTGGGGTGGCCCTTCCAGACCTCAAGTGGCTCGACAGCTGCCAGTGTCCCTCACGTTCCCCAACTCGGGCCTCACAGACGGACTCTGGGTCACAGATGGACTAAGGGGAGCAGAAGCCGAACAAAGGAACCCTTCCCACAATGAACAACTATGCTTGGAATTCTAGGCCAGCAGCTGCAGCCCATCAGCAAGCACCCAGGACTGACATACAGTAGAAAGTACAGTAGGCCCTGGGTATGTTTCTAAGACTTAATTGATCTCTGTGCACATGCAGAATATTTCTCTGTTTGATTCTTTCTTTTTTTAATTTTCCCTTCATGGGATTCCAAAAATTAAAAAGAATAATATATTGAAATGCATAAAGCAGCAGCTGAAAATTGATTAATAGTAACAACAAAGGGTTTGATAGGTTGTTATTTGCCCCAAAAGAAGCCAGTGAAACATCAGTGCTGGTTATTTCTGAACAGTAGGCAAAGAGATTTGGTTCCCTAAAAGCATAGCCATTCCCAAGAGCAGAAGATTTATTCCTTAATAATAATAACCCTCACCATTTGTTGAACACTTATTACTATACCTCATATGCACTATTTGCACTAAATGAGATCATGTCTCATTGCATTTTCGGAATGGCTCTGAAAAGCTAAAATTAGCATTTCCATTTTGAAGATGATAGACTGGTCTATAAAACTAAGAATCTAGAAGTTAAGACAGTCATGTCTGGGTGAAGAGACTTTCTCTTGGCCATTCTGAATTGTCAACATTTTCTAGAATGAGTACATGTCAGTTTAATCATGGGAAAAGCAAGCACAGGGAAATTGTATAACTTGTTGAGGATCGCATATTATACCATAGCATAGTTGATGTCACATTCCTGCTCCATCCACTACACCAAACTGCCTTGTCTTAAAAACAAATCAGACCTCTTGATTCTTTATGATGAAAAAGCACTTGTACGAGATGCCTTGGAAATGGTTTCAGTTTGTGGAATGAAACTTTATTTTAACTCTTTTCAAATAAATTTTATTCTTCTTTTTTCTTTTTTTTTTTTTTTCTTTTTAGAAAAGTAATTCATGTTCGTTAATAAATAAAAATAAAATAAAAATAGAAATAAAATAAAAATAGAATAAAAAATAAAATCACCCAAAGTCCCACCCAAAGACATTCCATGTTAATATTTTGTAATATTTCCACCAATGCTGTTTTCTATGCCCATAAGTTAATAAAACTGGGCACATGTCTATGAAAGGTATACCTTTTTTTCATACAATATTTAATCACAGGCATTTCCCCAAATTATTAAAAAGACTTTCAAAATATTATTTTAAGGGCTGAATAACATTCCACTATATAAGTGCCTTATTATTTGTTTAAAAGAGTTGAATATTTGTTTCTCCTTATTTTTTTAATATTCTAAATGAAGACTTTCATTCATACAATTTTTTCTGCCTCTTTTATTATTTCCTATGAATAGATTCCCAAAGTGAAATTGTTAAAATATATGGAGAAGGAACAGTTTAGTTTCTTGATGCTTTCCAAAAATGTTACCCCAGTGTTAACCCCCTCAGCAGTGTAGGGGTTCTAGGATAGTTTGGAGGGAATTACAGGATGAACAAGATAAGGTCCCCATGGTCCTGCCTTTGAAGAGTTCCCCATCTAGATGAGGAGGCAAGATGTCAGTGGCCCACAGCTGAGATGCCAGGCTCCACCTGGAAGACGGAACAAGCCAGCCTGGGGCCCACCCTGCTTCCCGAGGCCACATGCTTCTTTATATCCCCATACGGATTACATTGCTATGGAATGTAAGGAAGTGTGTGGTTTTGGCAAGTGTTTCGTCGCTGGTGCCACCCAAGCACAAGCTTGGTGACCGTCCTTGCCACCAGGTGTCTCCCTCACCAACAGAGCACAAAGCAAGAGCCTCCAAATTGTGTCTACACTCCTCACCCCCTTCTGCCCGTCTTGAGGCTTCATCGCTGAGCTCAAGGTTTCATGCCCCTTGACTGTTTTCCCAGAGTTCCCTCTGTGGCCAGCCCCCCACTCATGGCTCCTTATCTCCGCTTGGTGGGCAGAAGCCACATCACTCAAAGGTTTTTCACAGAAATGATCTCACCCTCCTAACCTTCTCCCTCTGGTCACATTGCTCCTGAAATGAGATGTTTCTACCAACCAAACTAAGTCATAATTCCTTTATAACCATTTGTATCGCATGTCTAAGGCAGCTTGCCTGTTTCAAAGTGTTTTCACTGTGAAGGTAGAGCAGGCAGGTGCTGTGAGGCTCAGAAAACTAAGGCCATAGTAAGCAATTTGCTTATTATGTTCTCCTTTCCATTTCACAACACAGCCCTATCACATAGTGATGGTTCTAGATGAAGCTCTTTGAGGAATAGGTTGGAGATCCCAAAATACCGATTCACTTATCTAATTAGGATATGCTTCTTCTTCCCCTCTTCCCTAAACTCTTGCATTCCCAGCCTTGACCCCAAAGGGCCTGAACCCACTCTGAGAAGAAGTTGGACTTAGAGAAGGATTCCAGGAGTGTGAGGGACAGAATGCACCCAGGAGACTGTGGTCTCATGCCATCACCTACCTCAGCATTTCAAGAAAAGGGAGGAGAGATGGCAGGAGTCCCCGGATGACTTTAGACATTCCACATCTCCATTTCCTTGTTTTTAGGGTGAGTGTGTGTGAGATAAGGGCTGGGACAACACTAAAGTTATACTGTGCATTTCTAAGCAGAACCACAAAAGGAAACGCCACAGGATTGGACAGATGTGAGCTGAGGTGCACAGGAGGGGACATAAAATGGAACCAAGCAGGACAAGGACATGGGGACAGGAGGAATGGGTAGGAGGAAGACAGGGTAGCCATGCTTACATGGCAGATGGCTGGCGAATGCTGGGTGACTGGAGATGAAGCACACTGTCCCCTCAGAATCCATAGCATCCAGGGCTGAGGCTCCTACACAGCCCCGATGGGGCTGCAGCATAGAGGGGACCCTACCTAACTACTCCTTCCAGACACTGGGCAGTTGTCTAAACACCTTCAACAGCACTTCAACCTGGATGCTTTCAGGATGGAGGAACTTAGAGGAACATGGAAGAATTATTAGAGGTGGGACACCTACAGGACCAAACACAGAAACTTACATCTTTAGATAAGTGGTTCTCATCTGGAGGCTATTTTGTCCCTTTGGGGACATTTAGCAATATCTAGAGACATTTTTAATTTTCACAACTAGGGGGTTTAACTGGCATCTAGTAGGTTGAGGCCAGGGGTGCTGCTAAAACATCCTACAATGCACAGGACAGTACCCCACCCACCCACCCGAAACAACAAAGAACTATCCTGCCCTGTCAATAGTACAGAGGTTGAGAAATCCTGCTTCAGACAGTGATGTTTGAATTTAAAAGGTCTCAGACATCTGCATATTATGACACATTTTACTTCCTAAAGAAAATTACTGAGCTTTATTTTATGAACTTCGGTTTCCATGTCTGTAAAAAAAGGCAGATACCTTAAAGTCATGCTTCTTTTCAATGACAGCTCTCCCCTTTTCTAAATCTTACCTGCTCTAAAGATAGTTTTATCCTGATGGTTGATTTCTTGTGGCCTGCTCGGCAATTGTGGGCATGTTGTTGGGGGCGTAGGTGTGTGGCTGGGGGGGTGGGGAGATGGTGGAAGAACAATATCCTGAATTGAAGAAATTTCACCAGGAAAGGGTCGACATTCTGACTGATGAGCTGGACACACGTGTTTTTCCTGTCCTGATTTCAGATGGCCTGGCTGCCCCCACCTCCACAGCCACCACCTACCTTGCTCCCCAGGAGGAGCTGGAGAAGAATTGAAGGGCTAGTAAGGGGTTAGTCAGAGAAACATGCTGGCGGCTGGCGCCCTAAGTCACATACGTCATTGGTAGGAAGAAGCGGGAACAGGTAAAATGCCTGGCTGCAGAGCAAGCAGGAGGCAGGCAGCGGAGGAGGGGACTCAGAACCAGAGGATATCAGTACAAGAAAGGAACTCAAACATCACCCCTTACTGAGCCCTGTTTTGTAGTGTCCCTGCTTTCCCACCATCGCAGTGTGCTTTTATCTAGTTGCCCTTTCTTCCGTGCCTTGATGAGTACTTTACTTTCTGGAGTACCTCATTTAGTCTTTATCTGGCAGAAGTCCACTTTGCTGGTTAAACCAGTTCTGCTTTTCCCGATCAGTGGTTTCAACAACGTCAGAGATGAAACGAAAATACCTACAGCTGAAGGAAGGACAGGCTGGAATTGAGAGTGAAACTCTGTCCCTTCAAAGCGATCTGAATTGTGGCATTGGTGCAGTCAGCCTCTAGGACTTTCCCATGACCCCTTACCAGAGCCTCAGTGCTGGGCACCTTTTCTTAGTTGTCTCAAAAGCTTCTAACAAACAGGCAAGGAGGGGATGCTCCTCCACTGTACATACGTAGAAATTGAGGCTTAAAGAAGTTATGTAACTTCCTAATACAAGAGAGCTAATAAAACCCAGGTCAGTGTGACTCCAAACCCCACACTCTTTCCACTTGATTATAATTCTCTTCCTCAGGGAAAAGAAATAAAAAGACAGGTAATGCCTACCCCCAATGGATAAGGGCAGTTTTCTATCACCACTCAGCCTGTTCTCTCTGCCTACCTCTTCCCCAACATGCTCAAATACATCCTGAAGACACCCAGGCCACCTTCCCAGGAGTGTCTCCTTAATCAGCCACCTCCACTCTCTATCACACTTTCCTAGAAATGGGGAGAAACCAGTGCATACCCCACTAGATCCAATGGTTCTCAAACTTTAACTGCATCAGAATTGCCTGGAGGGTTTTTTAAAGCGAAGATTGTGGTCTCCACCTCCACAGTTTCTGATTTAGTAGGTCTGGCGTGCAGATGGAGAATTTAAATTTCGAACAAGTTTCCAGGTCATGCTGATGCTGCTTAACTGGGAATCAGACTTTGAAAACCACTGGTCGAATCATGGAAGGTTCTGGAAATCCTTACTCAGCAATCTAAATAGGTCATTGCCTGGCCTTCAGAACTCATAGAGCACTGTGGTTATGGATGCAGACTGTGGAATGAGACCACCTGGGCAATCCCAGACTCTACCACTTACTAGCTTTATGATCTTGGAAAAGCTACTTAGCTTCTCTGTATCTCTATTTTCTCATCTATTAAATGGTGGGGAATTATGGTGTCCAACTTTTAAGGTTGTACTGAGAATTAAATGAGATAGTGCACGTAAAGTGACTGCTTGTCCCTGACACATAGTAACCACTCAATAAACATTATCATGCTGGGTTTTTTGTGGGGATTCCATAGTGAAGAGCTGCACTAGGAAAACAAACAAACAAACAAAAAAAAAACAGGCTGCCTTGGAAGTAGGGGCCAAATTTATCTCTCAGGAGCTTCCTACAGCTCTTGCCTTTGAATCACTCCTGAATGAAGGAAGCTGCAGCCTGACTCAGAC
Organism: Choloepus didactylus; assembly: GCF_015220235.1. Lineage (NCBI taxonomy): Eukaryota > Metazoa > Chordata > Mammalia > Pilosa > Megalonychidae > Choloepus > Choloepus didactylus. The sequence continues at coordinate 99,058,450 of NC_051313.1, read as the reverse complement.
ACTGGAGTCTCAACTCCTGAAGAGCCAGGTTGCCTTGAGGGATGCAAAGATAACTCATTGCTGACACTGTCTTACTCTTAGGGTGATTCCATGCAGGTGAGACTATTTCAGCTTTGGGATGAATTCTATCATTTCCCCTTTCCTTACAAACCAGCTCCAAGAATACTTATCTTCAGGGCCTCCTTTAGGAAGATTTTTCTGCTCTTTCTCATGTACCTGGAGATGTGCCTTTGGCAAATGACTTATTATCTGAGCCAGTTTTATTAACTTTAGAAAGGAGATGGTGATGATACCAACTCCTATCATTAACTATAAAGTTGATTCCAACTATGCGTGTATTACTGAACCTCTCGGCTGGGTAGAGGTGGGTTTGATGGTCGCTGATAAGGATGATACGGAAGTCACGTCAAATAACTTCGGGTGCGAAAAAATTTTCTCGAGAGGCCAAATTCTTGAGACCAGATTGGTGTCATTTGGGTTGGGTGTCATTCACCCCTGGTCACTCCACTCTGGCAAGGAGGATGAGGTCTGGGGACAAACATGGCTGCTGGGGCCACCCCCGTGAGCAATAGAGGGGGTTAGTTCACAAGATAAGGAGGTCGTTGTAAACGAGACAAACCCCAAAATGGTCTCCTCCAACATACAGTACAAACAGATCAACCACAAACGAAAGCTTGGTTCCAACCACCAGCTCTTAGACCACTAGAGATGGAAGCAACCACCACAGATTATCTAATCAGATAATTATCTACCTCTACCCTAGTGGAGGAAAAACTTGCTCTGTCTCCATCTTCCAGGGCTAGCAAAGAATATGAGTCTTCATTCTTTTCCCTCAAAGGGAAAAAATTACGTAACTACCCAAACAATGTTTTAGGCTACTAAGTGTTGCTTTTCACTTACAAGGTCAACCTATAAGTTCTTAGACACTGGAATCCAGGCTTCTACTTTCAGGTCTAAAAGAACGACAGATTTCCTCACTTCCCTTGAGAAACTGTTTAGTCACGTATTCTACCCATTTGTCAAACCAAAAAACCTGAAGTCTATTGTCAGGGGGATGAATAAATTAATTGTAATATTTTCACATAAAGGAAAACCATAAAACAATGAAAATTAAACTACAGCTACCACATTAATATGGATATAATTTACAATTATTATTTAAGGTGAAAATATGTCACATGATACCATTATATAAGAAACAAACACTAAATTGTTTAGGAATATATGCATAAATGTTTAAAAACTATAACAAAAACAGAAAGGAAGAAAATCAGGGTGATAGTTACCTCTTGGGAGAAACATAAAGAGATAAATCGAGAAAAGCATAGAGGAGGCTTCAGCAGTATTGGTAAAGTTCTTTTTTAAGGTAGATTGTTGTTCTTGCAAATTGGTTTTATCATTATGTGTCATAACTTACATGTGTATTGCATATATTTTTATAAGAACATCCTATTTAAATAAAAATTATAATGTAAGATATTTAAAGAATATATGCTGAAATGTTAAATTTATTTGGGGAGTTGGGAGGAGGAAGAATTATAGGAAACTTTCATTTTCCATATTCTATAATTCTTTATCATTTTAATTCTTTACAATGCTTATATTTGAAAAACAATAAAGATTAAAGAAAAAAGTAAAACAAAAGTCATGCAATGCAAAATACAAACTGCATATATTTTTCTTAAATCACATGAGAGAACGTTCTGGACAAGGCAAGTGTTCTAGTTTGCTAATGCTGCCAGAATGCAAAACACCAGAGATGGATTGGCTTTTATAAAAGGGGGTTTATTTGGTTACACAGTTACAGTCTTAAGGCCATAAAGTATACAAGGTAACACATCAACAATCAGGTACCTCACTGGAGGATGGCCAATGGTGTCCAGAAAACCTCTGTTAGCTGGGAAGGCACATGGCAGCGTCTGCTCCAAAGTTCTGGTTTCAAAACGGCTTTCTCCCAGGACATTCCTCACTAGGCTGCAATTCCTCAAAAATGTCACTCCTAGTTGCACTTGGGATATTTGTCCTCTCTCAGCTTCTCCAGAGCAAGAGTCTGCTTTCAACGGCCGTTTTCAAACTGTATCTCATCTGCAGCTCCTGTGCTTTCTTCAAAGTGTCCCTCTTGGCTGTATCAAGCTCACTCCTTCTATCTGATCTTATATAGTGTTCCAGTAATTTAATTCAGACCCACCCTGAATGGGCGGGCCAACACCTCCATGGAAATTTTCCAATCAGAGTCATCACCCACAGCTGGGTGGGGCACATTTTCAAAGAAACACTCAAAGAAATCTAATCAAAACTGATAATGTCTGCCCATACAAGATTACATCAAAGATAACGGCATTTGGGGGACACAATACATTCAAACTGGCACAGCAAGGTACTGGGATTTGATAAATACTAATGTTAGTTCTTTCTGTGTGTTGCAGGTTGTGACAACTGATGCGTGGGACATACCAAGTTATCCTCACCGTATCCTGCAGTTACCTCCCCAGGGAGCTGCCCCCTGCTCTGGCTGGTCAAACGGAACCAAGTCCGTCTTCTTGAGAGGTTTGGTCCCCTTCAACCAGCTACAGCAGGGCTGGCAATGCCCAGTCCTTGGAGGAACAGAAGAATGTCACCTGTGTTTGAAATTACCTCCTAATGCTTTCCTTGAAAAAAATGAGCTCTGGTTTTGTCATCATACTCGCATGCTCCAGGAAGGAAGAAAAGGGGAGCCCTAGGTTCAAAAGTAACTCAACATACTCAGCAGAGCTCTATGCCTCCACACCCACAACTCGACCTATTCACATGCTCTTGACACACATAGTCAGTAAAGATTTTAAGGATGGAGTGTGTGCCAGTCCTGGGCCAGCCAGGGGAGAATCATAAGACAGCGAAGAGAGGGCTTCTGCTCACAAAAGAGGCTGAACATATAAATATGGCACAACTCAGTGGTATTGCAAATCAGAGCCTGGCTAGTTCCAAGCCACAATTTTTTTACATAGCATACCAAATAGGTCTGGCACATTACATACCACCATATCTCTACAGATCCATTCAGCACTAGGCAATATATACATGTCTCAGTTTCCTGATCTGTAGAATGGGGATAATAAAAATAGTACCTACCACATTTGGTTTTTGTGAAATGAAATGAGAACATGTGTAAAGGCATTAGAAAGGTCTCGATGAGTGTTAGCTATTATTATGGGGGAGTCCTGACCTATCTATCCTTCTGATTTCTCTTTCAAGATTTATATCTTTGACAATATACCTAGGACTGTCCTGGAAGTTGGCTAGTGCTCAATGAATATTTGCCTTTTAAATGTCATAGCAATGTGTTCATGTACCACACTCTGTCACAAATGTGGTCATGTAAATGCCCAGAGCCCAACAAAGTCACTGCACTGGAGAACGCTGTGCTTTCCTGCACATGTTTTGGAGGCAGGGAGACCTGGGTTTGAATCCTGCCCTTCTTGTGTATTAACTGTGATAAATCCTCTCTGAGCCTCAGTTCACATCATATAAACCTTAGTTTCCTCATCTGTAAAATGGGGATAATGCTACCTAATTCAAAACTGATGTAAGGATTAAGAAAGATAATGTTTGTAAAAAGCCAAATATAAGTTCTCAAGAAATGGTAGCTGTTGTTGTTTTGCTGCTATACATGGCCAGGGCACAAGGAAAATGCTGTGTCCACAGGCAGTCAGACCCAGAAGAGGAAGACAAGATTAAAAAAGGAAAAAATAGAACTCTAAATAAATAAATAAATCCTCACAGGATATTTTTACATCCCAACAATTAATCCCACTAGTATATAGTATGCATTCACCCTAGTATGTATCACTAGTATGTAATAGGATTTAATTTTAAAATATGCTTCACAAATAAGACTGATATTATCATCTTAAAGAAATACTGTATCTGGGAAGCCTGCATTTGTGTGTGCTGACAGAGATGCCATCCTGTAACCATGGGTCTTCCTGAACTTGCCAAGGTTCTCTAAAGGTCAGCCTGGTGTGGAGTTCAGGCATAGGTGCTGGAGCCAGACAGCCTGGGCTCTAATCCCAGCGCCCCCCTCAACATCTGTACCACCTTGGGCAAGTTACTTGAACTCTCTGGGCCTGGGTTTCCTCCTCTGTGAAGTGGGGATATTAAAAAGGGCATCTACTCCATAGGGTTTTTGTGACAATGAAATGAAGATGCATGTAAAGATCTAAAAATAGTGCCTGGGCACATCATAAGCACTCAGGAGGTTTTATCTTTGACAATGTACCTGAAATATTCCTGAAACTAAATGACTGTTCAATAAAAACTTGTTTAATAAATGATCACCTCCTTTATTTTTTTTTTTTATTCTAAATACAGACTATGGAATTATGTCATTTCTGGTTCAACTAGTTCTGCTTATCTCTTTAAATACAATACATTGGTTCAAACCAATGTAAGGAGGGGGTGGGGAGAGCCCTTCAGTTCCACAGGAGGATGGAGATTCCCTGAGGGCTAGGTGGGTGCTGCGGGGAGGAGGGGGAAGTGGGGCAGGGTCGGGGAGCAGAAGCAAGGGTGGTCTGGGAGCAGCCAAGGAGCTCTCAGTCAGCACCTGGAAGAATAGAAGAGTTAATGTGAAAACAAATTATTCTACAGCAACTTCATACATAAGACACACTTAACAGGAGGGACATTTTCCATCTGGGAGGTTAGAGGTCATGCAGGTAAAGATTAGATGAGCAATGCAAATAAAGGTGGTAGGAGAAGGAAGGGCCTGTAGTGAATTAAAATACAATAGGGACTTTTGCACTGTCTTGATGCCTCAGCATCTTAGACCCTATCATTAGGTCCCTCCATGACCACCGGGACACCTGCTTATACAAGATAAAACAGCTTCTCCCTCTTCTCCCAGTGTCCTCCCTGGGTTCCTGTCCTACCCGAGTTCACACCCTGAGAAAGTCAAATAAATACAAACTCCCCAATCCCCACTCTTCCTTGACCAACAGCTACACTCCACCCATAGACGCCGTAAAGGCAAAGTGCCCAAGTCCACCATAACCTTTTGCTCCTACCCGTTTGGTTGAGCCCACGCTCATGAAGTGGTCACATTGCAAGGTCAGCCGCTCCTCTCTGTTCTAGAACCTGTGAGTGCTAATCGACATTCCCTTCATACATCCCTACTGTCATTCCTCAGTCATCCTTGCTGCACCTGACGGTCACTATAAAGAGCCTTACAATGCAGGGCCATTTTCAAATACGGGATTCCATAGCTAAAATGCCTGGGGAAACTGGACAGGACCATATAAGGCCAAGACTAATGAATGTCTTTACCTATGTTAGCGAGAAGCCAACCCACACCCAGTTAGAGTGGGAGGACACGTGGCCTCCCCTCCAGTCGGTCATTTCAACAGCAACCCTGTACCTGCGGTCAGAGGACCGGGTCAGAGGACTCCCTGCGAGTGCTGAAGAACACAGAGTGAACGTGCCCGTGCAAAGTCCTCTCCCTTGCCCTTGACCACGGGGTAGAAGTGGTTCTAGCAGCAGCCTGCATCCAAACTCAAGATGCTCTACTGATGCAGCCCCCTGCGAATACAACTACAATTCAAATTTCTGTTTGATTTTCATAAAGCCAGGGAGAGCAAATGTATTCCTGCTCCGGCACACCACTGCAAAGAGAGGCAGAATCTTTAAGAAAATGTCTATTTTATGGTAAGTTTGAATGTTCTTTATGTCCGTGCCCAAAGGTCCCACAAACTCTTCATTTTAGTAAGGAATCGAACTGAATCAAAGACGTGGGCATCCTGCCCAAGGGCTGCTGTTGTTCATCCTGCCACAGCCCTTTTCAGGGCAGAAATCTAGGTTAGGCCACCCAGTGGGGCATGTGGTTTTGCTTCTGCTGCTGTATCCCTCCGTGTGTGTTCCTGTAGAATTATCACTCTGGTGCCGGTAAGAGGCAGCATACGATGACACGCAGGTCAAACATGACAACATTAGTTTACCTTCACCTTTGAATTGGATCCCACCCCCACTTCCGGCAAGCTTTACCTCTAATAGGGAGAAGAAGATGGTATGCAAATGCCCGAGGAGAATTTCCCCAGAAGGAGTTGATAGAAAATATTACCACCGCTGTATATCTTGCAGGAATTCAGAACAAATAGGAAAATCCCACTCGCCATTCATCAAAGATTTTCTGATGATCATCCCCAGTGCTGGTCGTTGGCAAACAGGGTAACTCTTCCACCGCTAGGGCCACTGAATATTGATACACCCTCTCCAGAGCATAATTTATCAGTACTTATCCATTCAGGATGTTATTATTTTCCCTGCCCAAAGTTCTTCCCTCTATTTATAGCTTGGTCTCCCTTCCTTGGACATTCTTCTTAAATTCACTCCTTTCCCACTCCTTTTAATAGGTTTCCACGAGAGTCTTTCATGACCACACACCACTGTCTGATCTAAATCTAGTGACCCCTTTCTGGGCGTTTGAACTTGTAGTCTGTGAAAATCAGGGGCATATTTCCTTGGAGAGCTAAAATGGAAGGACATGAAGCTTGGCAACTGTATCCGTAGGGTTCTCCAAAGAATCAGAACCAATAGGATATACGTAAGTGTGTGTTTATAAAGAACATGTATAAAGAGATTTGTGTTACAGAATTGGCTTACACAACTTGCGGGTGCTGGCAAGTCTGAAATCTGCAGGGCAGGCAGGGGCTGGAAATTCCAGCAAAGGTTGATATTGCAGTCTTGAATCCAAAATCCACAGAGAAGGCCAGCAAGCTGGAAACCCAGACCAGAAGTGATATAGTAGGCTTAAGGCAGAATTTCTTCTTTTTGGTTCTTTATGCCTTCAATTGATTGGATGAGGCCCAGACACATTATTAGGGTGATTTCTTTAATTTAAAGTCAACTGATTATAGATACAATTCAAATTTATAAAATACCTCCACAGCAACATCGAGGATCAAACAATATCCAGTGTTTGGTCAAACACTGGATATTGACCATAGTCCAGCCTTGTCGACACACAGTAGTAAGTATCAGAGCAACTGTTTCCCGTATTTAGCCCAGGATTCAGTGAGAGAGAAGAATGAATCAATTATTAAGAAGAAGCCAAAGAGAGACGAGATACAGAGTCCTGGAGGCATTTGAGTCCTGGGCCCAGTTGTTCCTGAGGTCTAGTTCCTCTATCCTGTATCCCTTTTAATCTAAGCCACTTAACACTGAAATCCAGTTTCTTGGAAATAAAAGGGGCCTAATTCATACAGCATCAAATGCACACCCACTGACCTAGAAATTTATCCTAAAGATATGCTATTAGTGGCAAAAGCAAAATAACATGATCCATTTTTGTAAATAATAATAATACTGGTACATATATATTGAGAAGAATATGGAAGAATCTAGAACAAAGGTCAATAGTACTTCTAGAGGACGGATTTTTTTTTTTTTTTTGCCTTCTGAATTCTCTAAATTTTGCCCAATTAACATTCCATCCCCTATCCAGCCACCACCGAGGTGTGCCCAGCTGAATTCTGCAAGGAGAGGAACCTGGAGTAGGGTAGATGGGGTCACTGCAGAGTCCGCTCTGTCCAAAGCCCAGTGTGGACTCTGCTCTGACCATCCTATGATCCAAGAAAAGAAGCTTCATGCACATCCTTGATAGATCCTTGCTGTGGAAATTCTCCTTTATGTCCACATAAATCCCCTACTGATATGTAAACCCATTTCCTCTTTGAGTTTTTCTCTGGAGAAATCAGCAATAGTTTCATTTTCATCCACCCCAAAATAATTGTCAGTTCTTTCTTCACAGGCGGCCAATAAATGGGTCTCACGCGCTTGGAGTTTTCAATGGAAATATATGATTTCTTATTCTCTTAATTGTTATAAATTAAAAGTGCATTCAGGAACAGGGATTCAGATAAATATTTATACATGAATGTCCATAGCAGCATAATTCATAGCAGCCAAAAAATGGAAACAGCCCCAGTGTCCATCAACAGATAAATGGATAAGCAAAATTTGGTATAGCCATACAGTGGAATATTATTCTGCCATAAAAGGGAAAGAAACTGACACATGACCTTGAAAGCATTATGTTCACTGAAATGAGCCAGACATGAAAGGACAAGTATTTTATATTCTATTTATATAAAATATCTAAAATAAGCAATTTAATAGAGACAGAAAGTAGATTAGAGATTACCAAAGGTAGCGGGTGAGGGGAAAATGGGGAGTTATTGCTTAATAGGTTCAGAGTTTCTGTTTAGGATCATGAAAAAGTCTTGGTCATGAATGATGGTGATGGTAGCACAACATTGTGAATATAATTAATACCACTGAAGTGCACCCTTAATATTATTAAGCTAGAAAAAAAAGTGCATTTATGGAGCAACATTTATGAATCACAGAAGCACGTGTATACATATCCCCGCCTTCCTGACATTCCATAGCTTGACTCAGAGGACCCAGCCAGAACACATTCTTTGCTAAACATGAACATCCTTCCACAAGCTTCTCTTTCATATAGCAAAGACCCAGTGCTGTCTCTATTTTCTCATAATTCTAGGGGAAAAAATCTATGTGTGAAAAACAACTTTATGTTACTTTTAGATTTTTTTCTTGTTTCTCCCTCTTCCCATGTTAGCCTAGGCACTCAAATTTTTATTGTGGGCATTTTGACACAGCTGTTTTACACCTATTCCATGACTCTTTAAAAACTAACTCTTTAAATGTTCATCTTTCCCTTCTCACCAAGTTACATGTAGAGTCATTTTCACCCCATCCTTGAAGCTTAATCTACCCCAGGTCCCATCCACCCATCCTAGATCCCAGCTCCTCCCTGAGTTTACTCTAATCCCAGACTTTTACCTCTACCTCCAGGTCAGGGGAAGAGAGGTGCAGTGAAGGTGGTGTGGGCATGTTATTTGGTAAGTTCATGGCTCCCTTTTTCGGTTCTCACTGAAATATATCCGTAGCCACATCTCAATGGCTTTTTAAAACATTCCTTCACACACAGACACACACATAAGCTTGGGCTGAAGGTACCATAAGAAGGAGGGCTCCAATGGTATTTTACAGCCCTTACAGATAAAGCTAAATCTGACCACTAGTATCCTCTAAGGAATTTGTATTGTTTTTCCTTTCTTTGTCAGGTTTTGAAGAGAAGGACTCTTCTACACAGTGGCATGAGATCATAGCAATATTCTTACTGGCCTGACCCTGCCTAACTCAGCTGTCCAGCACATGTGGCAGCCCTCATGGCCTCTGTCTCCCCTTTCCCACACCCCCACCCCACCCCACTCCTGCCATATCCTCTTCCCCCAAGACAGCAACTGTGGGCACCTTGGAGAACTAGAAACATGCCATCCCAGAAAAATGACCACCTGCTGACCAGCTTTTGCTGAGTTTCCACACACCCCCAAACCAAGGGTCACTCACTACAACACACTAGCCAGAGTGATCCACAACTCTGCTTGACTTGCCCAAACTAGAGGGCCCCACAGTGGTAAGGTACACATGCCAAAATAAAACACTTGCATCTACAACAAAGAGAGCCTCTCACCACTGCCTGTGGCAGTGAAGACACACACACACACTTTTATAAGGTAGAGAAATATAGTCCAGAGGAGGGAAGAGAAAGGAAATCCTTAATAAAATAAGCTTCTTGCATTACAGACATTCCTTTGGCTCCCAGCTCTTCCAAGTGGCAAATGGTGCTTTCAGTCACTCTCTACTGAAGCTCGTCAATGTGCTTTATTCATCAGCGCACACATGTGTGCAAGGAATGGGGTGTGCTGGGGCATGGGAGTGTGAGACAGGGAGCTATAGAATAGAGAAAGAAAGGTGAAGGAGAGTATGGAGATAATGGGAAATATTTTTTAAATACTAACAGCAAATGCTGTATTCCTGAATTGTATATCTTCCCACAATGTTGTTGCACTTTGGAAAATTTCTAAGCAAGAGGATATAACACCTTCTCAAACTCCAACTCCAGGAATGTAGTGAATTTTTTTTTTTGAACCCACAGAAGTATTTTTGATGAAGAAGGATGCTAAAGGTTTTCAAGGGGAATTGATATAGAGAATTATGGAGAGGTAGAAATTTAGAAAAGAAAAATTCAATGGAAAGGTCAAACTCTAAAATTTCCATGACTGTAACTAGTTTCGGATATTTCTCTGTTACCTTCTTTCCTCCTCCTGCCTCTCTTCACCCCTCCCTGCCCCTCCTTAGGTTTCCCTAGTTCCCTGGGAGGTCCCTACCTTATTTCCACACATTATGAGTGGTCATGGTCTCCTCTCACTGGGCTGGGCATCACCCCTCAATGCCAAAGAGGGGGTGAGCCCACTCAGCCCTCAACCCTTCAGTTATCTGCAGTACTGTCTCCTGAGCCCTCCCAGCCGGAGACACCAAGCTTCAAATGGCTGCAGTAGTGGAGGGAGTGAGACAGCAACTCTTCCCTCTGTGAGTGCTGGAGGGATGGAAGCTAAATAAGGCTGCATGTGGAAGAAGACAAGAGGGTCCTGGGAGTGAGAGCTGAGATGACTAATCAATGGGGCCCATGTAGAGCACCTTACCTATGAGGTGTTCCACAGGCAAATGTGTTTTGTTTATCATTTATGTCTCTCCTACTCAGCCTAAAGCACACATACAGTAGATGCTTTCCATTTGCTGCTTTGAGTCTTCATAAGTGACTCTAAAAGCCCATTTATAATAATAAATAGTTTTGCTGAGATAGGAATTTGTTGTCCCTCTGAGACTGGCGTGTGGAAGCGAGTCACTTAGGAAGTGAGTGAACTCAGCATCTGCCCCTCAGCTTTGGAGGCTCTGATTTCACCCTTGGTCTCATTTGATCTTCCAACAATCTAGCAAGATGGATGTTATTATCTTCATTTTGCAGATGATGAAACTGCAAAATCAAATGCTTTAGTTATATGCTTGAGATTTAGATATTCTCCAGGGTCTGAAGATGCTTAAAGACAAAGTCAGGGGTTATGATCTGAAATACGTGCACAAGGGAAATAACCCGGGACTTGGGAAAAGATGGTTATTGCAGTCAGGCATTAAATTCAGGCAGGAGCTTCCTGGCAGCCAAGGCAAGGGGGAAATATGGCCAAGTTCAACAAACTAAATAGTTTAGCATTTCAATCTTCATGTTATTGCTTAATAAATCATCTGTATTTGTTTATTAGATAGAGACATGGTGACAGAAATTTCTTCAGAGAGCCAGGGTACCATCAGAGTTAGAGCCTCTGTCTCATGGGGTCAATTTCCTCACAGAAATCCAGGGGGCAAATCTCACCTTCCAGTTCATACTAATACATCAATACTTGTAGAACCTGTGTTCTCGTCAGTGAAGTGGGAATCAGTAAATTATTTATTTCAAAGGTTTATCAAAAGGACTACTTTTTAGTATTGTTTTCATAAAAAGAACAAACAAACAAATGAAACAGATTAGAGAGCTTAGAGACAGACTAGTGTATATAGGAAAACTTAATATATGATAGCCCCATAAGTCAATGGGGAAAAGATAAGTATTTAGAAGATGGTGTAGAGAAAACTGGCTCACTATGTAGGGAGAAATAAAAGTTGGATTCCTACCTAACATCACAAATAAAGGTTGACTCCGGATAGATTAAAGGTTTAAATGCGAAAACTAAAGCACTAAATTTAATAGAAGAAAATGTGAAGAACACCCTTGGCAACTAGGTGGGGAAATCACTTCTTAAACAAAATCTTAAGCCATAAATAAATTTTTAAAAAAAGATAGTTTGATTACATCAAAATTAAGGATTTTTGTTCATGGAAACTAACACATAGACAATGGATTCAAAGAAGGTCTTTGCAAAGCATAAAACAGATATTCAGGTATTGCAAGTCTAAACAACCAATATTTATAACATGTAAGTAAGTCAGACAAATCAACAAGAAAAAAAAAAAAAAAAGACAGGAATGCCCAATGGGAAAATGGGTAAAGCATATAAAGAACAATTTACAAAAGAAGAAATCCAAAAGACTGAAAGCCTGAAAAGAAATGTTCAAATTTATTAGTAATCAGAGAAATGTTAATGAAACAACAATGAGATATAACTTGACACCTATTAGATTTGCAAAAAGTTTAGAGCTGACTATAGGAACCCTCCTGTATTTCTGGAGGGAGTGGAACTGGTGCAGTCATCCTTAAGAGTTCCGGCACATCTCAAGAAAGCATCACCATATTTTATGACCCAGAATTTCCACTCGCAGGTAGAAAGCCTAAATAAATTCTCACTCAGGTCTGTTAAAAAGTTTGTACAAGGATGTTCATTGCAGTGGTATTTGTGGTAGGGGCACAGGAATTGGCAGCAACCTAGCATCCATGACAGAGAGAGGAGGTGGGTGAAATGTGGAGGATGCAGGCATGGAGTCAGAAACAATGGCCAACATGTACATGTCACAATTTGTATGGACGTTGACATTGATCTGAGTGAACTGAATAAGAGACAGTGAGTTCTAAAACAATATAGTTTGGGTAAGTTAAAAATACATGCAGACATTTGCACACAGGTGTTTATGGTGGCAGTATTCATGATGTGCAATGGATGGAAGTGGCCTAAGGTTGCATTGACTGAGGAACAGAATGGTGAACTATGGTGTGTGCATACAATAAAATATTGAGCAGCTGCAGGAAGGAAAGAAGTTGTGAGACATGCAAGGAGGTGAATTAATCTTGAGGACAGCATTTTGAGCGAAGTACTCCAGAAATGAGAGGACAAATATTATAATGCCTCTCTAATATGGACTAACTATAATGTGTAAACTCTGAGAACTGAATCTTAGAGCACAGCTTATCAGGGGAAGCCTTATTGTAATGGTCCCTAGATTAAAGCTCTTACAGCAGTCACATCTATTCCTGAATTGTAATGGTTATCTCTAAATTCCAAGATGCTGAGCTTCTTGTATATAACCTGGTCAGTCTCTGGAACTTTGAGTATGTGTGTGACACCTGAGACTCCGAGCTAGAGCTTGGCAGATATGAATGTCAGTATTACACCATACTGCAACTGTTGAAAGAGCTGAAAAAGAGTCCAGACTTCTATTAGAGATACGAATGAAGCAGATCTTGTCAGGACTAAGGCAAATCAGGCCAAAGGATAAAGGACGATACTGAGTTTTAAAACTACAATTTCTGTGTGAGACCAAGGGAAGAGAAGTTTATACATAAAGCAAGATCTGTACTTTCTGCAGCACACTAAATAATTTAACTTGTACAGCCAGATTATTCAAACACCATGATTACATGGAACTTTGAATAGGAAGTGAGATTTGGTAGGTTTGTATAGATTAGTGTGAAATCCTGATACATCCCAAAGTAATAAAATATAACATATAAAAATACAGTTGCAGGGGCCCCCTGAGGAACTGGGGGAAAATGTGGACATGTTGGACTTCTCCACCTGGGTTATTACTGATATTCTCACAAACATTGAGAACTAACAATTTAATGGGCTGAGCCCTCAATCTTGGGGCTTGTCCTTATGAAGTTTATTACCACAAAGGAAAGGCTAAGCCTACTTATAATTGTGCCTAAGAGTCTCCCCCAGAGAACTTCTGGGTTGCTCAGATGTGGACCGCCCCCCCCGCCCCCCGCTCAGCCCATTAAGCAGGTGAACTCACTGCCCTCCCCCCTACATGGGACATGACTCCCAGGGGTGTAAATCTCCCTGGCAGCATAGGACATGACTCCCAGGGATGAGCCTGGACCTAGCATCATGGGATTGAGAAAATCTTCTTGACCAAAAGGGGTAAGAGAAATGAAACAAAATAAAGTTTCAGTGGCTGAGAGATTTCAAATGGAGTCGAGAGGTCACTCTGGAGGGCATTCTTATGCACTACACAGATATCCCTTTTTAGTTTTTAGTTTATCAGAATAGCTAGAAGAAAATACCTGAAACTGTCAAATTGCAACCCAGTAGCCCTGATTTTTGAAAATGATTGCATAACTATGTAGCTTACACACTGTGAATGTTTGTGAAAACCTTGTGGCTCACACTTCCTTTAACCAGTGTACGGACAGATGAGTAGAAAAATGAGGACAAAAACTGAATGAAAAATGGAGTGGGATGGGAGGAATGGAATGCTTTGGGTGTTCTTTTTTATGTTTATTTTTATTCTTATTTTCATTCTTTTTGGTGTAAGAAAATGTTCAAAATTTATTGGGGTGATGAATGCACAACTATATGATGGTACTGTGAACAGTTGATTGTGCACCAGGGATGACTGTATGGTATGTGAATATATCTTAGTAAAACTGAATTTTTAAAAAATGCATGCATGCAAAACAATACACATTTTGCAAGAACACAAACAAGCAAAACAATAAACATTAGACTCATTTTTAATGCTTACCTGGTTTAGAATGGGCGGAGATGGGGAGGCGAAGTGACAATAAAATTAAAGAGTGAAATGGAGAGGAAGAGAGACAAGCCTTGACCCAAACAATGGTAATATTCATTGAATTAAGAATGATTAACTCAATCCTGATACAAAAAAGAAAAAAAATATATTCATGAAGAATCTTGAATGTGAAGATTCCTCATATCATCTTTTTCCCCCTTTATTAGAGAAGTTGTAAGTTTACAGAATAATCATACATAAAACACAGAAGCCCCATATACCAACCCACCACCAACACCCTGCATTGGTGTGGAACATTTGTTAGAATTAGTGATAGCACATTTTTATAATTGTACTATTAATTGAAGTCCATGGTTTAACTTCAGGTTCACTGTTTGTGTAGAGTAGTTACATGAATTTTTTTATTCTGTTATCATATATACAATCTAACATTTCCCCTTTTGTACATATTCAGATCTGTATCAGTGCTGTTAATTGCATTCACAATGTTGTGCTACCTTCACCACCATCCATTACCAAAACATTCCCATCAATCCAAATAGGAACCCTTTACATTTTGATCCTTAACTTCCTTTTCCCTATACCCACCCCATCCATTGGTAACCTGTTTTCTAGATTCTGATTCTATGAATTTGTTTACTCTAACTATTTTGAATCAGCGAGATCATTAAATATTTGTCATTTTGTGTCTGGCTTATTTCATGCAACATGATGTCTTCAAGTTTCTTCCATGTTGTTGCATGCATCAAGATTCATTTCTTTTTATGGCTGAATAATATTCCATTGTGTGTGTATACCACATTTTATTTTTCCATTCATCGGTGGATGGAATTCATTGGGTTGCTTACATCTTTTCGCAAATGTGAATAATGTTCCCATGAACATTGGTGTGCAAATATCTCTTCAAGCACTTGCTTTCAATTCCTTGGGGTATATACCTACCAGTGGCATTGCTGGGTCAAACAGTAGTTCTATACTTAGTTGTCTGAGGAACCACCAAACCGTCTTCCACAGTAACTGCACCATTTTACACTGCCACCAGGAATGAGTGTTCGTATTTCTCTGCATCCCCTCCAACACTAATTATTTTTCATTTTTTTTAATAGTAGCCATTCAAGTGGGTCTGAAATGGTATCTCATTGTGGTTTTGATTTGTATTTCCCTGATGGCAAATGATGTTGAGCATCTTTTCCTGTGCTTTCTGGCCATTTGTGTATCTTCTTTGGAGAGATGTTTGTTCAAGTCTTTTGCCTATTTTTCAATTGGGCTGTTTGTTTTTTTGTTGTTGAGTTGAAGGATTTCTTTATATATACTGGATATTGATCCTTTATCAGATATGTGATTTCCAAATATTTTCTCCTATTGTGCAAACTGTCTTTTCACTTTCGTGATGAAGTACTGTGAGGAACAATATGATGAGGTCCCATTTATCCATTTTTTCTTTTGTTCTTGTACTTTGAATGTAAAGTCTAAGAAACCATTGCCTAACACAAGTTCCTGAAGATGCTTCCCTATGTTTTCTTCTAGAAGTTTGCTAGTTCTAGGTCTTAAATTTAATTCTTTGATCCACTTTGAGTCTACTTTGGAATATAGTATGAGATAAGGTTCCTCTTTCTCTTTCTTTCTTTCTTTCTTTTTTTTTTTTGAAAATGGAGATCTCATTTTCCCAGCACCATTTGTTAAAGACACTATTTTTCCTCAATTGGGTAGTCTTTGCCAACTGGCCATGAATGTGAGGGTTAATTTCTGAGCCCTCAATTCTGTTCCATAAATCTGTGTCTGTCCTTGTGCCAGTGCCATGCTATTTTGATTACTGTGGCTTTATGATAAGTTTTGAGATCAGGAAGTATAAATTCTTCAACTTCATTCTTCTTTTTCAAGATGGCTTAGTTATTCAGGACCCCTAACCCATCCATATAAATTTGATGAGTGGCTTTCCCATTTCTGCAAAGAAGGCTGTTGGAATTTTGATTGGGATTACACTGAATTTATAAATTGCTTTGGGTGGTATTGATATCTTAATGATATTTGGTCTTCCAATCCATGAGCACAGAATATCCTTCCATTTATTTAGGTCTTCTTTAATTTCTTTTAGCAATGTTTTGTAGTTTTCTGTGTACAAGTCCTTTACATCCTTGGTTAGATTTATTTCTAGATATTTGATTCTTCTTGTTGCTATTGTGAATAAGGAATTTTTTCCTTGATTTCTTGTTACAATTGTTCATTGCTTATGTATAGAAACACTACTGATTTGGGGGTTTTGATCTTGTGTTGTGCCACCTTGCTGAATTCATTTATTAGTTCTAACAGCTTTGGTGCAGATTTTTCAGGATTTTCTGTATATAGGGTCATATCGTCTGCAAATAGGGAAAGTTTTACTTATTTCTTTCGAATTTGGATGCCTTTTATTTCTTTCTCTTACCTAACTGCTCTGGCAATAACTTCCAGTACAATGTTGAATAACAGTGGTGTCAGTGGGCATTCACTTGACTTTTTCTTGATCTTAGAGGGAGAGTTTTCAGTCTTCCACCACTAAGTAGGATGTTAGTTGTGGAGTTTTCTTACATATCCTTTAGCATGTTGAGGAAGTTTCCTTCTATTCCTAGTTTTTTAAGAAATTTTATCAAGAAAGGGTGCTATATTTTGTCAAACGCCTTTTCTGTATCAATTGATATGATTATGTGTTTTTCCCATTCATTCTGTTAATTATATTAATTGAATATTAATATAATTAATGGTGAATTCTATTAATTGATTTTCTTAAGCCAAACCAACCTTGAATATCAGAGAAACATTCCAATTGATTTTAACATATAACTCTTTCAATATGCTGTTAGATTCAGTTTGCTAGTATTTTGTTGGAGATTTTTGCATCTATATTCATAAGAGATATTGCTCTGTAGTTTTCTTTTCTTGTGGTATCTTTATCTGACTTTGGTATTAGGATCATGGGGCTTCAGAGAATCAGTTAGGAAATGTTCCCTCCTCTTCAATTTTTTCCAAGAGTTAAAGCAGAATTAGAGTTAAGCCTTCTCGGAATGTTGGGTAGATTTACCCTGTGAAACCATCTGGTCCTAGGTTTTTCTCTGCTGAGAGTTTTTTGATTACTGATTCAATCTCTTTACTAGTAATTGGTTCATTCTACTTCTTCTTGAGTTAATCTAAGTAGTTTGTGTGTTTCTAAGAATTTGTCCATTTCATCCAGGTTATCTACATTATGGCATACAGTTGTTCATAGTATCCACTTGCATTCCTTTTTTATTTCAGCAGGGTCAGGAGTAATGTCTCCCTTTACATTTCTGATTTTTGCTATTTGTATCTTCTCTTTTTTTCTTTGTCAGTCTAGCTAAAGGTTTGTTGATTTTGTTGATCTTTTCAAAGAACCAAGTTTTGGTTTGTTAATTCTCTAAAGTTCTTTGTTTTGTTTTTTTTCTATTTCATTTACATCCACTCTAATATTTGTTATTTGTTTCCTTCTGCTTGCTTTGGGTTTAGTTTGCTGTTCTTTTTCTAGTTCATCCAGTTCTGAGGCTTGGTCTCTGATGTGAAGTCATTCTTCTTTTTCAAAGTAAGCATTTAGACCTATAAATTTCCTTCTCAGCACTGCCTTTGCTGCATCTCATCAATTTTGGTATGTTGCATTTTTATTTTCATTTGCCTCAAGGTATTTTCTAATTTCACTGCTGATTTCCTCTTAAACCCACTGGTTGTTTAAGAGTATATTGTTTAATTTCCACATATTTGTGAATTTTCTCTTTCTCCCTCTATTGTTGATTTCTAACTTCATTCCACTGTGGTCAGAGAATATATATTGTATGATTTTGATATTTTTTAAATCTCTGGCTTTTGACTAGAGAGTTTAATCCATTTATATTTAAAGTCACTACTGGATAATACAGGAATTTCTTCTGCCATTTTGCTCTTCAGCCTTTTTAAGTCTCAAATATTTTTTTGTCCCTCACTTCTATTAAAGACTTTCATATTCATTTGCTTTTTTATGTTGTACCACATTGAGTGCCTCCTCATTTCTATCTGGATACATTCTTAATCTGTTTTCCTTGTGGTCACCATGGAGTTAAAATTTAGCATCCTAAATATATAACAACCGTATTTGATTTGATTCCAGCTTGACATCAATAGCATGAATATACACTATTCTTATCTCCCTCTGGCCCCCAACAATTTTTCATACTTGTTGCCACTTATGTCTTTGTACATTGTATTCTAAACACATAGATTTATCATGACTTTTTATGCATTTGCATTTTAGCATCTGTAGGAAGTAAGAAGTGGAGTTACATACCAAACAATTCAATACAATAATACTGCCATTTATAATTACCCAAATGGTTACCATTACTGCAGGTCTTTATTTCTTTATGCTGCTTTGAACCACTGTCTAGTTTCCTTTCCTTTCAGTCTGAAGAACTTCCTTTTAGTATTGCTTGCAGGACAGGTCTAGGGGTGATGCACTCCCTGAACTTCTATCTGAGAATGTCTTAATCTCTTCCTCGTATTTGAAAAAAAAAATCTTGTTGGATGTAAAATTTCTGGCTGGCAGTTGTTTCCCTTCAGCACTTTAAGTATTTCAACCCACTGCCTTCTTGCCCCCATGGTTTCTGATAAGAAATTGGCACTCAACCTTATTGGGTTGCCCTTGCATACAACACGTTGCTTTTCTCCTGCAGCTTTCGGAACTCTATCCTTGTCTTTTGCATGTGGTATTATAATCAATATTTGATGGGGTGAATTTTTATTCATATTTATCCTATTTGGTGTTCTCTGAGCTTCTTGGATATGAATATTTATGTCTTTTGCTAAGTTTGGGAAGTTATCTGACAAATCCTTCTGCCCCTTTCTCTCTTTCTTCTCCTCTCCCATAACATTACATTGGTATGCTTGATGGTGTCCCATAGCTGTCAGGCTATTTTAGCCTTTAATATTCTTTTTTCTTTTTGCTTCCAGCCTGACTCATTTCAAGTGTCTTGTCTTCAAGTTCACTGAGTCTTTCTTCTGCCAACTCTATTCTGCTCCCGAATCCTCCTGGGCATTTTTCATTTCAATTATTGTAGTCTTCAACTCTAGTAGTTCTGTTTAGTACATTTTGAAAATTTCTCTCTTTACTTAAACTCTCATATCGTTCATTCATTGTTTTCCTTATATTCTGTAGTGCTTTCTCTGTACTTTCCTTCATCTCCTTATGTATTTTTAAGATCATTTTTAAAGGCTTTGTTTGGTATGTCCACATTCTCATCTTCTTCATTGGTGTTCTCTGTATTTTTATCCCCTTCCTTTGGATAGGCCACCATTTCCTTTTTCTTTACTTGTCTTGTTCTTTTTTGTTGAACAGGGTATATTTTAACATTTTAAAATGTTATTTCTGGAATTTACTCCATGGGAGATCTGTTTCCTAGTTTTGTAGCCAACTGGTAGTAAGACAGGGATTTTCTTGAGCTTCAGCTCTGCTATCAGGAAGGTCTGCCTAAAGCTAATGCAGTGTGCAGGGTTTTCCCTGTCTTCCTGGGCCTCTGTCTTGTCCTGGACTTTTGCTTGTTAGTTGTTTTGGAGTTTCCCTTATTGCAGGAGTTTGGTTGTCCCCTCTGTTTCCCAGGGGACTAACCTCCCTCTCCCAGGCATCTGAAGCTGGCAGGGTTTTGTCCAGACTGTACACCTCTATAGTATTTACCTTTTGTTATCTCACACTGCTTTTGCCTGGAGGGTAAATTCTTGGAGGAGGGTTACCCTGGGGAGAATTTCCCAATTCAGTCGTTACCAGACAGAACAGGGCCAAGGACCCATGAAAGGGGTGCAGACTAGCTCCAAAGTGCTCTATGGAAGGAGTCAGGAAGGGTGCCAAAATCTTCTCCAATGGTTCCCTGAAGCTGAGCTTTCCTGGCTTGCCCAGCAAATGCAGCCCTTCAGTTAACTGTCCCCTGCAGCCCTGAGCAGGCTCTGTACCTTTAAATCCCCACTGCTTCCACCCCTCTCCAGGGAGGGTTGAAACAATGGCTGCCACCACCTTTGTCTGGGGTGGGTTGAAACAGTAGCTGTCCTCAGGACTGCAACCAGCAATCTGAATTTGCTAACCAAACATTGTGACTAGTGATTGGACATAAACACACTGTTCTTGGGGAAGAAGATGTTTATGTCCCTTTCTATCAGCAGAGCTAGCCAGGAACTGGACCCTGCAGCGGAGTAAGCAATCTGATGTTCTTTACCACAATTCATCAGCCTCTTCCTCCCATTTCTCCCTGATTCTGTACAGTGTTCTGGCTTCCAGACTTTCAAAAGCATTGTTTCAGACAGTTCCTGCCTGTTTAATAGCTGTTTCGATGGAAGGACCGAGTCCTGGAGCTCCCTGCTCCACCATCTTGCCCAAAAGGCAATCCCTCATACAATCTTCTAACTATTCTTGGTTCCCAGCTATAGCAGCAGTATGTGAAGCAAGAGCAAATTTAGGATTTCTTAAAATGCAATTATGAAAGTAAAATGAAAGTGGATCACTAAAAATGGAATAGTTAAAAAGAAACAATGAAGTTTGGTGAATTGATCAACTGATGAATCAGCCTTCCAGAAACTGACTTTTGGAGATGTGACACAGAGCCATAAAGAAAAACTAAGTTCCAGGGTAATGGACATTGGTGATGGTAGCACAGTATTTTGATATAATTAATACTACTGTGCTGTATGCTTGAATGGGGTTAAAATGAGAAATTTTGTGCTTTGTATCAGTTGCTATAATACGTCAAAAAGAGGAAGAGGAAAAAAAAATCTAAACTCTGATTCTTTCCGACCTACTTTCTTTAACACTTTGGAATGATGTATTTTTCCTGGCCTCAATTTCTGCATCTATAAAATGGAGGTAAACCAGTAAATAGGGGAAAAAATCGATTTTAAAAGTACATAGATAGTAGGACCAAAAACCAAAGAATAAAATTAGATAGTTTTGAATGAAGTGTGTTCTTTCATTCAGTGGCCACAATATTCCTTCACTAGTTACTGGGCACCTACAATGCACTAGGAACTGTGGTAAGAAGGGGTACAGGGTTCAACATTTGAGATAAAACCTGCTACCCAGGACCAAAACTCCCAAAGACCATGTGTCCTGTAAGCAACCAAAAATGTAGCATAAACAAGACAATATGGCATGAAATAAATGAGCTATAAATAAATCTATAATCATTAATGCATTTTGGTAAGCATAAAAACTGCTGGAAACTCTAACACTAATATTGTAGGATTTCTTTTCCTTCTTACTATTTCTATTGAATTAAATCACTCCTCCCCTCCCTGCCCCCAGCACACACAAAAAGCTTTAAAAAAGTCTCAAAGTAAAAGTTTTGGTTTTAAATTTGCATCCTATTCCAGGTATAAAACAAATAATCTTCCTCTTAAGTATTCTCTATGGACAAAGATCTCTGCAATATTTTAAGCATATTATAAATGCAAATTCTAAATATCCCATCAAAGCAACTGTGTTTCAGAATGCCAGGCTGGAAGCATCACACGAGAATGGAGTTTCCACTGCTTCTCTCATGAAAATCAGTGAAACTCTGTCTTCAGTGACTTTCCTGACCTACAATTATTTAGGCATGTTCTCTCTGCCAAATATTCCTCCGGGAGTCCCCAGAAAAGGTCTTTCCCTGTTGTCTCCAAATTTTCTTTTAACCATTACATCCTTTGTAGAACCCGAATCTCAATTAGAAGGCTATTATGCAAAACAGTGAAGAAGGTGATAGTGACTGGGGAGAAGGTCTCCAGTTCCCTCTGCCAAGCACGCCCTCCTTCCCCAGCCCCTCCCACTTGCCCCACCACATGTGGAACCACCAGCACACAACAAAACCTGGTTTGAAAACCACTAATCCAGTCCAATCCCATGATTTTCACGCTGAGGAAAGAGGACCCAGAGAAAGGGAGTGTGACAAATTCAGATGCCTGCTGATGTAAATCTTTGGAACAAGTTATTATTATTAACTAGTTAGCAGTAGAGCTAAAATGCACACCCACATCTCCCACTTCCAGTTTGCTCCCCTCTCCCGGTGTCCACTAGCTTAGCTTAAGTGTTCAACATAAAGCAGAGGCTAAGAGCATGGGCACAGGAATCAGAGCTCCTGAATTGCAATTCTGGCTCCACCACTTATCAGCAGTGTGATGTGTTGCCAGTTACTCAATCTGTCAATGCCACCGTGGGATAAAATGGAGATAATAATGATATCCACCTCATAGGAGTCTCAGAAAGATTAAATGAAACGATCCATGTAAAGCACTTAAAATAGGTCGTGGTCTTCAATACGCTTTCAATAAATATTGGCTATTATTAAAAAGTGTTTGTTTATAATAAATCCTAGTTTTGTCAAGACCCCAATTTGATCATCTGC
The DNA here is from genome assembly GCF_015220235.1 of Choloepus didactylus. Lineage (NCBI taxonomy): Eukaryota > Metazoa > Chordata > Mammalia > Pilosa > Megalonychidae > Choloepus > Choloepus didactylus. The sequence continues at coordinate 99,035,711 of NC_051313.1, read as the reverse complement.
TCAGGCAAGCATAGTGAAAATACTCAGACCATTTTGCAAAACATAAAAAGAGAAAATTGTGGTTATTGAATATTTCTGCTATTCCTCAAATTTGCCACCAGATGACAGCAGTTGATAAAAGGAAAGATAGTTCAGGCACTAGTTGATTGATGATTCTTCCATTTGGAACATCAGTAACAGAGCATCCTTTAAAAGCCTTTGTTAAGCATACACCTTTGTTAAATCCTGTTAAAGAGTTGGACAATTTCCTTTCCTCTCTATAACTTCTACTCTAAAACATATGCTGCCCACAAGAGTTTAAACCTAGAAGAATATATTCTATTACTATGCATGTAGTTATGAGGCATTTTGAGGAAATAATGCCAACAAACTTAGGAATTATAGGATTTATATTGACCCAGATTTTTCCTTTGGATAAGCTATATACCCAAGCCAACAAGATAATGATTGTCACTGAAGTAATTGTTCACAAAATAAGATCACAAGCATCTAAAAAAAAAAAAATCACAGATTCCAACCCTGCTTGAATTTTAATTAAAGCAGAGGATTGTATGAGCCTGAGAAGAAATGAGTTAATCAGAATCTTGCTCAGTTTTTCCGATCTAAATTATGCTGCCAGTGGCCACATGCAGACCTCAGACGAATAAGAAGGAAAGGGAAAGAGCAGGTTGCTGCAAAGTTAGTATAAAGAAGTAAAAATTTAGCCTTCTGAGTCCTTGAGCCAGAGTTGGGAACTCTGGACTAAGTCCAAGTTTCCACTGGAAAGCACCATTCATGGTGGTACCTAAGCCAGATTATCAACCAAGACCTGGGTTCAAATTCTGGCCCTGCCATTTGTTATCTGGCTGTCTTAGTTTCCCGGTTGCAGTCACAAATACCATACAATGGGTTGTCTGAAACAGCAAGAATTTATTGGCTCACAGTTTTGAGGTTAGGAGAAGTCCAAACTCAAGATCAGTGAAGTGATGCTTTCCCCAAGGACTATGACATTCTGGGGCTGGCTTGGTGATCCTTGGGTCCTTGGCTTTTCTGACACATGGCAATGTACATGGTGATGTATTTTCCATTCTTTTCCAGGTCCCATTGACTTCCAGCTTCTTTTCTTCCCCATGGCTTTCTCTTCATAAAGCCTCCAGTAACAGGGTTAAGGTCCAATCTCATCCTGTTGGACCACACCTCAACTAAACATAACTTCTTCAAAAGGTCCTGTCCAAATTGGGCTCACACCCACAGGAATGGACTAAGATTGAGAATATGTTTTTTTCTGGGGTACATAATTCAATGTATCACACTGTCTTTGTAGAATTTATTTGAACTCTTTAAGCTTTAGTTTCCAGATTTATGAAATGGAAATAATAGTATCTTCCTCAAAGAGTTATTGAAGATTATATTAAATTATTATTAAATTAATGTTAATTTATTTTTTTAATTAATTAAAATTAGTGAGCACTCAATAAATGTTAGTTATTACTAATATTATTTTTATCATCACATAAATACAATATGCCAGACTCTAAGGCTATAGCAAGGAACAAAATAGAAATATATTGTCACAAGGCAGAGATATAGTCAAGCAAACAGACATGGACTGACAACAAAGGTCATGAAAGGAGGGCAGCAGGTGCTGTGGGAGCCCAGCTTAGAAGTAAAGGAAGGCTTCCCCGAGGTTACATGCAGAGAGTCATCATCTTATTACCAGGGAAGAGTCTGGGTGGAGAAGTTGGTCCATAACATACACTTCTTGATCCTTATGCCCTTATGCTTTGAATACGTGAATTGCTTAAACATCAACTAGAACAAGAAGCACAATTTGGCTCAAAATTTCTTAACTCAAATGGTTAAATCCATGCAGTGCAGTAGAAAGAGCACTGGCTGGAGGGTCAGACAACAGGCAGCTCATCCATCATAAACTAGCCTTAGCCTTGACCAAGCCTTTTAATCTCTCCATACCTGCTTCCTTGCCCAGGGTGGGCTAAATGATTCCTAAGATCCATTGACATTGCAAGGTGTCATGATTAAATCTAACGATCAGGGTCCAATCTCCTCCAGATCAGAGAAAAGCCAGTCCACACTCACAGCTTCAGGAAGATAACATCAAGGATGTGCCCTTGGTGACAGAGGGAAGAGAGTATGGAGTGTGTGGGGGAGCACCAGCACACAACCTTTACCCACTGGGAAAACAAGTTCTGCAGCACACATTCATTGCCTGTAGCTCATCAGACACCCCTCCAACACTCACATCCCATTATCTGACCAAGCACAGATATCAACCTGGTCCCCAACCAAACACCCACTAAAAACATTATACTAATCTTGAGACCATTCATTCATCCATCCAGAAAACACGTATTGAGCATATAATAAATATTGAAGATAAGATGCGAGCAAGACTGAAACAATCCCTGCCTTTTGAGAGCCTAAATTCTTGCAGAAGAGACAATTAAGAATGTACTACACCATTAATTAATTATAGTAAAAGGTATGCAGAGAAACACTGGATGTGAAGAGGGCTGTGAGCAGAATCACCCACCTTGTCTAGGTCCTTTCTGACATGGCTTGCTAAGCCAGTGTAGCTTGGTGGGAAAGAAACCGAACTCTGTGCAGACTGGTTCAAAGTCCATCTGTGCATCCTATCAGTGTGACTCAGGGCATGTTGTTTAACCAGTTCATCCTTTCTTTATCTCATCTGAAAAATAGGAATGATAATAATAGTAACCATCTGAAAGGGTAATTGTAAGGATTTAGTGGGTCAATACAGAATATCAATGAATCAATTAGAACACCCCCTGGTAAATAGTGAGCACTATTTCCCAGGTGTTTGCTGTCATGATTAGAAATTCCAATGGATTTTGGAGATCTTTCTGGGACACTGTTTGAGGTCGAGTCCATTTTAAAGAACTTTCTGTACTTAAAGCCAATAGAGGAAGCTTCTTTTGGGGGCCTGAGTCAATTTTCCCACATACTGTGTCCCCTTACAATCTCTAGCCTGCCTCCAGATGGTCCCAGTGGTCAGGAAAGAAACAATTCCTTCCATAAATTTCCAGACACAAAAAGGTAGTTGACAATTCACAGAAAAGGAAAAAGCAAGGGCTAATAAACATAAGAAAAATTACACAACTGTATCAGTGTTAAAAGAAATAAAAATAATAAAAGCATTTAGCTATATAATTAAGCTTTTAGTATAAATTAGCAAGATTTAGTATAAATTAACAAGATTTAGTTGTTATTGATGTCATTGTTGGTTTCTTTTAGTTTAGATTGCTTGCGATAATACAGTGACAGTGTGGCTTCAGTGAAAGAGATAGTTATTCATTTCCATCAGTAAATTAAATAATGCATTACTAGAAACTATTCTTCTCTGCTAGTAGGAGTATAAATCAGAATCTAGGTGTTCAGAAAGCAACTTGACAATGTGTAACACATCTCTCAAAAATGTTCATATCATGTAAATTTCACTTTGAGGATTCCTAAGAAACTAATCCAAAATGGGGACAAAGATTTATCCACAGAGATGTCCCTTATGATATTAAAGCAGAATGCTAGAAATATTCTTATTACTTAATAATATGGAAATAGTTAAATAAATTGTGGTACATCCACACAAAGGAATTTTAGGTAGCCATTAAAATATTTACAAAGATTTTTTAATCATGTGGGGAAACATATATCACACAATTTTAAATTTTAAAAACGTCAGGTAAAAAGTTGTATGTTCAGCCTAACTACAACCACACAAAATAATAGCCATAGAAAGAAGGAAATGCACTGACATATTAACATTTATCTTCAGTTGACAGAGTGATGGGTGATTTTATTATCATATGAATATTTTTCTACAGGTTGCAGTTTTTCAAATTGTGCATGGAAGTGTTATTTGCTTCAACGTTCCTGCAATCAACAAGAATAAGCAGGGGCATGTAACTGGGGACTCTCAGTATTGCAACTGGGGTTTTAAATGTGTGGTACAGGTCACAGGAGCCTCCGATCAAGCCTGCAACCCCAGAGTTTCAGAGCACTTGGTGAAGTCAGAAATTACATCTCCTTTGCCTTTTCAGCACTCCTTTCTGCACCTTTTTCTCACCTCACCATTATCCTCACCCTCCCTTCCTAGTTGTCCTTGGAATATTAAGAAAGGCTCTTTCTTACCAAGTAACCCGCACCATGAGTGCATTATTTAATGTCACTCTACCTTGACATCACTTTCATTTTTAAAGAGAGTTTCAGGGAATGGGCAAAGCTTGCATCGTTGCAAAGCAACTTACAGCTGACAATGGCATTTCAAGTACTATAGTGACTACATAGTGAGAGCAACGTGCAATCGTGTTTGGAAGAAGTTGTGGATTTAGCCTCCAAAAATGCACATATAGCCTGTGCTTTGGCATCAAGAGCTTCAAACATTCTCTCTCCTTTCCCTGTGGGCAACAAAAAGGTTTCACTCACGCTTACAGAAGTCCAACAGTCTCTCTGTTGTGCAGCTTAAAAGGCTGAATGGGACTTGCCTTCACCCAAATGTGGCGTGGCTCTCATTAAAGAAAAACAAACTGTTTTAGTTTTCTTCAACCCACCCCCACTTCAGGCTCCCTAGCACAGCATCAGATCTAAGATCCATGTACCTAATCAAGCACGTCTACAACAGTTTCCACTCATCTGCAACTACATGAAAGTAAAAGTGATGGAGAATGCCTTTCCAAGAGTGTTCCCAGGTTCACGTAACGTTGTTTTTAGATATTCTGATGTCTAGGAATGTGCCAGGTAAATCACAGTCTCTGTAAATCTTAGTCCTTGGCTCAGATGCCTGAAATTGGGATCCAGTGCCATCTGAGGCCTCTAATGCATACCATATAAGAAAGAAAAATTATTCCCCCCTGATCATGCAGGAATGCTGGTACTCTGTGAGATTCTACATCAAAGATAGCTAAAGGACAAAGATAACAATTACATCTACTTTCATAAAAAATCCTTAAAAATTTTGAGAAAAAATTATTTTCTAACTGTCTTTTCCTTTCCATTTATGTTAACTGACATTACTAAATAAATTGCATTTTATTTTTTTATTCAAAAATAATAATAAAATTAATCTTCTATGAATAATAAAATATTTATAAATTATAAATTATTCATAATTTTTCCAACAGTGAAGATTTGACTCCTGTTACAATTACATCCCTTCTTATATTTCTAGCATTTAACTTTGAAACATTTTCCAACCTTTTTTTAATTGCTCTGTTGTTTAAGGCATAAATTCAGCATCACTGCATTCTTATTATTCAATATATCTTTCTCATTACATGTGCTTTTCTTTGATTAATAAGACAATTAACTTTCTAAACTATCCCCCAACTTTTCATCAATTCATATCTTCTTCTTTCTTGTATGAATTGTCAGATTTTTAACTGTTTTTGGGGGGGGACCCATTCATCTCTCTCATCTTGTCAGTTTGTCATTACTGAGTTATAATCTCTTTTCATTTGTATAGTTTCTGTAAGTGAACTTGAAACTTTATTTCCTTAGAAAATGGGTCATAAAATAATCTTAACTGAATCCATCTGTTGTACTAAAATTCAAAGATTAACATGCTATAATGGAGGAGTTTAAATTATGGTTTTAACATAATTTATTAACTCAGAAACATTTGATCTTTCTGCTGGGAAATATAAACTACAGTTTCCTCCTGTCTTAATAATTCAAATAATATCTATTAATAATATAAACAATTGATCCTTCCTCTCCCTGCCCTAATTTAGACTTGATTACTTGAAACCTGAGACATTCTACTCTTGTACCTTGTAGTTTTAATATGGGATTGAATTTACTAATGAATTCTATTTATTTAACTTTGGATTCATTTATTTTTGAAATACCTCTTTTTAAAAAAAATTCCCTGTTTTTATGATATTATGTAGATAGGAAACTTAGGATACATTGTTGCAAGTACTTTGGTCTTGAATGTAATCCTTCTGCCCTCAGATATGATTAATCACAATTCTTCTTAGTAGTCAATGTCTCTTAAATACCTGCAATGAGTTTGCCACATTATCCTCTGTTATAAATTAATCAGTTAAAGCTGGGTACCATGGTTTTGCATGTGTGTGTATTCCACTTTACCTAACATAGATTGTAAAAGAGCCAGGATTTGAACCCACAAACCTGACTCCAATTACTATGAAAGAACATGGGATATTACTGGGAAGATATACACACTGACCCACCCACCTGCACGTGGACAAATACACACACACAAAGTAATGTCAAAATCATTTATTTAAAAAAAAAGTCATGCGTACAATATGTGTTCTTGATTGTTGTGTATATTAGGGATGACTTTGTAAAAGCATCCCAACCTCCTTCTTGGTTAAGAACCACTGCTCTAGGAGGAGTCAGAAATTAGTCAGAGGTTGGGTAGAAAGCTACAGCCTCATGGATTTGACAGGTGACCAAAGAACAGTTAGGCTATGGCTTTGTGGGGCAGGGGTGCTGTAAGTGAAGGACCCCTGTGGCAAACATCAATCAGATATGCAGAAAGGGGTTCAGCTCTCTAACAGCTACCCCCACCATGGTTTCTCATTTTCCAACTAAGTCCCTATCACACTCCCCATTATACAACATCACTTTCCTAAGTTTTATTTCTTCAAAACTGATTAGATTCACATCTTCAAACACATCTTCATGAAAATCTAAAAAGTATGGCAAATAACACATGCAAACAAAAAATAAGCTGAACATACATGATAATGGATATGAAACTTACATAACTAGACTCAAGTCACAGAGTTCTTAATCAACAAAATGGTCTAATATTTAGGTCCCTGTTCCACTTTTCATCTACAAGGACAGTGCTACTTGAAATGATTTCAGAGTGGTCCTGTTAAAAAGAATCTTGGTCCTTTCCAGAATCCAGCTCTTAATCTTTCAATCATGTCCCACATGTTCCACCAAACTAGACAATCACATCCTACCCCCAAAAAATGAATGTTCTGCATCAGCCCAAACCTTCTGTAATTGTCCTAATCTCTGACCTCCTTAAGTGAGAAAAGCCCTTTTCTAACCTGGGCCTAAGAAGTCTCAGGAACTCTGTCAATCTGGAGGTTCTAGGATCACCTGTACAAAGTTCTCCTTGGCAGATTCTCAGGTTTGGCTCAGCCTTTTGGTGAGCCTTGGTTTCTTCAACTTCCCCAGAGCATTAAAGAAAAGACTTTATCACTATGGTGTGGTTCAAAGTGACAGGTTTCATCTTGGCATGGCTCAGTCCCAACTTTATCCTACTTTTTTCTGCCCAGTCACCCACTTAACAAAATGGGTGACTTCTTCCCAAATGTCCTGTGCCTCCTAATGAAAAGTACGACTCTTCCCCCTGAAAAATAAAACACACTTGCACATGAGTCTTTGTATGTATTTTAGTAGAATTACCTGTCTTCTGAATCCCATCCATGAATCTGCTAGCGATCCATGGACCCCAGATTAAGAACCTCTGTCTCAGAACCTGCCATCTTTCCTAGGTTCTGGTCTGAGGGAACCACGTGGTTCCCAGCTCATGTGTAAGCGTAGCTAACACCCACAAATCCCCTCTCCACCTTTCTCTCCCTTTAGAGTTACAGTTTCCCAACCATTTACCTGTACAACAGTCAAAAAGAGAAGGGTTGTCTTGGTTCCACAGAAATAATTTACAGGAGCAAAGATGTGGATGAAAGAATGGAAGTGCTATGCGCAAAAGACAGAAAATGAGGTGGTCAGAGGCAAAGCTGGGAATTGTGAAGGATGGGAATGGACTAGAAGGGCGAGGACACATGGAGGACCATGAGGTAGAACTGAGAAAGTCAGACTTTACCCTATAATAGTTGTACATAGGAAAACCTTTAGGAAGATGGACTGGTTTTGGTGAGCAAGGTGGGCTGCAAGGAGGAGACTCTGGAAGCAGGGAAGTCCACGTGAGGAGGCAATTACTATGACAAAAGCATGAGGTGATGGGGACCAGAACAGGGTGGTTACAGTTGTGGTGGAAAGAATTTCTGCCACCACGTGATAGAAGAACAGCAGAAAAAAAGATCATTAGGACCCATAAAGATTAAAATTGGTCACAAGGCTGAGAAGGAAGGTAGCAAGAGAAGAGAAAAGAGAACTGAGTCAATAACGATGACCAAGTTTTAAACCTAGTTGATGTGTGAAATATTGGTTAAGGATAAAACAAAACAAATTAATTGAATTTATAATTGGGGGAATTAGGTTGGAAATAAGGATAAATTTCCAAGGCAGTTATAACATCTCTTTCTCTGAATGTCCTTAGATAATGCATAGATGCTTAGGCAATTAAAAGTTTTTAAGAACACCTAGGAGATTGATTGGATAAGCTCTCTGGATTATTTCCATTTTTTTCACTCTGTACATCTAGGGCTCTAAAGCAATGTGTACATGGCTTTAGAGGATGTACCTACAGATGAGTAGTGAAAAATTAGCCTATCTAGATATTATAGTATATAAACAAGGTAAATTTGGCAACAAGTAGGCCAAGTGTTCTGATAATCTAGGTTTATCTTTCTTCAGAAGTCTTATTATTTTATGGACACATCCCACTCCAAGGAATCTCCCCCTTAGAGTGATAGTTTTTGGCAGGCAATACTTACCTTCTTTCTACGTGTTCCACAATGCATAAAATTTTGAGCTCCCATAAGAACTCGTTGTTGATGACAAAGATGATTATTAAAAATAATAGCAAAAATATGTATGGCTGTGTCCAAAGACTTTATATACAGTTTCTCTTCTTATCCTTAAAACAATTTATGATGTAGATACTATTATTGCCATTTTAAAGATAGGGAACTTGAGGCTGAGAGAATATTATGTAACTGTATCAAGGTCACATAGCTACTAGGCAACAGTGAATTCAGATGTTTTTCTATTTGTGAACTCTTTGAGTGTGCCTCAGTCAGTGCTCCTTCTAAAACGTGATATTCTCGTTGCTTTATTTTTTTAATTAAATTCAGTTTTATTGAGATATAGTCACATACCATACAATCATCCATGGTGTACAATCAACTATTCATATAGTTACTCATTCATCACTCCAATCTATTTTTGAACATTCTCCTTACACCAGAAAGAATGAGAATAAGAATAAAAAATAAAAGTAAAAAAGAACACCCACATCATCCCCCCATCCCACCCTCTTTTTCATTTCGTTTTTGTCACCATTTTTCTACTCATCCATCCATACACTGGATAAAGGGAGTGTGATCCACAAGGTTTTCACAATCACACTGTCACCTATTGTAAGCTACATTGTTATACAATCATCTTCAAGAGTCAAGGCTACTAGGTTGGAGTTTGATAGTTTCAGGTACTTACTTCTAGCTTCTCATTACTTTTTACACAGCAATCCTTTAATAAATTTTACTAGTTGGATAGATTGAGCACAATGGATGATGGGTGGCTGGATGGAGATGCTTGATGAATTAGGACAATCCGTGAGCAGTTCATCCCCTTTGGGATTCAGGCTCCAAAACAAAGCATTTATAGAAACTTCCTCAAGTATCTCTTTTGGCAATGAGCATAAATGTAGGAGCTGAGTGAGTTTCTCACCTTGGTCAAATGATCCTTCAACTACTTCTTTGTGGCTGTTTCCTCACGACCTCTGGCAAATGCTGTGTTTAGCCCAGATAGGGCCCTTGCTCCCCATCTCTCACTTTTGGGTTTTAAGCTCACCACATTTGGTATCAATGCCTTATGCAGCAGATCTTACCAAAGATGAGCTTAAGAACCACATGGGTTCAGCAGGATCCACATAGACCTTTATAAACCATGTAGCTTTTTTAAAGGTGACAGATGTGGATCTGCCTCCAGCCTTTTTAGACAGGGAGAACATCCTGAATATATAAACCGACCTGTTTCAAGCATCTGGCTTATACACTTCGCACAATGCTAAGAACTATGACTTCAAAGAATTCTTAAGTAGTTTAGGTCTAAATGGGGGTAGACTCAAATATATATATAATTAAAATGTAATATCACGATTAAAGAGACAATAACAACTAGAGGCAACACATGATCCCACACTGGATCTAATAATGGAGGAGAAAATGTGACATTATTGGGACATATGAAAAAACTGGAGTGTAAACTATAACTTATATTTATATCAATGTCAAATTTCTTAAACTTGATAAATGTACTTAAGGTGGTGACATAAGTGAATATCCTTGTTGTTAGGAATAAACATGGAAGAATTAAGTATTCAAGCAGCATTATGTACACAACATATCTTCAAATGTTTAGTAAACATATGCATAGAAAGACATATAGATAGATACATAGATAAAATGATATAACAAATGTGGCAAAACAGAAGTTGGTGGATCTGGGTATTTAAGTCAGGGATATGTTGGAGTTCTCCGTATATGGTTTTGTATTATTTTTGCATCTGCTCTATAAGTTTGAAATTCTTTCAAAAAAAGAGAAGTTTCATACAAATACATATAGTGCCATAAACAACAAGATAACAGCAATAGCATCACTTAGCCTGAGGAGGAATAATAAAGTTCAAAATGTGGAAGCATTCTTGTCAAGATTTGATGGTGTGCCGGTTTGAGTGTATTGTGTCCCCCAAATGCCATTATCTTTGTGGTCTTGTGTGGGGCAGAAATTTTGGTGCTGGTTAGATTTGCTTGGAATGTGCCCCACTCAGCTGTGGGAGATGATTCTGATGAGATGTTCCCATGGAGGTGTGGCCCCGCCCATTCAGGGTGGGCCTTGATCAGTGGAGCCATATAAATGAGCTGACTCAGAGAGGGGGAAATGGAGTGCAGCTGGGAGTGATGTTTTGAAGCGAAGCAAGCTTGCTAGAGAGGAACGTCCTGGGAGAAAGCCGTTTTGAGGCCGAAGCTTTGGAGCAGACGCCAGCTGCCTTCCTAGCTAGCAGAGGTTTTCCGGACGCCATTGGCCATCCTCTGGTGAAGGTACCCGATTGCTGAGGTGTTACCTTGGACGCTTTGTGGCCTTAAGACTGTAACTGTGTAGCGAAATAAACCCCTGTTTTATAAAAGCCTATCCATCTCTGGTGTTTTGCATTCCGCAGCATTAACAAACTAGGACAGATGGTATGGAGGAAAGAAACCACGATGCCATCTGCATACAATTTTCCTCTGTTGAAGGAGGAAATTTAGAGTACACACACCTGTAAGAGTGTCTGCCCAGGTCACACTCCTCTTCTTCAAGAACAGCACTAACCTATCGACAAGGCTGGACTCCAGCAGGTTAAGTTTGTGATACGTGATCCTGCCTGATCCTAACTGATGAAACACAAGACTCAAATTAAAGCCTATTGAAACTTCCTGTGACTATGAACTTGGAACTGAGAGATGACTATCAGAGTGGACTGGAGAATATGTGACCTTGGGGGCTAGGGGCGAGCCGGAAGCACAGAGAAAGGAAATCCAGAGAGAGAGAGGAAAGACATAGTTGAGGGAAAGAGGAAGTGTGAGAGACTGAGAGTAGCTACCTTCCTTGATTACTCGTCTGCTTTTTAACCCTTATTCCATTACTTGCCTGAGTCCTGCTGTAATTCCTGCCCTTGGTTTCTTTAAGGCATCTTTATATCTTTATAATTAATTTCCAATTATTTCTTAAGTTAGTTCAATTGAGCTTCTATTAAAGAAAAAGAAACTATATCATCTTCAAGATTTTAGAAAATAAAAAAAAAACTTAGGCAATAATATAAACACCCTTATTGATCCTATTGTAATAGTAGCTATTTGAGCAAAGATCTAATTAATAGGATATTTATCACCATGTTGATTAATAGTGAATAATTTGAAATTAATTTATTCCGGTAATAGGAAACTAAATAAATTATGATACATACATGCTATTGAATTCTAGTCCAACATTAAAAATGATTCATTCATTGGCGAGTTTTCAAAACATGTTTCTCTTCATCTACTATCAGCATACACTTGGCATGAGGTTCAACTCAATACTGGTCTAATATTCAAAACCCTGCCTCCCACAGAATTTTCCTCCATAGCTAAAACACATTATGACTGTAATGTCCTAGTTCTTCAGAACTAACAGAAAACCGATCTGAATCATAGCCATCATATAATATTCCCCTATATGGTTCTCATACTCAAATTCTATTTCCTCCAATCTCTTTTTTTTCAAGTGAGAGAGAGAAGAAAAGTTAGTGATTTCTAATCCATCCAGGAAATTAAGCAATAATCATATTGCCTTTACCCTCAGGGAAACATACATACACCTCTCTCGGCTCCTCCCTTGTTACTTCTTTTGAAAACCTCTACTTTGAGATTAGTGAATACATATTTTGAGGTTCTCAGTCTAAACACAAGCATAGCATAGGCAAAGATGATTGTCAATAAAACAGAGATAATGGGCAAGAGTAAATGAAAGAGGTTATATCACGAAACAGGTGGGTAAACCAAAGACAATTTTTAAGACTTCAAAAATATCAGAAAATGAGCTGCAAAATATGTTTTAAAAGGTTTTCAATATCAATGCTTTCAGTTTTTCATAGTGAAAAGACCATGGACTTGAGAATCTGTGATATCTGTGATCCATCTCAGGACCACTATCTGTTAGTTGGATGAGCTTGGCCCAATTTTTGAAATCACTACCTCAATTTTCTTGCCTGTAAATTGGATAATAGCATCCCACGGTTTTTGTAGAAATTAAATGAAATAAATATATGAATAAAACAAAAAAAGCATTTTATTTGATGTTACATTATTTATATCCTTGACATTTTTTTGACACCTACCACATGGCAGACTACTAGTTTTCAAACCATCATTAGTTTTCCTGTAGCAATTTTTTTATTGATTTTTTTAAGTGAATATAACATTACCTAGAATTTTTAACAAGCTCATAGATGTCTGTCTACTCATCTTAAGCATTATTTTATTATTATATTTGATTCTAATTTATCTGAGTGGATTACAATACATTACATGCAATTCTTGTGGTTAGGAAAGTATACTCTCCTTATTAAGGCTAATGACATCAGCACCATTTCTATTTATTCTTACCAAGCAAAATTTGGTACGAAAGTATTTTGAACCAAAATGGTCACTCCTTTCCTCCCACGGAAAAGTGAAAAGCAGAAAATTGCAGCTTAGAGGACTCTGAACAAAGAAATACTTTCAATTCATAATTTGTCTGCTGTAACCGTTAAAATATTGCAGCAGATATTTTAGCGGAACACACTACAATTAAACTTCTCATACTACTATAACTACAAAGCAAGCTTTGTTTACCTTACGCATTCTATTGGATTTCAAGTTGCTGTGTTTTTTAATTTTTGAGTTGGAGTTTCTCACTTCTGAGGTCAAGTCATCATTAGAAACAGTCATATCTTTCCAATTTTATGAATTCAAGAAGGTTGCTCTATTTATGCAGCCAAACACTTGTAATTCTCTGGGTCTTTCTCTTTACTTTTGTATCTTGACAATGCCGCTTTTCAACCAAATTCAGTCACTTTGGAAATGTAGAACTAGACAATAATTCTACTCAGCATCCAGGTAGTAGGATTGTTACTACTCTAGGGAGATGACATGGAAAAGGTAAAGAAATAATGAAAACTGGACAGCAGTCAAAATATTTAGCAATAGGCAATGAGTTAAGTGATCTGCTATTTATCCATATATCAGAATGCTAGTCAATCTGTTTCAAAAGTTAAAAAAAAAAGGAAAATGTTTTTAAAATATTGTGAAATGAAAAAAGCAGGCTATAAAACAGTATTACACATGATTCAATTTAGTAGAATAAAATACTTGCAGCATTTAAAAATAGTACTTAAAAAATTAAAATAAAACACATCAAAATGATTCTGTTTGTAAAATAATAGGAGCAATACACTCCAAAGACTCATTTCTAAGTATAAGAATTACTAGACAAATTTTTCTTTCTTCCTTTTGCTTTTCTTTTTTCCCATTATTTTGTATAACAAATGAGCATATATCATTTTCTAGATCAGAAGGAAAACACATACATATATATGTGTGTATATATATATACATATGTATATACAACACACACAGAGAATGGTCGTTCCAGATTAAGTCAATATACGTTAAACCTTGAAAATCCTTTTTGCTTTCTCAGTGCACTAATATACAAATCAGAAAGACAATTTAATAATTTATAGCAGGGACTATTTCCTTCCAGTAAGCAGAATGCTTGAGACCGTTATCCTGATAACTGCTATTCCAAGTTATCTAAGTACCTAAGAAGCCTAATTACTTATTCGCAAATAGTCTGGTAAATGCAGAATAGGGTAGAAGGCCTGGATTATCCCAAATACCAGCTCCTTGTGAGCAGGACCTTGTCTGCTGTGCCCTGCTGTATACCCAGAGCCTAGCACAGTGCCTGGCACGTAATATGTGCTCAAGAAACATTTGTTGAATGAATGGCTATTGCATCCAGGCTATCTTGAAGCCTAACGAACTCTCCCTACTTCCTCATAGACAAGACATTCAAATGAGCAGGACGCAAGTGTCCTTCATACCCAAAGTCTGCCTTTTGTCAAAAAGATTGATAAACCTTGACAGATTCTCATGATCTGACATTCCTATAAATGTCAATAATTTATCAATAGTTATTGAACACAACACATGCCAGACCACATGTATTATCTAATGACTCCTCACAGATATCTATGAGGGATGTACTATTATTATTTCCATTTTGAAGGTACAGAAATTAAGACTCAGATGATGTAATTGTCCAAAGTCACACAAGTTCCACAAAGGTGGAGCTGGGGCTTTATCAGGGAAATGTCTGGCACTGAAAATTTATCTTTAACCAATTTACTAAACAGGAACCTTTTATAAACCCTGGCAAAAATTTTATTTCAAAATGTAATGATAGGAAAAACTCTACCTTGTCTAAGGAATTAGCCAGCTTCTTTCTTTCTGATTTTGTAAAACAATAAGACAGTGAGAACTCTGTAACTTAGTATGTTTCCTTTTTCCCTTTGGCTACCAGGAAGCTCAGAGATAAGTGTAGATCTCAATTGGTCAATCACATTGGCCCTTGTGGACTGTGACTTTTACTCAGACCTTGACTTTTGAACCTGTTTCTATAGTCCTTGGGCCTGATTCTTCTTTCTGTATCACTTTATTACCTGAATTTTTGTTATAAGTCATCACAAATCCTTTGAAGGATTTTAGAATAAAGAAATATAGCAACATTATGCATTGACTTTACCATATTTCCAATTTGCGGGGCAGCTGCTTCACCATAGCATCCTCTATATTATCTTAATAAGTAAAACCAACTAGCAATTTGTTCCAGGTTCACATGCTGTGTCTTTCCTTTTAAATACTTCCTGTGGTTGTCTCTAAATCTTATTAACTTCAAAATTGCTGAAAAGAAAATAAAGCTTGACAACTTGATAGCTCAACCATGGTGTGTGGTTTGGTCTGCTTGTTTAATGGTAGACCTTACTTTTCAGTGACATCCGTTCAGACTTGAAACTTCAGTCCCTTGGTGACCTTAATTCCTAGGGTATCAGATGAAGTCAGCATTACCAAAGGGAAGGCCACCCATAAAACAAATTTGCATGTCCCCACTAACGTAAAGGTGTAGAATTCTAAATATATTTCTTTGCAAAAAATGGAAAGTTTTCTGACCCACTTTAAATCTGTGTTTCAGTAAAATACTAGTTAGAAACCCACATAAGGAAGAGGCTTGTTTCCATGAGGTTTATAGTTATTACTCAAAGGATAAATTGACATAGTCATACGTTCAGCTTGATAGTGGATTTTAATAAGGAATTGGGGAAACACTGATGAATTGCAGTTGTTTAAAGATGATGTGATGTGACACGTCTTCCTTCTGGCACAGCTTTATCTTTCATAGTTTCCAGGCATTATCTCTGTGCTGCGGGGCTGGTGAAGAGGATATGTAACAGTAAGCCTCGTTTACCTTCCTAATAGAGGTTTTACACACTATTTGGAAGTCACCGGGCAACAGAAGGCCTTTCAATCAGATCCCTCATGTGGATAATGGAAAGGCTGTTCCATGTTCTATTGGTCATATAGATTAGGTTTGCTTTTTAAAGACATTCAAACTCTTTTGTGATCTGATTTCAACAGCTAAAAATAGTCTTCTCTGGTTTACACAGGGGCTGCATCAAAAACCAATAATAGAAGGAAAAAAATCGTTATTCAAAGGAGCTGTTCGCAAGTGCCTTCATCAGGAGAGAACAGCCTACTGAGAATGACCAAAAGCCAAATGGAGAAAAAAGATTCTGAAGCTTCCCCTCTCTCACCCTCACCAGCCTGCTAACATCGACCCTGCTAAGATGACCTCATTGTTAATCATTCTTTTAATTCACCATGCCAAATATGCAAGGGCAGTTCCTCCACCAGAGATGCAAAAGGAAGCCTGTATCAACCCTGGAGGGCTCCCGTCCATCAATTCACTGTTCAGAATGGCTCTCATGAGCACAGCCATCATGAATACATAACAGAGTTAGTCTGGCAAGGAATGATACTCTCAGGCTGATAATATGATTGAGATCACATTTTGTATTTAATAAGCCATGATAATTTCATATGTATTAAGTCCTGGTTATTGCAAGACAGCAGCTTTAACTTCATAGCTGACTTCTGCTACTTGTGTTATCAGTACTGTGAAGTTGGCAGTAGATGATTCTAATCCTGATCAACTGGGTCTAAATATGGATCCCAATTAAATCCCAACTTTCTCACATCCCCAAGGCCTTCCATGTGACTCTCTATGGCAAATATTCTCTTCCTTAACATCATGTCTTCATTTTAAGAGTGTGTTATACTTTATTCCATGTGTGCTCGTCCATTTTCAAAATACCACTCCCCACCAGGTTTAAAACCAAAAGAATTCTTTCCAGCTACTCATTATCCCCTCTATATTAGCTCAAGGCCAAAAGGCAAGGAGACTTGTCTAGTGAAGTGCACAAAGATAAGCAAAATGACCCCCACCTCTGAGAATAGTCATTGTCTTTAAATTACAATATACAGAAATCACTAATTGATGGCATGGTGTGTCCTCCTATACAGAGATCACCTTTACTTTTCATGAAAGCAATGCAAGACTGAAATTTAAAATGCATTAGTCTCGCTCTCAGTGTATGGCCTGGAGGATAGCCTGCTGCTGATACCCTTGAGGCCAGGGGAACGGAGGGGAGAGCCAGAAGCTGCAAGAAACCCTGCAGTGCCCACAGCCCAGAGCCCCGCCAGTTGTCCCAGACCTGGGAAGGAGGAACTGTGCGGGGGGGGGGGGTTGAGACACCCCATTCGGCCATCTTTGAAACAGGCTGAGAGTGCCCCTGCACAGCCCAGCTGCCCAGGGCTTCTCTTGAGGGACAGTGCACACTGGTGATGTAGCACGGCATTCCCTCAGCAGAGCTCCTGGAGGATCGCGGCTGGGAGGGGGGGCCTGCTTGGAGAACCCAGGGACGCTACGCCAAGTCCAGTGGTTTGTGGGACAGTGAAAGAGAGGGTCTGGGGCTGAACTGAAATGAAGGTTTAGACTCTTGCAGCGGCCTTGAATCTCCAGGAACCCGGGGGATTTGAATATAAAGCTGCCCTTCCTCCCTGGCCACCTGGACACACCGCCCACATTTAGGGTGGATGGCTCCAGCAACACACCCAAACTGAGTTCTCCAACTGAACCCCACAAGAATCTTTTCCCCACACACCGCAGGGACAAGGTTGAGAACTGACTTGAGGGGTACAGGTGACTCACAGATGCCATCTGCTGGTTAGTTAGAGAAAGTGTACACCACCAAACTGTGTTTCTGAAAAATTAGATTGGTATCTTTTTTTTACAACTTGAAAGAACCCTATCAAGCAAAGCAAATGCCAAGAGGCCAAAAACAACAGAAAATCTTAATGCATATGATAAAACCAGACTACATGGAGAATCCAATTCCAAACACCCAAATCAAAATATCAGAAGAGACACAATACTTGGCACAATTAATCAAAGAACTACAATCAAGGAACAAAAACATGGCAAAGGATTTAAAGGACATCAAAAAGACCATGGCGCAGGACATAAGTGACATAATGAAGACCCTAGAAAAGCATAAAGAAGACATTGCAAGGGTAAATAAAAAAATAGAAGATCTTACGGAAATAAAAGAAACTGTTGGCCAAATTAAAAAGACTCTGGATATTCACAATACAAGATTAGAGGAAGTTGAACAACATCTCAGTGTCCTAGAAGTCCACAAAACAGAAAATGGAAGAACGAAAGAAAGAATGGAGAAAAAAATTGAAAAAATCGAAATGGATCTCAGGGAGACGATAGATAAAATAAAACGTCCAAACTTAAGACTCAGTGATGTCCCAGAAGGAGAAGAGAAGGGTAAAGGTCTAGAAAGAGTATTCAAAGAAATTGTTGGGGAAAACTTCCCCAACCTTCTACACAATATAAATACACAAATCATAAATGCCCAGCGAACTCCAAATAGAATAAATCCAAATAAACCCACTCCAAGACATATTCTGATCACACTGTCAAATACTGAAGAGAAGGAGCAAGTTCTGAAAGCAGCAAGAGAAAAGCAATTCACCACATACAAAGGAAACAACATAAGACTAAGTTGTGACTACTCAGCAGCCACCATGGAGGCAAGAAGGCAGTGGCAAGAGATATTTAAAATTCTGAGAGAGAAAAATTTCCAGCCAAGAATACTTTATCCAGCAAAACTCTCCTTCAAATTTGAGGGAGAGCTTAAATTTTTCACAGACAAACAAATGCTGAGAGAGTTTGCCAATAAAAGACCTGCCCTACTTCAGATACTAAAGGGAGCCCTACCAACAGAACAACAAGGAAAGGAGAAAGAGATATAGAGAATTTTAACAGACATATATAGAACCTTACATCCCAAATCACCAGGACACTCATTTTTCTCTAGTGACTACAGATCTTTCTCCAGAAGGGACCATAAGCTGGGACATAAAACAAGCCTCAATAAAGAAAAAAAAATTTTGAATATACTCAAAGCACATTCTCCAACTACAATGGAATACAAATAGAACTCAATAATTTTTTAATTGTAACTCCACTATTTACTTCCTACATGATATAAAATACACAAACTCTAATGACAAATCAGTGGTTTTGAACTCAACATAAAAAAGTAATTTTAGACAACTATATAAAACTGGGGGAATGGAGGAGTATAGGAACATTGTCTATATGTCCCATTGACATGAAGGTGGTATCAAAGAAAAACAAGATTGTTATGGATTTAAGAGGTTAATTTTAAGCCCCACAGTAAACGCAAAGAAATTATCAGAGAATATGACCATAGAGATGAAAAGTAGAGTCTAGGTTAAGAGAAATGGGGGAAGGGGCAATAGGGAGTTAAGAAATGAGTGTAGGGTTGCTGTTTAAGGTGAAGGGAAATTTCTGGTAATGGATGGTGGGAAAGAGCATTATAACATTCTAAATGTGATTAATCCCACTAATGGGATGCTAGGGAGGGGGTGGAATAGGAAGATTTAGGCTGTATATATGTTTCCACAATTGAAAAAAAAAAAAAGACAGTCTGAATAGATGACAATTGAATGCCAAGGATGAACCTGGATGGGATTGGAGGATAGAGGACAGGAGGCTCAAAGGGACACAGTTGAGACATAAGGAAAAGGAAATATAGAATGTAAGCTTTGTATCATTGTTGAACCTGTTGTACTTCTTAGCTGTGCTTAATGGGATTGCATAAGAGAATGTTCTTGTTCATGGGAAGTGTATATGTGAATTATAGTGTTTGTTCAAGGATGTGTGCAGCTTGCTCTCATATGTTCAGAAGACAGAGCAATAGATGATGGATGATAGATAAGGAGGGAGGGAGGCAGGCAAAGAAATAGCGATGTGACAGCATGTTAAAGTTCGTGGATTGGGTTATTGGGGGAGAGGAGTCAGGGTATAATGGAGTTCTGTGTATGGGGTTAGTGTTGTTTTTGCAACTGTTCCTATAATTTTGAATTTATTTCAAAATTTTAAAAAAATGCATTAGTCTCTAAATGGTAACCCCACCACCTAAGCAAAAGAAATAAAAATTCAGTTTTTCATTGATTTTATATTTCAGTGACAGTCTTAATTTTCCACCACATTGAGACAAAGAGTCGATAATGCTGTCTACTGGGTACAAAATAAAAAATTTTTTTCCTTCCCTCTCATTCTCTACTGTCAGCAGAAAGGTGTTCTGTTCCACAGCTTCATAATTTCAATCAGCCTTGAAAATCATTTCCTAAAATCAAGAACCCCAAAACATTTAACCAGTCCCATCCCTTCAGGTGCATGTTTGGCTCCCAGGAATATTTCTTGGTCTCTATTTGCAGACTTTCTTCCCTCCTCTCCTAGCTCCCAACTTGCAGTCCAATATTACTTGTAGCCATCTGTTTCCCAAGCCCTCAGAGAAGCATGATCCAGTAACTAGAGGACAATCATGAAGCAAAATTATTAACCCCTAATTTACTGTTCATTTTTGTTCTTTCATATTCCCTTTCTTTATAAAGTTATAGACAATTAATGACTACCTGGTTATAAAACATCTTCATTTTACAGAGGATAAACTGAGTCTCAGAAAGATGAAAACCAAAACAAAGGTGTCCTTTCATCCAGTATTCTAGGCTCCCTAATTCTCAGTCGAGCATTTCTTGTACCTTGAAAGACTGGGATCCAAACTTGAGCCACCTGCCTCTGTAGACACATGCGGAGGAAGAAGCCGCCCTCCCAACCTGCACTGATGGGTGGACAGTATGCTTCGAGTTGTTCCAAGCGCTCTTCACT
Source organism: Choloepus didactylus (assembly GCF_015220235.1). NCBI lineage: Eukaryota > Metazoa > Chordata > Mammalia > Pilosa > Megalonychidae > Choloepus > Choloepus didactylus. Next base: position 99,014,921 of record NC_051313.1, on the reverse strand, counting down.
TCTGACTACTCCTCCACCAGCACAGACTTCCGGCTCCAGCATGCATACGGGAATCAGCCCTACTCGAGGCTGGGCACACTCAGGTCCAGGCACCACTTCAAAATAATCATTTTCACGCCTTTGTGAAAATCCACCTTGTCGCTCCATCTTAGTTTTAAAGTAAGCGATGGTAGTTTAAAGGACAGCACAGAGGCTAAATTTCATTGCAGAGGAGTTAGGGATAAGGAGAATAGCTAGTTTCAGCTTCTCTCCTTCATCATCACCTGTGTCCCCTACAACCGAAGGAATTGGTAGCAAGCATATTCTCCTCTGCCTCATTCTTGCCAGAAAACAAGCAAGGAGTTCCCCACTCCAGTACAGTCCAGAACAAGCTTGTCGCACTAAGTTTAAGGACATCAGTATGTAGAATCAAGGCTTTAAACAACACAATATGGTCACTGGAATGCAGATGGGCCCCAGAATAATACACAAGATTCTGAACTTCCCAAATAACATTCAGACTGTTAATCAATCAAAATATTGAACATCTACTATTTACTAGGCACTATACAAAGGAGATACAAAGACTAATAAGATGGTTACCTGTCCTCATGTAGCACACAGTCTAGCAGAAAAGTCAGATATATAAACACTTGACATGCAGTACACGAAAAAATGCAAGAAAGGCTGTGCATCAGAGGAAAGAGAAAGATAAGCCATCTGTTAAGACTCAGGTTGTATAAAGCACTATGTTTATCACCATGGGAGTTACAAAGATGAGTAACATATTTTCCTTGAAGGATTACAATAAAATCTAAAAGAGGAGCTAGACATATGTTTTAAACATATCTTTAAAGCCAAAGAAAACACAGTTCAAGGTGAAGCAAAGTTACTAGGGAGGTGATAGATAAACTGCATGTCATGGGAGCTGTTCATTGCAACTGAGGTAATCAGGAGAGACCTCCAGAACTAGGGTACACCTTAGAGCAGGATCTTGAAGGCAAATAGCATTTTGACAAATTGAGGAAGAAGAAGGGCTTTTCAGAGACAGCATCTAAAGAAAAGACATATAGGCAGAAGGAGATCTGGAGGGAAATCAGGACCCAGTGAACCCAGGTCACAGAGCATGGGGGGAGTTGAGGCTAGAAAGGAAGGGTGCAATCGTGAAGAAACTCCAATACTAACTCAAATGATAAGGGGTTTACATTTCATTCTCTATGTAAGCTAAAGAGGGGAGAAAAGGCACAATCCCATGCTTTGGGAGTCATTGGAGGAATGTTGAAGATGGTTGGTAGGCAGCAATTGGGATGAGCAAAGGTGACCATTAAAACAGTCCCAGGGGGGCAGGAGTCTGAGTTAGAGGAGTGGCCATGGGCCCAAGAATAAGGGGATAGATGGGAAAGAAGCTGCACCTTACTGCGTGCAGAGAATGGACAGGAGGACTCACGATGACTCCATGTCTCCAAGGGACATTGGTGACAACACCAGAACTACAGAAATCAGGAGAAGCTGCATCCTAATTCCCTTTCCATCTGCTCAGCCTCTCAAGGGCACCTACCATCACTACTGAGATTCAGCTGTTCAAGGCCTCCCTCACCACATCAGTCAGGGTCTATCTAAAGAGGAAAACAGAAGAGCCACTCAGACATTTGCAACAGAGGGAATTTAATGCAGGGAACTGATCACATTGGTGATAGATATTGGTGTCAGCAAGAAGCTACTACCATCCCAAGGATGGAGGGACAAAGGGATCAGGCTGTGCTCTGGGAGGTGGAGGGGGAAATACCCTGGCTTCTCCCTCCCGTTCCCCTCTCCCCACTCCCACTCCCACTCCTCTGCCCTTCAATCTTCATTTGACTGAACCCAGCTGGAAGCCAGCTGACAGGGGGCACTGAGAAAGCAGGCTCTGTACTCTGTACTCTGGGTACAGAGTAGAGCAGGGCAAGGAGGAATGGATATGAGAGAGAGCAAACAGGCCCCGCAAACATACCATACACCCCAACTGCTGACTGAGAAATGCTGGTCAACCCCTCCGCTTTACCGTGGAGAACATGAGATGTCAGCTGAGGGTGCCTGGGAGCCATGGTTCATCTAGCTGGAGAGAGGGAGCAAAGAAAGGGGCGCCATGCAGTCAGCCACATCTGTATCCACTGACCTTGTCCTAGTCTTCCATATTCCCAAGGACCTGAAATCCAAGTTCTTTTCACTTAGAGAATTGAGAGAAAAGAAGGAAGGAGAAAGCCATTTCCTTCCCTCATTCTTTCTTATCACCCTTGTTCCTCCTCTCCTTCTTGTCCCTATCATTCTCTACTCTCCATCACCCTTCTTTTCTTCACTTCCATTGCCTTTCTTTGGTCTCAATCTCCATTTTCAATTTCTTTCTTCCTTCCTTTATATGGCTGCATCTCCATTCTCCTCTATCTCCATCTTACTCCTGAAGGATTGTATGAGATTGAACCGCAAAACCACAAATATTACAAATTTCTTGATAACATACAGTGTTAGATATACCTTTAATGGTAAATATTATGTCTCTTACATTCAACTAATAATTGAATGCAGTTATTAATTCCTTGTGCAGAATAGGCATTCAACAAAACAGTTGTCATATTCAAGTAAATATAATATAACCTGTCATCATTAAACTATTTATTCATTTTTGTTTGTTTATATGGCAGGACATTGAGTAGTTTTTGGAATTGTTTCCATGACATCTGACCAGGGAATCTGGTAAGGAAAGGAAAGATCGAAAGGAAATCAGGGTAGTTGACACCAGAAGACTTGTGTGCTATACCAAATTTTTATTTCCTCCTGAGTCATTAAAATAGAGTATAGCTCTTATGGCAGCTTCTTAAACATGTGTAAATAGATATCTGCTCCTAGCGAAGCATTTCTGCTTGACTTCCAACAAGTAATATTTCCTTGAAGAATGCAGAGAGGTCATGGTCTTTGAATCATGAATTTCTTCTCTTCCCATTCTCTTTCAGAACAGATATTACCCATCACCAAGGGGAGGTTCTGCTTTGACCTCATTTGGGGATGGAACTTTTAACCGAAATAGTGTTACCCTTGAACCCACTCTGACGCGCCAGCGTAAGTGACCACAGAAGGAACAAAGCCCTATAAAAAGAGACGGTAGTGCTACACTTTGTCCATCTCACAGCCAGCACAATCACATCCATCTCCAGTTAATCCGGAGAAGCTACAACGTCTTCTGTGAGGATGTCATCTGTGGTGAGTCCTGCACTAACGTGCAATGCTCTCATTAATTTGTACCAGATAATTTTTCTGAATTGCGGGCACAAAATTCTGGATTCTAACTATGGGAGGTCCAAGAATACAGTATATGTAGGGTAGGAAATGAAAGCTTCGATAGATGCGTAAGTCATTGTATAGCATTTTCAAGAACTGGCACACATCAGTTTGAAAGATGAGATTAAAACTGAAAGATAGCTATATTGGGGCTAAACCACACAAGAAGAGTCATATGATGCTGAGTACTGAGAAAAAAATGTTTATTGAGTGTCTATTTTTCTGAGTACAAAGGATTTAATATAATACTCCCATGGCATTTTTAAATCCATAAAAAAATGGGTTACTATTGTTGAGGATTTAAAAGCTTTGACTGAGACCTTTCTTTCCTTTATCAAAATGATTTTTTCTAATTAGATATATGTATAACTGTGTCTTACGGTAAATGGGCTATACATTTTTATACTATTTAACTTAAAGCGTCTTTTTTTTAAATTTGACTATTACAAAATTGATGCATGTTAATTTAGAAAAAGAAAACATGCATAAGAAAATGTAAGGGGGAACTACTTTTTAGTTGGATATTTGTCAGCAGTACAGCATTTCTACATGAATACTGACACCACATGGACTTTCCACTGCCCTTTCTTCCAAGGTGTATACTGGACTTTACATAGGGTTTCACAGAATGCTACAACTGAGAACGATGGTGCAGGAGGACATTTCCCCTAGAAAAGCACGGTTGCTATTCTCCCACTTGAAGTGGCAATGCTGCATGTGCTAACAGGCTGATGATGTGCCACTCATTACTTGTCATTTTTACTAAAATTACTGCCAGCCAATGTATAACATGCCTTTCCTAAGTCAAAAGAATGTTTAAGACTGGTAAAAAAAAAAATTCCATGGTCTTAATTATTCTGGTCATCTAACCAGTTAATTGTTTAATTGATCTAAAGACTATTTAGACTGTTTTAATTTAAAACATAATATGTTTTCTATAATTAGCAATACAGTCATCTTTTTTTTTTTTGCATTTTGTTAACAAAAACCACATTCTAATCTGATCTCACTTCTCTCTCCTTTCCCATTCAGTTCAAGTCACTCCTGCTGCTGCTGAGTCTGGTGGCCACAGTGAAAGCAGGAATAGTCATCCCACAAAACCCAGGATGTCCAAACACTGAAGACAAGAATTTTCCCCAGACTATGAGGGTCAACATGAGCATACTAAATTGGAATACACATTCCAGAAGGCCCTCAGATTACTACAACCGATCCACCTCACCTTGGAATCTCCAGTACGTAAGGGCTCCAGATCAAACCTCTGTATTCTTCAACCCTCTTGTGCATCAGAGACTACCAGTTAAATCACTTTGAGAATTATTTTATTCACTCAAAATCATCAGCCAAACATGGAAGGGCCATTGTGCAAAACAATGGTTCTCAGTTTTTCATTCTACAGACTGGTTTGGTGGTGCAAAGGAAGCCCCTCCCTTCTTACACCCATGTTATTAGATCTCATTGTCACTGACACCAAAGCCCCACCCAACTAAATAGTAGTCATTGTTCTAATACTTTAGAGACCCAATTCTATTGTTTATTAATCCCAGAAAAAAAAATAGATGTTTATCATAGCTGGATTAAGGCTTGAATTCTCTTTATCAGACCTACCATTGAGAATACTTCTTGTGAATAACTAGTAATTAACTGGGATTTTTGCTGAGTTTTTTGGGGGGTGGGGTGGGGCTGCAGAATGGATCATATTAGCATTGGAGAAATGTAGCTTGACTCTCAGTGGAGAAGTATCATGTTGGATATTTCCAAACTTTTTTTGAGTTAGATAAGTGTTGATCTACACCCCCAACACACCCATACTTGTGTGTCCTTTTTTACACCTGGTATTTAGACCCCATCATGGACTAAAAGCAAAATTTATTTTGATAATTTGACTTTATGCAAATAAGTCTTGGTTATATGAAGCCTACAGATTCACCTGACTGTAAGATTTCTTCTCCTTCTCCCCTTACTAGGAATAATTAAAGTAAATCAAACCAAATGTCAAAGTGAATCATTCACTAAGCTAGAGGAAAGAGGAAAGAAAAATTTTCGGGAGGAGAACTTTGTTTCCAGCTCTTCCTATCAGCTTTGAGCTCTGTCCCTTGAACGTACCCTCAGATAAACTGATGATGAATTCCTTGTTTCAAAGACAGCTTCATCAAGCCAGATTCACAGCTATTTTATTCCAAGATAATTCCAAATCCATTCTTGCCTTGGTCTTTTCCATCTATCAACTGCACCCTAAAGAAATTATCCTTTGTGTCAAATTTAAATCCCTTCTGTAGCTTCAGTCTATCTTATTTAGTTCATTCCTCAAAGAAAATGGGAAAAACTGATCATTGTCTTCTTTTCCATCATAGTTCATATGCTTGAAAATCCTTAAGTTTTTCCCACAGTTCTTCTTCAAACCAATATTGTACATGGAGAACTTGCAGTACCTGTATTTTGTCACTCTGTGAAATTGCCTCCCCTTTTTTTCCCCCATCTCGGTTTGATTTCCTTCCTGCTTTCCCAGGAGGTCACTTTCCCTCTGGCTTTTGTCTCCCCTGCAGCCGCAACGAGGACCCTGAGCGCTACCCGTCTGTGATTTGGGAAGCAAAGTGCCGCCACTTGGGCTGCGTCAACGCTCAGGGGAAGGTGGACCACCACATGAACTCCGTCCCCATCCAGCAGGAAATCTTGGTCCTCCGAAGGGAGTCTCAGCGCTGTCCCCACTCCTTCCGGCTAGAGAAGATGCTGGTGGCCGTGGGCTGCACCTGCGTCACCCCCATTGTCCGTACATTGTCCTGAGAGCAGTGCGGCTTTCCGGAGGAATAGACCTAGCGCCTCAAGAGCCCTCAACCTTCAAAGAACCAACCCCCTTCCTGACCAGTCTCGTAGGGTCCTTTAGACAGTTCATCTCAGCGAAGCTTTGGAGCTAACACCCGGGTTCAGAGACGGACTCTGAATTCTCTCTCCCTCTGTCTCCAAAGAGGAAAGCTGAGACTGAGTATCTGTCTTGCTTTTTATTTGCTTTTCTACGGGCTTTTTGTTATTTATGTATTTAATATGCCCCGAGTTAACTTTGGGGCAGAAGATTCCATTTTAATGTATTGCCTGCCTTATTTTGTACTTTTTAAAGAAGGCAAAGTCCCAGGCTTGAGAATTTTATTATTTAAAAAGTGAAACCTATATTTATATGAACTATTTATGGATCTATTTATGTTTCTTTAGTCTTTAGAGGAAGGTGAAATCCTAAGATTTTCTGTTATGCCCAGGGGAATATAGGTAAGATTAAAAGGTGGTTGGAGATTTCTGAGATCTTCCTATATATGGATAAGGATTTCCTCCTGTTTGCCACTTGCATTACCTGGCTGAAAAGAAAGAAAGACTAAATCTAGTTTTGTATTTATTAACTTAATTTTGTAAACTATTGAGATTTCAGGAGAGGGACAGCAAATCCAACTCTCTGTTCAACCTTTGTCATAAAAACACTTTGAAATAATAAAGTTTTGGAAGAACGCTTGCATCCTTATTGTCTCTCATTAAGTTGCTTCTGCAAACTCAACTCTTCACGGTGTGGAGGAGAATGCAAATTGGGTATGTGTAGAGCAAAACAAAGCAAGCCTTTGAGGAAAAAGCCTTTGAGCCACACGGGTTCAAGTTCTCAATATCACCTGCCTTCAGGAAAACAGAGGGCCAAGGCGCTCGGACTATTAGCCTGTGTGGACACAGCATTCAGAAATGAATTAAGCAAGTAAAATAACAGCCCTGGGGAAATGGCATGCTGTTATTAAAGATTGCACAGGGAAAAGGCCCTTCCCAAAATAAAGGGGCATGGAGGAGGAAGTACTGGCAGGAGACATTGCTTTTGGCCTAGGATATCCGGTCTCCCCCCACCAAACTCAGCCTCTCTTTGAAGGCCAATGTCTAGCAAAGATCAACAGACAAACATTTTTCTCTTCCTGAGGCCACACAACCCTAGGACCACCTTCCTTCTTCCTAGCATCCAAGGTCGTGGGTAAAAAGCCATTGAGGCAGCACAAACATGAAGTATGAGAAAATTTCAGCCCAAGTGAAATAAAAACTGAATCACATTCAACTCCAGAGTAGTTTCGAATTTTGAGTCATTACCGTCTTCCCGCCAAGGCCCAGCTGTCCGCCTTACCCTACTTCTCGAGGCCTCTGGAAATTCTCAGGCCACACGCACAGGCTCCCTGCTTCTTGAAACACCGTCTTCTTATCTCCTTCATTCTCTCGGAGGTCTGGCCCCATCCTGAGGTCAGTGGCTTTTCTCTGCTTCTTTCCCAGTTCCAAATCCAGGAGCTGACTTCCCCAGCCCTCTCCTTCTAGTGCTCTTACATCTTGATTCTCATGGCCATCTCCTGTCCCCACCTTCATTCAGGAATCCCACAGGCAGCTGTCCCTGACAGTTTCTACCGGACCTTACACTTTAAAACCTCTCACTAAAAAACTGTGGCTCATTTCCCAGTTTCTCCTGCATGGTGGTGGTAAAAATGAAAATTTGTTTTTGTTTATGGATTTTTTGTTCTTTTGGGTCAGGGAAGGGGCCAAGAGATGGGCACACAAATTCACTATTTCCTACCAGATTGTTTTTCTGAGAATGTGGGGATTGGGGGTAGGGTGGAGGGAGAGGAAGTATTTGCCTACCAGGTCCCCTCCCCCCATATGCTTGACCTTTTATCCCCTATCCTCATTTTCCCCAGTTAGCATTTTCATACCCCCCACCCCATCATCCAAGCTAGAAATCTGTGAGGCATCCTTGACCCTTCCTTATCCCTCTCCCTCCCTCCTAACACTCACACATCACCAAACTTAGGAAATTTCACTTTTTACAAGTTCTCAAATCAACCCCCTGCTTTGCCACCAATACCATGTTGCCCAAGTTCAAGACTTCATCTTTTCTCATTTCCCATCTCAGCAACTGTGACAGCTTTCCAGTTGTCTGTGACTGCCCCTGCTCCTGCTTTATTTCAGGCCACTTCCCCACCGATGTCTCACCCTCCTGCCATAGTGAGGTTCTGGTGGTGACCACCATGCTGTTCCTGACCTCAGTGTCTGTGGCATATTGTTCCCTCTGTTTTGAAGGCCTCTCTGTTCCTCTTTCCTTACCCTTACCCTCTCCCCATTCAACTCTACCCTCCTGCCTCTAGTCCTGCTTTAGAACTCCACTCAGGTATTGTCTCCTCTAAAAAGCCTTGCCCAGACCCATTTGTCCCCATCACCCCAGGTTAGGTCCCTCTCTCCTGGGCTCCAAGAGCATTGTTGCTGTCCTTTATCACTGCCCTTACATGTCCTATATTAGCAGTATCTGTTTAAGTATAGGCTGCCTAGACCAGTTTGTAGTTCCCTCAGAGAAAGGACATCAGCATCTGACCTGGCACATACTAGATGGTCAGCGTTGAACTGAATTTTAAACCAATAGCCCGAGATACCTCTAAGTCCCCAGAGACAACACTAAACTTGTCAGCTTTACATAATACTAGCTCTTCTCACTGCCTTTATTATCTATTCAAATGGCATCACTCTACTTCCCTGAGCCAGAGACCTAAATTTCTCTCTGTCCCTCATCTTCCTCATCCAGTCAGTGAGAAAAACCCTTGTCTGTTTCTCTTGTGTCCTCCCCCTCATCACTAATGCCACAGTTACTGTTATAGTTGCATTGCAACTGTCTCACTGTGTTGTTTCTTATACTGTACAACTGAGTGTCTCTCAAACTGTGGGGAGCCTAGTCAGAATAGGTAATTAAGAGCTGCTGCAACAGACAAAACTCAAACACATAAAGGCACAATTCTTGCTCATGTTACTGTCCAACAGGGGTCCTCTGGCTGCTTTGCTTCACTCAGTCACTCAGGGACCCAGAGTGACAGAGGTTCTGCCTTCTCATAGCAGCATCTAGAACTGTACTAATACAGCATCCACTCACCATGTGAGACTACTGAGCACTTGAAATGTGGCCAGTCCCAGTTGAGATGGGTTGGAAGTGTAAAATACATACTGGATTGCAAAAACAATATAAAAAAATGCAAAACATCTTGTTAATGATTTTTATATAAATAAATTTTATACAGATGAAGGTTGAATTTTTTTCATTTTAGTAATAAAGAATATAAATATAATATATATAATATATAATATAATATAATATAATATAATATAAGCTCATATACAAGAGAAAAATATGAAATAACATCCCAGGAACCGAAATTATACTGACCTTGTATTTTTCCACATCAAACACCAGGAGATAATGAATAAACATCTCCAAAGAACTAAAGGGAGAAACTTCAGCTCAGACATCACCTGTTCAGTCTTCCTTGCCCACTCAATGATAAATTTCTGAAATTTTATTGAGTAATACACTCATGATTTGTGCATTTCTCCATATATATGTAATAGGACAATAAAAATTTTACTTAAAATAAAAGAGCAGGACTTAGCCCATTGAGATCTCAATAAATATTTGCTAAATAAAAGAATAAATGACTAAACCAAGAATTCTATGTCAAGTAATGTTCTGTGAAGTCAACTGAAGACTTTCTCAGGTATGTAAGGACAAACATAAAGTGCTGTGTGAGCACCCTTTTTAGGAAAAAAAAAAAAAACAGTATTCAGAAATACACTTGAGATGATGAGAGATGAGTCAAAGCTAAATCAGGAATGGGTGGTCATGGGGTAAAATGGTCTCTGTTAGCATTGAATCTAGGTACACACACATTGAATTAAGTCTAAATAATTGTTAAGAAAGTTTTTTAAATGAACCCAAAAGCCAAAGAAATTCTTTTAAAAAGAGAGATATCTAAAATTTAGATTAATAATAGTACAATTATGATCATCTAGATTTGCAATCCAAAACTCAGTAAGCCAAGCACAAAAGTGGAGATGGAAAGGAAAGACTGAAGTAAAAAGGCACAAAATTCCTCTGCTTAAGCAGACTGAAGTCAGAAGTTACTGCTCCATTCTTTGCTTTGATAAGTAAAAAATTAAAGTGATCTAATTTGATAGTTAGGCTAAAAAGCTAAAGATAACCATCAGTACATGTAAAACAGAATGTAAGTCCTGTGAGTTTGCAAAGATGGTAAAGATAAACCAAATATTGTTCATAAATCAAAAGCCTAAAATAAAGGGAACTGAAAAACTCAGTAAAAAAATATATATATATAAAGCATAAAACAAAGGACAATATTAAGGAGATGCAAATCAAGACCACAATGCGGTATCATCTCACACCAGTTAGAATGGTTGCCATTAAACAAACAGGAAACTACAAATGCTGGAGAGATGTGGAGAAATTGCAACTCTTATTCATTGCTGGTAGGACTGTATAATGGTTCAGCCACTCTGGCAGTTTGGTGGTTCCTCAGAAACCTAGATTTCGAGTTACCCTATGATCCAACAATTTCATTTCTCAGCATTTACCCAGGGGATCTGAAAGCAGTGACGCGAACAGATTATTTGCACACCGATGTTCATAGTGGCATTGTTCACAGTTGCCAAGACATGGAAGCAACCTAAATGTCCTTCATCATATGAGTGGATAAACAAAACGTGGTATATACACACATGGAATACTACATAGCAGTAAAAGGGAACGAGGTCACAAAATCGTGAAACATATGACAACATGGATGAACCTTGAAGACATAATGCTGAGTGAAATAAGCCAGACACAAAAAGAGAGATATTGTATGTTACTACTAATGTGAACACTGTGAAAAATGTAAAATAAATATTTTATAGTGTAGAATATAGGGGACCTAGAGATAGACAGAAGCTAGTAAAGGGGGAACAATAATCTAATAAGAACAGACAAGATATTGAGGGTGATCTTAATTATATGGGAATGCTCAGGAATAACTATGGTTCACTAATTTTCTTTTGATATGGTAAGAGTATATTGGAAGGAATGAAGTTATTTCAGGATATTTGTTTTTCTCATTGCTTTGGTTTGTTTTTTTTTTGGAAATGTTTTTTTATTTGATAAAGTAAATTTTTTTTTTTAAAAAAAAGGACAATGTGAGTAAATATTTTTTATGTCTAAACAAAGAGTTTCAGATTTGTTTTTTTAAAATCCAAATATACTCTGCAAATAAGAAATATCCCTAAAATCAAATGCCAAAGATAGTTTAAAAATAAAGGAATTGGTAAGAAATATATCAGGCAAATGCATACTAGAAACAGCCAGGGAAAAGGTCATTATCAGGGGAAGTAAAATTCAGAAACACTAAATGGGAAAAAAGTCACTTGATATGGATGAAATTTAGATTAATACTGGAAAACATAAGTTATTAAAATGTATGCATAGGATAACATCCAAATGTATAAGTTACAACAACCTTAAAAATGAAGAGAAACTATATTTTTAACATTGTCTGGAAGTTCTGCCCAAAATGATAAAACAAATGTTGGAAAGGAAGAGATAAAATCAACATAATTTGCAAAGAATATGATTACATATCTAGGGAAAAAATGAACTAATAGATAGGAAAATCATTAGATCTAATGAGAATGCTCAGAAACTGGCTAGCTGCAAGATTACTATATACATTTTAAAAAACAGTTTTCCTGTGTTAAGGCAATAAGAAGTCAAAAAACATAATGGAAAAAAGTATAATTCACTATGGGGAAAAAAAAGCCTAAAGTACCTGGGACCAGTCTTTCTGAAATATGAGAAGGATTATTAAGAGAAAACTATAAAATGCTGATTAATTATTTAAAACAATTTGAGTAAATGATCAGAAATACAATACTCATTGATGGGAAGATTACTTACTTAGAAGAAAACAATACTTTCCTAGCTAATTTCTACATCTAATGCAATCCCAGTCAAATCCTGATAAGGCTTTTTATGGTAATTGTACCAGCTTGTATATATTATGTCCCCCAGAAAAAGCCATATTCTTTAATGCAGTCTTGTGGGGGCAGATGTATTAGTGTTGATTAGGTTCAAATCTTTGGATTAGGCTGTTTCCATAGAGATTTGACCCACCCAAATGTGAGTGACACCTTTGATTAGGGTGTGACCTCTTGATTGAATAGTTCTACAGAAATGTGGCCCCGCCCATTTTAGGGTGGGTCTTGATTCATTCACTGGAGTCCTATAAAAAGAGCTCACAAACAGGGACCTCAGAGCAACTGAGAGTGACATTTTGAAAAGGAGCTGCAGCTAAGAAAGGACCAAATGCTACAAGACCAACATTTTGGATAATGCCATTTTGAAATGCAACCTAGGCACAAGCAGACACCAGCCACAAGGCTTCCCAGCTTACAGAGGTTTTCCAGATGCGGACAGCCATCCTCCAGTGAAGGTACCCTATTGTTGATGCCTTACCTTGGACACTTTATGGCCTTAAGACTGTAACTTTGTAACCAAATAAACCCCCTTTATAAAAGCCAATCCATTTCTGGTGTTTTGCAAAAGGGCAGCATTAGCAAACCAGAAGAGTAATTTAACAAATTTCTAAAACTATTCTGAGGACACATGAGAAAAGCTATTGAAGATTTCTCTTAGCAGATAGTGAAACACAGTTTAAAGTTGCATTTTTAAAGTAATGTGGTATGAGAATAGAAACCTCAATGAAGGAATTAAATAACCTAGAAATATATCATGACATTTATAAAAGATCTAAAATATGGTAAAAATAAAAATGTCATCACAAATTAGTAAAATGGAAATTACTTAGTGAATAAGTTTTGGCTTATTTGTTAATTCTCTGGGAGAGAAATAAAACCATTCTCTATCTTTTTCTCATATCATATATCCAGATGACCTTCAGATGGATTATAGAGTAAAATATAAAATATAAAAACCACAAATTATAGAAACAATGAAAAAAATCTCTTTAGCCAGTGAGATCATAGTTAATTTTTGTTTTCTTCTTATACTTCACTATATTTTCAAATTTTATGAGTATATATTAATTTTAAAACAAAAAGTAACTTTTTAACATTTCTAGTTATTTAAAACAAAATATAATTGACTATCGAACATTTATCAAACATTTGTGCGGCAGAAGATTCATACGCTTCACAGAAATGAAGAAATTTCCATATATACAGGATGGATTAAATACCTAATTTTCCTTCCTCCTGAAACGGCACTAAAATTACAATTTTTTATGAAAAATTTTTTATGAAACACACATAAACCCAAAAGACAACAGCAACGCAATTTTACAGGTGGAAAACAGAGGATAAGTGGTAGTTGAGTCCATGGAACTGAGAGAGAAAAATCCTTTAAAAATCTCACAGAAGGAAGCTGAGACCCAACTCAATTTATACCATAGGATCTCCTGAAATCTCCAGTCTCAGCCGCACCTGCAGCCTCTGGAGCCAGGAAGAAACCAGGAAGGAGGGTAGATTTAAGCGAGCTGGATGAGAACATTAAGCAGCAGCTTGATCTGCACCCACCACACCCTCTCCCCCGACCCCCTCACCGTCCCCCTCCATCCCTTCACTCCCATCCCCCCACCCTGGTTCTTCTGCCCAATCCCCAACTACTGGGCAAATGGTCTGTTTAACCCCAACAGGAAGTTGGAGGATTATCTCTGGAAAGGGTAAAACAGGCTCCTTGGACTGGAGGCCCGCAGCACAAGTGAGGTGTGGTACTGTAACAGTTTCCTGTGGCTGCGGTAACAAATTACCACAAGCATGGTGACTGAAAACAACACACGTATTATCGTACAGTTCTGGAGGCCAGAATTATGTGATTGGTTTCCCTGGGCTGAAATCAAGGTGTCAGCAGGCCTGGTCGCTCCAGCAGGCTCTAGGGGAGACGCCGTCCCCAGCCTGGCTCCTAACTCCCTCCTCACAGCCCTTCAACCCATGGTGTTTCTGCCTTTACCTCCCCTACTTCTGGAGAAAATCTCCCTCTGCTTCCCTTTATAAAGATGCCTGTGATTTCAGTTAGGACCACATCCATCTCAAGATCCTTGACTTAATCACATCTACCAAGCCCCTTTTGCCAAATAAAGTAGCATCTACAGATTCCAAGGATTAGGACCTGGATATTGTTAGGGCCAGGATTCAGCCTAGGGGGTCCCAGGCCACAAACGGAAGGATTAGGTGATCACACAGGTGCTGAAAGCTGAGGATCACCCCACCCTGGGGACTCCCTTCAGGTTCCAGAACTCGAGTAGCAAGATCCTTAACTCTTAACAGGACACTTAGGGATGTGACCAGCTCAAGAGGAGAGACCTAAGGAAACTCAGAGACGTTCCCCATAAATTATCTGTCCCGATCACCCTTTAGTGAAACCCAGAGTCCACAGATTTATCAATACGCTCAGTTTCTGGACAGTTTTTAATCTCAATCTTGAGCAAACATCTGAGAAAATCTAGCATGGAGGACAGATACCAAAACAAACTAAAAAGAGCAATAAGAGGGAACAGAAAATATGTAGGGAAAAAAAATCACTCTAAAAAGTATAATTAATAGTCTCAGATATGTGTGTAGGTATATGTGTATGTGTACCCCTTCACAAATGTATATCTGTATCGATACATACACACACACAGGCAGATATGTGATATGTGTATCACAGGGAATATTGGTTACAATGTGTTAAGGGGACAAGCTCAAGGCTGCTTGTTAAGGCTGTTTGTTGATGATAGCTGAGAAATGGAGACAAACAAAATATTTTTTAAAAAATAGGTGAAATTTCTTGGATATATATTATGAACAATAATGCAGAGAGAAGAAATAAAAGGTCACAAATATGAGTACATCATTGATAAAATGACTTGAAATGTAAAAGTAAGATTTACAGCACCATAACTTATATATGTAGTATACTAGTCAGGGTTCCCCAGAAAAACAGAACCAAAAGGAGATTTTAGTTAGGAAAGTAAGTAGGCAGGTAGGTAAGTAAGTAGTACTGCAGTTTGGGGTGTTTGAGCTATATGTGGTTTCTTTTTTTAAATTCTTTAAATTGTACACGTGCATTTTATTCATTCTCCTGTATATATTATACATTTTAGAATTAAAATTTTTTAAAACTGTGGAAGAAATCACAAAGGAAAAGAGTACAGATTTGGCTACACAATACTGTAAATCTTCTATATGTTAAAAAACATTAATCTGAAAGTTAATAAACAAACTGAGAAAATATTTGTCACAATATAATAATATCGAGGCTGTGAGCCTGTGTACGAGTCACCACCCCTCCCGCCAATTGGGGGCCTTTGTCTTGCTCTTCCCTCTGCTTGGCACATGCTTCCTCTGATATCCTGATGAACTGCTGGTACTCCCTTTCCTACTTCCATGTTTTTTTTTTTCACCATGGAAGTCACCTCCTCCTAATATACTATTTAACTCGTTTATTTTGCACTGTCCTTCTCTCCCCACCAGAATGAAAACTCCATGCAGGCAGAAATTTTTGTCTGCTTTGTTTAATGCTGTTCCCAGTGCCTGGAACAGGACCCAGCACATAGTAGTTTCTCAATAAACATTTGTTGAATGAATGAATGAATATGAAAAGTAGGTGTTAATTGATAGGACAAGCACCAAGAACATCTTTTAAAAGGATAAAAGATATAAACTGACAACTTACATGATATAAGAATCAAAATGCCTTATAAGCACATAGAGAAATTTTTGCTGTCACTAATAACCAAATAAATTCATATTAAACAATTAGCTACCTTTTGCCTTTCAAATTAGCAAAGCTAATTTTTTAACTGTAATAGTTTTGGCAAGGATGTGCTAAATTGAGCAATTATTCACTTCCAGCAAGTGTAGGGTACAGCATTCTGAATAGCAAATTTATAATTTAATTCAAGAACTTTTAAAACGTTCATGCCCTTTTGCCCAATAATTGTACTTTTGGAAAGTTATAATAACAAAATAATTTTAAAATACATACAAAACTATGTAAAAAAGTATGTACAAAACTAACATTATCAGATGTCATTAAACTCATGTTTATAATGTAGTGTGAATACATGGGTAAAAATCAGGATAAGAAAATGAGAGAGAGAATCATACAACTATTTGAAATAAGTCACTAAAAAGACAGGAGGGAAATACTTTAAAATAGTAAGAGAACATACTCTGGGTAATTATTTTTTTCTTTATAATTTCTGATTTTAAATGACCATCTATTTCTTTTAAAATTGGAGGGTGCTTTATGATCTGAAAATTGTCAGCTTTAAAAATAATTTGGTAATTTGAAAAAGTTGTTTCTTTCCTAAAGCAGTATTATAATGTATGGAAAGTGTGAGATTAAAAATGGCTCTAAAAAAGATTCAACATCTGGAACCTCCAAACCAAAAAAACAAAAAAAAGTGCAGGATTCTATGGTTATGGCCCATTGTACCCCCTGGTGGCAGCATACCCAAAAAAGAAAAAGTAAAGTGAGAACACACTCAAGCTGGAAAAACTACATACTTCCCTCTAAAATCAAAGCTTCATCTTCAAAACATCAGGAAAAAGATCCCACATACACAAAGTAACATGGAAATAAACATACACTTTCATCCTTTTTATGTTGTCAGCATCACAGCCTCAGTTCTCTAAGATTAAACACCTGGAGCCATATGCATTGTATTCTATAGCACTAGTAAGCAACCATTAGTGTTGAAGGGCCCGACGAGTCTACTTGTAGGCATAAATTATCCAAAAGGACTATTTATCTTCAACAAATTAGGTGATCGCTGCCACATCCCCATCACACCTTCAGTCTTGTGGTATTTCAGTGAAAAATAAATTCAGCAGGATCAAAAGCAAGGTATGGTGGAGATGGGGAAAGAAAGGAAAATTAGGTGCAGAAGCTTTCAAATATTGAAGTAGTGCAAATTGAAATGCTGAAGTAGTAATAGTACATTCTACCTCTCAAATTGGGAAAGATTTTGAAATATCACAACACCCACTCTAATCAAGGTTTCACACACATAACCTCCCCCCACCATTTCTCCAAAACAGTTTCTGCCACTGTCACCAACTCCACATTGCCAAATTTCATGGTCATATCTCAGTCTTCATCTTTCTCCACCTCTCAGCAACATTTGATACCCAGGAACAATCCCTCCTTCTTTTTCTCTTTTACCCAGCTCCCATTATGTAGCTGATCATTTCTGCCAGCGAGTTTTCATCACGTCAAAAAGCTCTGTGACTACAGCATGAAGGGTAAGTGGAAGGATGAAGTGAAGAAGTCCACATTTACAAACCCTTCTCTATGCCAGGCAAGTGCAAGGGTGCTCCTCGGGTTATCACATTTCATACTCACGACCACCTTTCCTCCGTCTTCAAAGTCAAGAAATGCACACTGGCCATGGATACCTGAGTTATGGGCCTAGCTGACATTCTTTCAACGTTCCTCTTCAGAATGCAGTGTCGGAAGGCCATGTCCACAGGCTCCATCCTACGCTGCCTGAGCAAGGATGTCTGAGCCAATTGCCTGAAAGGAAACTAAATGTCCCACCTGAACCTGGTCCCAGAGACTAAGGAAATCTATGCTTTCCACATTCCTAAGTCTCATACTCTCCCCTTTTACCACAGTGCACTGACTGGTCTTCATGTCTGATTATCTGTTGTCAAATATCTTGGACTCTGAGAGATTCTCAGTATCCATGAAGAAGCCCTGTCTTTTTGACCACAGCAGGACTGTCCTGGACAAAACTGAACAAGATGAAGCTGGCTTCCCTTCTCTCTGTTTAATGATCTCCTTCCCCAGCTGCTTTGTGTCAAAGGCTGCCCCCCACCATTCTGCATACTGACTGGGACCCCCATATCCAAAGGGAAAATACATCAAGACGTGAGATCTAAAAGGGATCTGTGCTCCACTTCTGGGTGGGACAAGTGCTTGGGATAAAAAGGTATAAACCTTCAAAGTGCTGGAATTTTCTGGATAATTTTTGGGAAAGCAGTAATTTAGGAGTGGGGAGCAACAGAAAGAATATTTAAAATTCAAACTGGCCTACACAATGTGAGACAAATGGAACTTCTTCCTATGTTCCATAATCATCCTTTATTTCCTTCCAACAAATCTTTCTATTTTCTCTGTGTCCTTTTCTCAGCTGCATTCAAGAGGGTTTCTAATCCATACTAAGATATGGGTGACAGAAATGAATATGTCGTTGCTCTGGGCACACTTCCGTTTCCAGAGAGAATCTCTGTTAACCCCCAAAATTACTACCCTGGTGGGACAAGTGGAGCAAAGAAACCATTTACCACTCACCAAAATCCAGAGGCAGCAGAGTACATATATATGGTCAGCGGCACTAACTCTGGCTTTCAACTGGCCTAGGTGGCACTGGGCACCTTATTTGCTATCTCAAAACCTCAGTTTTCACATCTGAAAAGTGAAGATAGCAATAGAAACAACCTTCAATTTTGCTTTGAGAATTAAATGTGATAATTCTCAGTACACAGCATGGTGATAGTGCCTCGGATGTAGAAAATGCTCAATTCATGTAAGCAGTTTGTTGTTGTACTTGTGTTTTACATCTGCACTGTGTATAAAAGTGGCCAACAGAAAAGCCTGAGACACACTCCGTTCACTCTATGTACAGACAGGGAGGACCTGGTCTTCCCAAAACAAAGGACCCTCCACTCCCCTCTGCTTGCATTTGTGTATCATTTGGAGTCAGTCTGCACTATAGTTGCTGTCCTCAAATCGGCCCTGATCAAACTCCACCAGAAGGAAGTGGTAGATTTAATGTAATAATGTGTTTAACTAGTTTGATGAATTTTCTCATTCTGTCAAGTATTCATTGGATGCTTAATCTAATTATATCAAAGGACTAGGCCTTTGTAGCAGTGAAAAGTAATCAAAAGACCATATCTCTAAAGGAGATGATCTGACTTCCATTCCTTCTCTCTCTCTCTCTCTCTTTTTTTTTTTTTCAAGAAGGGCAAAACAAACAGTTCCAGAGGTAGGAATAGGTAGATAAGTCCATCTTACAAATTTCCTAAGCCTTAGGCACTCTTCCTTTTAAAGGCCTATAGCACATAAGGCCCAACTGTAAAAATGTACCCATATCCAACAATTAGCATGATTTATATATAATTATGAGTTAAATTAAATTGCAGTTGACTGACATATTTGATTCTATTAAAGCACACACATAATTTAGCTTTTTTATTTTGTCCAATTTCTTTGGCATTTTGGAGATAATTAATTCTTTTTTCCACTTCTCAAACATTCTTTAGGCCCTAAATAGCTTAGATAAGCCATGAGTACAGTGCTCTAGAGCTTAAAGGACAAAATGGCCCTAGCTGGGCTTAAATCCCAGCTCCATCTGTCATTTAGCTATGTGAGTTTGGTTAAATTACTTAAGCTGTCTCAGGTTCAATCACACTTTCAGTCAAGTCATTCAGACATACTTAGCAAGCTCCACGCCCACTGCTTTCATAGAAAAGCAACACAGTAACTAATTACTTTCTTTTCCCACTCAGAGCTCTACAGTGTGCAGAACCCCCAGCCCAGTTATTCTGAACCAAACAGAAGGTGTGGGATAGATTGAGCTTAAAAGTCGCCAGTGTGCATATAGCATCCCCTTCCTTTAAGTTTCAAGGCTTAGTCATGAAGGACCTCAAGTGGACTATACTGAAGGAAAATTCCTTACGAGTAACAGATTTTCTGAGAACCGCTCTTGTATTTGTCTTTATTCATTCCCACTCCCATACTTCAAGCTTCCTGCTTTGTATTATGACACATACACACACATACACACACACACACACACACACACACACACACACACACACACACACACTCTTCCCTACACATTCATGGGGAGCATACACCCTTAGCATCCAAACCTCAGTTGGGGCATGGTGAGGAGCACTAGAAGAGACAGGGGGCAATAAAAGGAGCCAACAGGTAGACCCAGGCAACTAGAGCTGGAACCCAAGGGAAGCATCTCAGAGCATCAGTGGTGGTGGAGTACTTGCAAAAAGGCAGAGAGCAGTTGACTTCATCAACTTGAACAGCTTTTCTGGATTATTCTCCATCAAGACCAACCCTACTGACCAGACATAGTTGATTTTTTTCTCAGACCTAACAACTGTCATCCACAGAGCCATGGATCAAATGCAACCTTGATCAACTATTTTTAATGCAATTTTATTTTATTGAGATATGATCATATAACATACAATCATTCAAAGTGTACAATCAGTTGTTCACAGTATCATCATATAGTTGTGCTTTCATCACCACAATCAAACTTTGAACATTTTCATTAATCCAAAGAATAAAATAAAAATTAAAGTAAAAAAGTGAAAAAAGAACACTCAAGTCATCCCCCCCCAACCCTATTTTTCCGTTAGTTTTTTTGCCCTCATTTTTCTACTCATCCATCCATACACTGGATAAAAAGAATGCAATCCACAAGGTTTTCAGACTTACCCTGTCACCCCTTGTAAGCTACATTGTCATACAATCGTCTTCAAGAATCAAGGCCACTGGGTTGGGGTTTGATAGTTTCAGGTATTTACTTCTAGCTATTCCAACACATGAAAACCTAAAAAGTGTCATCCATATAATGCATAAGAATGTCCACCAGAGTGACCTCTCGACTCCATTTGAATTCTCTCAGCCACTGAAGTTTTATTTTGTTCCATTTCGTGTCCCCCTTTTGGTCAAGAAGATGTTCTCAATCCCATGATGCTAGGCCCAGATTCATCCCCAGGAGTCATATCCTGCATTGCCAGGGAGACTTACACCCCTGGGAGTTAGGTTCCATGTAGGGGGGAGGGCAGTGAGATCACTTGCCAGGGTGGCTTAGTTAAAGAGAGAGAGACAGGACCACATCTGAACAACAAAGAGGCACTCAGGGGGAGACTCTTAGGTACAATTATAAGCAAGCCTAGCTTCTCCTTTGCTGTAACAGACTTTTTAAAGGCAAGTCCCATGATAGAGGCACATCAACCTTCTAGTCCTCAATGTCTGTGAGAACATCAGCAACCATCCAGGGGAGGAAGCCCAACACCTCTGAATTTTCCCCCAGCTCCTCAGGGGGCCCCTGCATATTTTTTTTTCATTGTTTCTTTTTTTAAATTAACTTTCTCAAAAAATTTCAAAAAAAAAACAGACAATAAAAAACCATTTCAAACAAAACCAAAACAAAGGAATAAGAAAAAACAAATATCCTAGAATAACAAATATCCTAGAATTACAAAACCAAAACAAAGAAATAAGAAAAAACAAATATCCTAGAATAACAAATATCCTAGAATTACTTCCATCATGTTCCTATTCTACTCCAAGAAAATATACAGACTATAACTCAAGAGATCAACTATTTTTTAAACTATATTGTGCACCTATTTTTGGGCAAAACATCAGAGAAGGAGATATGGACACAGTCAAAGATAAATGATGGAGTTCTTTTTCTCAAGAAGGCTCCAGTCTAATGGGACAAGGGGGTGGGGATAGAAGATAACTATAAAGAAATAACTGAGGTTTATAGCAAGATATAGGCTAAATGAGTGATGTCAAAGCAGAAAGGCTCCTCACTGTTGGATGGGATGGTCACAAACAGCTTCGCCTGGGAAAAATTTGAGCTGAGTCCCCAGGAAAAGTTTCCGAGTAGCTGGAGAGGGGATTTCAGGCTTAGGAAATAAAGAGGAAAAGCAGGGACAGTATGTGTTTTCCTGATTTTTGACTACAAGGGCTCTGTTAAAACCTGGATTTAGAAACTCAGTGCCTATCATTAAAAAAAGCAAATCAGGAAGGATAATGAAAACCACTAAGAAGTGGTCTGGAGACCTCAAGAGTGGTTGTCTCTCTCCAGGCTCCTCATGTGCTCAAGCATCAGTCTCACCAGGTGTACAATTAGGGCAGATCTGACAAGACTTGTTCTCAGAGCATGAAACTTATTCTTGGTGATGTAGGGGAAGCCCATATGCATCTGTGGTTAAAAGCAAACAGTCTTTAAAGGCTCAGATCAAAGATGACCTGTACCTCGCTTACCTCATGCCAGAAAGCCACAGGTGGGTTATTCTCATGAGTTCCTGGAAGGAGTAACAATGAATAGTAGTGTGCACATACCCAGATATATACCAAATATGGATGACGGTGATAGTGATGATGATTCAGTCATAAACTAACAGCTATTGAGGACACTTGTGTCATTGGTCCTGTGTTAATTACCAGAAAGACAAAGGTGGGAAGGCTGTCTCTTTCACATTTGTCTGCCCATTTTCTTCCAGGAGGAGTGGTGACTTAGATGAATATTAATGGATTGTTATAAGGATAATTATAAAATCATTATGATGGAAGAAATTTTGAATGGTCTTCCAGTTCATTCCTTTGTATAATGATAGGAAAAAGTGAAACTGCATGAGCAAAAACATTATCAAGTGTAGATTTGAAACCAAATATGAAAATATCACAATCCTGTGGTTCATGTCCCCAAAAGATAAGAAGTCCTTTTCATGTCCAATGGAATCTTCCCATCTTGAATTTGCATCACTTAACCATTGTATAAAAATTCATTACAACTAGTATCCCTTTATTGGGGAAGATATTATGGGATATTAAAAAAAGACATAATGATCTTACTTTTTAATTAAGAAAAAAATTGAAAACACATGGATTGATTCAGGAATAAAGCAGCATTGGTCATAATGCCATCATATAAGGATATAATGCTATGTTAAATTGTATTCAGTGAATTGCACATTGCAAAGTGGCACTAGCCTTTTGGTGAAGTCTATGGCAATATGAATGGAGAAAAAACTACAAAGACATTCAAAGCCTTTAATCCAATTAAACTACTTCTGAGAAGTTTCTAAAGAAGTAATTCAAAAGAGGGCAGAATTCTGGAGCAGTAAACACAGCAAGGGGTAAGGGCACAAGGACCACTGAACAAATGGAAAACTCAGCCTTAGCCAAGAGCACAGTGGGGTCATCCAGACTAATAGGAAAGTAGGCAGATCCAGGTAGGTGGGTAGATGTATGGGACTTGTAGAAATTCTCTTCTGGTTGCTTTTATTTTCTGCATAAAATAAGCAAGATCATCTACAGAGAGTGAGGATGGTGATGTAGATATTTGAGGTTTGAGGAGTATATGTCAGGGTAGATTTGGAGATAAGAAGCAAAAAAAAAAATGGTAACTAACATCAGAAGATAAGAGAAAATGTTAAATAATAAGGTTGTAGAGTAGGACAGTAAATGGATGATTGGGCAGATTAAGGGCCAGTGAGATCAGTCAGCAGGGTTGCATGTTTTTCTCCAGCCACATTCACTCCAGGTTCAAGCACAGAGTAAGTGGAGACCTGAATTAAACTAGGGTTGGGTTTTACCAGTTGAATATTACTGAGCTAGGCAAGGGACTGAGGGCATGTGCAAAGGGAGTGATTTTAATGTCGGGCTAGGAATTTAAGCTGAGTAAGGTGTTTTAGTTTTCTAGCTGCCAAAGCAAATACCATGTAATGGGTTGGCTTCAACAATGAGAATTTATTAGGTCACAGTTTTGAGGCTAGGCAAAAGTCCAAATCAAGGCATCATCAAGGCAATGCTTTCTTCCTGAACACTGGGATTTCAGGGCTGGCTGCAGTGATCCTCAGTCCTAGACTTCTCTGTCACATGGCAATGCACATGGGTTCCACTGACTTTCAGCTTCTGGCTGCTCCTTCTGTGGCTTTCTATCTGAATTTCATTCTGCTTAGAAAGGACTCTACTAATAGGATTAAGACCCATCCTGATTGAGTTTGGCCATACCTTAACTGAAGTAACTTCATCAAAAGTCCTACTTACAATGGGTTCACACCCACAGGCATGGATTAGATTTAAGAACATGATTTTGGGGGGTACATAGCTCCAAACCACTACAGAAGGGAAATGAGGACATGGGGACAAGGGACAGTAAATTATAGTGTCTAGTGGGAAAAAGAGGAGTCAAAGATTGTTGGTACTGAGGTACTTGACCCTCACATCTAGTCACCTACTACTATTGATTTTTTCCATTCCACTTGTTCCCTAATTTGAATCATTATCATCTCATCAAAGCTAAATAAATTCAATCTCCTCCTAATTGAAATATCTGACCCTAATCTAGCCTGGAGAGTAATGGATTTCATAACATGAAACATAAACCATTTAGGGGTAAGATGGGGTGAGAGTGGAGGAAAATCAGTTAAGGTTTAGATTCCTAATGTGCAGTTTAGTGAGGAAGCTGTCAAGAGTAGTGTCCAAGATAGAATAAAACACTTGACTAAAAGCTGATACTGCCCCCTT
This sequence comes from Choloepus didactylus, assembly GCF_015220235.1. NCBI lineage: Eukaryota > Metazoa > Chordata > Mammalia > Pilosa > Megalonychidae > Choloepus > Choloepus didactylus. The sequence continues at coordinate 98,990,452 of NC_051313.1, read as the reverse complement.
AATAGTAGCTTTCATGTAACAGATAGTTGCTGAATAAATTGGAGGAATGAAATTGAATAGATGAATGAATGGCACTCTCAGCATGGAGGAAGTAATCAAAAAGATATGATTTTCCAAAGGGATAGAGTAAGAAGTATCTTAGTAACAGTGGAAATGATGAGAAGGAATAGACTTGAGAAGTATTAAGGATAACATCAAGACTCAATGGGGTGGTTAGGGTGAAGGATGCAGGGACAGAGAGAGACACAGATGTCACCCAAGTCATTCACTTGGTCAATGGGGTGGATGTAATGTCCTTCATAAGATAAGGAATCGAAGAAAGAAGAAAAAATGGATGAGGATCTAGTGAGAGTGGGGAATTAATTTTGAACATATTGAGTTTGAGATATCTGTGGGACATTCAAGTAGAAATGTCCAGTGAGTGAAGAAAGATATGAGCCAGCAGCTCAGCGGAGATGTGAGCTTGAGGAATTTAGAAGATTAAGGGCCCTCAGGCGACAATAGATGATGTCCAAAGCACAGCAGACCTGTGAGTGATGATCAGAAGCCATGAGCTCAGATGGAGTCTCCTAAAGAGAAATTACAGAGTGAAAGGACCAAACTACTGAAATTGAAGCCTACAGAACCCCAGCATTTAAGGACAAAGAGGAAGAAGAACCCATGAAGGAGACTAAGAAAGAGAAGCCCAAGATGTACAAAGAAAAACTGGAGAGAGAAGCCAACAGAATAGAGAATTTAGAGGGAGGAAATAGGTCAACAGAACAAATGCCAAGAAATGTCAAATAAGTTGTGACTTGAAAAGCATCTGTTAGATTTGGCAAAGCAATCACTGAGCACTAGGGAGATGTTTCAGTGGAGTGGTAAAGGCCAAAGAGAGATTAGAATAGATTGAGGAGTGAATGGAAGAGGAGGAAGTGGGAAATACAAAAAGAGGCTATTTTTCAAGTAGCTATCTATAAAAAGAGAGGTGATAGAATAATGGCCATAGGAATCTGTGACTTATTTTTAGTATTTTTTGTTTTGCCTTTTAAAGTCTGAAGATGATTGAGAAGGTTAATAAATGGAGAAGAAATTGTCAGAGATCAAAAATAGGGGGAGACTTCAGGAGAGTGAAGTGCCTCAAGCAAATGTAGATAGGATCTAAAGCACAGGAAGATGTCCACTTCTTCCCCTGTAGGAAGGATTAAAGGAACAAGGCATGTTTGTGGCTGCCACACTTATTAAAAGGTCCACCTATCCTTGTTTCCTCCACTTTTTCATTACCTAATTCTCTGCATTCTGGCTTCTGACTTCATCACTCTGCTGAAATTGAGCTTTCTAACATCTCAGTCTCCAATTCCAAAGTCAGTGTTATCAAAAGGTGGAAGCTACCTGAGCATCCATCAATGGCAGAATAGAAAAATAAAATGTGGTTTATAAATACAATAGAATATTATTCAGTCATAAAAATGAATGAAGTTCTTATATATTCTATAACATGGAAATGAATCTTGAAGGCATCATGTTGAGTGAAACAAGCTAGACACAAAAGGACAAATATTTGATGATCACACTCAGATGAAATAATTAGAATATGTAAATTTACAGAGACAGAAATTGGAATACAGGTTACCAGGGGCAGGACTGTGGGTAGGGAATGTGAAGTAAATGCTTAATGGGAACAGAGTTTCTCTCTGGAGTGATAGAAAAGCTTTGGTAATGGGTGGTGATAATGGTAGCACAACATTGTGAATGTAATCAACACTGCTGAATTGTATACTTGAAAGTGATTAAAATGGGAAATTTTAGGTAGAGAAATTTTAGATACATGTTACCAGAATAAAAATAAAAATAAACCCATAGAACCAGGAAATACAAAGAGAGAACCCTAATGTAAGCTATGGACTTTACTTAATATAATTATAATAATATGCTTCATCAATTGTAACAGAAGTACCACACTAATGCAAAATGTTAATAATAGAGAAAACTCGGGGGGGCGGTATTTTAAAACTCTATACTTTCTGCATGATTTTTCTGTAAGCCAACAACTGTTCTAACATAAATAAATAAATACATTAATACATAGAAACCCCTTTCCCAAAAATTCAGTAGCATCTTCTCATCCCTCTCCTTCTTAACCCGTGTACAGCATTAACCTTGTTGAACACCCTCTCCTTCTTCCCACAACTCTCTCTTGCCTTGGTTTCTGTGACACTGTGGTCTCCTACCCAGCTCCCTATTAATTTCTTCTGTTTGTACACTTGTTTCATTTCTTTGTCCTGTGCCCTAAATGTGGATATGCTCTCAAGATCTGTGGCTTCCAAAGTTAGATTTCCAATCCCTAATATAGGGCTTCAACTGTCCAAGACTATGTTGTTCTGTCCTCTGTTCCAAGATATTTGTCAAAACTGGGACAGATCAATCAGAAGCAATGGGCACTGTGAATAGCACCAAATCAATAGGAGAATAGAAGAAGTCAGTGATGACTGACCGAAGTTTCCAATATATGACTGTGATTGCGTGACTGTGGCAAGAATATGAAAACCAGCAAATCTCAGCATCACCTGGGGTGGGTTCTGAATGAAGATGAATGCCTCACTACCATGAGATAAGAAAAAGACAAAAGGCAGATTTTGTACTAATGAAGGGCAAAACTGGAACCAGATTACTCACTAAAAGGCAGATGACAAAATGAATCAACATGTTCTGTAAGGAGAGGCTCATAGGCACCCTCCCAAGAGCAGAACAACTGACAGTAAAAGACAGACAAAAAGTCAACTTTTCTGATAAAAGACATCCTCTAAAATGGAGCTACTGACACATGGGATCAGCCTCTTGTGCAAGTAACAATTAAATGAAGTGACAAGTAATTTGATGTAATAAATATTTAAATCAGTACAGTTTGACATGCAAATTAAAACCATATTGAGGTATCCCTACATACCCACCAAAGTTATGAAAAATGAAAAGACTGATAATACCAAGTGCTGACAAGGATGAGAGCTAACGAACTCATAAATTTCTGGTGGAAATGCAAAATGAAATAGTCACTTTGGAAAACAGTTTGGCAGTGCAACATACACTTACCACAGTCCCAGCAACTCTACATGTGGGTATGTACCTAAGAGAAATAAAAGCATATGTCCACAAAAAGACCTATTACTAAATTTGTAGTCGTAAGAGACAAAAACTGTAAACAATCCAAATGTCCATCAACTGGCACACAAGCAAATTGTAGTATATCCGTACAATGGAATACTATTCAACAATAAAAAGGAACAAACCACTGACCCACATGACACGAATGAATCATTATACTAAGTGAAGGAAGCTAGGCACAAAAGACTATATACTATTTTATTCCATTAACATGACATTCTGGAAAAGGCAAAAATATGGGGACAGAAATTAGATAGGGGGCTGCAGGTGGGCTATGATTGAAAAGAGAAAATTGACTTCAAAGGGAATTGGGGGAACATTTTTGGATGATGGAAATATTCTATATCTTGATTGGGTAGTGCTTACATGACAATACATTTGCCAGAACTCATCAAACAATGCATTTTTAAAAGATGAACTTTGTTGTTTGCAAATTATATCTCAAAAAATGACTTTTAAAAATACAGTGTGACAGTTACCTTTTTAACTCCTTTTCCTTTCTTGATCATGGAAATGATCCTGTTAAAATGCACATTCACAGGGTTGAACTAAAATTTTGATCAGTAGTCTTGTGATAGGGTTGTGGAAGTGGAATGGATAGGACCAAGAAATAAACATCTTGACCAGCAACTCAACTGATTCCAGTGCAGTGGGCCCATGGAATATATTTAAGATACTGCTAAGAAAAAAAAAACTGTGAGACAACTTCTGGTTGACCAGCTGGTGGCATAAGACATAGCACAGGATACCATCTCCCAACAGAATCTTTGCACAATTAGTGAAAACTGAAAGAGCCCTCTTCCTCAAAACTCCAGAAAATAGTTAAAGGGTCTCCTAACTAGGCAAGTGCCAAATCAAGAAAAAAAAAGCTTGAAAATGGTAGGTGAAGTTCCTATGCCCTTGCTGGCACCTACCCCACCCCCTCCTTGATGTGGGGTGAGCCAGCCTGCACTCTCATTGTGGGTTCCTGGCCCTATTCCAGAGGGAGCAGAATCATCCCTATGCACATGCTGGGATGCCTGTACATCAGTGTCAATCTATCAGAAGGAATACTGAAAAATGAAACAAGGAAACCTGTCTTAGGCTCACCCTCCCAGAATTTGTCCTGAAGGCAGAGAAGTATCTTGCAGACAGCTAAAGCACTGAAAGAAATAATTAAACCAAAAGGGCCAGGGGCAAAGGCTATCTTCTTTAAATCACACAGTAGATCACGCAGGAAGAAGTGAAAGTCTATTTCAAAAGAAGTAGATGGGGCATTTGAATTTCTCTAAACTAGGAGTTCCTAAGGTTATAAAAATAAGCACAGGAAAAGAGTCAGGTTCCCAGCAGGCTGAGGGATAAGCTCTGAAGGAGACCACCAGACAAAACAGAGCTCATTTCAAAGACCATGAAAGGTATTTTTGCTTTGGTATGCTTGTTTTAGTGCTTCTTGGCACTCAAGGGAATCTCTGTCATATCATAGACTGGATACAAACTTAAGAAACAGACAGCTCAAGGACTAAATCTATTGTTTACACTAAAATATTAAAATGTATAAATATGAAAAGAAAAAGATTTCAAGAAAAACAAGGAAACAGGAAATGATAGCCCTCCAAAGGACCAAGATAAAAATCCAAAAGCCATCAATGAAGAGGACCAGACTTTGGTCATAATGGGCAAAGAATTTTAAAAGTGATCCTAAATATGCTCAAGAAGATAAAGGAAAACATGGAGAAAGACTAAAAAATATGAGGGAAACAATACGTGAACAATATGAGAATCTCTTTGAGATTCTCAATAGGAACCAAATGGAAACACTGGAGTTGAAGACTACAATAACTGAAATGAAAAATTCCCTAAGGGGGTTCAACAGCTTACTAGAGCTGGCACAAGAAAGAATCAGTAATCTTGAAGGCAAGACAATTGAAATGATTCAAGCTGAGGAGCAGAAAGAAAAAAAGAATTTAAAAAAGCAAACGGAGCAGAAGACACCTGTGAGACACTATCAAGAGTACCAATAAATGCATTACGGGAGACTGAGCAAGAGAAGACAGAGAGAAAGAGGGCTGAAAGAATATTTGAAGAAATCATTGTGGAAAACTTCCCAAATTTAATGAAAGACATAAATATGCACGTTGAAGAATCCCAACAAAACCCAAACATGATATACTCAAAGAGTGCCATGCCCAAACACATAGTAATCATACTGTACAATGCCAAGGACAAAGAGGGAGTTCTGAGATGCAAAAGGAAAGCAATGATTTATATACAGTGGAATCACAATAAGGTTAAGTGCCAAATACACATCAGAAATCATGGAGGCAAGAAGGCAGAAGATGAAACATATAAAGTTGCTGAAAGAAAACAATTGCTGACCAAAGATTTTATATCTAACAAGACTCTCCTTCAAAAATGAGAAAAAGATTAAGACATTCCCAGATAAACAAAAGCTGAGGGAGTTTGCCACCACTAGACCTGCCCTACAGGCAATGTTAAAGGACTTCTTCATACTGAAAGGAAAAGACACTAGATAACAATTTAAAGCAGCATGAAGAAATAATGACCTCTTGAAAATTAACCATGTGCATAATTATAAATACCAGTAGTATTGTATTGCATTTTTTTGATATGCAACTCCACTTTTTACTTCTTAAAAGCTCTAAAATGCAAAGGCATAAAAAGTGATGGGAAATCTATGGCTTGGGACATACAATGTATAAGGACATATTTTGTAACAAGTATAAATAAAAGGTGGGGGCACCTGGGGAATAACTCATATTCTCACAAACACTGGGGACTACCAATTTAGAAGGCCAAGCCCTCAATCTTGGGGCTTGCCCTTATGAAGCTTGTTACTGGAAAGGAGAGGCTAAGCCTGCTTATAATTGTGCCTAAGAGTCACCCCCAGAGAACTTCTTTTGTTGCTCATACGGGGCCTCTCTCTCAAAGCCAACTCTGTAAGTAAACTCACTGCCCTCCCCTCTACATGGGACATGACTCCCAGGGGTATAAATCTCCCTGACAACATGGGGCATGACTCACGGGGATGAGCTTGGCCCTGGCATCATGGGATTGAGAAAACCTTCTTGGACCAAAAGGGGGAAGAGAAAGGAAACAAAATAAATTTTCGGTCGTTGAGAGATTTCAAATAGACTCAAGAGGTCATTCTGGAGGTTATTCTTATGCATAATGTAGATATCCCTTTTTAGTTTTTAGTGTGTTGGGATAGCTAGAAGGAAATACCTGAAACTGTTGTACTGCAACCCAGAAGCCTCGATCCTTGAAGATGATTGTATAACTATATAGCTTACACTGTGTGACTGTGTGATTGTGAAAACCTTGTGGCTCCCAATCCCTTTATCCAGTATATGGACAGATGAGTAGGAAAATGAAGACAAAATGCAAATAAATATTAGGGAGGAATGGGGGGTATGGAATGCTTTGGGTGTTCTTTTTTACTTTAATTTTTACTTATTCTTTTGTTGTGTGGTAATGAAAGTGTTCAAAAACTGATTGTGGTGATGAATGCACAAATATATAATGGCACTGTGAACACTGTGGATGATTGCATGGTCTGTGAATATATTGCAATAAAATTGAATTTAAAAAAAAAATATGGAGTAGAAATCACCCTTAAAAATAATCTTATTGTTAAGTTAAGGTTATATAGTAGTATGGCTGAAAATTTTCACTTTTTAAATAAATATATGTATATCTATACATTCGCCAAAAAAAAGGTGACCAGACAGGGGTATTGGAACTGTGTATGTATATGCTATTGAAGTTAAGTTGGTATCAAATCAAATATGATTGTTATAGATTTAGGATGTTAAATTTTAATCCCATGGTAACCACAAAAAATATATTAAAATTGTTTTTAGAAAGAAATGAGATGGGACTCAAAATGCTACAATGCAAAAAACTCCAATAAATATAAATGTAAGCATTAATGGAAGAACTGAAGATCAAAAAGGTTTAAGACTTACAGAGACAAAATAGCAAAATGGCGAAGAAAGTCCTGCATTGTCAGAATTAAACTCTACAATGTAAAAGCAAAGATTAGCAGAATGGATAAAAGAGCATGACCAACTAAATGTTGTTTAAATTCAAAATCACAAGTAGGCTGGAAATGAAAAGATGGAAAAATATGTAACGTGCAAATAGCAAACAAAAAAGAGCTGAGGTAGCTATACTAACATCAGATAAAATAGACTTTAAGTTAAAAACTGTTATGAGGGGAAAAGAAGGTGCCTACATACTGATAAAGGTTCAATTCAATAAGTATATATAATAATTATAAATATATATGCATCTACAGGCAGATCCCCAAAATATATGAAGTAAACATTGACAGATTTGAAGGTAGAAATAGATGCTTCTACATTTTAGTAGGAGACTTCAATACACCACCTTCAATAACAGACAGAGCACCTAGACAGAAGATCAGTAAGGAAATAGAAGACTTGAACAATGTTATAGATCAACTAGACCCAATACACATATATAGAACACTTTACCCAACAATAGTAGAATACACGTTCTTCTCTAGTGCACGTGCGTCATTCTCCAGGGTAGACCATATGATAGGTCACAAAACAAGTCTCAATACATTCAATTCTCAATACAAAAAAATATAAATCATGCAATGTATCTTCTCCAACCACAATGGACTAAAGCTAGAAATCAATAACAAAGGGAGGACTGGATAATTAACAAATATGTGGAAATCTAAGAATGAACTCTTAACTAATGAGTCAAAGAAGAAATCACAAGGAAGATTAGGAAACAGCTTGAGGCAAATGAAAGTGGAAATACAACAAACCAAAACCTATGGGACACAGAAAAGGCAATGCTGAGAAGAAAACGTATAGCTCTAAATGCTTACATTAAAAAAGAAGAGCTCAAATCAGAGATCTAACCTCACAGCTGGAGGATTTGGAAAAAGAAGACCAAACTAAACCCAAAGTGAGCAGAGGAAGTAAATAACAAAGATTACAGCAGAGATAAAAGAGATAGAAAATAAAAAAGCAATAGAGAGAATCAAAACCAACCACTGGTTCTTTGAAAAGATCAATAGAATTGATATAACTTTAGCTAGACTGACAAAAAAGAGAGAGGGCACAAATAACTAAAATCAGAAAAGAAGGGAGGGACACTATTACTGACCTCAAAGAAATAAAAAGGATTATAAGAGGACACTATGAACAACCGTATGCTAACAAATCGATAAACTAGATGAAATGGACAAATTCCTAGAAATGAATTCATAAAAATGAATGAAGTTCTGATATATGCAAACACGCAGATGAACCTTGAAGACATTGTCACGGCTCAAGGGGGCTTTTGCAGCCGAAGGATTAAAGAAGACACCAGCCACATTCTGAGGCCTGAGCTTTTATTCAGGGCTTACTTACAAGAAAATGGAAGTCAGCTGCTCTGAATGGCAGTGTGTTCAGAGCCCAGTGTGTAGGGGCTCCGCACTTTGCGGGGGCTGATGAAGCTGGTTGTAAGGGCTCGACATTCCAATGGGTATGAGAGCACAGCACAGGGCGAGGGTCCTGTGAACATAGGGAGGGATCGACTGTAGTCAACAGGCAAGAGGGGAGGATTATAGGTTATCTTGTGGATACTAGTGTCTCAGGGAGTTTAAGGGAGGAGGTAAGCAACAGATTACATTTAGCATCGGAGGCCTGATATTACTAGGAGAGTAGGTCAAACCTTAACTGACCTAGGTCATGCAAGTTGCTGTGTGCTGTCTTCAAGGCCCTTGGGGAAGGCCCTGGACCTGGGGCTCCCACAGACATCATGTTGAGTGAAATAAGCCAGACAAAAAAGGATGAGTATTGTATGATTTCACTGATATGAAATAATTAGAACAAGCAAATTCATAGAGTCAGAAACCAAAATACGGTTTACCAGTGTCCAGGATGGGGTAGGGAATGGGGAGTAAGGCTTAAATTGTACAGAGTTTCTTTTTGAGGTGATGGAAATTTTTGGGTAATGGATGGTGGTGATTGGAGCACAATATTATGAATGTAATTAACACCACTGAATTATATATTTGAAAGTGGCTAAAAGGGGAAATTTTAGGTTGTATAGATGCTTTTAGAATAAAAATTGTTAAAGAAACCATAGGACTTTACAGCACAAACAGTAAACTCTAATGTAAACCATGGACTATAGTTAATAGTACAGTTATAATAATATTCTTTCATCAGTTGTAACAAATATACCACTCTAATGCAAAGTGTTAATAACAGGGGGGTATATGGAAACTCTGTGCTTTCTGCATGATTTTTCTGTAAATCTACAACTTCTCTAATAAGGGGGTGGGGGGGCAAGGAAGAGAGAAAGAAAGAGAGAAAGACTGAATACTGTGAGGTCACTGCTGGTTCCACAACCAGCCCTATCTAAATTTGTTTCTTCTCTGGAGAAGGAAAACAAAAGAATTATGATTTTTCATCACCCTTGTACATTCATCATTTTATTTTCCTTCAGAAAGCCCTACGAAAAAGTGTCCCATGAAACATCATCAAATGTTCCATTCTATACTTGAGCAATGTTCACCTCTCCTTGACCCCTTTTCTGCCCCATCCAGTTATTCTAAATGTACTCCACGGGAATTAAAAATGGCTCTCCCTTTCTCACTGCCAGTTAGAGGCAAAAGAGTGCTGTCTCCCAGCCCATCCATAGTTCCCATACTCAATGCCAGCAAAGCTTGTAACTAATCCTGGCTGCCAGGTTTCCGAGTTCCCTGGTCATGGCCAGAGCTCCCCCTTCCACCCAATCCCACCCACAGTTTCTCTACCTCCTTCTGTGCATTAAAGAGTGGGGGTCCTGTCAATATCCCCAAGAAGCTGGCTGAGGCCTGCACCTTGCTGTTACTGCCGGCTCCCAATCTTAGGAAGCTGTCCTGCCTGGTTCTATGATTTTCTATCCTAAGAGAATCCTGGGAACCCATCTCAGGGTGTGACACTTAGTCAATTGCCACGTTCCAACTTAAAGATTGAGTGTCTCAGGCAAATTATATCAGTATTTGTCAAACCACGGGCACAAGATTCTAGCCCTTTTCTGTGCCTTCTGCACTCTCTGCACCCCCACAAGTTCCGGGGCCCCTGGACACTGGCTTCCCCTGGTCATGCCTGGCACTTGCCCCATTATCAAAGTTTAACCAAGAAGTTAAGATTTAGCAAATGATTATGACTACTGAATCATTATATGAATAGTTCTTTTTACCTTCCAGTGAATTAGAATAGCCAAAAGGAAATAACTGAAATTGTTGAATTATAATCCATTTGCCTTGATCTTTGATAGCGATTATATAACTGTATAGCTCTCATTTTGTGACCTTGTGATTGTAAAAATCTGGTGACTGACCCTCACTTGTACCCCCTTTATCCATTTATTTTTTTAACTTTAGAAACTTGTAATCATAAAGATAACCCCTTCATGCTAATGAAGGAACATGAATCAGCTCAGAACTAGCCATTGACTTGTTCTTAGCTTGTTTCTAGCACAGTTCCAGTCCTTTCCATTTGTAAATTGTTTTTGCCTGTATTTGCTTTTGAGCTATTGAATAGTAACTCCATCTCCCCTCGTTCTGCTTATACTTGTTATTGAAAAGGTAACAATTCCATGTCCCCCTTGTTTCTGCTTGTGCCTGCTGTTGAGATGGTAATGACTCCATCTCCCCTTGTTTGAATCCATGAAAACCTTGAACTCCTTAGGCTCTGGGAGACAGATTTTTAGGCTGATAGACCATCTGATCTCCTGCTTTGTGTCTAGCAATAAACTCTTTCTCTCTTTGAAACCCCAGGAATTGGTCATTTGAGCACCTTGGCCAGAGAATTCACCTCTTTGGATCAGTAACAAAAGGGCAAAGGAGGGATACTTAACTCACTTAATATATAAGGCCTATGAGGGCAAAAGGCCCCACAGCTTGCCAAAGGAATGTTGAATATTACATGTATGTGGGTACCAGAAAAACAACAAAAAAATGTTTGTCAAAGGAAGAAAATGCAATGAGCAAATAATGAAACATGTGAAGCCAAGGCCCCTGATCACTGAGACAGAAACACACTTATTTTATTTGATCCTTTCTTAATTTGGGATCTTTGTTACAGCAGCCAAACTGATTGCTAACTAAGATACTTCCTTAAGCAATAACAAAGAACACTTGGGCTCCAGGCAATTGCTGGAGAATATAGCATCAAACTGTCTGCTGCCCAAATTTTAGCAAAAGCTCTGTTTTGAGAAATTGTCTTTATATTTGAAAATATGTCAGTGGTGAGTGAAACAATTTTCCCCAAGGACAAGAAAAATAAAATATTTTCAGGCTGCTATTTATTTTACAAAAATTATATATTATATATAATATATATATATGTATATACATACATACTATTGGAAAGTATAACACTGGCAATTGGGCTTAACCATTTATTTAATATTTCTTTAACCAAGGGTTTCAGATTATTTGCCAATGCTTCTAAAATGACATAAGGAGAACACAGTACAAAATCTGGTTTTATCTTTGCCCTTGAACAGATGTCTTTGTTGTTGCTGAGTAAGTATTCATAAAGCTCATCACTGTTCCAGATAACCTAGACTTTTTCTGTGTCACGTGACAGGGGACTCCCACAAGCCCTCTCCTCCCTGAGTTTGGTCTGTCTACCTTATCTCCCAGCAAGCCTTGTGGTTAACCAGACTGTCTACATCCTACTCAGCCCCCAAATTGGTGGCTCACCATAGTGATGCTTACCACAATAAAATAACAGCCCTGTTTCTTAGATTCAGAGAGAAAGAAGGAAAAAACGCACTCTTATTTGCACTGAAGTAGAAATTTTCATCTCAAATAGTAATAATTATGAATTTAGCACCGCAAGGAAGAGAGCTACTCCACTTCTGTTCTCTTTGGAGACTTTTCCCCTTCATTTTAAGATCTTTTATCTGCCCTCAGCATCAGCTTCAGGATGAGGGCGAAAGAAAAATTAAACAGAACAAACTTTTCTCCACTTCCAGCAAAAATGAAAACTTCCAGTTGATTCAACTTGAAACATTCCTGAGCTCTCACTATAGTTGTAATTTTTCTGAATTTCTTCAAACCCAAAACAGATGAACAAGTACAAATAGGTCCTAAGTGTAAGAGAGAAAGACAAGGAAGGAAGGAAAAAAAAGGAGAAAGGAAGGAAGGGAGGAAGGAAGAAAGGTGGAAAGGAGAGAAGGGGGAAAGGGGGAAATGGGAAGGAGAAAGGAGCAAGAGAGGAAGAAAGAAAGGAGAGGGAGAGAGAGGGAGGGAGGAAAGGAGGAAAAGAAAAAGAACTTCCTTGGGGAAACTGCTATTCAATATACATGCTACTTTTCGACATTCATTTTGGATTACTTCTTAAATGCCTGAGAATAAGCTTTTAACAACTTAAGCCTGAGAGAACTAATGTAAAGACAGAGGTCTGCTGAATACTCAGATGTAACCAAAAGAATCAGAATTTAATCACCCATGCTAATGTCAGCAGCACATATTAGAAAATTGGGTCCATCCATCTTAAGAATAAGCATGTCATCCTTCCACTCACTCATTCCTATTCAGATGGAATCAAATAAAAAGGGCACTTCAAGAAAACACCAGAAGGCAGATGACACTTGTGCTGCCAGAGGCCCTGGGGGCCCTGAATAGGAGGCTGGGGCGGCTTCCTGGAGGATTTGGCAGAGGGGTCTGGGGCCATGGCTGTGGCCATGGTCCTGGCTGGGAGGGAATAAAGAAGTGGCTCCCTGTCATCAAGCTGAGCCACTTGGTTAAGGACATGAATATCAAGTCCCTGGAGGAGATCTATCTCTTGTCTCTGCCCATCAAAGAGTCTGAGATCATTGATTTTTTCCTAGGGATCTCCCTCAAGAACCAGATTTGGAAAATTATGCCTGTGCAAAACAGACCCACACTGGCCAGCGACCAGGTTCAAGGCCCTTGCTGCCATCAGGGCCTATAACGGCCACATGTGTCTGAGTGTGATGTGCTCCCTGGAGGTACCTACCATTATCATGACCCTTTCATTCTGGCTACGCTCTCCACCGTCCCTGTGTGGTGGGGCTACTGGGGGAACAAGGTCGGCCAGCCCCACACTGTCCCTTGCAAGGTGACAGACACTGCAGCTCAGTGCTGCTGTGCCTTATGATAGCTGGGTAAGTAGAAAATACCAATATAAGGCTGTAAGTGGAAAATGCTTAGTATAGTCTTCAGTAGCCAATAGAGGGAAAATAAACTATTAAGATCACTTCACTGAAGCAGCCTTGAGTTATTCTAAGCATAAAAAGCCCTTGTTAAAATAAGTTGCTGTTGCTCTAATCTCAACAACAAAAAAACTTATTTTCTGTTCCCAGGAACTTTCCCAGCATTGCCTGCAGGAGGATACGAGGGATGTAGCCATTTGGTCTCATAAGCAATACCTTCTTGAAAAACAAGACTGAATGAGGAGAGGACTTCAGGGTAACAGGAGATTCTGACCAAACAGTTTACTCTCTTCTATTTTTTTCCCCTTTGGCTTTCTTCTGGAATCTGGCCATTTCTTTGTCTGTTTTAGGTTCTAAAAGCCCAAACGACTCTTCTCACTCTGAACTGGTCTTGGAAAGTTTTTTTTTTTACTCCAGTTCCTTGTTGACGCATCTTCAATAAACTCACCGTCTCACCAAAGCAAAGAGACTTGTTTCTCTCTTTGATGTGGGATCCGGTGGGCCTTACTGTTTAGAACCATGTTTTCTGACTGTGTCACTTATCCCCACCCCTACAGGCACTTGCATTGTCTTGGCCCCTGTACCCAAGAAGCTGGTATCGACCACTGCTACACCTTAGCCAGGGGCTGCAGAGCCACACTGGGCAACTGCAGCAAAGCCACTTTCCACATCATCTCCAAGACCTGCAGCTGACTCACCCCCGACCTCTGGAAAGAGACTACGTTCACCAATTCTCCCTATCAGGAGTTCACCGACCATCTCTTGCATCCATGCAAAGGTCCCAGGCCCTGCCGGGTCATGAAGTAAGCTCTCACAGAGAAAAATAAACATTTGGGTTAACTTGGGGGAGGGGTCAGATTTTATATATTTTATACATATATATATATGCATATATACATGTATATATATATGTGCATATATATATGTATATATATATGTATATACAAATTTCAGAGATGCTTATCATGCCTACTCTTACAGAGTAATTTTTTAATGGACAAGTGCTTACGATTGACTTTATATTTTTATAGCATGTAAATTCAGCCAAATGTAACATGTCCAAACAATGTAAATTTAAAATAGACATATATATGAAGTTGAAGTAAACCACTGTTAATAAGCTATGTAGTAAACCCATCAGTATCTTTCAGTGACTCCCAAAGAGGTTCTGTCACTTGAACAAGTTTGAGAACATCTGTCCCAGCAATTCCTTTGTCTGCTGTGCCAAGTTTTTCATTCTCTTCAAGACCCCAACCCCAACCTCACCCTCTTCGCACTTCCCAGATAACCTTCCCAGACATCCTTTCCTTCTGCCTCAGAGGTGTTCTCCCCTGTGTCTGCCCTCACCCCTCAGCACACCCCTTGAGACCATTCATCATTCCCTTTTCTCTCTGGTATCTTTAATCTTCTCCTCTCCAAGGGATCCCTCCCCTATACTATGAACATATTCAAATATCTCCTTTCCTTCCTTCAGTCCTGTTATCTCCTCAAAGCTGCTGTAAAGAAGATGCCCAGAAAATAAACTCGCTGAGAAACGCTGTATCCAGCACAAATGTGAACCAGATAGTGTCAAAAGCAGAGAAGTGACCTGAGGAAATGATGCCCCTTGTCTTTGTTTAGCAGCGGTTCTCACACACTAACAAGCAGCAGCCCACTCTAAAAGATGAGGGACACTTACAAGGAGTTAGTAATAGAGCGGTATGTGGAGGAAATGCACCTGTTGCAAACTATGGACTATAATTAACAGTAATATTTTAATATTCTTTCATCAAGAAACAAATGTACCACACCAATGCTAAGGGCCAATACTAATGGGGTAGAGGGAATATGGGATGCTTTGTTTCTTCCTTCTTTTACTTATTTATTTATTTTGGAAAATTAAAATGTTCTAAAATTGATTGTGGTGATGAATGCCCAACTATGTGATGATACTGTGAGTCACTGACTGTACACTTTGGATGGATTGTATGATATGTGAATATATCTCATTAAAACTGATTAAAAATAGAGAGAGAGAGAGAGGTGAAACCCCCTTCCTTTAGGTTGCAGGGACAGTGTCCACAGCCTGAGTCTTCACAGGTCTCTGGAGACTCTGGAACTGCATTCCCCGAGGCTCACATTGCCTTGGTCACCTCATTGTACAGGTGAGGGCAGCTGGGTCCTTAACCATGAGGAATATACTTGTTTTCATAAAATTGACTGAGTCTCACTGCTTTGTCTAGAGCACCATTCCTCATTCCTTACATAAGTGCTACCTGCGCTAATGTGTCTTTAACCACCAGGTGTTATGAAGGAGCAGTCAGTACCTGCCACCTCTACTTCCTCACCTCCCCGTGCCTCCCAAGCCTTGCACTTGGCCTCTGTGACACAAATGCATTTGAAACTGATGTCTCTGGGATCATCTTGTAATCACTACTTGAAAAAGGTCTTCTCCATTAGTTTCCTCATTCTCCATCTTTGTCCCGTTTGATAGCACCTCTTCCTTCTCCCAGAAAACATCCCCAAGAGTTTGTCTTCAGGTTGGATTTAACAAAATGAAATGTATTGGCTCATGTCCCGTGTATTGGCTCAACTGGGAAGGATAAGGAAGGATAAGGGGACTATAGTAACTAGGGCCCAAGAGCTTCACTGACTCATCCCTCCCTGCCCCCCCCCCACCTCAACCCCAGAATTCTTTCTACATCTGTCTCTCACTTCTGCTTGCTTCTGCCTCTCGGGGTGTTGGCCTAATCCCCTCCTACTGCAGACAAACCTTGTGTGACAGGAAACATGGTCATTTGCAGGTCCAGCTTTGCAATCCCATTGGAAAGAGGGAGGCTCCTTCTCGCAATACCCTTTCAGGCTGGGGCTCTAGGTGATTCCAGTGTTCATACTGCACCAGTGGCCTTTTTTTTTTTTTTCAGAGAATGTTAGTTATATGTGATGTGTCTCTGAGGAAATACTAGCATGGTTGAGTAGGTGATAAAATGGATTACCTCACAAGATCCTTACTGGACATTGGAAACAGCATCAATGCTGGATAGAGGGAGGACTTAGGCTTCCCTAAAGAAACCATCCTTGCTGCACCCATAACAGTCTCATGTCAGGCTGCTGGCAGCCACCTCTTTCCTCCTTCCCATTGCCTGCACCCCTAGGAACCTGCAGAAAAACCAAAGCAATAAGTTAATGAATGAATAATAATGAATAATAAAATAAAAGAACCATAACTTATAAAGACTTCCTTGTAGACAATAGTGATTGTGCCTTGGGTTCCTTGCCCGAGAGAAGCCTTAGGCAAAATCATGAAGTAGAGGAAGTCTTCTCAGTTATTCCCCAGCCCCCATTGCCCCTGACCACATCCTAGTAACTTCATTTGCAGTACAGTTTAGCGCTCTCTTTGTCTCTCTGTTCTCTGCTAAAACAGATCCTCATGGCCTTGGTGTTTGCACCAAATGCTGCCTTTCAAAGTATTTTGCAAACACTTCTACTCTGGGGTGAAATTCTACCACTCCCTTAGGGGGAAAGCAGTTAAGTCAGTCGTGGTTCTAAACAACATTTTCTTATTTTACACCATTGTGGCAAACAATTTCAAAACAGTGTGATAAATGCAGCAATATAAATAGATATGAAGTACAGAATCAAGATAAAATAATGTACCACTGACATTTTTCTGGAACAGAGAGGTGGTCATCGAAGGCTTCCCAGAGGGGCGATGTCAGCGTTGCCTCAAAAGGATGAATAGTTTACCAGGAAGACTGGGAGGCAAAGGGCTTTCTGAGTGGCGAGCCCAGCGCGTGCAAAGGCATGGTGGTGCAGAATAGCACCCAGATTTAGGAAATTACGAGCATTTGGCAGAACAGGAGTGTGAAGTTAGGAGAGCAGCAGAATATGTGACTAAAGAGAAATGGGGACCAAAACATGAAGGCCCTTGCATGTCATGTTAAGGAATTTGGGTTTCATTCTCTAAGTAATGGAGAACCATTTCAAGATCTTAGGCAAAGGAGTGAAATGATTGAATTTGCATTTTAGGGAGCTCACTCTGAAAACATTGTGAGATTGGATCCGATAACATTGAGCTGGTGGTATGGAGATGCCATGCTGAATGCTACTGTTAAAATCCAAACAAGAAATAAGGGGCCCCTGAAATGTCAGTGGTCATGGGCCTGGGGGGAAAGAAAGGATTGAATCAATGGAATTTGGTGATTGCTTATATGCAGTTGAGCCAGAGTATATGGAGAGGTTATGGAGAGGAAGGACTTCATGGTAACTTTCAGGGGTCTAATGGGACCAGTGGGTGGATGCGGCTGCTCAGAAACAAGATGGGGCTATTTGAAGAAGAGCATTTCCCAGCTAGGAGAGACAATGACTTTAGATGTTGACACATTGAGATTTGGGATGACCATGGGTAATTGGATATATTAGTCCATCTTGGTGGAGAAGGGATTAAAATAAAGTCCA
Organism: Choloepus didactylus; assembly: GCF_015220235.1. Lineage (NCBI taxonomy): Eukaryota > Metazoa > Chordata > Mammalia > Pilosa > Megalonychidae > Choloepus > Choloepus didactylus. The sequence goes on along the minus strand of NC_051313.1, from coordinate 98,972,671 downwards.
GAAATATAAGTTCTAGAGTCCTTGGGATATAGTTGGTAATTGAGTCAATATGATAAACTAGAACAGGGATTCTCAATCTTGGTTGCATAATAGAGTCATCCTGGTGCTTTTAAAAATCCCGGTGACCAACCAAGCCTGAGCCCAACCCAAAGGAATCAGAATCTCTGGAGATGGAACTCAAGCATCAGAAGTTTTTCAGCCCTGCTAGGGGATTCAAAACCACAAATCAGGGAAAGAGTACATCAAAGCATTCATACCTAAGGTGAATTCGTTTTATGAGGTGATTTTTCCTCATTGCCAACTGAGATTATTTCACTGTAAAAGGGAATTTCATTATTAAAAAAAAAAGTAGAGAGGCTCACTTTGGTTTTGAAGATCTCTGATTGTGGCCCCTGTGGTGATGAAAGGCATCCTGAACTCATCGGATGCCTGGAAGATGAGGAAAAGGGTGACAGCAATGGCTGCCCCTGAGAATTGCTTGATGCCAGCAGAGGCTGAAGAATGTTTAAGTACAAGGGTATCTTCCACTCAATGTTAATTGTACCATGGTGCTATAGGGTACATCCCTCCTTCGTGCCACATCTTCAAAGATGTCTGCCACATGCACAAATGCCCCATGTGCTTTTCTCACAAGGCAAAGCATCTAGGTCAGCTCAGAGCAGAACCATCTCACAGGAGGTGGGACATGAGTGACAGCAGAAGACCAGGGACTAGAGGAAACCTAAGATTCCCCCATCCTGAAATCCCCAGAGGGATGAACAGAGGGCTCACTAAATTGCTTCAACCAATTTTTATCTTAATTTCTAAATTTATCTAAATAGGCACAAGGACTCCAACTGACAGGGATTCTGTTTGTTGACTTTTTTGCTCTCTGTACACCACGAGCACTGGAAAGGAGAGAATGGGTGCCTTATTGATCTTTGATTCCCCAGTAGCTGACACAGTGCTGGCTCCTTAAAAAGGTTTTCAGAAGATGTTTAAACACTTGAATCTACCTCACCAGCTCAATGTGTCAACCTCCCAGAGGTATGTATATCTCAAAAAGCCCTCAAATGTTTCAGAAAGAGTATTTCAGCATGGCATAAATATATAAGTCCCTTCCCAGTAGCCTACAAATTGCATAGGTAGAAAATGAACTGCTTTACTAAGCTTGAGACCCAGCTGTTGCTGACATACCTGGAGCCATGTGAGCTCACCACAGAGTCTTGGACAGAATGAATCCATTGCCACCTCTGTCTGTGGTCCAGAGAACGAGAGTGAGTGACCGGGACAGTCAGCCAATAGCAGAGGCCTTGGCACTGAAGAAAACAATCCATTTTAGTCCTAACTTGGACCTTTTCATCACCTGGCAGGACTCTCTGGTGGGAAGAAGAGGGTAGGAAAAAAGAGCAAGAGACCCTGGCAGTGGAAGAAGATTTTCCTAAAGGTGTGAGGCAACATGCACACAAAGACAAATAATTTACCCACTCAACCTTTTTGCCCTAGTGCCCTTCCACGTATCAGATTCAAAGAGTTTGATGAAGCCAAAGAATTTCAAGTAATCTTGATATAAAATATGATTGGCATGCAATGTTTACTTTCATGTGTGTTTAACCCTGAGCCACTATGTGTAGAAGGAAGGTCTTTTGGAGGCTGAAAATATAGGTCAAGCATCTCAGTCTAAGTTCGTGGAAGGAGCACACCACCAACGCTGACTTCCTCCCCCTGAGGTTACTGTAAGAAGTTGTGCGTTTCGGTCAGATGGTGAGAAGCCAACCCGAGACCCCAGAGTGCTCTCCGTGTGTCTCCCCCACACAGGGCATGCAGCAGTCAAACTGAAACAGCATCCTTGTTGCTTCCTTTCAGAATCCACCACATGGGTGAATCAGAGGCATTTCCTGCAGGTTCCTGCTACCAAAGACATTGTTCAACTGGGCTGGGCACTGAATAAAGCAAACTGCCTGGAATACGCTAAAAGGAGGGCCTGAAACACAATGAACCTCAGTTACTGCTCTGCAGCAGGAGACAGTGACACAGAGAGTACAAACGGGTAGATCACCCCTACTCATTCTTGGAGCAAATGCCCTTCCAGCAAATGCTTAAATGCTTAGATGCTTAATCAGGCAAATGCTTAACTGAACGTTCCAGCTGATGAAAAGCTATTCATGCAAGAAGGACTTTCAAAGATGAAACAATCAGATACCCACAGTTGCCTATGACTGTTTAACAAATTACCACAAACTTGGAGGCTTTAAACAATACACATTTGTTCTCTCATGATTTAGAAGTCCAAAATAGTTTCACGAGGCCTAAATCAAGGTGTCCACAAGGCCATTCTCCCTCCAGACACTTTGGGGGAGAATCTGTCTCCTTGTCTTTTCCAGCTTCCAGAGCTGCATTCCTTACATTCCTTGGCTCAAGCTCTTTCCTCCATCTTCAAATCCAACAGCTGAGCATCTTGCTTCAGCCTTCAAATTGTCCTCTGATTCTGTAGGCAAATCCCCTCTGCCTCCTTCTGATAAGAACCCTTGTGATTACATTTAGAATTATAATCCAGGATAATCTCTCCATCTCAAAATCCTTAACTTAATCACATCACATTTTCATTTTTCCATATAAAGTAATGTTCACGGGTTCCAGGGATTCAGATGTGGATATTTGGGGGGCTGTTATTCAGCCTATCACACCAGGCAAGAAAGATTTTCAAAGAAGAAGAAAACAGTCATGTAGTACTCTATTGCAACTGAACCTAATAGTCTCTTGATTATTTAAACATTATCTAAGGTTGCAATCATTATGAGCATCAATTCATCACCATATTCTAGGGGTACAGAAATGCTCACTAATTACAGAGTTCTGGTAAATAAATGAAACCAGAGGCTCAGTTCTAATTGACTTCAGAATAAACTATGCAGAATAAAATAGTTTTTTGTTCAATAGCAGAGTGCCCTAAAATCTTTGAAACCTTTGTGCAAATAACAGAATTTGTAAATCTGCATTTCCAAGAGGCATGCATTTTTCTGCCTCATCCAAGATATGTCTTGAAACCCCCTATTTTTTCTGAGAAATGCACCCGGTAGGGTCTTTTAATTATGCAAATGTAAAAGGGAGCAATTTGGGAGGCTGTGGTCCCTGGGGATTAAACTGCTCTTTGTAAAAGGTGATGTAAAACGTCATCTGTATGGAGTTGCAACTCGGCAGGCTATATCCTGTGTAGAAAAATGCCTTTCTAAGTATGGATATTCTATGTGGTTGTGCACTCTTGTGTTACTTGTCATTCTATAGGTGTGTGTTCGTGTGTGTTTTAATTAGCAGTTGTTGAGATGGCCAAAAAGGCAGCAAAGCCATAAGGACACAATTTTCACCTCCTGTTGGGGGACACTTGGTTCCTATAGCCGTGTGGTAAATTACACCTAAAGTGTACTGGTGTAAAGCAACAACCATTTGATTTTGTTCACAAAAATTCGGGGTGGGCTTAGCTGGGCAGTCCTCTCTTGGGATCTCCCTTGAGCGGGTCTGCTGCACAGGAACATGATCAGTGCAGTCGCATGGGACCCCACTCTTGGTTTAACACTCTGCTTGAAATTCTTAATACTTTTTAAACAAAGGGCCCCCTCATTTTCATTCTGCTCTGGGCCCCACAAAGTATGCCTTGCACTTGAGTTGGCATTCAGATGTTGGCCGGGGACACAGTCAACTGAAGTCTCACCTAGGCCGGACATCCAAGGAAGCTCCTTCACATGAGATCTCCTGCCAGCCATCTAGGACTGTGAGCTGGAGCACCTACACGTGGCCTCTTCAGCATGGTGGCTTCTTACGTGGCAGCTAGCTTCTCCCAGAGTGAGCACCCTAAGGGAACCAGGTAGATGGCTTCTGTGACCTTGCCTTGGAAATCAGATAGCATCACTTCTACCATACTCTATAGGTTGAAGCAGTCATCAGTCCACCCAGATTCAAGATCAGATAACAGACCCCATTACTCAATGGGGGGAGGGGGTGTATCAAAGAGGGGAGCCACTTTTTAAACAGGCTTTCAGGCCATTAAGTTAAGATCACACACCTTTGGGTACAGTGGGGAGTTTCTCCTGAATAGAGACTATATTCCCACTCCTAACTGTCCTCGTAAGAGGCAGATCCTGGAAAAAGTTCAGGAATGGACAAACTCAAACTTAACAGCCTTTCCAATGGCGGGGTATAACCCTGCCAGATGGGAGCACCATGTTGGGGACCTCCTTAAAAGGCATCTGGGCCTGTAGAGTCAAAAGTCACCATTTTTAATAGTATTTAGAAGTTATTTCCCTTTTGCTAACTTTTGTAAATTCTGTCAAAATGTGTAACTTGACCTCAGCTATTTCTGTGGGAGATTGGGAGATGTATCCATGTCCCTGCTTGGGATGTAGCAATAAAGGGGAAGGAGCAGCCTGAGAGAAGGTGGCTGGCTGGGGCAGGGGTTGGCTGTCCAAAGCCAAACAGTTGTCCAAGGTGGCAGGCAGCCCCAGGAAACATTTGAAGAAAATGAGGACGGGCCTCAGAGATTCCCAGAAACCCCTGAGGAGGGCCTAATAAAGACCAGACTTTCTAGAGACAAGCAGGATGATAGACATTATAATTTCAGGTATTTATAGAAGCTGGCCAAGACAAGGATCTATTGGTTACATTCCCACTCAACTTCCCATAAGGCTTAAAATTCCATAATTTTATGACATAGTAAATGTTGAAATTAATATGCTCTCCCTGACCACTCATAAAGAGAATGATCCCCAGAGAAGTTTCAACGGATCAGAAACTGCAGTTCAGGCACGGGATTTGTAGTAGATCTCCTACAATGTAGCTTGGTGATGAAAAGCAGGTGTCTCCCACCAGATGACTATTGTTACCTTAAGGAAGGTACTCACCAATGTGAACTCTGTGAAAAATGTAAAATAAATATTTTATATTGTAGAAGGTAGGGGACCTAGAGATAGACAGCAACTAGTGAAGGGGGAACGATATAACCTAATAAGAACGGATATGCTATTGAGGGTAATCTCAATGTTATGGGAATACTCATATGGTTTGCAAACTTTCTTGGATATGGTAGGAACAATGTTGGAGCAATGTAGTTATTTTAGGTTATTTGTTTTTCTTATTCCTTTGTTTTGTTAGGGTTTGTTAGTTTTCTTGGGGTATGGTAGGGACATGTTGGAAACAATGCAGATATTTTAGATTATTCATTTTTTTATTTCTCTGTTTTGTTTTGTTTGAATTTTTTTAGTTTTGGATAAAGTAAAAAAAGCCTATTGATTTAAAAAATTAGCTTCAATGTAGTTATTTTAAGTTATTTGGTTTCTCTTATGCCTTTGTTGGATTATGGTTTGTTCATTTTCTTGGGGTATGGTAGGAACATGGTGGAAGCAAAATAGTTATTTTAGGTTATTTGTTTTTCTTAATCCTTTGCTTTGTTTTGTTTGAAATGTTGGGGATTTTTTGTTGTTGGTTTGTTTTTTTAATTTTTCAATAATGTTTAAAAAAGATGCAAACAAAATATATATCAGGATTACAATAGAAATAGTGGTGATATTGTTAAATGGATAAATGTAACTATGGCCAAAAAAAAAAAAGAAAGAAAGGTACTAACTCAATCTATGCCTCAATTTTCTCATCTATGTATGAGACTGACAGTTCCTACCTCACAGAGTTGTTATGAGAGATTAAACGAGAGAATCATGTAAAGTTAGTAGAGTATCTGTTCCATTGTAAGCATTCAGCAAGTGCTGACTTTCATTTAAAAGGGTTCCAACATTAATGAGGATACTGGGGAATTCCTTGGTATTCATCTACTGTACATCATTTCTTCACCCAGAAAAACTCATTCTCTTATGATAGGAACTGCAGTTCACCCAAATTCTTAAATCCAAATCATGGTACCTAGTAGAACTTACAAAGATAAGTAACAGATCCAAAAGAAAAACTTGTTTCCTTTTATACTTAATTCTATTTTCTATGTATTTTCAAACACAATAACAAGAAGTTTGGCATCCCTTATGGAGACAAGGCCAAAAGCAAGCAGCAAGAGCAAGCCTTGCTTTCTTACTGGATCGCACATTGAGGTTTGAGTCAACCGCAGAAGGTAATCAGGCATTTGACAAGTGGTCTGTGGGATAATCTGTGTCTTTTTTCTCTCAGATATTGAGAAGCCCAGGAGCAAATGCCCAGGACCTCTGGAAACTCTTGCCGATGGATTAGCATCTCAAGAATTTGCTGTGAGCATGTTGTCCCTTCCGAGGGGCTAGTCCCACCCAGGTCCCACTCCGGTACTCAGCACACATCACCCATCCAAGGCTTGCCTTCCAGAACTGGTTACTGTCAAAGCCATGAAAATGTGGTTGTGGGAAACGGTTACAAGACTTCTGGTGTTACCACCACTATAAACAAGGTCTGATCGTTGCCTTCGGGCCATACAAAGGGCTGTGGTGTGGCATCTACAAATCTCACCTAAGGAAACCACAGAGGTAAGCCAATGGAATCAGAAGTCTCTGGGTTTTGCAACAGCCACAACCCCAGAACAACTCAGAAATCCCTCTTTATTTAATGCATTGATTTACTTGACGCTGAAAACAAGAAGTAAAGCGTGGGAGCATTTATCCACTGGCCTTGCTTAAAGTGACACAGTAAACTAGTAAGTAAGACTAGTAACAACCAGTGTGCACCTGAAATTGCTTTAAATACTTTCCATCTATTATTCCATTTAATCCACACCACAACTTTACAAGGCAGGTATTATTATCATCCCCATTTTACAGTTGAGGAAATTGAGGCTCAGAGAAGTAACTTGCCAAAGGTAAGCTATAGATAAGCCATAGATATGCACACAGAATTTTAACAAGCAAGCCAAAGGTACATATATAAAGACATACACCCTTATGTATCTATTATATAGTTCACAATTCAAAAATAATGAAAACAGCTACAAGCTATATCTAATTTTTTTAGTAGAAATAGTTAAAGATCTAAAAGTAAAGGAATAATTAAATAAATTTTGGTTCATCAGCTTGAAAGAATATTACTTAGACACTAAAAATCATTATAAATTCCATATGGAAATATGGGAATATATAAAATATACTGGTAAGAAAAAAGTTACAAAATATAATTTGCATATATTTACAGTTACAGCCTTGTAAAGTATATATCTCTGAGGCAATTAAGCCAAGGGAAAGCAAAAATATTAAAAGTGCTATATTACTGTGCTGGGATAATAGATGACTTCTTTTTCCTTTTTCAGAAATGGATAAGATACTTACTGACCATGATGGGTACTATTCCAAGCATTTTATGTATATTATCTTATTCTATCCTCTCAAAATCCCAACAAAGTGGGTACTATTATCATTCTCATTTTACAGCTGAGGAAGGGGGAAGTGCAGAGAGGTTAGGTAACTTGCCCAAAATCTTTCGTAAGTGGGTCAGCCAGTAAATGGCAGAGGTGGCATTTCAACCTGGGTGCCTGGCTGCTACACCCATGAGTTCGGTTATTGTCTATAATATTGTTATGCTGTTTGTACAGTTTGAGAGAAAAGAAAAGTGTTCTGCAGGCGAGAACAGCTGAATGTTTAAATCAGGGTCATTCTTTTTTGTTGTTGTTTTTTTTGACCTCAGCTTCCAAATATTTTCTTCTTCACTACTGGCAAAATTCTCAAAATCAGTACCCACTAATTACTTACCAGGGAGCTGGCAGGAGGAAACAATTTTTAAAGCTCACACCCCACATACCCCCTATTTTAGCTTCCTGGGCTGCTCAGGCAAACACCATGGAATGGGTCAGGTTAAACAATGGGGATTAATTTGCTCACAGTATTGAGGCTAAAAGAAAATCCAAATCGAGGCGTCACATGCTCCCTTCCACAAGGCTGATGTTCTGGGGCTGGCTATGGGTGATCCTTGGTCCTTGGGTCCTCTGTCAGGACAATGCACGTGGCAATCTCTCCTGGCCTGTCATTGTCTTCCAGGTTCCCTTGAATATCAGCTTCTTACTTCCACAGATTTCTCTCTGTGTGTCTCAATTTCTTTCCACTTATAAGGACTCCAGTAATAGGATTAAGTCCCATCCCGATTGGGCTTCGCCATACCTTTACTGAAGTAACCTCATCTAGATATCCTACTCACAATGAGTTCACACCCACAGAAATGAATTATATTAAGGAACATGTTTTTCTGGGATGCATACAGCTTTAAACCACCACAGTCCCTATGATAAAACAGGAGACCAAGGTCATCATCTTTTACAAGTAAACATAGGTGTGTTTCTTGAAGGACAGTGAGTAGCAAATTTCCAATGCTCTTTGTATATCAAGAGTTAGCCCTGAGAACTTTCCTGGGAGATATATAAGTAAGATTTTAGCCATTCCTCATTTCCATACAGGAAAAGATTCTGTTGAAGTAATATTAAGTAACTTATCCAAATATATGCAGATGGACTGATTAGATGATAAGGCAATGGGGGATCTGGAGCCCAAGAGAACAGGATTTGGACCTTGATGCTAATATTTACTAGCTCTTGGGCCTTAGACAAGTTATCAACTCCTCAGTTTCTTCTTCTGTAAAATGGGGACAATATTTCCAAATATACCACTCTTGTGAGAACTAAGATCACGCCCATGAAACAACACAGTGCCTGACACTCAGCAAACACTCATGATATGAGCTGCTGTTATTGTTATCATTTTTATCATTTTTAACAACCTTCAATGGGATTGTTGTTGGGTTTAGCTGCTGGATTACATGAATACTACAGACCTGAAAAATAAACTTCTACTGCAAAAGCAATTTAATCCTATTGCAAATATAGGAAGATGCAGAGTTGTGACTTGGTAAATACCATCTCCCTGATTATCAGATTCACAAGTACAAAGATCATACATAAATACCCACTACCATTGGGCCATTACCCATACCTGATCCTCATTAATGGAATTCCATGTTTTCCTGGGCACTCTTTAAAGAGGAAGTAATGGTTCTTTGTACTCTTTTATGACACTTGGAGATGTGCAAGCAAAATATAGAGCCCATTGGCTTCATACGTTACCACTTTTTCAAAGATTCTTTCCTTGGTACCAATGATGTTGCAAAAAAAAAAAATGTCTCAGTGTTTAAGAAAATATGTATTCCTTTGTACCCAGAGGGGAATCCAGCTGAACATGTACCACCCCTAGGACCTACTAAACTAAGAAAAAATGCTTTTCTTCCAATTTGTATCAGTGGAGTAGACTAGAATGAATATTTGGGCCAAAGGAATCCTTTTTTTTTTAATGTATTGAATCTATAGCTTCCTCAATTCTTACACAAATGAATTTAAAGTTGCTTAAACATAAGATCTATACATTATTAGACTATATAACAATTTATAGGCCTTTCATTTAGAACACTCTAAATCCCATGTGTGTGTGTGTGTGTGTGTAGAAATTAAATGGAGAAAGTAAATTTGATAACCATAGGAATAATACAGTTGTTTTGCTTAAGCATAAAGATTGATTCAAGTTTCCTGGGGGTCAAGCAAAATGGAAAACATAAGTTCTGTGCTTCTTGGGACAGTGACTACCAGTTACTAAGTGCCACCATTTCCTGGGTACAATATTAAGTTGTCTACATTTTATTATTTTGGTGACTTTATACACAACTCGTTAAAATATATATTATCCCCATTAATATATGAGGAACCTGAGTCTCACAAATATTAAATTGCCTAAATTCATACAACCAGAAAGTGATAGCACTAGGCTTGAAAGTCAGAACTGAGTATGAATTCTAATTTTTAATACCTCTCCTTTTTATTTTTTCTATCTCTCCTTTTATTAGTGGGGGAGCCCAACTTTCTAAACAGTTTACCCACTGTAAATTACATGTGAAAGTTCTCACATGGAACTTTATAAATATCTCACACTGAGCAATTTGATAGGTGGTGCAGAAAACAGAAGGGGTTTCAGGTGTCCGTTTCTTGAAGCAGCTTAAGGGATGGAAGAGATAGACTAAGCAGGGATAATTATGGAGCCAAGTCAATGATCTGACTTGCTTTCAGGTTAGGAATAAAAGAGAGGGATGAGAGCATAGCCACAGGTGATTTTATCCAGAGAGAGAAAGAGAGATGGAGAGAGAATGAGAATGGTTTCTCCCCCCAGTCAAGCTTTCGTAAATAAGAACTGGATATCTAGAGAAAAGGCTATATGCTTTCAAGTTTCCACAGGGAAAGAAAAGTTCCTCTCACCACACATTATGTTGACAACATTGTGTTTGAACACCTGGATCGCTCAACTTAGGCACTTCTCCTCCAAGGGACCTCCGAGACCCAGAAAGGTGGTAGTAGGCTGAGGAACACAGCCTGCTCATTCTGCCTTAACAGAGTCTCAGGTTGCTGAAGTAGACAGATCCCAGCCCGACCCCATCCCCCAGGCAGCCATTTCCTTTTGACCTCTGCAAGGAATCCAGGAACAAATGGGTGCAGGGTGCCACCTTGTGAGCGGGAGAGGATGTGCACCTTCCCGCAGCTGTAACTGAGGGCCCCAGACGCCAGGGGGCACCCTGTACAATGTATTTTGGTATTGTTGGATGTGGAGATAATTTCTGTACCCTCCCTCAGGGCCAGCCCTAGGCCACATAGAGAAATGATTGAAGTGGATCTTTATTAGAAACACTACAGCAGGCTGCAAAACGAACATGGAAATTCATGAACTTGTAGTTGATGAACCTATTTCTGCCACTACCTGAGTGACCTTGCACAAATCACCTAAGTCCTCTGGACCTCATTGGCAAATGAGAAAGTTTGACCAAGTGATCTACAGGCCATTCCAGCTTTTACAACATAAGTCTACCATTGGAGAGAAATTGCCTTCTCTTGGATCTTCTGACTGGCCTTCAAGTTTTCAATTCCTTTTGCACACTTTTGCACGCTAATACCAGAGTTATGTTGCGAAATACAGCAATGCTTTTATAACTCCTTGTAATAAAACATACAAAACCCTTCACAAGTGGGCCTTTTGTCTGCTTTTCTTTGCCTATTCTCACGTTAATTGTTTAACTCATTCATTAAAGAAATATTTATTATATGTTCACCACTGTATCTCCATGTATTTTATAAGATCCCAGGCACATGGAACTACTACTTATAGTTCTTCTTACACCCCAGGCTTTTTTGCACTCCATGCTTTTCCTTATGCTGTTCCCTGTGCTACAAATGCCTTTCCTCCATTTCCTCCAGACCAACTCATATTCATCTCAGTGCAAAATTCATCTCATCTGGTGAGCCATCGTCCCTGTGTTTTCCTAAACCTTTGTACCTTGATTACAGTACCTAGCACACTGCCTTGAAATGACTTGTAAATATGTAATAAGATGATATCTTGATATACTCAGAGGTATAATTTTTTACCTGCAATTTCCCTTCTCCTCTTTCCCAAGCACTCAGACTGTACAGAAGCCTTTTTGTATCTACTACCCTCAGGGTATGGTTATTATTGAAAATATGAACAGAGAATGGAAGATTCATTGCACAAATTTGAGTATCAAAGTTAGTTTGTGAGATCCATGGCAAACTGATGAAGCTGATAGCTATGAAAGAAAATGTTCTTTAGATTTCAAGAGCCTGGACATTTTAAGTACAAAATTCAATATTTCTATCATAAGCAAAAGATTCTGGAGTGAAAAGATAAATAGCCATACCCCACCATCTTCACCTCCCCCCCCCAACAGTTACCCACACTAAAGAGTTAGAAATGTGTGCAAGGTTCCTGCCACCTGCCCATCCTCAAGCCAAGTCCCAGGTGAGAGTTGGGAAGTGGGAGATCTGAATAGTGAGAACTTAAGCCCCACTTCCTCTCTGGGATGTGCAAGGGATAAGAAATGCAGTTGTGCTGGGGACAGTAACATGTTAGCTGGTAGTAAAGGAGAAAATGGGATGTGGTTTGTCTGGGCCAGAGAAGGATGAGAGAGCCTCTGAGTTTCCCCAGAGTTGCCTGGAGACTATCTGGAAGCTCCTGTATTCCCAAGAACTGGAAAAGATGGATGAAAGACAGGAGTCAGAACAAAAAGGATGCAAAGTGACTGCTGTGGCCGTATGTCCAAAGACTCTGTGGGTTGGCCACTACCAACTTTTCTTTATATTCCCAGGAGCTAGCCCAAAGGCCAATAAATGTTCACTTTATAAAATAAATGTAGCCACAAAGATGGAGAAGTAAACAATTACCAGGCAGCCCAAGTTTTGGTTGCACTATTTTCCTTAACTCTCCATGCAACTCCCAAGTACCATGAATAATGAAATAACTCTAACACCAGTGCTCTGATGAGGAAATATGAAAAACAAATGACAGGCATATGAAGTTCAAAATCTTTAAAGCTACAAGATCTCTGAGTACAAGTTGAGACTGGAAATGAACACCTGGAGTATTTTTCAATCATTCATACTTTATTACATTAGCCCTTGGTATATTAAATTTTCTCCTAAAATTTTATCTAATCAATCAGTCATAAATATAGGGACATTTTCCTTACAAATACAAATATCCAGTAGTTCAGGCCAATCTCCCTATATTTCACAGACATTTAATAAACATATGTTCCAGATCCTGCACACCCCCACCCCCACACTAATACACTGAGTATATTTTCTGCTTTTTCATCTCTACATGGAACAGAGCTCCCAAGGAACAGCTCTTTTCAGGGTGACTGTGTGGCTCAGAGGTCACCAGAGAGCACAAATGGGGTGCGCCAAGGGCTTCTTAACGCTCTCCATCTGTTTTCAGTGGGGCTGGACATTGGAACATTTCAGGATAATGTCATGATTCTGAAGCATCCCAGAATGTTAATACTCTATCTAATACAGAGCTTTGAGAATTCCATGCATATCTTATTAAAAGTGGAGGGAATCAGGCAGCAGACAGGACTTATTGCAGAGTGCAGGGTAAAGAGTGACGTTTCTACAGCCTCTGCAGCTGAGTTGATGTGCAGCTCTCAGGCCACATGGCGGATGATGGGGGTGACGCAGGTGCAGCCAACAGTCACCCTGACCTTCTCCAGCTGGAAGGAGCTGGAGCAGCCCCGGGGCTCCCTCCGAAGGACCAGGAACTCCTGCTGGATGGGTACAGAGTTCATGGAACTGTCTTCCTGCCCCTGAGCATTGATGCAGCCCATGTGCCTGCACCGGGCCTCTGCAATTTCCGAGGGGAACCGGTGGGGGTCCCGAGTGATGCTGCAGGAGGAGCAGACAAGAGCAAAACGATGAGGCTGGGGAAGTGGAGATGGACAGAGGACGCGAGTCCCACAGCCCTGGGTGCTCACCTCCGGGAAGGCTGCAGCCCAGGCCTTGGAACCAGGTGGTCTGGATTCACACACCACCCTAATGCAGTTGCTTCACCCCCTAAGCCTCAGTTTCCTCAGCTATAAAATAGAGACTCACATATATCTCCCGTGAGATTGCAGAGAGCATTCGGTGATACAAAAGTATGTAAAACACCACACTGCAAAATGCCAGCATTCAATAAATATTAGCGGATTTTATTTTATTTATATTTGTGGTGGTGTTATTAGTATTTTATTCATCTTTTGCCTGGAGATTGAACATCTTTAGTAGGTCTCCCAATATACAGTCTACAGGGCTTGCTGCTGGGAAAGGAAAACCAATATCTATTGCCAGAGGATCCCCAAAGCCCTAGGGGGCTGTGAATCCAGAGCCTTCTATTTCTCCTTCAGTAGGCCCGGCTGCCAGGAGGCACAAAGGCAGAAAGTCAATCCAGCCAACCTGCCCTTGTACATGCTCCTGTCATGGAGGAAGCAGTGGGGACAACCCCAGAAGGCCTGGAATCTGTTTCCACACTTACATCTGGAGAGTGCAAGTGAGTTGCTGGTGTTCTGAGAAGCTACACCTTAAGACAAATTCATGAGACTGTACCATCAAGATCTCTACCCAGCATGCCACTTCCTAAACTGGCCTTTCTCCTTCACTTCTCCTTTCTCCCCACTCCTTGAAGATCAAGGTCTAATTAAAGAGGATCTCTCTAAACTGACTTTTCTGGTTCCCACGTATCCCCATGCAGAGATCATTATGTAAGCTGTTTTTAAAAGTCCTCTCAACCAACACAGAAAGTTTTATTAATTCCAACCTAGGACTGCACGAAGCAGAAAAAGATAGAGAGTTGATGAGAACTTAAAACAAAATATTAGGACCTTCAACCACCTCAGGGGGCCCAGCCCAAAACCAAACCAAAAAAAAAAAAAAAAGTAAATTCCCAGGTAAAGCAGGATTTCTGCTTTTTTAAAAAAGCAATGAATGTGAGTGCTTTTATTTTTATTTTTCTGAATTTTCTAAATTTTCTATTTTTATAATTAGAATAAATCACATTTTAAAAGAATGTGAAGATCAGACTCTTTTCACACTTACTTGTAATCCCAGGGGGAGCTGGAGCGGTTCTGGAAGTCATGTGAGATGTGAACCCCCTGGTTTTGATTGAGAATGCGAATGTCAACCCTCACACTGTTGTCCTCCAAAGGAGGACAGGTCCCAGGCTTTTGGGGAGCAGTGTCCCCTGTTTTGAGGTTTTTCCCAGCTGCCACATCCCACAGGAGGGTGAGCTCCAACATCAACAGCAGCAGGGACTTGAGCTGGAAAAGAGAGGAGATGGCTCGGTTAGAAACGCTGGTCATCCTTTCTGGCAAGAAATATCAGAAGCTCCAGCTGAACTTGGTCTTCTTGGCCGTTTTATGGGATCTGAGCTTCTCTCCAAATTTCACGTCTTCACCTGGAAATGGGAGCAGTCACACCTGAAGCTCTCAGGGTGCCAAACTGAGAGCTAAATTCATTGGCCTGATGATCAAAGCTTCTGCAGCCTGAGAGCTCCCAAATGAGACAGAAAGATGTCAGGGCCTTGAAATGGATTTGAATCTTGCTCTGACTTCTTCACTGAGCCCCTGGTTTCTTTTCTTTCCAATAGGATAATAATACTCACCTTGTAATAACATTAACAAGATTAAATGAAATGTTTTATGTAAAGCACGTATAAATCTGCCTGACACAAATAGCACCTAATAAATGACAGCTTTCGTTTTTATTTCCAACCTCATATTCCATGAATGTTCCACAAATCCTTCCTCCTACCCATCCCTCACCTAGAATATACTGCTTCACCTCTGTCTATCAAAATTCTACCCCTCCATCAAGGCCCCACTCGAATGCATTCACCTCCAGGAACTGTCCCTAAGCTGGTTCAATCAGATGTGTGCCTATTACCTTTAAATCTTAAAGCTTTTACAATCTAGCATCCAAGCAGCATTTTTTATTTCCTCAAAATGTAGTATTTGTGTTCATGTCAGATCTACACCCATTAGATTGTAAGTCCTTGCAGGAGAACATCTCAGAGAATGGGTACTCCATAAATACTTTCTGGAATGAAAGAGTGCATGAGAGAATGAATGAACAAGATGATACAGTTAAACAATATAAGTCAAGCTCAATGTGTTAAGAAAAACATCATGCGAAAGCAACTATAGCAAAGTTCCAATTATCCATGCTAATTGAAAGAAGCAGGGGCACTAATGATGCACGACCAAGAATACAGAAACTATTTCTCTTTAGCTCTGGAACATATATTTTTTATACTTAGATTGAAATATCAGGTTATCTGGCGTTACCAAAATGCACGAAGAATGAAAGTGCTCTGTGAAGACCTCCCTAAAAGAACTGAAAATCTCTCCAGCTTCCCTTTGTCATGACCATTGCTTCATTCATCCCACTATCACCACCTTCCCTTACTGAGAAAGGATAACGCCCATAACAGATTCCCAACGCAAGGCAATAGCCAAAGCTGAGCTGCTTTCATTCTCTGGACTCAGAATTGCTCAGGCTCACACTGTCCACAGGTTAAGGTAGGGAAGGTGATTAGATGTGTTGATTTAAAAGGCCCTCCTTTTTATATTTGGCAGATGCTGGAGGCAAGAAATGATAAGCGTAGGCAAAAAGGTCATGGTGTCAACTTGCCATGCTAAGGTAGCTGAAACGAAAAAGAAGTTGAAAGCAAGATTGACCCAGATAAGCTAGAGTGAGGCTGAGTTGCCTTTAGAAAACCAGCAGCCACCTACCTCCATCCCACAAACATTCATTCAAACAACTATTTCTCAACTCTCT